>NC_137084.1:30852679-31536013 GCF_951640355.1 Cnephaeus nilssonii | reverse complement strand
TGCACAGCAGTCCAAGTGGCTGAGTATTACATTAACTCAGGCCCACGTTACTGGTCTAGAAAGAATACCTAAATAGGAAGTACGTGGGGATATAACCTGGAAGACAGGTCATAAGAGGAAAGGAAACAAGCAGGGTTTTTAAAACCAGTTTCCTTTTAAGCGGTAGTTTGCCACTGTGTTTCAAAGGAAAACAGTCATGGTTTGACCTGAAGGAAAAAGAGAGTTCCCTCTCTGGCCTCAATTCTTTATCTATAAAGGGATGCATGTTTCCAGCACTGGAACTCTATGAGCCTATGACTCTAAGGCAACCCTCGTAGAAGAAATGCTAAAAATTGGCCAGTGAACCAGAGAAGCTGCCCGTTATGTGCCTACTACTCTTTTATTGAGCCTACAAATATTTACTGACTACCTGCTCGGTGTCAAGTACTGTGCTGACTGCCAAATATTCAGAGGCATATAAATAAGAGGCTGCCATCTAATAGTTAAAAGTGTAGTGAGAAATAGGTGGAATATAAATCATTACAAGGTGGTATGATAAGTGACCAGGTGCTTGAAAGCTTGAAACGTATCGTGGAAGACCAAAGGAAGGAGAAAATAATTCATGTTGGAGGGGTCAGGGGCATTACAGGAGATGTCCTATTTAACTAGATCCTAAAGGGTGAGTACAAGTTTGTCTGGTGGAAATAAAAGGAATGGACATTTCAGGATGTTTAAAGCAAGAAGATGTAAAAGAATATGGTTACATTCAAAGAAGGGGAAGAACTTCAAAAGGGCTGAAATATGGGATGCAGGGTGGAAAGTAGCAGGGAAAAAAATCCAGTGGGAAGAGCTGACAACAGATTACAAAGGATTTCAAATGCCATTCAAAGTAGTTTGGATTTTATCCTTAGGGAAACAGCAAATTACTGAAGGAACTTAACCAGGGGAATAATGTGATCTGAATTTCCCTTAAGAAAAAAAACTTTAATGTTTGTTCTTAAGAAAGATGAGTCATCCAGAATGTTGTGCATGTGTTTATGCTCCTGTCATGTGTATTTGTGTGCTTAGCTGCCCTTCTCTTATCTGGGCCTTGGTGCTCTGCTGGACATGTGGTGCGGACCGGTGCTGACCTGTTTCTTTTACCTCCACATTCCTTCAAGTCTCTGTTTTTAGTCTCTACAACCACCACTGATAAATGCTGTTGAAAGAAGGTAAATAAGGAGAGGGCGGGGGAAAGGATGAAAGCATATGAATAATCACAAAGGGAATACCTAAGAGCAAGAACAGAGATGCTAATAAAAATAACATAATAGCTAAAGTGTATTGAGTACATACTATGTGCTATGCTTGTTACGTATGCTTCAAAGTGTCTCATTAAATCTCAAACAACTCCACAATAACGCCCTAATTTATCCCCATTTTCAGATGAGTAAAGTGAGGCTTAGAGTAACTTGGCTTTGGTTATAATGCTAATAAATGGGGGAGAAGATTTCAACCTGTTCTGACTATAAATCCCAAGCTTTTAACTTTTATACTGTAGTCCCAATGATATCACTTACTGAATGCTGACTGTATGCTAAGAACTACGCTAGCTGCTTTGTGTGGATTAGCTCTCATGCCCATAATAACCTAAAAGAGTGAATGTCATTGTGCCCATTTTACAGTAGAGAATATAGGCTTTGGGAGATTAAGTAATTTACCAAAGGCACAGTTAGAAGCAGCACCAGAGCTTTAACCCTGGTGTGTTGGCCTGCACCCTTTCTACCATATTATGATACACATATTCCGGTTCCCTCCCCCTCCTCCCCCATAAGACCCTTCCCCATCTCTGCATTTCCAGATTCCACCTCTAAGGCTCAGCTAATATCTTATCTCCTCCAGAAGCCTTTCAGAAACATAGCCCATCATTGCATTCCTATTGCAAGTATTTGTGTAACATTCATTTTCCTTGATGAAGACAGATTTGTATTTGTCAGTTCCCTGTTCTACCTGTTTGTGTTCTATGTCCCCAATCAGTGAACCCATGTAAGTGCCCTGTAGCAGGTTCTTCAGCAGTTAGTACCATCCAAATATCTTACACTACTCTCAATAAGCCTCTAGAGGGGGATAAGCATTCTGTTATATAATTTGTATCCCTTGAGGAAATGGCAGAATCCTAAGCACATACTAGGTCTCACTAATGTACAGATTTGCTCCAATATACTTTAATAGGAGGAAGTTTTCAGTCATAATGATAACAACAGTAACAGCAAACTCTGTGTGTGTGTGTGTGTGTGTGTGTGTGTGTGTGTGTGTGTATTCAATCCTCATAATGATCAATGATCCAATGGTGTAGGTAGCATTCTAATGCCCATTTTACAGAGGAAACTGAGGAACTAATAAGTTAAGTGACTTGCCCAAAATCACACAGCTAATAAGTGGCACATCAGGATCCAAATCCATGCAGTCTCACTCCAGAGTCAGCATCCCCTTGACTACTTTACGTGCTATTTTCACTCAAATAGACATTGTTCTAAGATTAAACAACTCTCATGCCCTGAAAAATGTGTAAGACCCACTCATTACTTCTGCTATAAAAACAGTAGGAGTTGGGAGGAGATACAGGAAAAAGAGTCTGCTTATGGTAGAAAACCTGAGCAGCAGATACAAAGATGCCGGGGAAATAAGAAGTAAATAAATAAATAAATAAATAAATAAATAAATAAATAAATAATAAACTGAGAAGTATTTCTCTTTCTAAAAAATTAGAGTGTACCAAGTGTGCCATTTTCACACAAAGGTTCTGTGATTTATAAAGCATCCATGACGACTCTCTCTCATTGATACACCAAATTATGCAGCATACTTCAGAGTGAGCAACGATTGTTAGCAAAAACTTTGCAACTCTACACCAGAATCATGTCATCATGAACCAGGGATACGCCATCACCTCTGGATGGACACACAACAGCTGTTCAGGGCTTCAAGAAATGGGCCTGATGAAGAGTTCAGGGAAAACAGAATGGAAACATGGAAAACAATGTGGATTTCCAAATATTTTGAACTTTATTAGGTTGTTGCAAAAGTCAGGAAGATAAGTATGAGATACATTTCTACTTCTTAAAAGGCAATAAGAAAGTATTTATAATTTAGAGATGATGGTAAGTAGAAGTAAGTGATATAGGTTTGTATATAATTCATAATTTATAATTTGCAAAGCCTTTTCCTGTACATTATTTCTTTTAACTCATACAATAATCTGGTGAAATCAGTAATGCTATTATCTCTACAAAATCAGCCTCTACAATACGGCCCAGAGAAAAAAATTTTCCATGGTTATGTAGCTGGAAAGTGGTGAAGCCACGCCTAAATTCCCAGTCCTCTAAGACAAGGCTCCTTTCCTTGTATCATGTGGTTGTCTCTTGAACAAAATGGAAAAGAAGAGGTGCTTGTGATATTGAAAATAAAAAAGTAATAGTAATTTCAAAATAGAAAAAGATTGAAGCATAGGAATGACAAGTCTCATCTCTCTTTGCTCTCTGGAGGAATCCCCATCTCTCCCCCTGGGTCGGGAGAGTGTAATAATCTGTAATGCAGAACCACCACAGGGATCAAAGACACATGAAAAATAAGCCCCATGATTCAATTCAGGGAAATGCCAAAAAAAAAAAAAAAAAAAAAAAAACACAGAGAAAATCTAGAACCTTGAAAATAAAGCAATTTTCCCATATAGGAAACAAAAAATCATTCTCCAGAGGAAAGTAAAATAATGCATAATTACGGTATGCAGAATCGTTGTGTGGTGTATTGCCTATATGATGGAGAGTATAGGGAGCTGGGGTCTCAAGTTGAAAGAAAAATGTAGAAGCAGGCAAGTCTACTAGTATCTAGATTTTGTTATGGCTGCAGAACTCTATGCTGCAAAGTAAAGGAAACTGCCTACTTCAGAGTTCTATAATTTTTTAAACTTTCATTTATTGATTGATTTTATTTTTTATATATGTATTTTTATTGATTTTAGAGAGGAAGGGAGAGGGGGAGAGAGATAGAAACATCAATGATGAGAAAGAATCATTGATCAGCTGCCTCCTGCACACCCCCTACTGGGGATTGAGCCCACAACCTAGGCATGTGCCCTTGACTGGAATCAAACCTAGGACCCTTCAGTCCACAGACTGATGCTCTATTCACTGATCCAAACCAACTAGGGCTATTGATTGATTTTGAGAGAGAGAGAGAGAGAGAGAGAGAGAGAGAGAGAGAGAGAGATCTATTTTGTTGTTCCACTTATTTATGCATTCTTTGGTTGATTCTTGTATGTGCCCTGACCAAGGATCAAACCCCCAACCTTGGTGAATCGGGAGGGCACTCTAACCAACTGAGCTACCAAGCAGCAGAGATCAACACGCAAACCTACCCTTTCTCAGAACTAACACATAAAACTCTTTCAGCATTCATATGCAAGGAATGACAAGTCAGACACTTCACTGCAGAGGCAGCCAGTGTGACCATGCCCACAGAGGATATCCCTGTGTACAACTCTAGTTCCATAGCCTTGGAACACTGCCCGTCGAACATGTAAACACTTGGTTCCAGATAAGGAAGGCTCTACTTCACCCAACTATTTTTCTCACTATTATTCTTTTATGAATTAATTCAGGATGTATAAGTATATGCCTGACACTATTCTAGGATAAAGCAGTGAACAAAATGAAGTCCCTGCCTTCATGAGCTTGCATTCTACCGGTAAGTGCAAATTAAATTACCTCCAAGATTTCTTCCACGTGGAAGACTCTATGGTTCCACTACTAGAGAAAAGGCTTAAGTTGCAAGTGTGCTTGGTAGGGGGACAATTTGAGCACATAACGGAAAAGGAATCACCTTCTGGCCTCAGTATCTAGCATAATTCTTAATGCTCAGTAAAGATTTTTAGTGACTGGAGGTAATCACTATATTACACATGTGGAAACTGAGATTCAGGATGGTTACCAGTGGTTAAACAGATGGAAAGTGGTAGAGCTAAGAACTGCACCCTAACCTAGTACTGTTCTATGAACCCCTAACAATTTTTCTAAAACCACTTAAGACATTTTTTAGGGACTATTCAATTACTAAAAGTCAGCTCCCCAAGAGTGAGTCTCTACATTTTCACTCTGTATCTTTACTTACTTATTAGTACCACACAATTTAACACAATTTTTCTCTAACTGGGGTCAAAAGATAAGATTTCAGAATTTAGAGATGAATATACCCTTAAAAGTCACCTAATTCTATTTCCTCACTTTTCAAATGAGGGGACTGAACAGAGAAGGGTAGAAATTTGCCTAAAGTCCCACAGCCAATGTAGGGCAGACCTAGCACTGAAACCCAACTCCTCTGACACATGGCCCAACATTCTTTTCCGTCACCACACTGTGTCTTTCAGGTTCCTTGATGGTAAAAAGGATGTGTTAATTGTTTTTAATTCCCAATAACACTCAGAAGCTATACCTAGTGTATTTTACTACTGGCATATTACATTACCCAAAAAAGTAACTGTAAGGAAATTTCATTTTTAAAATATTTATGTACATGTTTTCTTTATGTATCTTTTTTTTTAAATCTTCATTGTTGAAAGTATTATATATATATATATCCCCTTTTCCTCCCATTGATCTCTTATAGCGCCCTACCCCGCCCCCCCCCCCGCACTCCCGCTCCAGGCCTCCACCACCCTATTGTCTGTGTCCATGGGTTATTTAAACCTGTATTTTCCTCCTCCTGAAATCTCTACTCCAGTTAGGCTAGAGAATTTTTAACAGCTTCTGGTCCAAAAGATTGTAGCAGGAATTACCTAAGCTCACTACTCAGCAAGAATAATCCTATCCCTAGAAAAAATGTGAGGCCTTGTAGAATAAGACCTTCCCAGGTGAGGTTTCCTAGAAAATAATTGGGTGGCCCAAAGACTTGCATTTTCAGGGAAAGAAAAACTTTACCTACTAGCCTAGCTGAAGGGAATTTTTCTAAGCTGCACTTACAAAGCTGATCCCCTCTGCAGTCAAGCCTCTCCAAGGAAGTCATGAACTGCACAGAAGCACTGAGTTGGGAGCAACAAGACTTGAACTCTCAGTTCTAGCTCTGTCACTTCTCTGGGGTTAATTTACTCATCTGTAAAATATGGATAATGATACTTACCCTGATTACCTCTTAAGTACTCAGGTAGAACACATGAATGAGTGGCCATAAAGTCAATTTGAAAAGTACAAAACACCATACATACGCAAGGTAGTACACTTAATTATTAGTATTAGTACTCAGAATTATTGTTTATTTCAGAGGCATAAAGCCAACTTGTAGAATCAGTTAAAAAGAGGCAAAAGGCAGTGTGACACAGGCAGAGAGATCAAAACTTTGGAGTCACATAGCCCTAGAGATAAGTCCAGACTCTGTGACCTTGGCAAGTTGTTCAAACTCTTAAACAAACAGTTTCCTCATCTGAAAATGGAACAATTCTCCTGTGAAATTCCTATGAAGAATAAGTAACGTGTTTACATATGTACACCTAAAAGTCTTTTGCTTTTATGATGCAAAATAGCATCATTATTATAAATTCCCTCTGCTAGAGAGTTTAGAACTTCAGGGCTTTATCTAGCATTCATACCATGTGAACAGTCAAAACATCTGTAATGTCCAGCAGTCTAAGCTGATTTAAAAAGAAAAAGTCACCACCAACAATAACAGCATCCCTGATCCACATATTAAAGCAAAAATTAACGCAGCATATTAGCAATGGAGCCAGAGTTTAGGAGCCAGTTCTATCAGGGGGCATGTTCACAGTCACTCAAAGGGTTATGCTTATTTCACGTCCACTGCACGGAGGCTCTCTTTGTGACTGTGGATTGTTGGATTATTGCCCGCACTTCTATCTTCTAAGAAAAGCCAAACATGTAGAAATTGCAGTCACCAGATTAAATGTTCATCTTGACAATATAATATACAGTTTGGTGTCATGTTGACATCCTATTGATGATGTTCATGACGTTTTATACCTTTATTTTGCTCTTTGGTTTCAATAAATAGAAAAATAGGAAGCCCTTAGACTAATGAATTCAGACTCGTTTCAGACACGGTGCTGCTTCTCTTCCATGAGATGGGGAAAAGGGTATATTTCTGGTTGCTGGCATATGTGGCACAGACATGAGATCACAGCTTTAAGCTTAATAGAAGAACATAACAATCTACTCACTGTTTACATTTAGCCCAAAGGGCAGCTGGAAATCACAACCAACCATATGCAGTGCCTAACAAGTGGTCATGACTTTATTAATAAAGCCCAGCATTAACAAATAAGATTCTGGAAATGGTACAGTGAGGGGCAAGAGTGTGTTACCACAGGCCCCTCTAAGTACTAGGCATAGGGCCCAGGCTATTGTTGAAAATGTCCTTTGGGATTAGACTGTTCTCTCTGCCAGGATTTCATTTGCCATCTTTCATATTTCCCAGTTCTCCCGTACAGTGTTTAATCAGCTGCTAGGGACTGGTTAAAAAGGACTCCTATTCTTTTTGGATCCTGACATCCTGAAAAGGGAATGAATTGTAAAATTATCTACATGCAATGAAATCAAATCCCACACAGAGAAATGCTTTTCACACTATAAAAAACTATTTCAAGTAAAAAAAGAGATGCAAATAATATCTCATTTAATCCTCCAAGTCTATGACAGGTATAGTAATATTATTCCCAGCTTATATGATAAAAACAAATAAACAAACAAAAAAACAACCTGACATTCAGAAAGGCTTAAGAATACTGCAAGTAAATTGCAGAACAAAGATTTATACCCAGGTCCAAATCCCATGCTTTCACTATTCAACAACTATCATAGGGGATATATTCATTGATAATCCATAGTCTATCATAATTATTTTCTTTCTGCATTGAGATACATACAGGTTTACTAAGTAAATGTAGTACTCAAAATGAATCACTGTTTAATGTAAAAGTCTTTCTTAAGAAAAACCATGTTGTAATTTATAAATTTTCTATCTGGTTCTTTCATTTCTTTTCTATAACAGTAATGTCAGGTCCCAAAGTATGTTGACCCCATTGAATCAATAAAAATTAAATAATCAATAATTCCTATAAAGATGATAGTTGATATAGGTGGTATAGAAATGAGAAATTTGCTAGAATAACTTGTGAAGCTTATTCAAGTGTAATAAATAGAGAAGAGAAATCTAAATGTGCAGTCTACCTCCTCAGACTAGATTTAAGGTATAGGTTGGATCTTGCTGAAGCACATTTGCTTTTATGTGTGTTCTGATTTTGGTTTTGCTTTGTTTCCTTACTTGAAGCATATTGCATTGTCTTATTTTTTGAAATTATCTCTGTCAAGCTAACAAGAGCACAGGAAAGAACAATGTTCTAAATGTACTCTCCCGCAAATCAGATTCATGATAGGCTAAGAGAGACAGCATGCTCTCTACTAAGATCCCTAATGATGCCACGGGGAGCCCAAGCCATTCACACAGTTATGACAGAATGCAACCACATTTTCTCCCTTGGGGCTTAAAGGAAAAAATTGGCTCTCAAACCACAGACAGTAATGTGTAACCACAGCACAAGGCAAAAGGAAGAGAGAATTGAGCAATAAAGTATGAGATTTACCTCAGACAATTATCCCAAACAATTACAAATCACCTTGGAATACACCTTTCAATATCACTCCAGCTTGGACACACCTCAATATGAAAATGAGTGGTTAACAATAGGACCTTATAGGCAGAAATATGTATGTAAAGTCACAATGGCCAACATTTCCAGTGGACTGGCATACAGAAAAATTATTGTAGAGCACTCTGTGGTAACATATATATACACAAACATAAAGCCTATGTACATTATAAAAGCAACTTTCCTAGAAAGTATTAAAAATAATAAAGTATTCTTTTAACTGTCTATTGGCCACAAAATAATTCTTCAATTAACTAGAATTTTTATTATGTTTTGCAAATTATAGCAGGCAACAGAGACATACCAAAAGAGTGCTGAACACTAGACAATCACTAAAAACTATAAATCTCTAATTTCAATTTCCCAGTATCTAAATTCACAAAATGTTCAGATAAAAAGTAAACAGATGTGTTTTTAACAAATGTTGCTGAGAAAACTTGATATCTACAAAGCAATGGAGTTGAACCCTTACCTTATACTATACACAGAAATTAACTCAAAATAGATTAAGGATATAAACTTAAAAGCTAAAATTATAAAATCCTTATAAGTCATAGCAAAAATCTTTACGACACTGGATTTGCAATGACTTCTTGGGTATGACACAAAAGCACAAACAACAAAAGAAAAGTAGGTAAATTAGACCTTATCAAATTGAAAAACGTTAAGTGCATCAAAGGACACTATCTGGAGAGTGAAAAGTGAGCCCACAGCATGGGAGAAAAAAAAATTTCAAACCATGTATCTGATAAGGAATTAAACATGAGTCAATGAACAAACAACCCAATTCAAAATTGGACAAAGAATTAAATAGACATTTCTCCAAAGATCTACTTATGGACAATAAACATATGCAAAAATTTTCAACATTATGAGTCACTAGGCAAATGCAAATCAAAATCACAGTGAGATACAACATCACATCCATTAGGATGGCTACTATTTAAAAAAAAGGAAAATGCCATTTTCCCCTCTTTTGACTAACTCCCTTACCTTCTTCAACTCCTTGCTCAAATGTCATGTTCTCAATGAGTCCTATTCTAATCATACTATTTAAAATTGCTTTCTTGCACTATCAAGTCATCTTATCCAACTATTTTTTTCCATAGCACTCAGAGACTTTCTATATACTATATAATTTACTTACTATCATGCTTATTTCTTTAATATTTTTCAGAGAAGAAAGGAGAGGGAAAGGGAGATGGAAACATCAATGATGAGAGAGAATCATTGATCAACTGCCTCCTGGATGCCTCACACTGGGAATCGAGCCCACAACTGGGCATGTTCCCTCACCAGGAATCGAACCATGACCTGATTCATACGTCAGCACTCAAACACTGAGCCATGCCGGCTGGGCAACTATCATGCCTATTATTATCTGTCTCTCCCATTGACAATTTAACCCTTTGCACTCGCTTGCTTTTTTCTCGATTCCTTTATTCTACTCGGGATTTAATTTTTTAAATACCCCAGATATTACAAAGCGCGGCAGTAGAATAAAAAACTGGAGTTTCTTTTCATACAAACTTATTTATTTGGATTTTTTTATATTTCAAATTATTGATACATTCAAAGAGTAATTTTAATCTCGACATCCGAGTGCAAAAGGTTAAGCTCCATGAGAACTAAAGTTATTTGTTGTATTCACTAATATATTTTAAGTGCAAGACTGGTAGTACCTGGCATGTGATAAATGTTTAATATACATTTAGCTGACTGAATTAATGACTAATTTCTTGTTTAGAGATGGAATAAGTAGCTTAAAAGTTTTGAAAACCAAATCATTATTTCCATTAATCAGTTGTTATCCTCTTTAACACCAAACTTAAAAGCTAACACTATAAATATTTGTCATCAACAAATACCAAAGTACTGTGGCTTAAAATGTAACGGGTTCCACTTTACTGAACATTTCAATGGAATAAAAGGTCTCAAATTTTTATTCCCATCTTAACATTCAGAGTCCATGTGCCAGTTATTTACTTACTGTCTCCTGACTCACATCACCCTTCAATCCTCTGCTCTGTGATTCTGGGGCACTATATTTCCCAGGCTCCCTTGCCAGCTGGCTTCCTATTAGGTTCTGCCAATGAGAGGGACTAGTGGGAAATTAGAAGGTGGGAGGAGGAGAAGAGAGACTTCCTTTTTCTAGCTCCTGTCAGCATCACTCCAGCAGCAAAGCACACTTATGGCTGCACCATTTTACATTTTACATTCCCAGCGATGGTTTCTTACGCACTCCCAATACCAGCTGCCTAACCCCTGCAGAGATACCAGCACCAGCTGGCCACACTCCTCTCGGTGATTAAAGCCTAAGCCATGCTGTGTTTCCCTCAGTGGTCTGAGCACAAGTCACACAGCACACCCTCTCCCCAGAGGTACAAGCCTAGTTACAAGCTTTTCCAAGTTCCCAGGTCCAAGTAACCCAATTTCTTGCATTTTTGTTCCACCAGTGTTATGGCTGGTAGCTGCTCCATATAATTATTAATATCTGGGTAGCCTCACCTTCCTTTTTTGCTTTTTCATTATTCCAATATCTGTGTAAAAAATTCCCCCAACTAAATCCCATTTACTTGAACTGTTTATCAAGTTTTTTGTTCTCCCCACTAGATGTGACTATACCGTATAACATTCAGGCAGACCAAAAGATTGACAACAGATTTGCATTGCTCAGGATTGAACATAATACAGATTTGTTTCATACAAATCTGAAGCAAAGAATTAACCCATTCCTTCCAAAGCCTTTACCATCCCATTTAGTGGCAGCTCTACCCTTTGAACTTCTCAAGCCAGAATCCTGGAGTCCTTTCTTTCTCTCATCCTCCAAATCCATCTGTTAGAACATCCTGTTAGTTCCTCATTCAAAATATATTCAGAATATAACTGCTTCTCACCACCTCCACTGCTACTCCAAGCCACCAATAACTCTCACCTGGATTATTATAATAGCCTTTTAAATGGTCACTTTTCTTCCACTCTTTTGTTCCCCTATAATTTATTACCAGCAACATTCAAAGTGCTCCTTTTAAAAATTAAGTCAAATAATATCACTCCTCTGCTCAAAATGTTCCAATGGCAAAAAAAAAAAAAAAAAGTTTCATTGGCTCCCCCATCACACACAGTTTCATTCATCAATATATAATCAATGCCCAGATGGTGCCTGGCTCAGGAAATATTTGTTGAATGAAATTCCAAACTCCAAAGCACCAAAGAATAAATGAATATAAACACACAGAGAAATACATCATGAAATATATACCCATATGTACATATGATCTTGAATATATTCTGCAGAGTAATACTGTATTACTAATATTGTAGTAAATACTATACCAAAATTATTATCCTCTTTTATCAAAGAAATGCAGCTCAAAATTCATTTATAATCCTACCACATAATATATGGAAGTTTTCTAGCACAGTGCTTAAGAGTCTCCCACCTGGCTTACATAATCACTCCAGCACCCACTAGCACTGTGACCCTAGAGAAGTGACTTGACTTCTGTGCCTCATTTTCTTCATCATGAAATAATAACAATAATAATAATAAACTTAGCTCACAAAAATTATGTACAAGATTAAATTACGTAACACATGTAAAGAACTTTAGCACAGTGTCTTGTCCATAGATAATATTCAGTACATGTTAGTTACTATCTATAATAATAAAAGCGTAATATGCTAATTAGACCAGACAGTCTAACGACCTTCCGGATGTACTTCCAGAAGAAGCCACAGTGGTGGGGTCTGAGGCAGAGGCAGTTAGGGGCGATCAGGCAGGCAGGCGAGTGGTTAGGGGTGATCAGGAAGGCAGGCAGAGTGGTTAGGGGCTATCAGGCAGGCAGGCGAGTGGTTAGGGGAGATCAGGCAGGAAGGCAAGTGGTTAGGGGCGATCAGTCAGGCAGAGGCAGTTAGGGGCGATCAGACAGGCAGGCAGGTGAATGGTTAGGAGTGATCAGGCAGGCTGGCAGGTGAGCAGTTAGGAGCTAGTGGTCCCGGATTGTGAGAGGGATGTCCGACTGCAGGTTTAGGCCCACAGGATTGGGCCTAAACCTGGTCGACATCACCTGAGGGGTCCCAGATTGTGAGAGGGTACAGGCCCAACTGAGGGCAAATTTCATGCACCGGCCCCCTCCCTAGCACGAATTTCGTGCACTGGGCCTCTAGTTATTATATAAGGCATCTAATGTTTGTTGGAAGACAAGTAAATGCTAAAATTCAACATTTGACACAGCCTGAATGTGTTTACATTGCAAGAATCATATTTTATACTTCTTTATATCTGTTATAGAATTGAACATATTGATTCAATAGTTGACTAGTTTATTGACTGATTTATTGGTGATTATATATATATATATATATATATATATATATATATGTTTTAGTATTAGTATTAAACGTACTAAAAATATAGGTTACAAAAGTCAGGTTAGTCAAGATTATCAGAATAAAAACTATAGGAAAAGAAAGGCAAGTTTGTCAGGTCTGACTCCTTATTTTATTATACTATGTATACTGTATACTAAAGCATACTAAAATATTTTAGTAAGTATACTAAAGATTTTTTTTAATTGTATAATAGAGATATACAGATTTTTCTAGCAGGAAAAAAATGATATGATGGATGTTAACTACATTTATTGTGGTAACCACCTTACAATACATGTAAGTCAAATCATTGTTTTATACACCTTAAACTTATACAGTGATGTATGTCAATTATATCTCAATAAAACTGAAAAAAGAAATAATGATAAATTATTGGCATAGGAAGAAAAGGCCAAAAGAAAGGGAAAGAAGAGACGGGTAGCAGGCTTTGAAATTGAGGCATCAACCAATCAAAGTTCTGTGAGTCATAAGGGAGAACAGAGCACTAATAAGGACTCACGTTGACAGCTGAGAGTGAGACTTGGTTGGAAAGGCTGCTTCTTCAAAAGATCTCTCAAAGATGAGCCCAACTAAGTGAGAGCAAAACAACTGACTCCAAAAGAAGTATGCAGTTAACCCCTGGTCACAAGAAGCTGCAAGTCTTTCACAGAAGGGGTACTCCAGAAGAATTAAAATAAAAACAAAGTAACAGAGAAACAAAATCTTTATTAACCATCTTTGAAATGATGATAGGCAAAGCCAGTATAGATTAGTAACTGTCACACCACTGGCTGGGAACCTGGCTGGAATACCTGGAACAGAAAGATCCTTTCAGATTAAGGTTCTGGTATATAAATATGCTTTCATTTACTACGAATCCCTACTCATCACCTTGATGACAATTTATTGTGTGTGTTTTTCTAAAGCTATAAAAACTCACATTAGTGAACTATGTTCGAACTTGCTATGGTTATATGACAAAACCACTTTTTAACTCTTCACACATGTCCTGCCATAGTGCGCAGATTTATTTGTCAAGAGCAATGGGAGAGGAAAATGGAACTGTGCATATTATTACTCACAGCAGTGTGTTCGTATGTGGGTGTGCCCATCTCTGAGCACCAGCACATAAAAGAAATATATTTTTGTCATCAAACGCTAGTTATGACACAGACTATTTAAGCTTTACGTCCCTAGCATGCCTTCATCATTCAGAAGTACAATGACAGCCACAGAGGACAGTCCACAATGTGCAATTCTGCATTTCTACAAAATGTAAAGAAATAAATTCTAAATACATCCTTAGACAGACATGTGTGAGTAGCCAATCCAAGCAAATGGGCTCTTCCCTTTCTGCACTGACTGAAGGCTCCTCCTTTAACTCACTCTTCTTTTCCCTTGGGTCCAACTTCCTTCTCTGGGTTACTCTTTCACTACTAAATAAACTTAGCCTCCTACTAGATAGTTCTTGTCATCTACAATGTCTTTCTCTGCTGTTCTGAAAATAGTGAATCTTGCACATAAATGATGTGGTATCACCTGAGAATACCTGGGAATTTAATTGGTGGGTTTCTATAATTTCCAGAGGTACAACCATACCTAGGCATTACCCAATTTTTATTGCAATTTGTGGTTTTATGGTTGCATGTGCTTAACTCTATAATCTTCAAGAATGGAAGCATATAACTAATAAGTTGAAAAACATATTTTCAACATATATCCTGCGCATTATTAAATAATAGCCATGCAGAAGGAAGGAAAGGAGGGAAGGAGACAAGGAAAAAGGAAGGGAGTGAGGAATTTACTTATCTTTACTAATACAACCTCTAGGCCCTTGTTATATTTTTAAAATACTCAAGTACACAACCCCTGCTTAAACTTGTGCCATAATATGACACAAATATTTTAAATAATTAAAATTGAAAAAACAAGTGATGAGTTTGATTTTTTTATTGTAATGCAGAAAACAAAAACAAACTGATGTTGCAAAAGAATTATGCCCCATCATAAATTTACCCATTCATGATATAGCCTTTATTCTTGGGCAATGCTTTATCTGTTTACCCCCTGCAATATCCAAGAAATAGTAAAAATGCTTTTGAAGGCCAGACAAATACTTAAAAAGGGATGAAAAATGTTACTGTTATTTCTTTCATGTTCATTTTCTTTCTCACTCTTTCCCTCCCTCTTCTCATTTTCAACAATTCTCTTAATTTTTGTAATTATTGAAACATTCCTATGCTGCATCGTTGTTTTAAGAAAAGGGAACAACCATGATTTTTTTTTAAAAAAAATCACAGGATGAAAGTATAAAGTCAAACTTAATGCTACCCTATGCTTATTACCAACTTTTAAGAGTACACCTTAAAAATAAAAGGTTATCTAACCAAAGATTACTACTTCCATTAGGTCTTATATCAGAAAATAGGTACAATTTCATCAACTTTCATGAAAAAGAAATGTCAACAGCTCACTCTTTTAACTAACACTTCTTAAACCCTTTCAGACTTTACTAGTATACACCAATTATTTTTTCAGCCTACCACACAGAAGTTACACACATTAGAACACAAGATAATAACATCTACTCATCAAACCTAATCTCTTCAGTTACAGTGAGATATTTTGCATCACTGAACTAGAGAGTGTTACAATTGAAAGGAGAGTGAGCCCAGCTAGCGTGGCTCATTGGTTGAGCATTGACCTATGAACCAGGAGGTCATAGTTCCATTCCTGAGCAGGTCACAGGCCTGGGTTGTGGGCTCGATCCTCCGTGTGGAGCATGTAGGAGGCAGCCAATCAATGATTCTCTCTCATCATTGATGTTTTTATCTCTCACCCTCTCCTTTCAATAAAAATATTTGAAACCAATAAAAATATTTTTTAATCTAAAAAAAAAAGAAAGTAGAGTGAGACCTAAACAACTTGCTCAAACAAGTAACTAATTATTAATTAGTAGCGGAGAAAGTTGGGAATAGAACCAGGTTCATCCAAAGCACCAGAGAAAATTTGGGACTAGAATCCAGATCTCCAAACTCAAAAGTGCTGAGCATTATACAGAAAAGAGAAGAAATGGCACTGGTCCTGAAGAAACTCACTAATGCCCTTGCCAGGTGGCTCAGTTTGCTGGAGCATCAATCTGTACACTAAAAGGTTGCGGTTCAATTCCCAATCAGGGCACATTCTGGTACCTAGGTTGCAGGTTCAATCCACATGCCAGAGGTAACCAATCAATGTTTCGCTCTCTCTCTCTCTCTCTCTTTCTCTCTCTCTCTCTCTCTCTCTCTCTCTCTCTCTCTCTCTCTCATCAATAAAAAACATATCTTCTGGTGAAGATAAAAAAAACTCATTAAAAATGTATTGTTGCCTACTTCTCTAATGAGTTATATATGATTATAGTAATGGAGCCAATTGCAGATCTAACACCAACAGGATTTTTTTAAAAACAATTTGAATAATTTCAAGCCACTTATGTAGAGTTCCATCATACAGAATGTGATTTTTTTATTCTTTCTGGATATATACCCTCTGAACTAGATTTGTTTAAGGTCAATATTAAAATAAACTAGAATTCAAAAAAACCCACTGGCAAGGGGTGAGAGAGAGTAGAGGGAAGAGTGGGAATAGGAAGAGAGGGGCATGCTGGCTGTCAAGGGAAAGTCATGCCACAACTGTAAAATTTTGCACCCAATGCTCAAGACATAATCTATGCATGTTTGATAAAGAATTAGCAATGATTATAAGTGGAATATTTCACCCATTTCCTCTACAACTCCTGTCTCTAAATGGCTAAAATATCATTTCAAATCCTGAGAATAAGGGAAAACATGAGGAAATTGGGTTTTAAAATCACAGCACTCCTGGTAAGGGTAAGAGTTTCACATGATCTCTTAAAGTGAAGAAAATGAGGAAAGAATTCTTCATGATCATCATTGAAACCCATGACTACATTCTCTAGACTCAACTTCAATCTCCCCAGGCAATTGTTAAAAATGGGGAAACCTATGAATTACTGATGGAACATTCCAGACTCCAGAGCTGACAACTATCTCTAACACTCACTAACATAACCCTGACTGAAATAAGAAGGGGAGGGAAGAGGAGTGGAGATGGAGAGACGGTAGGAAGGAGAAGAGGAGAAAAAGAAAATGGAAAAAAAGTATTAAGAGGTACTGTTATTCAGGAAACTAAAGTCTCTTACGAACAATCTACAAAGAAACCTTTTATATAAAAACACAAGTCAAGTTGGTAGTTATGGAGATATTGAAGTTGTTAGTATTTGTTTCTAGGCAAAGAGTATTTTACTTTTTAAACTATAGTAGTAATAATTACACTATCACAATTGAGCCGTATATGTATACTGCAACAAGACAGAGTTAAAAAGAAAGAATGAAAAGTGAATAAATAGATCAATTAAAATTGAAGGAAACAGGGTACTTAAAGCGCTTTGTTTATTAGCGTCTTTCCATCCAACTATTTAAACTATAATATTAGTTTATGTTCTTGTTTTGATCTCAGGTATGCAAGGACAAAAAAAAATATGATTTTTTTCCTCCAACTAAAAATTACAACTTAAAGCCCATGGGTCATAGAAGGAGTGAGGTATTCATACTGTGTAACAGTAAAAATAGTTTGTCACTCTGAAAAGAGCTAAAATCCAATAAAAACTCAAACTAATTAATCAGCATCTGTTGTGATCAGAAGAGAGGAAGAAGTGACTTTGTAGTATGAAAAAATAAGAAAAACAATTTAGGATAGAGCTGAAAGGCCACCTGAAGATATTATCATAAAATAATATTTATTGTAATATTTTATTATTACTATTATCTGGACCCCCGCACATATGCCTCTGCCCAAGCATGCGCAATGACATCTACATTGGTGGGTTTACTATCCTGCAGAAGAGGAGTCATGCATTTCACTCTAAATATAAACAAGCATTTAAAAAGTGAAAATGTTTCTTTCACCATGAAATATTAATTTCAAATGCATTAGAAATCAGTATTGCATCTTACAATGGGGAGAGAAATAAGAAGCTGCTCACAACAGTATGGTTTCAAACTGTTGAGGGGAATATAAATTTGTGCATCCTTTCTGGAAGGCAACTTGGCAATATATCAAAATCATTAAAAATACTCTTTGAACTAGATTTTAGATGTCTAGGAATTTATTCCACAGATGCAATCATGATGGTATTCAAAGGTTTATATATTAAATGTGTTCATTGAAGTATTGCTTATGATAGAAAAAAAATAAATCTATCTAAATTTTTAACGGTTAGTAGCAAAACATTTAATAATTATTCAAAAATCTGTATTGAGTGCCTACTATGAGCTAAGCACATTGGATTCATTAAATTAAAAATGTATCCTTAAAGTAAAATACAATGTATCCATTTTAAAAATTATATAATCCCAAATTGTTTTATAAATTTAATATATACTTCCATAAAAATCACAAATAGGGGTTTTCTGGGGGTGGGAGGGAGAAGATGAAAAAATTATTCTAAAGTCCATCTGGAAAAACAAATGCTTGAGAAAAACAAGATAATTTGAAAAAGAAAAGTAAATTAAAAAATATAAAATCTCACAAATAAAAATGTGCCAAATGAATAGCCAGATTGATTAACAAAGGAAGCTGAAAAATAAAGCCACATATCTCTAAGAATTTAATCTATGATAATTATAGTATGTAAAAGATGGATTATACAACTAATATTGTTGGGAGAATTGGTTTTTAAATTCTAATTGCATACTACACAACAAAATAAATTCCAGATGTATTAAAAACCTAAAGGTAAAAAAAAATAAAACCATGATGATGCTGTAATAAAATATATGTGAATGTTTATGTAATTTGGGGTGGGAAAGGTATTTTTTTTAAATAATACCAAAGGCAGAAACTCAAAAGGAGAAAAATAAAACTTTAGATTTGATTAGAGAACTGACTTTCTAAAATTTTAATTAAAAGACAAAATGTCAAGATTGTAAAAAAATCTGCATCACATATCATAAAAGGTTAATATTTTAGCCTAATAAAGACCTCTTATAAATTAGTAAGAATTAACTGCTTGTTAGAATAATGTGCACTACTTTGTGTTGGACTATTCTAAATATTTTATTCATGTTCATTTATTTGATCCTTGCAACAATCCTATAACATATGGGAAACTTTTACAGATAAGAAAACTGAAGCACAGAGAGATTAAGACACAAGATTAAAAGCTGATAAGTATTGATAGAGTCACCAATAGTCTGCCTCCAAAATCTATTCTACTTCTTAAATGATATGAGCAAGAAATTAAGGGAGGAGAAAGAAAGAAAAAAAATGAAAATGGATAATAAACAAACAAAAAAAGTCCATTTCACTACTAATTAAAGAAATATAAATTACACTAAAACTTAACTGCTACTTCTCCCTGTAATATTGTCCATGGTTGAAAATAATGACAATAATATGTGTAAGATGAATGTGATAAAATGAATACTGTCATACACTGCCGGTAAGAGTGACCTGGTTCAACTTTCCTGGATAGCATTTGACGATATGAATCAAATGCATTACAAAGAGATTAACCAAGGGGCAGGTGTGGGGTGGAGGGGGTCAGTGGGAAATAAAATAAAGAAACAAAGGAGGCATCTGTAATAGTGATATCATTAGAAAATATAAATGATATAATATACTGTTTAATAAAGCAGATTTATTAAAGTTACCATATGATTCTATTTTTGTTTCAATAGGATATATATATAAACATTATAGAGAGACATAAAACTTTATTACTGAATGTATATACGCCTTTATATTTAATGATTAAATCTGGAAAACAAGTGCAGTTTTTCTTTTGTTCTTTATGTTGATATGTGTTTCCTAAATTTCTTATATGCAATGTCTATTACTTTTGTAATAGATAATAAAGTTAATTTTAACAAAAAAAATGTATGCAGGACAATATTTAATAACATAGAAACAATGATCATGATATATTAATTTTTTAAAGTAGCTTATAAAACAGCCTGTGCAATAAGATACCATTTTTCTTTTCTTTTTTTTAAGTGTATTGAAATAAAAAACTTCTAGTATAATCAGTATAAGCATTTTGAGGTAGCTTTAAGTGTCAGTATGGAAAATGTTTTTTACATTCTTTTTTATATTTTCCAAATTTTCTCCAAACCATGCTTTGTTTGCTTTTTTAGAAAAAGCAATAAGACTGTGTTTTAGGCTTTTCTCCAAATCCATTCTAATTGTTTGACAAAGCCGTAATTTATAGAAAAGCAAAAAAAAATGGCATACTACCTTCTTATTGTCAAAATAGACACAAAACAATATGAGAGTTTTTCTATAAAAGCAAATTTCATAGAATTAGAAATTTTATTTAAAATTATGAAACCCTGTAAATATACTATACAAAGTTCTGAATAAGCCCTACAAGGCAATCAGGCAAATCTCCTTGATATGTGTCCATTTATTTGATAGATAGGTAGGTAGAGTAAAATAAAATGGTTAAGCAAATGATTATAAACAAATATGCTGACATTGCTCATCAATACAGCAAGACAAAAAACTAAACAGGGATCAATTATTTGGCAGTGTGGCAATACCTGGCCTGGATCCCTAAATATATATAATCTTGAGCAAATCAATTAATCTCACCAAGTTTTAGATTCCTCAGCTTTGAACTTACAGCAAAAAATTAAACTCTTTGGCTTTAAAATTGCAGTAAACATTTATACAATTGTAAAGAATTTTCATATAACTAAGCTAACATGAACCCTGAAGTAGCTTCAAACTTAGTATTTACTAATTAATGATAAATGAAGGTGGTAACATGAGACACACAAAAGACTTTTTAAAGAAGATAAGGAATATATGTACCACTATGTTCATATCAGCATTATTTGCAGTAGCTATTATCTGGAAACAGCCCAAGTACTCATAAGTAGATGAATGGATAAAGAAGCTGTGGTACATTTACACAATGGAATATGATGTATCTGTAAAAAAGAAGGATCTCTTGACCTATAAGACAACATGGAGGGACCTGGAAAGTATTATGCTAAGTGAAATAAGCCAGTCAAAGAAAGATAAATATCACATGATCTCACTTATATGTTGAATCTAATGAACATAATAAACTGACAAACAAAATAGATCCAGAGACATGGAAGCATGGAACAGACTAATGATTCTCAGAGAGAAGGGGGACGGGGAGTGGGAAGGGATTAACCAAAGAACTTATATTCATACTAGAGGCCTGGTGCATGAAATTCGTGCAGGGGGTTGGGGGGTCCCTCAGCTCCGCCTATACCCTCTTCAATCCAGGACCCCTCAGGGGATGTCCACCAGGATCGGGCCTAAACTGGCAGTCGGACATCCCTCTCACAATCTGGGACTGCTAGCTCCTAACCACTCTGCCTGCCTGATGCTCCTAACTACTCCCCTGCCTGCCTGATCTCCCCTAACTGCCTCTGCCTGCCTGCCTGCCTGCCTGATTGCCCATAACCGCCTCTGCCTGCCAGCCTGGTCACTCCTAACTGCCCTCCCCTGCTGACCTGGTTGCCTCTAACTGCCTCTGCTTTGGACCCCGCCACTGTGGCTCTATCCAGAATCACATCCAGATGGATGTCTGGAAGATGTCTAGTCCAATTAGCATATTACCCTTTTATTAATATAGATATGCAAAACCCATGGACTCAGACAATAGTTCCATGAAGGTCTGGAGAGGGGGAGGGAGTTGGGAGGAGGGAGTCAATGGCGGAAAAGAGGGGGATGTCTGTAATACTTTTAATAATAAACATAAACTTTTAAAATTAAAATAAAGAATATAAAGAGGAAAAAGCTGACATCCTTAATAATGAAAAATTTCTTTTATAGGGAATCAAGGCTCAGGAAAATTTAGTAGCTGTTTTCTTATTCTCAGAAGGTCAGAAAAACTGGGGAACAAATTTCTCAATTTTGGCTGTGAGCCCCAAGTCACACTAATCATCCAGTAGCACTTCTCCACATGGAGAAGCTGATACAGCATCAACAAATTCTTTATCAAAATCAACACTTTGTAATATTGAGAAAATTAAAAGTGTTGTAATCTATAAATGCCCAGCCTGTTCTGTTAAAACTTTATCCCAATTGGACACTATGTTTAAAACTATGTTTAAAAAAAAAAAAAAAAAAACACTCTGCTACAATTTTTAAGTTACATATTTTCTTCCATCTCTTAGAAAGTTTGCTTGTAACTTTGCATGATATTTACACACATTCTTCATGGAAATATACATAATATAGTCACTTTCAGTTTCCCACTAAGGGAGAAAACATGCTTTAAATGTTTTATTTTCAGTACAAAACTCCTCCAGTCTCTTACTAGTATATCAACTTTCACAGGCTTTCCATCTCCTTAAAATCTCACCTTCTCTTCTCATCTCCTCTACCAATCCAAACACACACACACACACACACACACACACACACACACACACACACTCAACCATGCGCGCAATGTCCGACTTTTTAAAAATAAACATTTAAACAAAAAATCATCTGAGAGTGACAAAGTTCTAAACTGCTTCCCCCAAAAAAATATTTGTTAAGGTAATGAAAGAAAACATTAGACATTCTAATTGAAGTCTGGTGGCATTTTTTCTAAGTCAATGTTATTATCCAAAATAAATAAGTTAAAACACCATTGTAATAAGCCAGTTTTCATAGTTAACCGTTACAAGAGAAGCAAAGCCTTATAAAACAAAAGCATTTTATTTTTTACCTTATTTTATTACAGGTTTTCTGAATATCTCAGGGTTGCTTCTCTCCCAACCCATCATCAAACCATCCAATAAACATCTTTGTCAAACACACTATCTCTTTGGCCCATAAATAACAACCTACCTGGTTCCTGTACACTTAAAGAACAAACTAAATACTTATTTAACCAAATACCTTAACTTCAGGAATTAGCTTCTCCCCTTTGTCCTTTGGTGGCCACAGTATCTTCATTGGAAGCTCTATTGCTGTCATTATTTCTAATTTGAAATCATCCTCTACCTCCACACCCTTCCACGAAGGAAACAGCTTTTATCTTTGTCTTGCACATGCACACCATAGTGGGGGCTAAGGAGTAAATTGCCTTTTGCAATTTCTTTCAATAATAAAACAGCAAATAAACAAGGAGTCTTCTCAATTACAGGATACCATTTGCACATTCAACACTCAAGTCAACCACTGAATCGCACTGTTACTCTATTTGCCTAATGTATCATATTTTCAAAAGGTAGGGGAAAACTCACAACCTGGGGAGAAATTATCTGAAGGGAAAGAGATGCTACGTTTGATACCTCACATAAAGCTTGTGTCAAGTCTGAATAAAACACTGTAACTTTGAATGTTTCTGATCTTAGGTTTAACACATGGAGTTACAGACTTCATTGTGAGGTCATTGCCAACTTAGGATAGGTCTTCATGAAAGAGAGTAAATGATGAAAGACACTACTGGGTTATTTGTGGATTGAAAAATAAAATGTTTTGATAGGCAAAGACTTAAGATTGCTAGCACTTTCTATAGAACTCTGAGATTAAAGAATGATTAAAAAGTCAAATTAAAATAATAGCTAACTTTTGTGAAGCAGTTATAATGCAACAAGCATTATTCTAATTGCTTTACATACATTAATTTATTTCGTCTTCAAAACAACAACCCATGTAGGAGGAGGTATTATTATGTAGATCATTATTATCACTATCCCCATTTTACATATGGGACACTAGGCACATAGAAATTTACTTGTCCAAGATTGTACTATTAATGGTGGAGTCTGGCTTTGAATTTAGGCAAACAAACTTGAAAGACCAAGTTCTTAACCACCACTTAACCTCTTAACCACTATAAAGAAATCTAATTGAGGTTTTTTTTGTTCCTTGAAATTATCACCTTCCTTTCATGCATAATTAGAAATATAAATTGAGATTAAAACTTGTCTCTTCAAGAAATGCAGCTATGGACAATTAATACAATGGTGTTTTGGCTAATTACTGTATTAACTTCTATGCAATTCTATAAATCAGTACCTTTTGATATGGGAAATTTAGCAAAGAATACCCTCATGATCCTATGAATTATGAAAGAGAGGCCTATTAAACAATAATAAGAATTGTTCTTTCATTGGTAGTTGTTTTTTTTTTTTTTAACTTCATTCTTTTAGGATTAATTTGGTCTGAATATTGAGTTCCTTAGACACTTCCACACTTACATCACTACATTTCTCCATAGATCCCTTGTACAGCATCTCCATAACAGAGCAATGAGGAGAATTAGAAAGGAAGCAAAACCCAAAAAGATATCGCAAGGAAGGTAATACACTAAAGCTTATTTACTTTACTTAAAGGAGAATTCCTGAGCTCAGAAGCTATTTACTCTTACTTCAGAAATAATTACAGCACTTTTAACTATTTGAGGAGCATACCTGGGCTCAAATTCCGAATCTATCATTTACTAGTAGTATGATCTTGGGCAAGATACTCAACTTCTCTGAGTCTAGGTATTTTTCATCTGTAAAATAGTCCACCTCACTGGAATGTTGCAGGAATAAACATAATTGACATAGTATATGTAAAGTTCTTAGCATAGTGCCTAGCATATTAGTGCTCAACAAATGGTTCTTTATGTTATCTAAAAAATGAACTAATAACAATTCAAGGACTTAATGTGATAATTAAATTGTATAATTTATGTGGAAGCAACTACATTAATACTGTACAACAAAAGGAAACTATAAAATGTTCATTTCATTCTCTTCTTATCTAATTGAACAGCCCATAGCCAAATAGAAATAGTAGCTACTAGGAGTATGGAAGAAGGATTAATATTACTAGAAGCAAAAACACTAATTACAGAGAAATGACAACTTAAAGTCTGAAAACACAGGCAAAGACAGGAAACCCAAAATGAGACATAGGAACTCAAAAAGCACAGCATTTGAGGGGGCACTCATTATAGAGATCAGAAGCCTTAAAAGACCCTCAATCCAAGGGGAAGCTCCAAGGAATCAGATGTCCACAATGATAACGCTGAGCCATTAAGATAAGCATTAAAAATTAAATTTTGAAGTTGTCATTTATAACTGGATATGATATAACCTCAACTACATACATATTACATCAAAATTTTAACAGGAGCTATTTCTGGTCATGGGTTGATGGGTGATTTTAAATATTTTCCTCTTTACTTTTTCTATGTTTTCTAAACAATCATTTATGAAATCAGAATGTATAGGTAAAATTAAAAATAATGTTAGTGCTTAAAGAGACAGTCTTTAGAAACTTAAGAAATATATGAATGTATAATAGAAGGATTATCTCCTGTATTGAATCCTTTGTTCAAATAGCCACATTGATCTTAGTACAATAAAGGCATTACAAAAATGCAACTGATGTAAAAAAATTATTTAAATGTTGCACAATAAATTCACTTGAAAAACAAAAAATGCTAAAAGTAGATTCATCTTAGAGGTACTACTTTAAATAGCCAGTCAATATCAACACAAAGCTTATAACAGGAATGACATATGATTACCTCTATCTTTGCTTGCAACAATTTGACACACCCTCTCTCTAGGGTAAAAAAAAAAAAAAAAAAAATGTTTAAACAACTCTAAGAAAAGAGCAAAATAAAACTGATAAAATGGAGTAATTTCAGAAAGCATAGTCATAAGTGAAATGCACTGTTTTTACCTTCTGAAATAGAAATTAGAATGCTGTAGGCAAATTTAATATATTACTGAGTAATCACTGACTGCATAGCTGAAGAAGCAAAAGGATGTGGTAGCACAAAAAGCAAATTAAAATACCAGAAATGAATCTGTGACCAATTTTTTTCTTCATGATCTATAGTGTGCATTTCTCTTTGGAACTGTCGCCCTGAAAACTACATAGCTAGTGAGAAAATGCCAGCGAGCGATACAGCAGATCCTAGAGGACTTTGTCACTTAGAAAAAGTGCTTCTTCTTACAAATACGTCTTTTTCCTATTTCTTCATAACTAGGGCTCTAATTTTAAAATAGAGAAAAGTAGAAGTATAAACAAAGTAGTGGACACTGAAGACTCTCAATTCCTTTAGGCATTGGCATTGTCCTCAGTAGAAATAGTTCAGTGCTGGTCCAGATTCAAGACGGACTAAATAAAACACAGCCACATAGTGAGTCTAGGACTAGAATTTAGATTATGAGCTTCCCCATTCCAAGTTAATATTCGATTCACCTCTCCATAATTTCCCCTACAACTTGATATCTCCACATCTAATAAGCACTTGAGCTGATTCAGCTGTGACTATTTTATTTCACATTTCACATTGCTTTTAGCCCTATTGTCGGTGGGCTAAAGGCAATGGACACCATTCATACCAGAGGAATCTATAGATTGTAATAATAGAAGGGTAAGTCTAAAACATGCCTGTTTTTTCCTGAGGTGCATTTTGTCTTTGAAAAACAAACAAAAATTCTCTTTAGATGTGCTTTGCTTTCAATACTGTCCTTATTTTCATGTCTTACTTCCATAACTTAAATATACAAACAAATACAATATTAAACATTTCTATGACTATTTGCTTTCGATAAAGAAAAGGATGACAAAAAAGATAAAACAAATACCTTTCCTTTATTATTATGTTCAGGAGCATATTTTAATCCATTTTTAAATTGGATACATCCAAGTCTTAGAAATGCAAACTCTAGCGATCACAAGAGACACGGAGTTTTTCATGGTGCTTAAAGAAAGAGGGCATAATAAATAAGTTTCTGGTTCTGATTCATTTTCTGCTCTTTTGAATTAATTAATGCTGTGGAAATCCCAGGCAACTGCTGTATCATTTGTGACTGAATTGAGTCTAAAGGAGAAAAATATGTAAAACATTATTTAATTAAAATTTTCATTTTTCTCTCTCCCACTTCCTAACCTCCTAGCTAATAGTCATTCAACTAAAAGTACAGTTTCATGTTTGTTGCTGTCAAATTAATTGCCTTTGGCCACTTTAGTATCTTCAGAGATCTGTGGTTTATGGAGCCACATTGTTCTCTGGGGTCAATCCCTTGGGTATGATTCTCAAGTTCCTGGCCTTATTTCAAAGCTGTTTTGGCAAACTAAAAAATCTCATAAAAACTGGTATGCATATAGCTCTTTTTTTATTTATGATGTAATTTTTTTCTTTATTTTCTCCATCACTATTTATTCCCCCTGTACCCTCTTCCACCTCCACCCACCCACGCCCAAACACACCCCTGGCATTCACCACTATTGTCCATATTCATGAGTTCTCCTTCTCTCTCTGTCTCTCTCTCTCTCTCTCTCTTTGTCTTTTTTTTGTTGTTATTAATCCTCACCTGAGGATATTTTTCCATTGTTTGTTTTCTGGTGTTGTTGTTTTTTTGTTGTTTTTTTGTTTTTGTTTTTTTGAGAGTGGAAGGGAGGGGGAGAGACAGAGAGAGAGAGAACCATCAATGTAATCGATTGATTGCTTCAGGCATGCACCCTGACCAGGGCCAGGGATTGAGTCTGCAACCTAGGTACGTGCCTTTGACCAGAATCAAACCCAGAACCCTTCAGCCTGCAACACTCCCCCACCAGAGCTGTCTGCCTGCTCTCTATCTATGAGACTGTCTCTATTTTGCTTGTTAGTTCAGTTTGTTCATTAAATTCCACATATGAGTAAAATCATATAGTACTTGTCATTCTCTGACTGGTGAATTCTCTAGATCCATCCAGGCTGTCACAAAGGGTAAAATTATCTTCCTTTTAATAGCTGAGTAGTATTCCCTTGTGTAAATGTACCATAGCTGTTTTATTCACTCATCTACTGATGGACACTTGGGCTACTTCCAACTCTTGGTTATCTATATATATATAAAAGCCTAAGCAACCATCCAACCATTCGACCATCTGACCGGTAGCTATGACACACAATGACCACCAGGGGGCAGATGCTCCGACCGGTAGCTATGACATGCACTGACCACCAGGGGGAAGACACTCAACACAGGAGCTGCCGAGCTACAGTGACTTGGCAGCTGTGGTTCTCGGGTGTCGCACCCGGAACCAGAGAGGAGGAAGCCTGATTTCGGGGTGCATTACCCAAGAACCGCCCTCTTGCAATCCAGGACCCCTCGGGGGATGTCAGAGAGCAGGTTTCAGCCTGATCCCCACAGGCCAGGCCGAGGGACCCCAATAGTGCACAAATCATCTCCTACTCATCTTGTAAAATTGGGCTTTAATATTACTAATATAGAGTCACCATCCTTGATCCCAAGCCCAGATTAGGTCTCTTTTTCTTTAATAGTATTTATTATCTCATAATTAAATATTGAATGTCTCCCTCTTCTTTGTATTATAAACTCTTAGGCAGTGGTTCTCAACCTTTCTAATGCCGCGACCCTTTAATACAGTTCCTCATGTTGTGGTGACCCCCAACCATAAAATTATTTTCGTTGCTACTTCATAACTGCAATTTTGCTACTGTTAATGAATCGTAATGTAAATATCTGTGTTTTCCGATGGTCTTAGGCGACCCTGCTAGCGGTTCTCAACCTGTGGGTCGCTAAATCCAGCCTAGCACCAGGAATGCTCAGGGCCTACTCAAGAAGGCAAATAATCCTCTCCACTAATAATTACAGGGTAAAACAAGATGGTTGTTAGAGTATTAAATTTGACAGTAAAATAGTAGTCAAGTTTTCAGACTAATTTAAATTGGCCAATCAAAATAAGCAAATACTCTAGAAAAATCAATTGTACTGGACAAAAAAGCTGTTCCTAAAGTGTTAACTAAAATTTTTATTGGTAGTTCATCTCATGATAAAATTGCATAACATATAATGAACCTAAAGCAGTCACATTTTAGTGCAAAAAAGTAAAATTTAAAAGCTATCAAGATTACAGCATAAAATTTCCAAAAGCCTCCCAATATTTAAACCAAAAAAGGGGGGATAGTAGAAGAATATCATGTAAGGAAAAATATCCTGTAAATAAATTACATCTAGAACATTTTTACTTTAGAAAATTAACTTTCATTTGTAATGCTAACAACAAGACACCCAGGTAAAACATACATGGTGTCAAAACAAGCCAAAGGAAAATCGTTTGGGCAAAAAAATGAAAAAGGATCGCAAGTCAAATTTATAGAAAATATTCCTTTATTAACTTTTGGTCGAGAATATGTTTGTATATTTTCAGAAAACAACTCCGAGACCATGTGGATTCCTGCAACAGAGAGGAATTGACAGGAGTGCTCCAGCCATGAAGACAGAAGAGAAACAGTCCAGAGATGGAAGACGCTGACCATGCCTTGCCATACTAGCAGTCAGCAGATGTGCGTCACTGCAGATTGCCCAGGACTAAACCAGAGAGGGTCGGACCTGCATTACCACCATTTGTCCAGCATCCAGAACTGAAATATCATTGCTGTTATGAACACATAAACAACTGTTGGACATAGAAACTGGGACTCAAAAGAACTGTTGGCCCAGAAAGAAACTCACTATAGATTGATTCATTTGCCTCTCAGCATAACTATTATTGCTTGTCTCATTTTCGGTTCCTATAAGTGTATTCCTAGTATCACATGAGCTCACTCATCTAGGGGAAAAGATGAACAACATAGACTGAAGAACAAGAACAGCATTGATCAGACCTCAGAGGGAAGGTAGGGGAGGGTGGGGACAAGGGAGATAGATCAACCAAAGGACTTGTGTGCTTGCATATGAGCCTAACCAGTGATCACGGACAACAGGGGGAGGGGGGCATGTGTGTGGGGGTGATTGGGAAGGGAATGGGGGGGGGGGGGTCGATGACAAATATGTGATACCTTAATCAATAAAGTAATAAAAAAGAATAAATGAAAAAAAAGTAAAAAAATAAAAATAAAATTGCCCGATAATTTTTTCGGTTAGGTTGAGAATCAGGCTAACTGATAAATGTATAGTGCATTTTGGACTATTGTAAATAATATTTAAAATAAAAATGTAAAGTGACTGCAAAGTGAAATTGCTAATCTTGCAAAAGATGTGGGGAAATTCATGAGAAATACAGTATTAAAGAACATCTCAAATCATTGACAAATCAAGAATTTGCAGTTAGACTAGATAGAAACTGAGGAACCAAAAATTGACAAGAGTAATAATTGATATGGTACATTATTCAAAAGGGAATGATTTTAATATAAAAGATTAAGCAAAGTTTTTAGGAAATTTTCCTTATAAAAATTACCCATGTTACAGTGGTACTATAATGAAAAGTGATTATGCTATCCCAAAAGTTATTATGCTGAAAAATTACTCAAAACATATGCAGTTAACACATTCTTCTAAGAAATAATGTATAATTAGAATTACAAATGAAATGTTGCCAATTATAAAATTTATTTTTATTAATATTGGTTTTAATTTTTAAGACTGAGTCAAAATCAAATCCTGTTTCCCATAGTTTACCATGAAATTTTGATCCTTATCCACTTATTTATTAAAATACATGTCACATGACCTTGCCAAAGGTACAGGTAGAGATAGTTCCACTTTTTATCTTTCATATTTTATACTGTTTCCTTTTCTTGCCTCATTACAATGGTTAGGATGACCAAACAATGTCAAATAAGATGCCCTTTCAGATTAAGAGTTATTTTCTATTCCTACTTTGCTAGTTTTTAATTATGAGTGTTGTCAAATACTTTTTCTAGTCTATTAAAATGATTATATGATATTTCTTATTTATTCTATTCATAGGGTGAGATTTCCCAAATGTTAAGTCAACCTTGCAACCTAGGATAAACCCTACTTGATCATAATATATTATACTTTTTCTATATTGCTGGATTTAATTTGCTGATCTTTATTAAGGATTTCTGTGTCTATGATCATGAGCAATTTTGTTCTAAAATGTTCCTTTATTGTAATGTTTGCTATTAGAGTTACGTTAGTCTCATGCGGTTGAATTATTCATCCTTCCTCTATCTTTTGAAAGAGTTTATGTAAGATTGGTATATTTCTGAAATGTTTGACAGAATTCACCAGTGAAATCATTTAGGCCCACAGTTTGCTTTATAGAAAGTTTTAATTTTTAATTAAAAACTCAATTTCTTTTATAGATAAAGTGCTATTTAGGTTTTCTGTTTCATCTTGTGTCAGTTTTAGTAAGTTGTAATTTATAAGAAATTTATCCAATTCATCTAAGTAGTACAATTTTTTTGGCGTAAAGGTATTCATAATATGCCTTTATTATTTGTTTAATTTCTATAAATTATGTAGTGATAATTCCTCTTTTATTCCTGATATTGGTAAGTTGTGTTCTCTTTTTTCTTGGCCTTTACAAAAAAAAATACTTTTACCTATAAAATTTTCATATTTTCAGCAGTTTATTAGTGTGCTTAGCCATGCTTTTCTTTGCATTTATTCTGTGTGGGTTTCACTGAAGTTATTGAATCTTGAAATTTAATTCTTTCACCAAATTTGGGAAATTTGGGGCATTATTTCTTCAAGTGTTTTTTCTGCCCTACTATTGCTCTCCTTTTTTTCTTAGACTTATATATGTTAGACCAGTGGTCGGCAAACTGCGGTTTGCCACTCTGTTGACTAATGAGTTTGCTGACCACTGACCTAGACTCTCGATTCCAATAATTACAGGCTGTTGTTGATTTTTGTGATTAAGCCCCTATCCAGTGGTCAGCAAACTCATTAGTCAAAAGAGCGGCAAACCGGGGCTCGCGAGCCGCAGTTTGCCGACCACTGTTAACATTATCCCATATACTATATTCATTTTTTCCAATTCTTTTTTCTCTCTCTGTTCTTTAAATTGGATAATTTCTAATTAATGTATTTTCAGTTTCACTGACACTTTCCTCAGTCATCTTTAATCTGCCGATTGGCCCATCCGTTATTTTCTTATTCCACATATTACATTTTCCAGCTTTAAATTCCCATTTGGTTTTTATTGTAAATTTCAATCTATGTTCTGAAATGCCCTATTTTTTCCCACATTTTCCTAATTCTTCATATGTTGAGTAATTTTAGTAATTTTAATGTTTTGGAAACTGAATTCTTTCATATCATGTCACTTTTTGTTCATTTGTTTTAACAGAATTTTTAGTTGCTTAGGCCCAAGCTGCATATTCTTTCTCTCCTGTGGTGGACAGAAGCTCAAATATCTATTTCTTTTAGCCTTACATAGGCTGCTTAAAGCCTATCCTGTGCATGCATGATTTGGGGATCAGTCAGAAATTGGGGCAAAGTTTATACACAGAATTTGGGACTCCCTTTCTGTGGCTCTTTTCTTTCCAGGATTACCTCCTCATGTCCTAGTAGCTGTGGTTGCCCCAAAGTCTATCCTGGTTCTTCAGGCTAGAAAGACTGCTGATTTCCTAATGCAGTTTTATTAGCTTTCCCTGTCTTACATAGACTGGGGCCTGCCCTCATACTGAAATCCTTAAAAATGATTTTCCCACAACTTACCCACATCCCTCCCCCTTCTTCCAAAATTCATCTCCTCTCAATTAGCCTGATTTGGGTTGCTCTCCAAATAGCTCTTCTTCACGATTTGTCCAGAGTTCATAGTTGTTATCACTATTATGTTTTAAATGCATTAATTTACAACAGCCTTTTCCCACTACCAATTATCCTCTGATAATAGAGACTTCTTGTATTGCCTTAATGAAGAATTAAATGATACCATTCTTTTTCATTCTTCCATGGCTTTACACATTCTACACTTTTGCCTACAATGTCCTTAATTCTCATAACCCTGCCAGGTTCCATTTTCTATGCCCATTTTGTATATTTTAGAAGAACACAGTCAAGTTTTGCCATTCCCCAAGTTTTAGATACCTAAAATTTCAACCAAGAATATTTAAATTGGAACTAACTCCAATTTATTGTTATATTGATGCCTATCAATATAACAACAGTATAGATATAGCATAAAGTAACACATAGAAGGAAATATTGTAAAGCTATATAAATTGACAAAGAAGCATAAGTCATAATTTTACTGAAAAAAGTATAAAGAATAAACCAATATCTGTAAAAGGAGTGTTAACCTCACAAAAAATAAAAGCACATATTTTTACATAATTGTGTATATTTGTACATGATTATATAGAAAGAGGTCTGAAAGTGTACAAATTTTCAATGACTAGATTGTAAATAGTAAATAAGCCTGAGAAGAAATATAGTATTTAGGGTGGGGAGAGAAATTAAGGAAAATTTCCTTTGCTTTTTTTTTTTTTTCAATAATTTTTTTTTTTTAATCCTCACCCAAGGATATTTTTTCCATTGATTTTTAGAGAAAGTGGAAGGGCGAGGCAGAGACAGAGAGAAACACTGGTGTAGAGAGACACATGGGTTGGCTGCCTCCCACATGCCCCTAACCAGGGCCGGGAGCCTGCAACCAAGGTACGTGCCCTTGACCCTTCAGTCCGCAGGCCAACACTCTATCCACTAAGCCAAACTGGCTAGGGCTTCAATAATTATTTATTCAAGAAACATTTAATGATTGCCTGCTGCTAGTACATGTCAGGCACTTTTCTACAACAGAAATGTATTTGTGTATTACTTGTATATTATTAAAATATATTTTATTTTTAAATGAAATTATTAATTCATTAAGGAGAAACTAAAATGACAGAAAAGGTGCTTTAAAATGTGATTCCCTTATCTTGTACCAGAAGCTCGGGAGCTTTCTAAAGGCAAGTAAATGAATTTAGTGTTATTTTTAAATCTGTTCTATCCAACTCATATTAAATTCTTATTGTTTAGATCTGGACCCACTGGAGAAACAAACAACTTCTCTTCTTTGCCCTTTTAATACAATTCCATTCTCTCAAAGTAATTCTTCTGAGGTTTGGAAATAGATGGTGAAGTCTAAAGTTCCTACTTGGGGCAATTTCAGGCATCAAATGGCTGCTTATGGATAAAAATATGTCGATCTTTTTATTCCCATGTTAAAGTATGGATGGGAAATCCAGAAAGCAAGCCTGGCCTTCGTGAAGTTTGTCCTTGGCTTCACATCATAAAGGAATGCATCATTGTCCTTTATGTTGACACACCTACTGGTCTTAGCCATCTGACACATAGAGGACATCTTCCTACAAACTTTAATATGGAAATAACTTGGTGTAAACTCAACATTTTAATCTTCGTTCCCAATTCCTTCCAGTAACAAGGCCTTCACTACCTCAGCAAGGAAGTTCATTTCCTTTTCAGACAGCTGTAACTGGACAAAGTGTTTCTCCTGCTGCTCCTGTGACCGGCTCCCTGTGACTCTCACCTGCTAACTTGGTTTGGCCCTCCACAGGGAACACGCTTTCCCTGTGGCAGCCCGTTAGCCATCTCAGGACAAAGTGGCAGCTATCAGACTCTCTTAAGACTTCTTCTGAGTAAACATGCTTGGTTCTTTTTTAACCTGAGGGAAGCTTCTGCCAGCTGGCCCGGAAAGAATGAGAAATTTAATTTCTCTGCAACCAGGCTATTTGTCCAATTGAAAAATACAAGATTTGGCTTTTACCTCAATGCAGCAAACAGCTTCTTAGCTAATCATTACAAAGACCTCCTGGCATTTGCCTTCAAAGAAATATCCCTCCACTTGCCTGCACGCGTGTGTGTATGCAACAGACCTATTTACTTTCACATTTTCTTTCAAAGTCTTTTAAATGAGCACCAGACGTATGTATCCTTGGTGACTTGGGTTTAGACCCAAGGGGCTTGCACCCTCGCTTCATCACATGGTTTTATTTGAGCTACAGTTCAGTTACTCCAAATTATGGTATTTCATTCTTAAAAGTTCACATTTATTTCTCCTTATTTTTGGACTCCTAAGATATTAGGCCTAGTAAACTTTATCCAATAAATCTTAAATTAGAATAGGCTTAGCAATGTGTTTGTTAATTATATGCACTTAACCATCTCAGTTCCATTTGTTGGAGATGGTTAACTACTTGCATCTTTAGGAAATTAGAAAAAAAAATGTTTAAGTCTGGAAAACCTATAGAGGACATTCACCTAATTCATCCTGGTCCTTAAAAGAACCTAATTATACCCTCAAATCTAAACCTTTCTGGATGGGTAAAGGTGGAGTGAATATGAGTCTTGCCTAGGAAATTATACCTAGAAATTTTTTTAAGTGTTAGTCCCAGCTTCTGCCTTATTTCTGTCCCAGTTTTCCTAGTTATAAAACAAAGGTAATAAGATCCCTATTTTAAATATCTCACAGTGTTACTATAAAAATTGTATAAGGTAACATATGAAAAAGTTCACTTAAAAGTATAAAGTGCAATAAAAATACCAGGTATAATATCTATATATATAAAGGCCTAAGTGACCGTCGCAACCGAAACAACCGAACAGACAACCAAACAGGCTGTGTGGGGCAACCAGGCCGGCAGGGGGGTTAGTGAGGGCCAACCAAATGACTGAGCAGCAGGCTGCGTGGGGTGACCAGGCCTGCAGGGGGGTTAGTGAGGGACGACCAAACGATTGTGCAGCAGGCTGCATGGGGCAACCAGGCTGGCAGGGGGGCAGTTAGGGGTGACCAGGCCAGCGAGGGGGGGGGGCAGTGAGGGGCAACCAGGCTGACAGAGAGGGGCAGTGAGGGGTGACCGGGATGGCCGGGGGGGGGGGGGGGAGAGTTAGGGGCGACCAGGCCAGTGGAGGTGGGGGGGCAGTTGGGGGCAACCAGGCCATTGTGGGGGGCAGTTAGGGGTGATCAAGCCAGCAGGCAGGTGAGCAGTTAAGAGCCAGTGGTCCCAGATTGTGAGAAGGATGTCCGGGATTGGAGAGGGTGCAGGCTGGGCTGAGGGGAGCCCCCCCCCCCATGCACAAATTTCGTGCTCCGGGCCTCTAGTCTATATATATATATATATATATATATATATATATATATATATATATATATATACAAAAGCCTAAGCAACCATTATGACCACCGAACAACCAGAATGACCGGAATGACCAGGCAACCAGTTGCTATGACGCACACTGACCACCAGGGGGGCAGACGCTCAATGCAGGAGCTGCCCCCTGGTGGTCAGTGTGATCCCACAGCCAACCTCCCATGGCCCCTACCCCCCCAGGCCAGCAGGCCCCAATGGGCCCCAATCAGGACTGGGCAAGATGCCCTGATCAGCCCCAATCGCTGGCCAGGCCAAGGGACCCCACCCATGCACAAATTCATGCACTGGGCCTCTAGTTATAAATAATAATGGCACCTTCTATGACCACAAATGAGACACTCTACAAACCCTCTCCTTTTATTTAACACTAAGACATTTTAATTAAATTCTCTCTTTTTTTTTATCTTCTTTTCTCACACCACCAACCAAAAAAAGAGTTTTTTCAGCATAATCATGTAACCTTGGACTTTAATTACAAATACCAGCAGAGATTTACACAGAGTAAACATAAGTATATTCTGACATTTTGAACACCCCAGCCTTCCTCTCAGACTGACTTTATTTTCTTTTTCCTTTGTTTATTACCTTTTCCATATTTTCTTGAAAAAAAATCAAACTGCCTAACAATATAACAAATGTCACCAATATGAATATTTTAGTTATAGTTACCCACCTTGAAACTCTTACTAAGTAGCCTCATGGTTTTCCTATGCAAAAGTACCAGATACATTTTTTTCAGCTGTGTGTCTGTCCTAAATTGTTCCAGATTTTCAGGGCTCGTTACAGTGTTTCCACATTAAGATTATAGCCACTAGGGCTGCTCTGCAAGTTCAATTGGAAAGCTCTGCTCTTACATCAGGAATGCAGATTCCTCAAAATGACAATACGAAACTGAAAGACTGCACTGAAAAACAGGAAACAGCTATGGAGAAAAGCTGTCACACGCTCTACAGCTAGATGATAAGAAACAAAACCGTCCCAACCTCCTCCCTCCCCCCCAGTTTTGCATAATTTTACCTAAACAGTATATACAAACTAACCCACAGACTATTTTTATGCAGTTTTCTTTCTCTCAATATCCCTTTTCTTCCTCTTTCTCGTCCACTGCATTCCTCTGCCTGATAACAACAACAAATATTTATTGAATGCCTGTAAGTACAAGACCATGTGTCCTAAATGCTAGGGAAAACATGTGGAAAAAAAACTGGGCCAGTCCAAGTGAAGGACAGACATTAAACAAAAATCACACTAATAAACGTAATTTTTCATTGCAATATGAGCTATGAAATAAATTAATGTGTGGGAAGCAAGGCCTTTGCACACAGGTAAGATTCGAATTAAAAGGAACAGGGAAGGCTTCTCTGAAGAAATGACATTTAGATGGGGACCTGGAGGATAAGCAGGGATTATTCTGAAGAAGAATGGGGAGAAGTGTATTCCAGTTAAGAAGACAGCACTATTGTGAAGACCTTACAGCAGGAAAGAAGCTTGGGCTGTGTAGACTAGTAGAGCAGCTGAATCTGAAGAAATCATTGGGAGAAAGACAAGAGTTGGCAATGCAGGAGCCATACTGTGCAGGGCCAGGGCTTTGCAGATTATGTTAAGGATTTTTCTTTTAATTAAAATGTAATAGGAAGCCAAGAAAAGGACTTTCTTCAATCTCTCCCTCTCTCTCTCTCTCTCTCTCTCTCTCTCTCTCTCTCTCTCTCTATATATATATATATATATATATATATATATATATGGTAAGTGGATTTTTTTTCCTCCTATAATGAGCATGGAATTAAGTTTAAATATAAAGAACAGCATGGGAATGATAAACACCAAATTCAAAAGAATAGTTACCTCTGGCACAAAGAGGGAGGTATAAAATTGGTAAAGGGTTCTCCGAAGGCTTCAACTGTATTGCTTATGTTTTATTTCTTATAAAAACATAGGTATTTAAACCTATTCTTTATACATTTTATATAACAAAAATTTTCATAATAAATTTTGAAAGAATTAATGAATGTTAAGAATTCACCAGTTCATTTCCTTCTCTTCTGCTTTACCAGGTTCGTATTAAATCTCTTAATTTTGAGAAAGACAAGCACACGAAATTTAGGGATCTCCCCTCTTATATACTTTGTTTCCTGAAACTTTATTTTCTAGACTTTTTTGCATCAGATATTAGAGACTCTTTAATTAGCTTATCTTTAGTTTTACCATTCACTATAATCTTTGTAGCTTTCCAACAACCACAGAGTTAATGTAAGGATTAAATGAGATAAAGCATTTAACATAACATTTAGTACACAAGAGCTCAATAAATTTTAACTATTGTTTTTTATTATTTCATTTATTATATTCTATATTCCCGGTCCTAAATATGAACCAGAACACTAGAACTAACAAAACTGAGTGTATATGGCCAAATGGTGCTCTGATATTTTGAAAGCATATATACTCCGTATATTCAAAAGCACACATTCACAAACACATACACACATATAACATATATTTCTAATACTGAATTTTTTAAAAACACACTTTTTCTGTGCTCATCTAAACAATAAATAACAAAATGTTAATTTGAGGCCTTGTTAATGCCACTAAAGAAATACTTTTAAAGAAAGGGTTAAAATCCATCCTTTGATGGTATATGATTACAATTTAAGATAAGTATAATAAGTTTACTAAGTTCTCCTAAGTCCAATGCTGCACTGAAGTGATTTATGATTGCATAAAGCTATATTGCAATATATGCTAAACTGTGTTTAAAAGCTCATTTTTGCAATATCAAGTAATTTGTACAAAACCTCAACCTTATAGAATTGACATCAAAATTTTTCTACAACAGAAAGAGCAGTCTTTGATGTAAGAATATTATTAAAATCATATCTTTTCACTTAATTTTCTTTGTACAAATAGCACAGATCCTCTCATTTCTCCTTCCTTCCAATTCACAAATACAATAAAAAGCTGGCTTTAGAAAAGTCCTTAAATTAAACATCATGATGAAATGAGCACTAAAACCCTGAAAATAGAACTTAAGACAGTTTTTGTAACCTAGAAGTCTGAAAAATATCTCACTGAATCTTCCTGTGAACATTATATTTTAAATTATATTTTCATACCGAAAAACCCAGAACTTACTCTTGTGAAAAAAACAACTTTGTCACTCAATATTCTTCAGTTTGAGGTTTGGCCTTAGATTGTTTTAGTAATCATTCCTCCATGCCCACTTCCTTGTTCTTAATCACAAATCTAATCGTGTATTTTTATAAATATTCAAAATTAAATATGTTTATCTGCTTATGTAAATACTTTTCAGTTAACTTTTACCGATAGTCTATGTAGGGATCTCATTAACAAACACATTTGGAACTTTTTTAGATTTGTTCCGGCAGCTTGTAAATTCATATTATATTTAACTGTTTAAATAGATCAAAATTCTACACATTTTAAAAAGTAGATATAAAAGAATACTTCCAAGTTTTGTTTTACTTACCAAGCTCTGCCATTCCACCTCACTGCCTGAACAATATTATCAGCTCTTCGGATACTCATTCTTGCTAAGTAAAAGGATATTTCTTCTCTAGCTGGATTAATAATCAACTTTCTAGATAGTTCATTTGTAATTCTCTTCTGGTTAACCCTTAGCATTACAGCAGTCTGCCCAACTCATGCTAATCAATTTATGAAGCAGAAAGAAAAAGATGAAGTTCAATTACCTAGATTAAAAAATGTTAAATAAAAATGAGGGGCAGTTTAGATTAGGCACAGAAGAACAATTAGCCTTACTTTTTTGCACTGATAGGTATAAATCTTTATGTTAGATATTACAAAAACACTCAGGTCATGAACACAATGAACAAGAGACATAATAGGCTTCTAACACACCAGTCTAGTGCATTATATCTTCCATGTTTCCTGCTTTCTTACATTCAGTTAAATACCAATCAGCTCTGGGCATAACAGATATATTTTTCTCTTAGTAGAAAGGTCTGACTTTCAACCTCTAAATGCCTCCTCTCTCAATGCTTGTAATCACTTGGTCCCTTATCATATAATAAGTGCCATCTCAGTCTTTATGGAAAATTTATCCAGTGTGATCTGTAAACACTTGCAAGAGAATAATCTGGGGCAGTTGTTAAAGCTATAGACACCTGGGTCCTACTTTAAAAATCTGAAGCACCCCAGGGGATTCTTATGCACATTAAAAGTTCGAGAGCCACTGCTCTAGGACCATCTCTGACCGTATCTAAGAGACTCCAACACAGAATGAAATTTGGACACAGAATGAGATTAATTACTTTTACTGCTAGTTTGACTTTGGCTTTTTGCTTTGATTATAATAACTAGGATTCTACCTTATTTTCCAGTATCTGAGGGCACTAGTCCATCCAAGACCATGACCCTCCCATGGTCTTGGTAACCTTCCACTTGCAGACTACTCAGAAACCGGAATCTGTCCTTTAACTCCACTTAGTGTCTATGGCCTTATTGTGGCCTAGCTGCCTAAACACCTGACTTTTCTTGATTTGTGTGCTTTATGAAAACACTTTAATCTCCTGTTCTATGCCTCTCTTATACAGACATGGACTATACTTATTGGTGTTCATTGTCCAGTCTTTTAGCTAATGCATTTTGTCTGCTTTATTAACTGTCTCCCAAGGCTGCTCCCATTTCCATGGGCCCCTCCAGTCTGCTCTGTACCTGTTATCATGAACAGAACTTGCTTAGTCACATCTAGAGATGTGAAAGAAACAACTAGCCAAAGGCTGAGAAAACAGACATGGCAGCCCGTGGTTTCAAAAATTGCTACAGAAGCCAAAGAAAATGACTGGGAAAAGAAGAATCATGGAAAGCTAAAAAAAAAAAAAAAAAAAAAAAAAAGTCCTTGAGAACGGGAATAGGAGATGGGGTAAAATTAAATAAAAACATGTTTTAATTCTAATAACTTGTTTTTATTTTTATAGAATAATATATTTTAAAAGGTTAACAAAACAATGATTATTTTACCTGGAGAGAAGATTAAAGTGATTAAAATAAAAATAGTTTACTGGACTAGTAGAATTCAGAAGACTTGGATTTATCCTGGCCACTCTACCACTTCTATGATCTAGATTAAGTCTCTTAACTTCCATGCGCCTTAGTCCCTAAATGGGTATAATAAATCATGCCCTGTGTGCCTAAGATTATTTTGATAATTAAACCAGATCATCTTTATTAAAGAGCTTTGAAACTATAAATACTATATAAATATGAGGTTACTATATAAATTCTATATAGCTATATAAATTGCTATTATATAAAGATACTAACACATCCACAAAGGACAAAAAGTGGCAATTTTATTTTTTTAATTTAAGTATAGTTGGTATACAATATTATATTAATTATATTAGTTTCAGCTATACAATATAGTGATTCAACACCTTTATACCTTATAATGTGATCATACCACTAATTCTTGTAATCATCCGTCACCGTGCAAACTTATTGCAATATTATTAACTATATCCCCCTTCAGCTTTTTTATCCTTCTAACCACCTCCCCTCTGGCAACTGTCCCTTTGGTCTCTATTTCTATGAGTCTATTTTTGTTTTGTTATATTGGTTGGTTGGTTTTGTTTTTTCAGATTCCACATATAAATGAATCTATGTAGTATTTGTCTGTCTGACTTATTTCACTTACCATCATACTCTAGGTCCATCCATGTTGGAAAGATTTCATTCTTTTTTATTGCTACACTAGTGGCCCAGTGCACAAATTCGTGCACATTGAAAGGAAATTAATTAGAAGAAATATTTTAATATCACTATTCGCCCTTTCTCTATAATAGAAGTGTCAACCAAAGTCATGATCAACAGTAACAGATCGAAACACGCGTACCATTGGCGCCAGCGAGAGCTTTATATGTATCGCGCATGAGTGAGCCAATTTAGTCTTTTATAGATATAGATAAACTTGCTTAATTAGACCTGCTTTCTGATGTACCTAAACTTTTCCCAGCCCAGTGAAGCACCCCAACTTCTCTTTCAGGTAATTGTCAGCAACACAGCAGTAAATATCAGCACGAAGCAGATTATTATTCTAGATCACACAGGGAGAACAAAAGGTAAAATATTTAACTGCAGCAGTGTTTGACTATATTTTGCGCAGTGAAAAAAACCTGAAGTCATTTTCAAGGTCCACCATTTCTTCTTTTCAGTCGGGTCAAGTTTCTAAGCTTTCTAAATCTCCATTTTTTGGCTAATGAAAAGAAAATAGAATTCCACTGAGTCTGCTATCTACCTACTCCAGGACTTCTGTGAGGATCAAATGAGATGAGGCATGGGAAAATGCTTCACAGACATTTGGTTACAGTGTAAAATGTTTGCACCTGGCTATAAAGCAAGTCATGTTCCTGGGCTGAAGAAACTCCAAGGAGGCTAGTTGCTAGGGAGAGGAAGCCGGTCGTTGCTACATGACATCATTACACGGTGCCCACAGCAACGGTTGCTGGGCTGGGCTGGGGTGTAGGCTACATTTTGCGCCATGGGGTCTTGACAGTGTTGGCTGCGATTTGATGGGCTGTCGCTCTGGGCTGGAGGCAGGGCCTATGTCCCACTTGGGGAAAGCCGAGTATTGCTTTGTTGGAGCCAGGTCCCTGGTGCCACTTCTCTGTAAATGGCCAGTGCAGGTCACTGCAGCTTCTGCATTGAGCGTCTGCCCCCTGGTGGTCAGTGCATGTCATAGCGACTGGTTGGACAGTCAGACACTTAGCATATTAGCCTTTTATATATATAGATAATATTCCTGTGTGTGTGTGTGTGTGTGTGTGTGTGTGTGTGTGTGTGTGTTTCTTTTTCATCTAGTCACCTATTGATGGACACCTAGGTTGCTTCTATATCTTGGCTATTGTAAATAATGCTACAATGAACACAGGGGTGCATATATCTTTTCAAATTAGTTTTCATTTTCTTCAAATAAATATCAGAAATAGAATTGCTGGGTCATATGGTAGAACTATTTTTAAAGGAAAGTGCAAACCATATAGGGTAAATACGTAATCAGGAATTTGTGAAATATATTTCCTAAGAAAATATCAAGAATAGGACCAATATCAGTTAGGGGCAGAATAAAGTAAAATCATCCCAAAATATAGATAAATAATCAAGTCAACCTGAATTTTCCCAGGTCAAACACAAACCTTAAGAGTCTTACCAGAAGAGCTTTTAGGTGAGAAAAGGGATCATCTGGAGTGACTGGTGACATTTCTCATCCAGAAGCATCTCATTAAAGCTAAAATCAGAGTAATTTCCAATAGCAAAAGTTTGGGACATTTGTTGCAAGAAATTTAGACTGTATCCAACATGGCCTAAGAGTCAGTCAAGTGCTATGACTTAATTTAACTGGATTAATGTATACATATTAACATTGAGAAAGCAGTAGTCCTTAGCCAGTGTACAAATGGGCTGATGAGAGTTTCCCATGAAAAGAAAAAAAAAGGATGATTATTGACTTAAAAAATACATGCTCCCATCTTTTTAAGTTTCAATAAATATTGTTGAAAACCTACTATATTTGGGGCATTGTTAAGACACTGAGGAATATAAGTGACAACAAATGTAAAAATCTCTGCTATCTGAGCTTATTTTCTAGGAAATATGAGAAAAAGGTGACCAACGAGAATATGTTTGTATATTTTCAGAAAACAACTCCGAGACCATGTGGATTCCAGCAACAGAGAGGAATCGACAGGACTACTCCAGCCATCAAGACAGAAGAGAAGCAGTCCAGAGATGGAAGATGCTGACGTCGCCTTGCCATACTAGCAGTTAACAGCTGTGCGTCACTACAGGTTGCTCAGGACCAAACCAGAGAGGGTCAGACCAGCATTACCACCATTTGTCCACCATCCAGAACTGTAATGTCATGGCTGACATGTACACATAAGGAACTGTGTGACATTGAAATTGGGTCTCAAAAGAACTGTTGGCCCAGAAAGAAACTCACTACAGACTGATTCATTTGCCTGTCACCATAACCATTATTGCTTGTCTCATTTTCGGTTCTTATAAGTATTTCTAATAGCACATGATCTCACTCATCTAGGGGAAATAATGAACAACATAGACTGATGAACAAGAACAGACCCAGAAACAAGGAGGCATGGATCAGACTGTTGGGCCTCAGAGGGAGCGTAGGGGAGGGTGGGGGTAAAGGGGAGAGATCAACCAAAGGACTTGTGTGCAAGCATATGAGCCTAACCAGCGGTTAAGGACAACAGGGGGGTGGGGGCATGTGTGGGGAGGGATGTGGGCTGGGAATTAGGGGATGAGGACAAATATGTGATACCTTAATCAATAAAGAAATTTTTAAAAAAAAGAAGAAAAAAAAAGAAAAGAAAAAGGTGACCAATAAATTTAATAGATATACAAATCAGTATGTTAAGATTTAATAAAAGCTGTGGAAACAAATAGAATAATATTAGGGAGATCAGGAATGTTTGGAGTGTTGCAATTTTAAAATAGGGTGGTCAAGGTAGACCTCGCTGAGAAGATGACATCTAAGCAAAGACTTGAAGAAGGTGATAGTATGTCTGTCTATGGCTACACCTCATTAAGCAACAGGAATTTTTCAGCTCTATTATAATCTTACTAGAGGCCCGGTGCATGAAATTCGTGCACGGGGGGGGGGGGAGGGGGGTGTCCCTCAGCCCAGCCTGTACTCTCTCCAATCTGGGACCCCTCAAGGGATGTCTGACTGCCTGTTTAGGCCCGATCCCAGTGGGGCCAAAACTTTATGTGGTGCATGACTGTAATCATTCCCTCTCTCAAAATAAAATCAAAGTTTTTTAAAAACTCGTGTTTTTCCCCTAGCTGGTTTGGCTCAGTGGATAGAGTGTCACCCGATGGATCAAAGGGTCCCAGGTTCAATTCCGGTTGAGGGCATGTACCTTGATCGCTGGTTCCTCCTCGGCCTAGGCCCTAGTTGGGGCTCATGGAGGAGGCAACTAATTGATGTGTTTCTCTCACATGGATGTTTCTCTCTGTCTTTCCCTCTCTCTTCCACTCTCTCTAAAAATCAATGGAAAAATATCCGCTGGCAAGGATTAACAAAACAAACAAACAAAAAATAATGTTTTCACAAGACTCTAAACATGGGAAAATCCAATAAAATGATTTCTTAAATATATGTGTGTGTGTGTGTGTGTGTGTGTGTGTGTGTGTGTGTGTGTGTAAATATATAAAGTATGATCCAATTTTTCTTTTTCTTTTTTTCTTTTTTTCTCATTTGTCAACAACTATTTTTCATGTAGCTGCTATGAGCCACATACTGTTCTGAGCACCGGAGAGAGGGCAGTAAACAGGCTAGACATGTTCTTTCTTATACATGCATAGATTAAAGACTGAAATAAAATATATCAAAATGTTACTAGGGAGTACATTTTTTATTATGAATTAAGAAGCTGACATGATGGATTATTTTACTTTCTCCTCTATGCTTAAATAAAGTCCGAAATGTCTAAATATGTTATAATGATTCCAAAATAAACTATGCCATTTATATTGAATTAATTATTATAGCTCATATGGATATATTTTTGATAAAGCACAAATTTATACTCATAATATTTTATGAAATGTATATTGCCTTTTTCAATCATATACTGATTGTTATTACCTACAACATTTAATAAAGTTGAATAACACCAGGTCCCTTTCTACAGATGTAAAAACTAAGAAACAGATAATTAATTTGCCACACTGGAAAGAAAAAGTGTTTAAATCCTGAATAACAATAATGTATATGAAAGCATCTTATACAGTGCCTGGATCAAGATTGCAGATTCTGAATGTCATGTACCTTAGGGGTACATCTCTCCCCACTTATGCTGGGATTTTTGTCAGGGGGAAAAAAAAAAAAAAAAAACAGACAAAGACCTGGGATTAAAAGAGAATTTCAAAATCCCCCATCCCCCTGGACCAAATCCAGCTTCAATTACACAAGGGTTGTTTGGAGACAATAGAGAGGAAGAAATATGAGGGTTCCTTTGATCACCAAAAGATGATCTTTTTGCTTTAAAAGAGAGTGTTCCTGTACTCTGTCTGGTTGTAAACACATACACAAACACACACCCCACAACCAGCTGTTTTAATATTGATATGGGAGGGAAATAGAAGTCACTTATTTTGTTGAAATAAAAGTATTTCAAACCCAGAAAGGGTGATTTGGTTGTGAGGGTTTTTAAGAAATAGCACCGGATCCAATCCTTTTCTATCACCTCCTCTGTAATACAAAACCCCCCAATAGCTCTTAAAATTGTGGCATTTTCTTATGTACAGAGAAAAAAAAAATTTGTGTTGCTATTGCAGCAACATCTAGACAGTTTCCTGTAAACTTTCTCTGATGGAAGTCATGAATTTATGATAAAACCCTGTAGAGTGGTGAAACAAATTTCTTTCATATTTATCATTCATTTTACTCACTGTGCATTTGAAGGAAAACCTTTTAAGAACACCAATAATGTGAGAAAGCTACAACAACTAAATTTATTGTTAAGTATCACATCATTGGTCCTCCAGGGAGTTCAGGAAGAAAGCTTAAATCACATTTCCTAACACATTGGAGAGCTTCCCAGAGATGTGATGGCCCACAGAGGCAAACCATCCAAAGCACACTGGAATCTCAGAAACGGTGACAAAGAAAAATCACTTTGCTTAATAAAAGCAAATTAAAGTTACCCTTTTATTTTTTCTAACAAAGTAAAAACTCTCTCTTACCCCATTTTTCTCCTTTTCTTCCCCCTCCCCCTCCTGCTTCACCTGACTAAACTGTAGGTATTTGTTCCATCACCTGACTTAGGGGCTGGCTAGAAATATTAGAGAAAAAACAATCTACCATTGTTACATGAGACAACAACCTTTCATGTCCTTGAAGCTCACCATGACCTTTCATCTTTCCTATCCCCAATGGTCTCTCCTAACAACTAAAACTACACTCAGTTGGGCTGAATTCCAGATTGTCATAAAAAGAACCCTGTCCTTTCAAAACAAAACCAATTTTTACACCAAGGTGGGGGAGAAACACAAGTCCATTGTTCCCTCACAGATGGAAGTTGGAGTTACTAAGGCAACTGCTCTAATCCTCCTTTTTACCACCTTTTTCACATCACTGGCCTATCAAGTATGCTACCTTTTAACTCATAAGCTCAAAAGCTGGTAGTCTAACTGGCTGCCCTAATTAGCTACGATTTTCACACTACAGACAACATGATGAGCTAATAGAAATTTGCAAAATAATGACGTACCTCCAGCAAATATTCCTCCTCCTGAGGCCCAGTCTTAGAATAACAATAATGAGACCATTATTAGAGAAGGGCATTAAAATGCTGCACTGCTGCTAAACAGAGAACTTGATTGTTCTGGTCTTGTCCATTGAATCAACAACCTATTGTTGTGGACTTGAAAAATAAAGGACTGGAGAATGGGTGCCATGATGATTGGTCTGTGCGGCCATACCGGCACTCTGCAGAATTGTTTTCTTTTGAAACTCTTGATGGACTAGTAGTTTTGTTTAAAAGTAACATAAAAGGCGATTGTCTGGATAAAAAGTCCTATTTATTGAAATCCTTAGAAGCAGTTGCATGGATTTGTTCGTGACCCCGGAGATAAATACATAGTGACCATAATAACACCATTTGTAGAGAGCCCTGTTACCACTGCCTACAGTAACATAAGAGACAGTCTTTTCTAGCTACTGTAGGAAGGAAGGAAGTACTTCTGAGCAGAAAGCAAGAATGATAAAAGGTCAAATACTGGATATAGCTCATTAATCTCTGAAAGGGAGACTTTTAAAAATAATGCTAATTTAAGAATTCTGCACAATTGCTACAGATTCAAGCACATTGTAAAAAGACTCACGGCTCTTCTTATTTTCTCACTTTAGAGTTTCTTTCCTTTGGTTTAAAAAAAAAAAGAGGATTAAAAGAAAATGATTATTAAATAACTGAAGCAAGATGTCTCAGGATAACCTAGAGAACAAGAAACTCAAAGGTTTTCAGATAATTATTCTTATGGTCATCCCCAGTCTATAACAAGAATAATAAAATACTGAAGTTAAAGGTTAACTAGTGTAGGATTCTTAGCAGTAGAAAAGCACTGTTTACACACTGTAAAAGTGTCTTCTCTATGGAGCCACAGTACATGTTTTCTGTAGTCAGATCAGCATTTTAGTGTTGAATGGTGGTGGTTGGGAGTGTACTTTTCTTTTAGCAAGTATTTTGGGCGGGGATCTGTTTATTTTTTATCAAGTGAAATCTGCATTATATAAAAATGTATTAAATTGTAAATAAGACCTCTTGCTTCATTCAATCTGTGCTTTGCTTCATTTATCTTCATCTTGTTAGGCTAAATTAATTAACAGCCTCACTGTTGCACACTTTCTCTTTTCATTACATCAAATAAGGGCCTGTATATGGAGAAAGCCCTCACCACGGGAATTCTGCAACTCTACTGCTACGAAGAGTTTCTGTGTGTCAGCGTAGCAATATTAACTGGGTACATTCATTTTAAAAGCACTTATTAAATATGCTTTTCATTGTTAAAAACCAATTACCTAAATTCTTTACATATTATCAACAGAAAACCATTTTTAAAAAAAACTAAACTAGAAGCTGCAATAGACGTTTAAAAGAACAAAAAAAAAAAAATCAACTGTATGTCCACAACCAGGCTTTACTATCACTGTCACCCAAAATAAGAAGGAACACATGCAAATTTGGCAGGTATGTTTTCACAGGACACAACACAAGACAGCATAAAAGCTTTAAAAGACACACCCCAAACTGTTCCGCTCCCTGCTTTGGAATGTCTAGCATGTGATAAATGGGATGATTAGAATTTCATTGGTAAAGCCCATTATTTTAAATCTTTAAGAGTGAAATGTGTTAAACTCTTTTGTAAGTTTTCTTTCAACCTGGAACACTGTGGCATCTGGAACTATGCAAATGAACAAAACAGTAAAGCCCTTTTTAAGTCTTTCCCTGATCAACCAGTGCTTCTTTCTCCAATCACAGCTTTGTGCGCGATATCTTTCTGCTAGCATTTCTTATTTAATTAAAACAGACACTGACAGAAGGACATGGATTAGTACTGTAATGATGCATTTACTTAGATTAATCGGAGGCTCCTTTTAGAGTAATGGCTTAAACAAAGAACAAAAGGAAATTGTTATGAAACAGCCTTTTATCCCAGGCAAAGGTCACATTATGAGGTTTTTAATTTTGTCAGCTTCTGTTATACTCTGCCTTGCTAGTGGAACATGAGAAGTGCTTTTACCCCCAATAAAGCCAGTTATTATAAAAACAGCCATTAAAGCTGCAAATTAAAATGTCTGATTTTAAAACCGGTTACTTAGCTTTCAGAATCCTCTAATTAGCATGTTGTGCATTGTTGTGAGGAAAAGAAGACTAAAATGCTAATGACCTACCGCCAGGTGACCACACTGCTGTGCAAAATAATAAGGACCTTTCCAAGTAATCTGATGAATTAACCGAGTACAGGTCCCCCAACCAGCACCCCTTCTCAGAGCACAGCCCCAGATGAATAACTGCTAAGCTGTGTTCGATCTAGGGGGCTCTGATTCTCAGCCTGCTACTTCTTATATATTTACTAAAAAGCCGACTTCTTTCTACCACAAAAGAAAGTGAATGAAAATAGCAATGCTATAGAGAGAGTCTGAAAGTAGAAAAGACAACACTCATTTGATTTCAAAGCACAGAGAAAGAATTCAAGAATCATACCCCTAAACAAAACTACCTCTTGGCCTCTTTTCACTCAACCTTTTATTAATAAGTTGGACTTGCAGAGTATAAACAGGGTTAAGATGTGAAAGCTCGGTCTTTGCTCACAACATTCATTTTTACACCTCATTGTCTTTCAAAGGAACAAAATGAATCCAGTTTCCCTTTTGCCAGCCTCGTTTTTCCCATTTTACTGACTCCACTCACCTCCACCCCTCCCTCGTCAAAATTTGCTCTTGACAAAGGATATATTGGCATTTGTGTTTATTACCATATGAATTTAACTCAACTACTTGCATTTTCTGCCTTATCTTTCTTTATGGACTGAACTATTGTGTGCCTAGTAATGCTAACAGGCATTAGTGGAATATATAGACTAAGTGGAAGTATCGCCAGAGTTTCTGAAATCAACCCCCACACACACACACACAAAAAAAAAAATACATGCTCCATTTAAATCAAGTCTCACGCAAGTATCACTGAGTGGCTGGCTCAAGGATTTTCTTGATATCAATGCAAAACATATATTGTCAGTAGCACAGCAAAAAATCACTCAGGACCCTCTGTGACATGTGCCTAGTTGAATTTTTTCCCTAAGGAGTTATTAGAGGCTGTTTCCATTATCTATGGATATAAGAACGCTGCAGGTTCCACCACCCCAAAACTCAGTGGCTTAAAACAATAAGCATTTATTTGCAGGTCAGCTGGGCATTTCTTCTGGTTTTAGCTGAGCCCACCAATATGTCTGTGGTTGGCTGGCCAATTTGGGTTGATCTAGAGTGGCCCTGGCTAGGACGACTGGAGTAATTCAGCTCTGCTCCATAAGGCTCATCCTCCATCAGACTAGCCCAGGCTTGTTCTCATGGTGACAGAAAAGGGCAAGAGTGTGAACAGAAATGCTCACGTGCTTCTACAAGCCTCCTCGTGTGTCAGTCACATTTGCTAACATCCCATTGACCAAAGCCAGTTAAGTGATGGATCTGAGTCAAGGAGTGAGACAAAAAAGTTTCACTTGGTTCAGGTTGTGGACACAAGAAAGGATCAAGAATTGGGACCTCTAAAGCGATCAATCTGAGCAAAGAAGGCAAAGTCAGCCCTAACTGGTTGGCTCGGTGAATAGAGCGTCGGCCTGTGGATTCAAGGGTCCCAGGTTCGATTCTGGTCAAGGGCATGTACCTTGGTTGCGGGCACATCCCCAGTAGGGGGTGTGCAGGAGGCAAGCTGATTGATGTTTCTCTCTCATTGATGTTTCTAACTCTCTCTCCCTCTCCCTTCCTCTCTATAAAAAAATCAATAAAATATGTTAAAAAAAAAAAAAAAAAAGAAGAAGACAAAGTCATTTTGATGATTTCCAAAGCTCTTCAGAGGAAGTTTCTGTTTTATTTCATTTTAACTAATGTAGTCTAGATAGCTACTCAAAATTGATATTTTTTCTCTAAGTGACAAGAACTCTTTAAAAAACAATTAACAACCCCATCCAACCTTATATCCATTGATTTCCAATTTAAAAACTGTAACTCTAAAGAAAATTCTAAAATATGATCTATACAAGTTCACCATTTATTTTTGTCTACTGACTAGTTGTGAATCAGTGATTCCTTGGTAAAAGATGTCAAAACTACAAACTGTTGTGTCTCAAAAGCCTCACCTTCCACCCAGAGAAGCAACTAAATTTGAGGAAATAACTGATGGATGTTAGATCCACAATTTTCTTTTTCAGTGTGTCTCAGATTGTTGACAGTTCCATTCTACAGAATACCAGCAAACAGTAAATCATAGTCTTTCACCAGAAAGAATAAAGCCACAATAGCAATGTTCAAACAAATTTTTTTAATCTGGGTCCTTATCACTCATATCCCAATTGTTCTAATATCTCTGACTATGAAAAAAGAAAACAAAAAATACCATTGAACTCACCATGGCCGGGTGACTAAGTTGGTTGGAATGTCATCCCATACACCAAACGATTGTGGGTTCAGTTCCTAGGTTAAGGGTTTGATCCCCAGTTGCGGTGCATACGGGAGGCATTCTCTCTCTCTTCCCACCCCTTCTCTAAAATCAATAAACATATTCTTGGGTGAGGATGTAAAAAAATACCTTTGGTTTCACAGGACTGGCTATATGAGGGTGCCCTGGAATAAGATGACAAAGAAGCTAATTTTAAACTCTACAAATTCTATTTATCACTGTATGAAGCAGAAGATCACAGAGGAAAGTATTCATGGTGGCTGCAAGACTTTCCCAGAGTTAATCTGGCAAAGTCCTACACATAGTTTTGGGGAGATACCTAGAGCCAGTTACCAGTCTTTCCACACAGATGCACTCATCCAACAGGAGTAGGAGTGATTACTGGGCAGAATTCCTGAACTCTGTTGCAAGGGAAATACTATCCTATATAGCACCACTCAACAATGATCCCTATGAGAAATAAAAACAACCAGGGAAGTGGGTCTCCAAAAGGAGTCTTCAGCCCTCCTTCACTGGAGCCAGCGCTGACCATGAGGGCTGCCAGAGCTGGCACTTACACCCAAAGAACAAGGAAGAGAGGCCAGCAAAGCTCAATCTTGCATCCAAAGATATCAAAAGGAAAACTGAATAACATGCAGAAAACTAGCTTAAGAATTATCCAATTAATGGATAACAGAAAAAAAATTGCATAAAATGCTTTTTAAGTTCCTTTTACTTTTCCACATTTCTTTACACCTTATTTCAGTAATAATTTTGTTTTAAAGTGAAGCCCTAAATTATGGTTTGCCTTTTTTAAACAGGGATGATACCTGATAAGAATGCAATTTGCACGGGTTTTCTACTGTTTTGGTCAACTAACTCCTCTCACCTGGTCTGTAGCAAGAAGCATCAATCATCAGAGCAGCGATCCAAGGCCATGGAACAGAGCAAAACTAATAGGTCCATATAAGAATCAAGACAAGCATTGTGCCCTCATTAACACTGGGTTCTAAACAAACAATAGGCCCATCTTCAGAGAGCTGGAGTAATTCTTCTCAAGAGAAGCAGCTTGGGTTTAACTCAAAATTTCCTTTAAGGTCTCTGCTTTGACAGAGAGGCAAGAAGAAACAAAAGCACCTGGCTCTCTAGAAAAGGAAAGGGGCTCGGAGAACAAGGATAGGAAGGGAAGATTGAACTCCTTAAGAACATCATCTCTGAATATCCAGTATCTGGTACATCGTAGGTGCTCAAAAACTGTGAATCCAATTGTGATACTTTGAAAAGAACAGATAAAGGACAGAAGAAGGTAAGCACCTCTTTGATTAGGAATTGCATAAGTAGTAATGTCTAGATACTCAGGAAGCCCAAACTTCAGAGTACCTACGATTTGTTGAACTATGTGTTATAGGATGAAATGAGATTATACACAAATTACATATGGAGCCACACCTACTTCACAGATTTTTTTATAGAGACAAAAATCTGACTGAAATTATCTCCAAGGAGAAACTTGGAGAAAGGATATCATAAATGGCTTAATTTAACAAAAGGAATGATTGTGGGACCTGGAGGAGACGCTAACTGGGATGTACTTAAAATCTCAGATCATGTGTAGCTCCAATTTTAGTGCAGAACCCTTTTTCGATGTTCAGTTAAAGATTTCTCTGTTAGTACCTTTCCTAACCAATGTCATCAACCTGCTCTCCTCTTACTCCCAACTGACTACATCTCAGGTCTGCCAAACTATCTTCAGAGATAAACACCAGAATAATTGCACTGCTATGACAGAGACTATGGAGCAGCTTCCACGACTCACCAACATTTTCTCTAACCCCAACTTCCCTCCCACCAATAATCCCCTGCCCCCACCAAAAAAAAAATACACTTATCTTAGGTTGATGTTTGAAAATCCTTTGAAAATAAAAATATTTCTTCTCCTAGAGTTTAAACTTACATGCCTTTAGGAGGGGTTAGTACCATGACTTCCTTCCACACTAATATCTAAGTGACTCCTAACTCATTTTAAAAGGCTAGAATATCTTTGATTCCAAAACAAACTAAAGCTACTATAAGAAGAGAATTATACACTAATCTCATTTATGAACAGATATGCAAAAATTCTTTAAATATTAACTTACTCTGCAGTGTAAATGAAAATCTACCAAGAACAAGTAGATTTTAATCCCAGTAATTCTGCATGATTCAAAAACATCTGCCAATAACATCATAGGCACAGGTTAAAGAACTAAAAATGTATGAACATCTCAATAGATATCAGAGATGGAGAAAAAAATCCTACAGAACACTTCATAGTTATTGGTAAAATGTTAGGATACATTCCCATCAAAGACAAAAACTATGTCTTCCCTCACTAAGAGCTGGAGGCTAATGGAATATTGTGAATGGGATATCTGAAGATCAGAAAGAAAACTAGCTAAAAAAGGTTTGAATGGCAGCTCCCACCCGAAGAAGGTAAGACACACCAGGGCTTACCTAAGTGTTTGTACAGGTCATGGCAAGCCCTTGTGGTGGAAAATGTTTATTATTTAATATTAAATGACAAAGTACACACAATGACATCTATGTTATGATTGTAATTATGTTAAATTATTTTATTTATTATTACATTTATTGCATTGTGTGCCCACCATCCAAAGTCAAGTCACCTTCCATCATCATATTTTTTTTAAATATATGGACAAGACTTAAAAATATGCAGGTAAAAATGAAAACAAATGACAAATTGTAAAATTGTGTGAGATGTTTTCCTTGTTGTTTTAATATAAATGTAAATTTTAACCAAAAATAATGATAATAAAAGTATATTGACTGCTCAACCAGTAATGATGTATCATCCACACTCATTTACCCAGGGATACTACCGTATGAGAAGGTGTGGGTAGGGGAAATAAACAGACAGTGGGTGACGGAAAAAAAGAAAGATCATCACATAGAAGGGTTATAGGAAAAAGAAAAGAGGCTCCAGTTCTTCTTAGGAATTTTATCTATTTTTAAATTTTATTTGGTCTGGTTGAAAATTTGAGGTCATTTGAGGAAAGAGGAAATGCTACATAATGATGGAAAATAAAAGTTCAAAATCCACCACGTCTGAGAAATTCCACCCATATAACAAGTGTGCATGCCGTTCCAAATGTGCTATTGTCTGATGGATTCTTAAAGGTTAAGATTTCTGCAACTTTTGCTTAATCTTAAAATGGTTCTAATGAGGACCTTCCTTTATTCAGCCAGTTAGCATCCCAACTTCTAAGCACAATTATTCCCTAATGAAAACAGCAACATCCAAGACACTTAGCCTTGTGGCTCTTAGATCTGAGGAACATATCTGTAATCTACATGAATTAGGGAGAAAACAGTGCAAATTTAAAATCTTAGCACTTAATGTTTTCCAAGTAAATATACAAGGTGGAGCAAAAGTAGGTTTACAGTTGTGAATATGTGAAACACAAAGTTTATTCTTCTATTATTTATCATTTATTGCATTATTTTCCTTATGAACAACTGTAAATCTATTTTTGCTCCACCCTGACATTTTTGAATGGCAGGGGAAAGAACAAGAAAATCTAGGATCTTATTTTAATGTTGGAGTTTTCTTTAAATTTTTTAAGCAATAAAATCTTACTATAAAATGGTCCAGCACATTTTTATTATCCTTACCAAGGGTATGCTTATTGATTTGAGAGAGAGAGAGAGAGAGAGAGAGAGAGAAATATAGATGTGAGAGAGAACATCAATTGGTTGCCTTCTGTATGTGCCCTGAAAATAGAACCCAAAACCTAGGTATATCCCTGGCCAGGAATTGAACCCAAAGCTCCAACCAACTAAGCCCACCAGCTAAGGTGGTCCAGCACATTTTTAAGAGAGATGATCAAATATCAACTTAGTCTTTACATACATATTTCAAACTATATGAAAAAACAAACAAACATAAAATGGAGACCTCCTAAAGGCCACATAACAAAGATAAATTAAAAGTATTGCACATTTAAATGTGATTTACCAAAGTCAAATAGAATTTGCATAACTCTATACATTTTCTTCCAAATTGAGATTACTTTTTTCCAGAAAAACAGCAAAATATGTATTACAATATCCATTTCTTTTTGTGTTTTCTAAATTAGTGAGATCTCTTAATTTTAAGCAAATCCATTAAAGTTGATCTTAAGTAGAAGTATATATTAATGAATAGGATTAGCATAAAAATGTCAAAGGCAGAGGCTATTTCTTCAGAGTATAGGCAAATAAAATATTTTCTCCAATTCCCGCCTAAGTTGTGCAAAAATATCAAACTGCAATTGACAAGCAAATGTGAAAAATATAAACAAGTTACAACTTATTTTATTTACGAAAAAGGAAAACTATATTTTTATCCCAGGGGAAAAAATACATAAACTTGTTCTATCTTCAAAATAATATAACAAAGTCTAGAACTTATCTGGCCATATCATCTTATTTGCATTTTATTATTCTTTGACAATACTAAATTAATTCAGTAAAAATTATTCTTGTTTAAACAGTAATGACTTTCATCATACCATCTACACTAATAGAAAGTAAAGTGGAATAAATAAATTTAACATATTGGACAAATCAATACACATCAAAATGGTACTCCAAATGACATATATCCATCTACCATATCAGCTGGGCAGTCAACTGTGCAACTCTGGTCATATTTGTTAGAACACTTTTAGCTGTGAGTGACAAAAGCCAACTCAAAGTAGCTTTATCAAAAGAAATAATTTATTGGCTCAACATAACTGAAAAGTCCTGGCTTCTGTCTGACACAGCTGGACTCAGTGCTAAAATAATGTAATCAGGGGTTGCTCTCTCTCCATCTCTCAGGCAGGTACTCCCCCTTCAGGGGCAAATAGGACTATCAGAAACTCCAGGTTAGGAATCACAATAGAAAGACAGTGCTTCCTTCTCAATAATTCCAGCAAAGATCTCAGGATTAAGCCTCATTGGCCTGGCTTAAATAATATGTTCATTTCTGAACCAATCACTGGCCAGGCATATAAAATGCTCACGCCCTATGACTTGGGAGGGTAAGAGCAGCTCTACCCAAAACATATCTCCCAAAAATGAAAGAAGGATTGTTCCCCCAAAAGAAAATGAGGTAGCTTTTACCAGAAAAAAAAAAAAAATGTGGGCAGGGAGTACAATGAACAGTGAATTTTAAATTCAGGGGTTACTTTTTTCAATAATTATTACAGTGAGGTAACTTCAGGGAAAAAATTAAAACAATTGCAAACTCTTCATTGTAAGAGCAATTGCACAGCAAAGAATTCTTAGAATTGTTTCTACTAGTCCCAAAAAAGAAACAAAACCCACAAATCTAGCCATTTTAACCTATGTACCAAAAGAATTTTTCTTTTGATAACTTTAGTTCCATTCCCTCACTTCAGAGCCATCTATCTCAAAGAACTATTTCTATCCTTCATTCTATCTTTACTCTTTAAGATTAAATCCTTAGAACATTTTCAAAGATATATAGAGGTCTATCTTCAGCTAATTTCTCTAGAAATTCCTATTCATGGGTCCCCCCTAAGCACTACAAAACTGTTTTATGGAGTCAAGTTATAAATGTTTCTCTATGAGGTCAAGTAAACCAACATATTTATTTTGAATGAACATCCCATATAATTTAATTCATTTACCTTAATTTTTATTTGAAAAGACTTCTAAACTTTGCATATCCCACTAAAGAACAAAATATTAATTATTATTGGCCGTTTATGTCTTAGGTTAATGTGATCTTCAAATACTTTCTTGAAAGAAGGGTTTTATATAAGAGAATGGAAGGACAACATGAATGCAAAGAACACCCGTAGAATAGAAAGCCATTAAAGAAAAGAGTGACTGAGGCATGAAAGGAAATAACCAATAATGTCAAATTCATTCCCATGTTCATTTTATACATATGTTTATAGCACTTACTATGAGCAAACAACTATGCAAGAGATGATACAAAGAAATATGACATAGTTCCCATTCCAAAATCATAATTGGCAAGTGGGATAGAAGGGTCAAGAGCAGCAATATGAAGGTGACATGTCAATTTCTTCCCCGCTCCCCCATCATAACCTCCAGATTTTGTCAGGGTCTCACAATAAATTTCACACTTTGCATTATTTAAAAGTTTCATTTGACTCATCTGCAAATTCAATTAACTACTTCTTCCCTAACCCCCAGTATCACATGAAAACAGTAAAAGCATACAACATGTATAAAATAAGTTAAATGCAAAATTGGTATATTATTTTAAAAATTGGGAGTGTGGAGATTTTCAGAATTTTTAATTAACTCAGTAATTATATGCTGAGTGCTTATTAAACAGTAGGTAGTATATGGTCATGTAAGTTATTTAAGATGAATTTGACTTAATATCCTTGCCCTAAAAAAGAAAAATACTTTTGATCAGAAACTAATAGTAAGGAATATTCACAGAAACTAAAAAGAAAATGTTGACAAGCATAAGAGAAATACAATATACTATGGAAGTTCAAATGAAGTGAAATTAGAGAAGACGACAAGGATCAGAGCCTTGAGAGATAGATAGAAATTCTAAAATTAAAAATATTTGTTAGGATTGGCATAGGTAAATGCTCATACTCGCTGCCTCCCACAACCACATCAAAATTACAACTAAAATACAGAACAACCATCATCCAGAACCACTGGAAAGATGTCTGAATGGAAGTCCTACAACTAGAGAAGTAAAGAAGAAAGCACACTGAGACTGGTAGGAGGTGTGGAGACGTGAACAGATTGATCCAGTACCCACGTGTGCTGCTTTTTTAATTTGGAAGGAGATTGTCTCTGCAGAGGCCGCCCAGTGGAGAACAGAGTCCCAGCCCCACAGCAGACCCCTAGCCCAGGGTCCCAGAGATGGGAAAAGAAGTCCCTACCAGCAGTAAGAACCAAGGGCTGTAAAAACCAGTGCAGATTGGGGCTCAGTGACACAGAGACTGCTGGAGACCTTACAAGGTGGGCACCACGAACTGAATTTACAAGGTCCTGCTTCCTCTGAGCTCCAGCACCAGGGTGAGGCTCTGGGGAACACAGACACATATGAGGAAAAACTGGATTGTCTGGCATCAGGACAGGAACTCACAGGTGGCTTTCTCCTAGCCAGAGGTGCTCCCAGGGATCATTGTTCCTATGCTGGGACCTCTCTGGTCGCAGGGCTGAATGGCAGCCATTTTTGTTTGCTCTTCCCTGTTGATTCCCTAAGACCCCACCTCATCCAGTTTACAACCCCACCCAAGCTATGTGTAGCGGCTTTTGCATATGAATGGCCTGTCCTTTCTCAGGCTAAAATCTCTCAAACAAGCTACAGCTGGTTCAGAGAGCCCCAGACCTATCAATAAAAGGCCCAAGAACCTAGCACCAGCACCAGCCTGCCTTGCTTCATAACTGGGCTTCATCTGGGCACTTCCAAGCCCCATACCAAGAGAAGGAATTTGCAGATCTCTCTGTAGCTCCTGCTGGGTGGCCCCTGGAAATGGCTGACTCTGCACCTCCCTGGGGTCTCAAGAGCCAGTGTACCCAGTGGTCAGTGTCACAACATACCAGATTACAACTCTACACACCCATAAGCGACACACTCAAGGGGCAGAATCAGTGAGCACCAAAGCCCCACTGAAGCAAGTCCTGCTTCATAGGGGTGTCTCCTGCACAGCAGCTCTCCCACTATAGTTGCACCTAGTTCTCACAGCAAATTGGCCTGGAGGTCAACTCCTCCCAGTGACACCAACAGCAATCAAGTATCAACTACAACAAGACTGTGATCACAACCCACAAAGGGGTGCACCTAGAGCTCCCAGATCAGGTGACTGGGGAGGCTGAGCCACTGGGCCCTATAGAACACCTACTACACAGGGCCACTCTACCAACTCAAGAAGACATAGCAGCTCTACCCAATATATAGAAACAAACACAAGGAAGCAGCCAAAATGCAGAGACAAAGAAACATATCACAAATGAAAGAAAGCAAACTACTAGATATAGAGTTCAAAACCACAGTTATAAGGTTACTCAAAAATCTTCTAGAAACCTCCCCCAAAAATGGAAAAGAAATAGTCAGAAATTAAACATACACTGACTGAAATAAAGAATATTATACAGGGATTCAACAGTAGAGTAGAAGATTCTGAGAATCAAATCAACAATTTGAAATATGAGGAAGCAAAAAACACCCAACCAGAAGAGAAAAAAGAATCCAAAAATATGAAGATAGTGTAAGGAGCCTCTGGGACAACTTCAAGCATACCAACATTTGCATTATGTCAGAAGAAAAGAGAGCAAGATATTGAAAACCTATTTGAAGAAATAATGACAGAAAACTTTCTCTACCTGGTGAAAGAAATAGACTTACAAGTCTAGGAAGCACAGAGAACCCCAAACAAAAGGAACCCAAAGAGGACCACAACAAGACACATCATAATTAAAATGCCAAGGGCGAGAGGCAAAGAGAGAATCTTAAAAGCATCAAGAGAAACACAGTTAGTTACCTACAAGGGAGCAACCATATGACTGTCAGCTGATTTCTCAGCAGAAACTATGCAGGCCAGAAGGGAGTGGCAAGAAATATTCAAAGTGATGAATAGCAAGGACCTACAACCAAGATTACTCTACCCAGAAAAGCTATCATTTAGAATTGAAGGTCAGATAAAGAGCATCATAGACAAGAAAAAGCTAAAGGAGTTCATCACCACCAAACCAGTATTATATGAAATGTTGAAGGGTATTCTTTAAGAAGAGGAAGAAGAAGAAAAAGATAAAAAATATGAACAACAAAATGGCAACAAATACATATCTATCAACAATTGAATCTAAAAATCAAAATAAATGAATAAGAAATCTAATGAACAGAATAAACTGGTGAATAAAATAGAATCAGAGGCCTGGAAATGGAACAGACTGATGATTCTCAAGGGAAGGGGGGTGGAGGGCGGGAAGACATTAAACAAAGATCTTATATGCATACTAGTGGCCCAGTGCATGAAATTTGTGCATGGGGGGGCTGTCCCCCCCTCTTTAATCTGGGACCCCTCAGGGGATGTCCAACTGCCAGTTTAGGCCCAATCCCACATCCCTCTCACAATCCGGGACTGCTGGCTCCTAACCCCTCACCTGCCTGCCTGCCTGATCACCCCTAACCACTCTGCCTGCTGGCCTGCTCGCCCCAACTGCCCCCCCACTGGCCTTCTCACCCCCAACTGCCCCCCCTTGCCAGCCTGATCACCCCCAACTGCCCCCCTGCCAGCCTGATTGCCCCCAACTACCCCCCTCACCAGCCTGCTCGCCCCCAACTGCCCTTCTGCTGGTCTGATCACCCCCAAATGCCCTCCCCTCCTGGCCTGATTGCCCCCAACTTCCTCTGCCTCAGCCCTGCCACCATGGCTTTGTCCAGAAGGTTGTCCAGAAGGTCTCCCAATATAATTAGCATATTGTCCTTTTATTAGTATAGATATGCATTACCTATGGACACAGACAATAGGGTGGCGAAGGCCTGGGGTGGGGTGGGACCCCTGTGGAGGGGAGCAATGGAGGAAAGAAAAGAGGAACATCTGTAATAATCTCAACAATAAAGATTTAAAAAATATATTTGTTAGAAGTATTCTGAGTAGAGGAAATGGTATGAAATATCTTTAAAAAACACAAACTGCTTCTATATCAATATGTACAAAAGTATCTAGATAATTTTAGTTGAATATATCCTATTCTTACAAGCTATTTTTAATGTCCCACATTTTTATAACATTGTATTATTCAAAATTAGAAGGTTTTTAAGAATTATAAAGTGCATTTTAAAATATTTTGGCAGTCATCATATTCACAATGTATAAAGAATGGGACTCTCATATACTATCTGTTTGGGCCATTATGTGCCATAGACACATGCTCAATTTTCCATTATTTATATTTTAGCAAATGAGCAATAAAATATGAAGACTCCCACACATAATGGAAAGTATGTTTTAATGTTTGAGAGGCTAGATTTGTCAATTACCTGCTTACCTGGGCAGGAAAAATCTATATCTCCTCACTATAAAAACAACTGGGCCTTTGTTACCTTGTGCCCAGCAAATAAAATACTGTATATACCATTTGCGCACAAATAAATGAGGGATACCAGCCAACCTCAAGTATATCTGGCAGTCTACTAGTAATTGGAATGGCATTGGGCAAAATAATAGCAAAGAGAACCTAGAAGAAATATTGTCTCCTGACTATGTAAGTTCCTGGGTTAAAAGAGTAAAGGTTTGAGGAATGCTAGTAGGATTTAAAAATAGATATTTGATTTTAAATATTAAGCATAAAGTTTAGTACATGTGACTTCCCAAAGAATATTTCCCAATATGTAGCTATTTAAGGAACACACACACATACACACACTCCACTAGCCTACCTCTCCCTATACAATGAAAATGATCACAAAGCTTCCCCCAGATGCATTAGTACCACTGTTAGTTAAAGCAGAACTAAAGATATCTGAATGTATACTATGGTCATCTTGAAAAATCTATCTACACATTGAGAACCAAGTGCAGACTAGTCATTCATAATCAGATGGTAATAGAAAGAAAATGACTGTCCAGAAAAAGAGACTCTTTTGCCAAGCTTCCTGTAGACTGACATGCCAACTTCTCCCACCGGTCTGCCTCATGCTTCTAGCATGATTCTTTAGCACAGGAAATATAAAACTACAGATAGGTACAGAATTTTCCCAGATGTCTTCTAGTCTCTCTGGCACTATAATAAATATTTATTCTGAATCCTAGGCAGTTTTCCAAGATGACATTTTAGAGGATCCCACTGCCTTCTAAAATACCAACTTTGTAAACCTCAATGCTACCTGACAATCCTTGGAAACAACTGGTGGCTAATTTGTACCAGCTAGAAAAGTAAAAATCTGTCCAAAATGTTTTGAATGAAGGACTCCTCGTTTCAACAGGTTACCATTTAATTCCAGAATTTGAACTGCAAGTGTCCACAACACTAAATCATTCCCAATCACATCTTTGAAGAACTCTGTACTATTCTCCTCTTGTCAACATGTCCTACATTCTCACTCATCCACCAAGTTACTCATTCCACAAATATTTATTGGATGCTTACAAACTGCCAAAGACTGTAAGTGACAAGAAACCAGAGGTATTTTTTCCCACTTTGGGGGCTATGGAATTTGTGACAAAATATCACAATAGTGTCCCAAACAAGGACCACCAAGTACTCTAAATGTGAGCTGATAATTTAATGGGTAGGGTGAGAAACATGGAGACAGAGATGCTATAGAAATAATGCCTTTTCCCTCCCTGAACCATGGAATGAAGGGTCAGAAGTACTTATGTAAATTTGATGCCCCATATTTGTGCCCTCGATACCGGACCAATTCACATACCCTAAAGCAATACTTGCTTGAAAAGTGCAGTATTAGCCTGAAGAGAGGAAGTGAGCTGCTTTTGATGAGAAGGAACTAAGCAAGGACACACCGAAAATTGAAAAATCCAAATGTGCTTTTAAAAAAGTCTATATATTGGCCCTTGGAGGCTATGACTATCTAATTGATGAGAAAGATAATGGCAAATATTTACTTTGGGTTCCATCCAGACTGTAACTGCATTGCCTCCTAGCACACCCACACCCTGGCCCATCCCATCAACCGATGGCATATTGTGTTTTCTATCTGAAAGGCCCAGACACAGAGCTAGAAGGTGACTCATTCAGTAAAAATCCACAACTACTATAGGCTAGCAAGGAGTAAAGAGGTCAGAAAGATCCTTGGCAGGCATTTAAGATCCTCAGCCAGTTCAGGCTTCTGGCTAGCAGATGATGCCACAGTTTTCAGGATTTAAAAGGATTCTTTTCTCCAAGAGGACCAAAGTCTACACTAAAAATAGAGATGAAATAGAATAGAGATGGAATGCAGTAGAGGGAAGGAGGAGGAGGAGAAAAAGATTTTACTACAAATGTCCAGCAACTTAATTTGGGGGAAAAGGAAGTCAGTTTTAAAATAGACTTCTAATTCTCATATCTGAATATATTTCTTATTTTTTAAAAGGTAAATACCCCAACCACTTTTATACAAGAAATGTAAATATACCCACTAAGTATAATGCCCTAAACTTCAGGTGGAGCTAGCAAAAAAAAAAAAAAAATTGTCAACAATCTGAATTTGTTTCCAATATTTTCATGCAAAGTGATCTTCACTTTTAACTCTCTTGTTTTATATAATTTTAAAATGCTTTGTCCATTATAAATTATTTATCTTAGTTTATTCTGGAACTAGAACTCTCTCACTGAGTAAAACATTTTGAAATGTTCTCTAAACAAACTTAAATTCCTGATGCCACAACTTTAAAAAATATGATAAAATTATGAAAAAATGTGCATTTCCTGGAATACTCATCCAGTTGGCCCTTGCACATCATTCTATGCTTGTCAAGGCTGAGAATCTTTCACTTGTATATTACAGTCACAAACATCTAAAAATGTATTTTCTCCTCCCCTTGCACTACCATATCCCAGTAAAGCTATTGATATTGATGCCCACAAGGTAGGCATCATGCCAACGAGAATATAGAGATGGTCTCAAACACTCCTGAAGAAAAAAGTACTTCTCTACCTTCTTCAAATCAAAATCCATAAAATAAATAATTTTAAATAATTGATGTGGCAATGAGCATTAATTTATTTTCCTCTGCTTTCCTAATAGCCTTGGATCCAAATGCACTGTAAGAGGAGACTGGAGAATTTAAGATCTTGAGGACATGGGACTGCTACTCAGGCACTTGTAGCAACACAAGGTAACTGTCAACTTCAAACAAATGCCATCGAATGTTTCTAATGTCAAGGCAGAACATAACAATCAACCTCCAGAAAAGTGCATAGAAATAAGAGAAACGAAAACATGTGACACATGTCTAGCCTGAGACAGACTTCAAGCTGGCAGACTTCCCCACATATTCCTAAATAGCATTCAATAGTCCAGATATCCTTGGCTCTCTCCCATCTATTATTTTGGGATTAAAAACAAAACAAACAAACAGTGGTAGACAAAAAGTGTGTGCTGGGAGGGCAGGGCGGAAGGGGGCCTAGATGCCAGGCTTCAAACGGTTAAGCACAAGCACCTTCCACTAATATGGAAAGTTAAACAGAAATTTTTTACAAGCTGGCACCCGTTCACATAATGAGATGCATTGTCAGTCCTCACTAAGTGAAATATTTGTGTTGCCATGCAGCTAAACAAATGCCTTTTTTCACTTTCACTTAAGACAGCCTCCCACTCCTATTTCTCTAAACTGCGGAGGCAGGCCTCGCCTGGTAACATGTGTAGTCTGGGCCGCATGCTTCCTGCAGCCCCCAAAAAAGAGTATTTGTATTAATATTCCAGATTCGTGGGGAATTGTAGAAACTCCAATGTAAAATCTCTGCTATTTTAATATCTTCACTTACCAATCAACACAACGTGGCACAGAATGAAATAATACAGTAGCATTAAGATCCCTAAACATTTAAGAGTGTGGCAACATTTTTTTTCACGTCATTTGCACATTACTGTTCCTTACTAAGGCAATCCCCTATACAAAATATGATGAATTCACAAGTATGATTATCAAATTTATGGTGTGTGCTCACTACACCGCACATTATGGTTTTGTAGCTTGTTTGCCCTGAAGTAACAAAGATTTGCATAGAGTTTAAATGAGTATGGTCTATACAAACCATAGTTAAAATATTATTATAGTTATATGCTTTTCTATATAAACCAGTAAAAAAAATCATATTTCATTCTTCTTTAGGGCAGTATTTTATTACAATTAAATGAAAAGCCTAGCTCTGCTATTTCTCTGAAAATAAAATCAAGACTAAAAGAGATACAGTTCAAGAATTAGACCTGAAAACCATAGTGAAAATGTTTTAAAATAAATATTTTTAAGCCTAAGACTTAACTCAAAGCCAACTAAATATATTTTTTATCTCTAAAATATGAGTATTGTTTCTCTGAAAAGAAAAAGACAAAACCATCTCAAGTACCCAACATCTATACAATAATGGTGAAAAGGCTAAAACTGAATTTTTCTTGCCCTTAAATTGCTTGTTTGGGTAATTTAAACCTCATTTCCAGAGTCCTTCCCATACTTACTATCAGCACCATGGTAATAGCTGGTCTCCAGCTGCCTAATTCAACATAGGGCCCACCCCCCATATCTTTTAAGTGGTTTTCCACAAAGTTCAAAGTTAGAAAGTAACTCTAAAAGCTATTCTCTTTCAGTTTAAGAAGCATTCTCACATAAGAAAACAAAAAAAGTGACAGAATGGATCTTTAAAATTTTTTCTGAGATGTCTCAAGGTAAATCAAAGTCAACAATAATTATTCAATTGTTTTTTGACATTATTTTGAAAATAACATATTCTATCTTGAATAATTGACAGTTGTCACAAAGGTAATTGTTCTCTTCTTATTCTGACCTTTTTAGGCTCTTGCTCCAGTGAAAAGTTAAACCATGCTTGAAATAAAACAAACAAGGCAAGACAAAAGAAATCTCCAGAGTGAATATAAATTGAGGAAAAGGTCAAAAGAAATGACTAAGACTGATGTGCCACAATTATTAAGATTTTTTAAAGGAAGGTACATTTTTTTCCTAGTCTAATTCAGGATTGCATTTGCTTTCCTTGAGTATTTGAAAAAAACTTGTAAAACCTTCCAACTTGAGACAACAGCAGCAAACTACATTTTCCAAAGGGAAGTCTAAAATAAGTGAAAATGTGTATTCCTTTCCATTCTCATAAAATTTCAACATTAAAGTTGACATTTAAAGATGAATAGTTTCTGTGGCAAAGGGGTATGTTCAACACAACTCCCCAAACACATGCAAGTACATCTGGGCAGAGGAGGTAGATAAATGCAGGATTGTGACTCTGGAAGATTTCTTATAATCCGTGTGTGTGTGTGTGTGTGTGTGTGTGTGTGTGTGTGTGTGTGTATTAAAAGGCTAATATACAAATAGACCAAACGGCAGAACAACCGAACAACCAGTCGCTATGATGTGCGCTGACCAGCAGGGATCACACGCGGAACATGGCGGGTGTCGGCAGCAGGCAGCAGAGTGTGGAACATGGAGGGCATCAGCCGCAGCAGGATGGTGGAGCAGGTGAGCGGGGGTGCTAGACCAAGGTGGCGTGCCAGTCGCTGTCATCAGGGCGAGCCTCTGGTGGTTACTGAAAATTCTCTGCTCTCATGCGCAGTGGTCCCACCTGGTGCTCGCACCTGCTGCCAGCGCCTGATGCCGGCCCCGATCGCTCGGTGCCATCAGTGGGTGCGAGCAGTGGCTGCCAGCCCCGATCGCCCCTGAGGGCTTCTCCACCTCCCCCTGCTCCTGAGGGGAAATCGGGGCAGCATCCACTGCTCACACCCACTGACAGTACCAGCCCCGCTTGCACCTGCTGCTGGCGCCGGCCTCAATTGCTCCACGCCGTCAGTGGGTGTGAGTGGGGCTGGCGCCATCAGTGTGTGAGAGTGGCAGTGGCAGGAGCAGGGCTGCTGACAGACAGGGGACCAGGGGCCACAGTGGGAGGGGCCAGGCGGGGGGTGTGGAGGATGGGCTGAGACCCGCACCTGTGCCCACCATAGCCTCGCTGCCCACAGTTCCTTTTAAGGTGCATAATTCATGCACTGAGCCCCTAGTGTATATATATATACAGACAGTCCTCAGGCTACATTGGACTCGATTTACATCGTTTTACGGTTATGTCGCCATCTACCATTTATTTATAAAAAAAAAAGTTCCATCATTTCGACGTATGTACATATGTGCTTTATGTTTTTTATTATTTATTTACCACAAGTAAAGGTCAGGAATTGTTATCTTTCTTTTAAATTTTTTTTACTGTTTCACTTCATTACTGCTGTGTATGTGCTCCATGTGAGTGATGTAGGTGCTTAATGTAGGTGGGTTCCAACTTACGGGGAAAATCGTGTTATGTCACGCCATAGGAACGGATCTCCAATGTAACCCGAGGACCTACTGTGTGTGTGTGTGTGTGTGTGTGTGTGTGTGTGTGTGTGTGTGTGTGTATAATTGATTTTTACAGAGAGGAAGGGAGAGGGATAGAGAGTTAGAAACATGGATGAGAGAGAAACATCGATCAGCTGCCTCCTGCACACCCCCTACTAGGGATTGAGCCTGCAACCAAGGTACATGCCCTTGACCAGAATCAAACCCAGGACCCTTCAGACCGCAGGCCAACACTCTATCCACTGAGCCAAACTGGTTAGGGCCCAGATTTTTTTTTAAATTCTTTCTCTTCAGTTTTAGGACTCCTTTATTAAGATAACTTCATTGGATAAAAATTTAATTTTCTTTTTGTTTTTTGCATTTTTTAACCTCACTAGAATATAAGAAAAAATCCAGTGCTTATTAAGAGGTAATTAGTCCTTGGGTCAATTACTGCTGAGAATACTTCATTGTTTGGCTTATCCCATACCTACATCAGGCTTATTTATCAAAGAATGTCCATAAGTGGGAGAGACAACACAGACCAAGGACAGTGTGTCTTTCAAGCTCAGAAGCACTTAGCAGATTCTTGGGCCTCCAAGGCCTAACAGATTTAACCAAGACTTTTCACACAATCAGTTAAAGAGGGTCAGGCTAGTCAGCAGATGTCCTATTCAGATAACAAAGAGAATATTTTAGTGACAATGTGAGAAAAAAGAAAAAAACACACCAGCAAAACAGGCACAAACCTATTGAACCATGTCTCCCGTTTTGCTCTGCAGAACTCAACCTCAAATTTAACAAGGACATTATCTATATTCTTGAGAAAATATGAAGACAAATTATATATATATATATATATATATTTAACAACAAGTACACCAAAATAAAATACTTAGAGGGAATCAGCATATTACTGTTAATATACCTGAACTCTCTCTAAAGATTTAAGACAATCAACAAACAAGTGTTGACAAGGATGCGGAGAAAAAGGAATCCTCGTGCACTGCTGGTGGGAATGCAGATTGGTGCAGCCACTGTGGAGAACAGTATGGAGCTTCCTCAAAAAGTTAAAAATGGAACTACCATTTGATCCAGTGATCCCACTTCTAGGAATATATCCCAAGAAATCAGAAACACCAATCAGAAAGGATATATGAACCCCTATGTTCATAGCAGCACAATTTACAATAGCTAAGATTTAGAAACAGCGTAAGTGCCATCAGCAGATGAGAGGATTAAAAAACTGTGGTACATCTCCACAATGGAATACTACGCTGCTATAAAAAAGAAAGAACTTTTATCATTTGCAACAGCATGGGTGGACCTGGAGAGCATTATGCTAAGTGAAATAAGCCAGTTGTAGAAAGATAAATATCACATGATGTCACTCATATGTGGGATATAATGATCAACATAAACTGATGAACAAAAATAGATCCAGAGACAAGGTAGCACTGAACAGACCGTCCAACCTCAGAGAGAAGGCAAGGGAGAGGGGAGGGGGGAGGGGCTAGAGATCAACCAAAGGACTTGTATGCATGCGTATTAGCATAACCAATGGACACAGACACTGGGGTGGTGGGGGCTTGCCCTCATGGGTGGGAGTGGCCAAGGGGGAGGGGTCAATTGGGGATAAAGGAGACATATGTAATACTTTAAACAATTAAAAAAAAGATTTAAGACAAACACAATGACTATATGTAGATATTCTAGAAAGAAAGAAAATTAAAATACTTTTGCAGTATTGCTGAACAAGTTACCCTTGATTTCATTTCTAACTTAATAGTAATACCTAGCAAGTCCAATTTTACTGCAAAAGAAATAGAGAATGTGCAAACAAGAGATAGTTATTAATATCCTAAGCTGTTCTATTTCATACCCCCAAAGAGGTAAAAGTACTGTAATGTTAATAAAGCTAACTTCAGCATTTAGAGAAGTCACTTCAGTTCCTATCTGTGATCCTTGTAATTCCCATTTCCTCCACTAAATATATTCAGAAACATCCTATCTAATAAAAGAGTAATATGCAAATTGACCATCAGTCCAATACACAAGATGGCTGCCCCCATGTGGACACAAGATGGCTGCCACAAGATGGCCAGCAGGGGAGGGCAGTTGGGAGGGACTGGGCCTGCAAGGGAGGGCAGTTGGGGGCGATCAAGCCTGCAGGAGCTGGCAGTTAGGGGTGACCAGGCCAGCAGAGGAGGGAAGTTGGGGGCAACCGGGCCTGCAGGAAAAGTACAGTTGGGGGGGACCCACGCCTGCAGGGGAGAGCAGTTGGGGGTGACCAGGCCTGCAGTGGAGGGCAGTTAGGGGTGACCAGGCCTGCAGGGGAGGGCAGGTAGGGGTGACCAGGCTGGCAGAAGAGGGAAGTTGGGGGCGACCGGGCCTACAGGGAAGGGCAGTTGGGGGGGACCCAGACCTGCAGGGGAGAGCAGTTGGGGGGGACCATGCCTGCAGGGGAGGGCAGTTAGGGGCAATCAGGCTGGCAGGGGAGCAGTTAGGCATCAATGAGGCTTGCAGGGGAGTGGTTAGGTGGTGATCAGGCTGGCAGGCAGAAGCTGTTAGGGGCAATCAGGAAGGCAGTCAGGCGAGCTATTGGGAGCCAGCAGTCCTGGATTGTGAAAGGGATGTCCCACTGCCTGTTTAGGCCCGATCCTACCGGGTTCAGGCCTAAACGGGCAGTCAGACATCTCTCGAGGGGTCCCAGATTGGAGAGGGTGCAGGCTGGGCTGAGGGTCACACACACACACACCCCCGTGAACGAATTTCATGCACTGGGCCTCTAGTATTCACAATAATGATGAATAGAAACCAAATAATACTAAATAAACCAAGATGAAGTGTAGTTTTGATGTGGAATCAGGGGGAAATGACTGCTCTAGTCCTTTTAGAGGTGAAGTTTAAAGAAAAACAAGAATCGTTTTCAGTTATCTTAGGCCACATTTCAACTAAAAACAAAAAGTCTGTGAATGAAGAAACCTTACAAGGACCCTGTTAAGTATTGGAGTGGAAGCACTGCAGGAATTAGGGCCAGTTTAGACATTACCAAACTTACTTTCCAACCATCTGCATCAAATATGCTTTATTAAAACAGAACCATATGGAAAATAACCTAGCAATTAACACAGCTTCTGCATGTGCCTCTAATACACTAGATTTCAAAGTTTTAGTGAATCTGACTAAACTACTTACATGTTGCTACTATGTAGGACTTGGCAGCAGTTCCTAGGCTTGCTTCATCCTCTACACCAGGTCATTTCAAGACATTGCTGGGTTATTGAAATAGGCACATATGAAAAACATCAACTATTTTGTCATTTTTCCTTGCAGTTGGTACCAGCCATTAAAACAAACCCTGGCTCATTGAAACAATCAGCCTCTCAAATGACAACTAATACTACCTGTTACAAAAACTGCATCCACTTTTAACTTATATAGATCATATCAATGGGCTTTACATTTAACAGTTTGTCTCTTACCAATGGACACAGTTGTTATGATTAGCTCTTAGGAATATGCAGAACTACTTTAGTACTCAGGAACTTTAATACAGTGATCTCTGCAGACATTAGACATGAATGATTTTATTATTGCCATTACCACCAAATATCAGACTACAGATGGGACACCATGTCAGACACTAGTGAAAGAAAGAATTAGATAGAGTTCTGGTCTTCAGTGGCTGGAGAGATTAAAATATGGGGTATCCAAACAAAAGGTATACACACTTTGAGTAATTATTCATTCCAATTAGTTAAATCTGAAATGGAAAAAAAAAACATTGGAATTAATAATTATCCAGTGTGTGTACATTTTGGGGACACCCGATATATGTGAAGTGATAAAGTCTGCATGAGAATAATGAGAATTAAAAATAAAAGAAGAGTGAATTGTCACTCCTTTCACTTCTATCTAGGACAGCCATTATACAGTTCATTCACTGCACAAGGGTGCGCAGATGAAAGAGCAACTAGGCTGCAAATCTAGCTAGCTCTCTCTGCTCACTAAACCATGTACCCTGGCATAGGACTATAACCATGTAAGAAGAAGGCACCTAGGAGGAAAGGTTCCACCCACTCACCAAGCTATTCTACCAGACGAGGCAACATCTACACAGAAAAGGCTTTGTTCTAATTTATGCAACCATAGCATGTATCATTTTCTTCTGCTACCACTCTAGTCCAAGATATCATCATCTCTCATGTGAACTCATATTCGCTTCCTAACTAGTGTCTCTGCTTCCACAACTGCTTTCCTGGTCTTTTCTTCTTATAGCACAGTGATTCTTTTAAATGTGGAAATTACATCATCTTGCTTCTCTCTTAAACCCTCCAATGGCTTCTCATTCCACTTAGTTAAAACCCAGCATCTTCACTTGCCTAAAAGTTCTTCCCCCAGTAATTTGCCTGGCTCACTCCCTCACTTCATTCAGGTTTCTGATTAAATGTTTCCATATCATAGAAACCTTCTCTGGCAACACTATATAAAATAGGACTCCTATCACTCTCAATGAATAATTAGTGAGAAAATGACTGAATAAAAGTAAACGACTAGAATATAAGATCCTTCTGAGTCGTTATTTTTTGTCTTTTTTATTCAGTTCTATATCCCTAGTGTCTAGAATAGTATTTTATATGTAATGAACACTGACTAAGCATTTGATGAGCAAATGAATGACTACTGTAGAAATATATGAAGAAAAATGAGTCAACACACTTATGAAGCTTCAAGTCTGGATGACTGAATGCTCGTATTAGTGTAAAAATACCTAAGCCTGAAAGGGAAATTGATTTAGGGGAAGGAGATGATAAACTTGGTAAATTTGAAGTGACAATGGGACATCCAGGTAGATATTTAGAGTTAAACAGGCAGAACCAAAACTCAGGACTGAGTTGGAAAAGCAGATGTGAGATCCATCTCTACAGAGTGGAAAAGCCTTAGAGCAGGTCAAATTTCCCAGGAGGAATACAGAGTGAAATAGCAGCAACAAACTAAATTTGGGGGTGCATAAAATTGAGGGTTTATGAGAGAAAAAAGTAGATTCATCCAAAAAGGGCAAAGAGACTACATTTATTTACAAAAAAAAAAATATTAAATATCTACTACTATTAAACACTGTGCTAAGCCATTTTTAGTCAAAAATATCAAGTGCTACAGATCGCAAGAATGAGAGCTGAGAATATGGAGCTAGGCCACCTCTAGTAATCTTGAAGGCAATAGACTCAATAGACTTACCCAGAATCAAATGGAAGCCAGGTTCTAATGAACTGAGGAACAAGAAGATAACAAATAAAGATTATTCTTTTAAGAGGTTTGGCTGGAAGAAAGGAAGAAGGAAATAAGGATATTTCAAGGGTTAGCAAAGTTGAGAAAAACTGTTTTAAGAAGAGATTTGAATTATCTGTGCACATAGGATGTAATAATAACACGTTGCATTTGAAAGGTGTTTTCCATCTTATAAAGTGCTTTCACATACTTTATTGTAACTGATTCACTATGGACATGCAAGGTTAGCAGAACAAATGGTATTTTAAGATAAGAATTGAGACTCAAAGAAGCCAAATAACTTGCTCAAAGTTCCAAAGCCAGAAAGTGGCAAAACAGGAAGTAAAACCTGAATCTCCAACTCTGTGAAAAAGAACAGATAGGGGTTGCAAGAAAGAATGAGGATAATTAACAGAGCAAAGTTCTGGCAGAGGTAGGAGGGGATGAAAGTAAAAAACACAAGTAGAGATGTCACTTTATGAAAAGAGATGAAACATTTCTTCCTCTGTGACAAAAGGGAAAAGATGAACAGTTTAAAGTGGTTTTAAAAAATGAGACAGTATAAGGTAAAGAAACAGAAAGATTAAGGCCTAAATTCCTAGGAGTGAGAGACACAAAGTTCTATTTCAGGGAGAAATATCTATGGATAGACAGGTGTAAAGTTACACACCTGACCTACCAACTCAGAAACAAGAAGTTAACAGATAGTCCGTTTGTCCCACAGGTCACATTGCAATGAGGACAAATTATCTGAGAGCACTTGATAAGAAAAATGTTTGAGGGAGGGGGATTGGTGAGTGAACAAATTAAAGGGGACCAGGGAGAGGAATTATATAGGGCATGTTGACTGTGTTCTGTTTCCCAGGAAACAGAGTGGCTAAGTCAAGACAATGTGCAAACTGTTGGATAAACAAAGCAAGAAAATTTCCACACTCAGGTTCTAGTGAAAGCTATTGTGGAAGTTAGCCACCAGAGCTAACTTAGAATCAGAGCCTTCTTTTCCTCCTCTCTTCTTACCCACTCTAGTTTACGGCAAATTTATTTTGAAACAATTAGTCTATTCTTCCTGAGCTCTATTTCCCCTTTAGTAATTTTTCCCTTCATCTCCTTTGGATTACACTGGCCTAAGGCTTTGTTCTCTATCAAAACCTTATTATTAATAAACAATCTGACAGCTCTAAATTACACCTGAGTATACAAGATGTCATTAAGAACATGAACTTAGCAGTTAGATACACCTTTATTCTAACTCATTCTTTCATTCACCCATTCAGAAAGTATTTACTGAGCATCTACCAACTGGCAGGTACTATTCTAATTGCTAAGGATACAGCTTCAAACAAAATAAAGTTTCTGCCATCATTAAAATTATATTCTGGTGAGTGTGGTAGTAGGTATGGGGAGAGAGAATATAATAACCAAACAATCTCTGCTATTTCTTAGTAATCTGACCCTGGGTAAGTCACTTCACTTCTCTAGGCTTCAAATTCCTCAACTGTAAAATGGGAAAAATAACAACTCCCTAAGACTATTTTTGAGAAATAAAATAAGTCTTATAATTAGCATATAAATGTTAGCTGTCTGAGCTCTGGCCTCACCAGCAATCTCCCAGTTTCCTGGAGTACAACATGCACCTTCCCACCACCCCACCTTTGCATAAGCTCTTTCTTTCCTTAAAATAGTTTACTCCCTCCCCCAGCACCCCAGTCCTTTTATCACTGTCATTCTTTCATGAAAAGCTATAGTTGCCTCGAAAAAAAAAAAAATAGGCATGCCTCAGTACTTGACAGTCCTGAGGCGTAACCTGTATGGTGGACAGGTAGCCAATGTCAGAACAGAATATGGAGAGACAGAATGGTTTCCTATAGGCACAAGTGTCAGACAAGAGTGCATATTATCTCCCTATTTGTTTAATCTATACACAGAACATATCATACGGAAAATGAGCTAGACTCAGAGGAAGAAGGAGTGAAAATCAGTGGAATAAATATCAGTAACTTAACATACACAGATGATACCATCTTCTTGGGAGAACGTAGCAATGATCTGAAGTAAGTTCTGATGAAAGTGAAAGAAGGAAGTGCCAAAGCAGAACTGAATTTGAACATCAAGAAGACAAAAGTCATGACTACAGAAGAAATACACAACTTTAACATACACGATGAAGACAATGAAATTGTTACAGGTTTTGCTTACCTTGGTTCAGTCATCAATTCAAATGCAGACTGTAGCCAAGAAATCAAGAGATGGCTGATACTTGGAAGGGCAGCAATGGACGATTTGGGAACGATCACCAAGAGCAAGATGTGACTTAGAGACCAAGGCTAAGATCCACACCCTCGTATTCCCAATTATTATATAAGGATGTGAAAGTTGTACAGGGAAGAAGGCTGATAGGGAAAAAAAATGGATTCATTTGAAATATGGTTTTGAAGGAGAGCTCTATGGATACCCTGGACTGCCATAAAGATGAACAAGTGGTTCTAGAGCTAATTAAGCCTGAAACATCACTGTAGGCAAAAATGACAACACTGAAACTGTCCTACTTGGGCACATCATGAGAAGGCACGGTTCTTTAGAAAAGACAACAATGCTACTGGGAGAAGAGGGGGGAGCGGGGAGGAGAAGACAGCAGGAAAAGAGGAAGACCAAATATGAGATGGATTGACTCCATAAAAAAGCCATAGGCATGAGTCTACAGAAGCTGAGCAGGGCTCTTTAGGACACGACATTGTGGGCATCACTCATTCATAGTGTTGTCTAGAGTCAGAACCAACTCAGTAGTATGTAACACATTATTCTTTCAGATCTCAGCTCAATTGCTACTTCCTCAGGGAAGACTTACCTACCTGGATCAGTTCTCATTATATTTGTTCAGAATGACATACAACCACTGTTTATTTAGTTTTTCATTAGTTCATTCATCTATCCATTCATTCATCCCAAGACCCCATCATATTTTACCTGGATGACTGCAAAATACTCCTAAATAGTCTCCCTGATAAAGTCTATACTCTACATAGCAGCCAGAGTTAAAATAAAAGTCAGATTGTGATACTTTTTGGCTGGGAATCCTCAATGTTTTCCCATCTCTCTCAGGGTAAAAGCCAAAGCTCTTGCAGTGGATTAAATCCTACACATTCTCATCATTCACACCATACAGCAACACTGGCCTCTTTACTATTCCTACATCAGGACACTGGTTCCCCTTCCATAATTGCTCTTCCCCAGATATCTGCATGATTTGTTCCTTAGCTTCTTTCTGGTCTCAGCCCCCAAATCACCTTATTCATGAAATCTTACTCTATCTTATGCAGTAAAATACTCCCTACCTCCTTTATCCTGCTTGATGTTTCTCCATAGTACTTGTCACCTTCTAACATACTATATTTTATTTGCTTGTTATTTTTTAGTATCTTTCCCACCACTATCACTAGAATATAAACTTAATGAGGGCAGCCATCACTTTTATTTACTATAATAACTCCATTGTCTCAAACAGTACCTGGCACACAGTAGACACTATATCTAAGATGATAATTTCCATAAAGCAAGCCAGACAAATTTCCTAAATAAACAATACATAGTTGGAAATTTTTTTAAATAAAGTTCAAATCATCTCATCATAATTAGGCAAAATCCCAATGCTCCTTGGGAATTTCAGTCTAAACTGTAGTTAAGAAAAAAAGACATAAGGTTAAAAATGCTAATAGACAGCCCAGCCAGTGTGGCTCGGTGGTTGAGTGTTGACCTATGAACCAGGAGGTCACAGCTTGATTCTCAGTCAGGGCATGATCAATCCCCACTGTGGAGTGTGCAGGAGGCAGCCAATCAATGATTCTCTCTCATCATTAATGTTTCTATCTCTCTCCCTTAATCTCTGAAATTAATATAAATATAGATTTTTAAATGCTAATATACACATTTATAAACTAGATGTAGAAAACATGAAGAAGAGCAAATTAAAACAAGAGATTATAAAAAAGAATACATATTTTTAACAATTATGAAGCATATTAATCATAATTGTTATTGGTGGTTTAAATTTCATGTGACATATTCATCATAGGTAAGTTTCCCAATTTCTTATAATCTATTCAGTTATATAAGACATTATCAATTTTTAAAAATTTTTTTTACTATTATAAGTACTAAAGGTTCCATCCAGTTAGACATTATCAAACATTTCCTACATTCCAGTAATCATTACGTTCTCTATAAGAAATAAAGTGTGGGATCAGAAAGAGGAGGAAAAATAAAAACCATTTTATTTTCAGAAACAAAGATATACTGCTATTTAGGTATTTTCCCCAAAAGTCCCTTCAACAAACTGATTACCATCAAATCTTACTAATTATATTTTCTCTGTATTTGACTGGGCATTCATTTCATAGAGTTCATGTCACTTCTTTCACTTTCCATCCCTCCACTCCTACCAAGTCACAAATATAGTTAACTTTAGTTGATTGATACAGATGAATAATAATATTTAATTAGCACTACTCCATTTATGACAACTATCTGGACCCCACCCTGTGACTTAGCAACAATGAAAAGACATCAGCATCATTTTAAAAGCTCTTTGGGAGAGTTCAGAACTCCAATTATTAATTCAAAAGCGTATATCTAGTTAATTATAGTCAAAAGTGTATTTGTAGAATTTTCTCTCTTTAAGCCCAAGGATTCAAAAGTAATTTATATATGAAACTGAAATAATGTGTGAATTAGCTGTTTACATGTTGTTATTGTGAAGAGTTTTAAATTAAAAATGAATTAATTTAAAAGGTCAGTTTTAATATCAGAGTCATTTTAGATGTACTCAGTGATACAAGCTACCTTAATCAGATACTCAATTTTGCATTTGTCTTAGTTTTTTAAATATTGGCTCTTTACCGAATTACTTTTTTAGAACTGTGGTTCTTGATTTTTGTGGTGATTAGAATCATCTGTAGAATTTTTTTAAATAAAGATTCCTGGGAAAAAATTCCTGGACTTCTAGATATTCTAAATCAATAGGGTGGGCATCAAGAACATGCCTTTTAACAAGCACCCAAATCTAGTTACTTATCCAGTTAGTTAATCCAATTAGTGGTGCTCGGATCAGACTTAGAAAAATACTGATCTAGAAAGCCCCAATAGTAGCTATTTTGGGCCAATTCTTAACAAACTACTCTTCTCCCATGAATTCTAGTTCCCAGTACATTTCATTCCACATCCATGATTCAAATATTAAAGCCATTTATTCAATCAGTATTCTATGAAGGCCTGCAATACCACCAGCAATCCTCTAATATTGCAAGGCTTGAAGACTAGGTAATTTCTGCTGCAGGACTCAAAAATGACATTTCAAGGCCTTTCTTAAAAAACATTCTCTCCCTAAACACACCTTTTTGAGCCAGACTGGACTGCCAAAGCGAGACGCATCAAAAATTTCAGACTAGCAGTATTACTTACACTTGAAATAACTGAGAGACAATATTTGTACTCTTTTCCACTCTGAAAATGTTAACAATAGCATATAAGAGGGTTTGGCTTTTTTTATTAACAAACACATCTACTCATTATTTTCCCTCCTTTGCCCTATGGAAGGAAAAAAGAGCTTTTCAAGACATTTTTAGAGGAGTAAAAGCTGATTATATCAATTGAAATATAAATTATACCATTGAACAACAAATGTGTGAATATATGACATGTAAGACATTGTGTATGAAGGTTTGGGTACAGGGATAAACTCTAGAACTTGAGGTCTATTAAAAGACCTTACTGGGTCAGCCACATTTGGAACATGACCTATAAAAATGCAATCAACTTTCAATTATCAACCAATGATCATCCACTTGCCACTTCTAGCTATATTTTAGGTCATTGATATGGTAGTCCTGCAAATAACATCTATCCAATTCATTTATTTTATTCCTAGTATTTGAATTTTTGGTTTCCTGCTATGTGCTATGTAACTCATCTCCTAACCTCAGGAGACTTGAAGAAGGACATTTAGCTTAACCAAGTTGATAAATTAACGCTATTCCCTGTTTGGAGTAAACTTCAAATAATTGAGCAATATAAGCAGGATCTGGAATTTGTGAAGTTGTGAGACAGCAACAGAATATTATGAAAAGGATAGTTTATAACAGTTTATAACTACTAAATGTCCTTTTTCAAAGTGCCTTGTACATATGTTGTGGTTAATGTTTAGTAGCAAACTAAAATTTAATAGCTCCCAATCACCTAATGCAGTGATGGCGAACCTATGACACGCGTGTCAGCCATTTCTGATGACACGCGGCCGCTAAGGCGGCCACATGCTGAGGATGAAACATTTGCTGCTCCTGAGGATGAAACATTTGCGAAATAATGTTTTTTCCTCAAAGTGACACACTACCCGAGTTATGCTCAGTTTTTTGGCGAAGTTTGACACACCAAGCTCAAAAGGTTGCCCATCACTGACCTAATGGATAGTCCAAACTCCTAAATATGTCACAAGACCTTCAAGATTTTTACCAGAGGTGTTCTTCCAATCTCAAGACCTTCCACTTCCTTTTAAAAAGTAATAATTCTATATAATAAAGAGCTAATATGCTAATTAGACCAAATGGCGGAACTACCTTCCAGAACGACCTTCCAGGACGGCCTTCGGGAATGACCCGTGGGCAGGGGGCGGGGCCACGAGGCAGCTGGGGCGGCTGGGAGGGCCAAGGCGGCAGCCGGGGCTGCTAGGGCCGAGCCCTTTGCATAAATTTCGTGCATCAGGCCTCTTGTCTTTTAATAATTTTTTTTGGTGCTGTCCATTTGCCAGGCAATTTTTAGAGTGACATTACCAGTAAATATTATTAGTTATATTTTAAAGTAGGAAAACGGAGGCTTAGCCTTTTACCCACAATCATAAAAGTAGTATAAGATGAAGTCAAGATTAAAATTCTAGTGTGTCTGACTCCAATGTACATGCTTTAAATCATTAGATTTTAGTTCATTGTCTTCATATTCCCTCATTCCAGCCATAAACAACTAAATCATAAGTCTTTACATATACCATGACTTTCCACATCTTCATGCTTTTGCCCATGTTTCTCCTGTTTCTGAAAGGTTCTTTTTAAATCTTGTCTCTCCCCTCTGCCAACTGGTTCAACAATAATAAATAGTACTAAAACGCTAATTCTGTGCTTGGCATTGTAGTAGGTAGGCATAAGAGATAGAGTAGTGAGCAAGACAAAAATTTGGCCGTTAAAGGGCTTATATTCCTTGAACTCCTAATCTTCTATCAATTCCTGACTCATGCCCGGCCAGGATGGCTCAGTGGTTGAGCATCAACCTATGAACTAGGAGGTCATGGTTCAATTCCTGATCAGGGCACATGCTCAGGTTGTGGGCTTGATCCCCAACCAATCAACGATTCTCTCTCACCATTGATATTTCTATCTCTCCCTCTCCCTCTCCCTTCCTCTCTGAAATCAATAAAAATGTATTTTTTAAAAAATAAAGAAAAGCTGATTCAAAGTCACTGCTTTGATAAAAATTCCCTTTATATATCTGCTTTTAAAACTAATTTCTTCTTCTGTTTGCTCATAGTACTTTATATAGTCCTTCACCATTGGATATCATATTGTACTATAATTATTTATCTATCTTGTCTCCCCCTCTAACCTATAATCTCTTTGACATAAAGACCCTCTTTCCTGCTTAGATCTGTATCCCGTCTTTAGCAGACCACTTGGTTCATAAGCAAGTGCTCAAAAAGTGTTCTGTGAGTGAGTGAGTGAATAGGAAACTAGATCAAATGCTTGTCTGTCTCTATAGTCTATATAAATTAAACATTAAAAATATTCACTAGAGAGAAAAATACTATAGTTTAATTTATAAACTGAGTCACAGAAAAAGTGATAGTCACAACTATTTAAAGATATATTTACATCTTACTTGGGTGCTTTTTAGTGCTCAGGTTTATATTAGACATTATATTAGATATTAGACAATAACAATCTAACTAGCATTTTGACCCAACTGCCATAACTATACAACTATTATATAGCCTCAATATGTAAGGTAAATAACAGTATTCACTGCAGTTGAAGCTTAGTTGTTATTAACTGAGAACTTAGATGCACAGCTGATGAAACTGCAAGAATTACTTCTTCACTGTTCTATTATAATAGGAAAAAAAATTACTATTTGTTAAAAGTAAAGATATATGAATACCAATAATTATGCAGAGCACAAACAATTTACACAAGCATATTAATTTCTGTTAAAATCCCAGTATATTAAGTTCTATTAAAATCACATGATTTTAGATGTACTCAAATTTATTCAAAAGAGGGTTATGGTTTTAAGAACTGAAAGGTTAATCTTACAACATACTTTATACTTACTTTTAATTGCTTGCTTTTATATATTTTGCAAATCCCAAATTATCTTTAATTTGTTTTCATATAAAGATATACACATAAAACACCAACCTGTAGGGTAAGAGCCAAAGCATGAAATCTGTATGCAAGCTTCCTTTTAAGAACATGAACTATGTGATAATACAGTCTATTAGTTGTAGAATTATAGAATTTTTTATCTAGAAGAACACAAATAGGAAATCATTTTCAACACCTTCATTTTAAAGATGAAGAAATTTGGCCCAGCCAGCTTGGCTCAGTAGTTGAGCATTGACCTATGAACCAGGAGGTCAGGGTGCAATTCTCGGTGGGGGCACATGCCCAGGTTACGGGCTCAATCCCCAGTGTGGGGCGTGCAGGAGGCAGCCCATCAATGATTCTTTCTCATCATTGGTGTTCCTATCTCCCTCTGCTTTCCTCTCTGAAATCAATAAAATAAGTAAAGATAAAGAAATTTGGTGCCAAAAGGGTGAGATAATTAACATTTTGGTTACCTTTTTAGTTTTGTTATTCCCCTTCCACCTCTACCTCCCCCCAAAAAAATAGGCTTTTAAAACAATTGTCATTGTTCTTCTTCCCTCCTACCTTAATAATACACTCAGTTGTCAGACCAGCAGATGATCAATTAATTAGACAGTTTCTGTTATTACTAAACTAAACAAGCCATATGTACACATTAAGAAAGAGAACTATGAAATATTTAAAATAACTAGGAAATCAGGGGTTAATACACTGAATACATGTAAGGTACATCCTCAGACTTATAAATGACCAAAAGTATTTAAGATATGACCCCAGTCCTTAAGTCATTTGCAATAGCTGACCCCAACACATCTTTCTAAATTTTCCATAACTTTCCTATATAAAACCTCTTCTCTTAAAAACAGCACCCTACTTCACACTCATGAAAATACCTCATATTTTTGCAAGCCCATAACTTGAGTCTTGCTTTACTTCCTGCCTATAATGTTTCTTCATCCCTTATGAAAGCTTACCCAGACTTCATAGCCCATATCAATTCAACCTATCCCTTAAAAAGTCTTCTCTGGTCTCTTATTTCGCCTTTATCATACACTGGCTTCCATTCTAAATCATTCATATATTGACATTAGCTTCCACCCAGATTATACTAGTAATCTTCTGGAGGGTGGGGACAATTTATGCATCTCTGTAAACCCAGAAGTGCTGCCCATCGTTTATATTCCATGGCATACAGATTACATGTTGATATTTGTATGGCATGTTGGAGGAAACTCTCAAAGATGCTAGTGGCTAGACATGCTTGGCCCAAGGCTCCAACCAACCCAAACTCTATTTGACACCCTAAAGGCTGGAGGGATCAAGATCTTGGAATATTTGTAACTTTCTTTTAGCAGAGTTGCAAATAAAATTAGTTAAATTAAGATGAGATCGTAGTGAAATAGAGGGAGCTCCTACTATAATATGACTGGTGTCCTTATCAGAAGACGGGCATGTAAAGACACAGGGAGCACACCACGGATGACGGAAAGCAGAAGTTGGAGTAATCTTTAGTAACATGCACAGTCTATTGTCTAGGATGGGACTGCCAAGACTTTTTTTCCCTATTGTCTTCTTTTTACTATTCTTTTTTTATGTATTTTAATCCTCACCGGAGGATAGGTTTTCTTCACTGATTTGAGAGAAACAGGGAGAGGGGGAGAGTGAAAAATCGATATGAGAGAGAATCATCGATTGGTTGCCTCCCTTATGTATCCCAACTGGGGATCAACACCACAACCTGGGTATGTGCCCTGACTGGAAAACGAACCCGAGACCCTTTGGTGCACGGGATCACTCTTTAACCATTTAGCAACACTGGCCAGGGTGAGATAACTAAGTCTTGTCTCCCCCGTTTCAAGCCAAAAATAAGCCCACTTTTTCCATCAGTTTAGCATAAGGGAAAGCTAAGACAGAGAAGTCATAAGTTCCCTCCTATCTATATCTAAATTTGACAGTAGCCCCTACTAGATTGATGAAAAGAATAACATTTTATCTAGCAGCTGAATAGTCAGCAGAAAATATTAATGCTATTTATCAGAATAATTATTTACTACCATTCCTATTTCTCCCATTTAAGTTAAAATTTAAAAGTAATCTATATATATATAAAAGCCTAAGGGACCATCCAACCAGTAGCTATGATGCGCACTGACCACCAGGGGGCAGACGCTCAACGCAGGAGCTACCGGGCTGCAGTGACTTGGCAGCTGTGGTTCTCGGGTGATGTACCTGGAACCAGAGAGGAGGGAGCCCAATTCCGGGGTGCATCACCCAAGAACCACCCTCTCCCAATCCAGGACCCTTCAGGGGATGTCAGAGACCTGGTTTTGGCCCAATCCCCGCAGGCGAGGCTGAGGGACCCCATCGGTGTGCACCGGTTCTCTGGTGTAATATAGAGATACAAAAATAGAAAAAGAGAAAGCTTTGATTACTGCTATTCCAAACACAATTCTACTTCTTTTATTTAAGTTTAATTATATTTCTATCTTCTAACTAGGATCTCGGGCATTCATTTTTCTTCTTAATTATAACAATAAATGGCCAATATGTAATGGTATTTATCAACTGCTCACTGAAACAAAGGAACTGTATTAGGGCTGACCCAAGTGATTGACCTGATTAGAGAAATGCATATAATAGCTGGTTTTACAATTAAGATTACAGATAAAGGACCAAGTATCAGGAAGTTCTTTTTGTTATTTCTCTAAAGAAATACTACATAAATCTTCTATAAATAAATCCTAATGATCCAAATGAATAAGTCACACATCTCACAAGGCCAACAGTACCAAAAAAATAAAAAAGGTTCAAATCCTTTATCTCCCAAGGTATAGCTACTCCCTTCCACACAGAGTTCAGAACTTGAGATTTCTATTCATAAATTTTATTCACAAACTGACTTTTCATGGCGTCATTGCCCATATAATAAATTGAATTTCCACAACTGAAACAACAGTAGGGCAGCAGAGTATATAGTAGTCTTTTCATAGCAAGATTGTACCAAAATTTTCTACACTGTGTAATTTCAGTTAAAGCTGTTAACCACAGACTATAATTAAGTTAACATTCAAGACTTCACTACACCTCTCTATAAAGTGTAAACACAATTTGGCATACAACTGGTACTTCTGAAGTGTGTGGATTCTCTTTCATTCGTACAGTTGAACTATCCATTGCACACTTTAAGTTCCATACGTAGACACCAAGCACTGAAGGAAACAGGAAATATTATGGTAACGTGACTATAGTATTGATGAATAAAAAAACATAACCCCAAGGCTAAGCTGCCAAATAAGTAGTGAATTAATTTCTGTAAAGTACTCCAATATTACAAAGGTGTGTTGAAAGGTGTCTGCTCATGTTTCAAATTAAACGCACTGCTGGTCAGCATTAGCACCTCAGCTTTGAACACCAGCCATTTGCCTATAACACTTCAGGGGCTAGGAAAAACGGATTTGCCGTTCACACTGGAATAATTAGAACATGTCAGGAAGAATTAATTTCCTCATTTTTCAAAAGGATACACAGAAATTACCATGTTATTATATGACAGGGTCCCTTGGAGAATTATATTAAATTTAATTTCTAGCGCAGCCCACACAACAAATTAAAGTCATAAATAAGATGGAAAGAAGCGGGACGCAGAGCATATGTTTATGGCAATGAGTGAAGCCAAGGGACCAGAAACAACTATCTTCATTTCATTTTATTTAAATCAGCCAGACACTGTGTATCTGAATGACAGCACTTGTTAATGGTGCTGAGATTATAGGCTCCTTAATTTTAGAAAACAGAAGCAGTCAGTCAGTGTCTGAAATAGTACATTTCCTACAATGCAAAAATTAGTATAAATTTACTTCCCTTTCAAGTCAATTTCTTTTTGCCCTGCGGCAAGTTTAACAAAGATAAACTTATTTTTAATAATACTGTTCCTCTATTTGTCTTCTCTTTTGGCAATTTTTGGGTCAAAAAAAATGAGAAAAGTTAAACAGGAGAGTTACCGGGATAAGTAAAATTTGCAAACATAAACTTAGTCCAAAATACAAGCTTCCTGCTCCATCCTTAAAATACATCTACCAATTCAGAACTGAGAGACAAAATGTGTTTTTTTATATTAAACTAAAACTGTCTTTCTTACACTGCCTATCAAATTAGAGTAAAACTTATAAGAATATGATTTAACTACCCTAAAAGCACTAGACTTTTTAGCTAATCATTAAGTCCAAATATGCGAATGGAGCAGACAAGATTACTCAGCCCACTGATAATGTACCTACCACTCAATGGCCAGAGACTTCCCTACTTCCTTCTCCTCCTGCTAAAGACTCTCTCGAGTATCACCGTTCTACCTCAGCTAGCCATGGGCAGTCAAAACAAGCTTTACACTCATGGTCATATCATCCACTCTGAAATCAGCCCGAGCCCAGCATAGAAACATTAATTGAAACTTTAATAAATGTATTATAAAATATTAATGATATTATTGATCACCTCCCTTCTCCTTATGTACATTTTTATTTGTTATTTAAGTTATGGATAAAATAACGAGACTGGAAGCAAGTATATATAACTCTCTTAATTTTTTCCTATATACTATAAAAAGAACTCAAGGTGTCCTATAGAAATTAATACTCTTGCATTGAGATGTCAGCACCTTCTCCAACACTTAAGACTGGCATTTCAGACCTACCAGCAATCCAAATGCTTCAAACACCAGTTATCAAAACAATTTCTATTCTGTTATGTATCTACTCAAAATTTCTTAAGAATGCATAATTATATTATCTTCCAACATGAAATATACTCAATGTATAAAAAATGCAAAAAAATTAAGGGGTGATATTTAGAAAATTACTAAAGTAAACACAATGAAGAAAAAGAGTCACTGATAATTTGCTAAACTTTTTCTCCCTCCAACATAGATTTATTCTCCACATATTCACCTACAAATTCTAAATCATAAATGTTAAGATGACTCAAAGCCCCAGAAACATGCTGGCACTTTATCGTGCTTAATAACTGAAGACATTCTTAAGGTGAAAAAGGAGTTTGTACACTTTAAGAAATGACTGTCGTGAAACTGAGCACTCCCTGGGGTGCAACAAACTTTAAATAATTTGTGAATCAATTAACTGGCGACTCTCTTCATAACACAGATTTCACACTCCCAGGTCACTGCATTATCAGCCTGATACGAATCATAACATTTTGGAGAAAAGTTCATAATTGAAATCATTAATTAATTTAACAGGACTTTTAGTTATGCATTGCATTAAACAGCTGTAAAGGAGCAGAGATTAATTAGTTGTTTCTCTGACAATTTTCACTGGTGTTATTACTTGGAAAACTTTTCAACTTGAAAAGCACATCATGCTCTCTATAATCTGGTAGTGACCTATGGAAGCAATTTAAAGTTGAAGGCACTGTAATTTTTCTAAAATAAAGTCTGAAACCTCTGAGGTGTTTCTTTCTCTAGAATAAAAATAAACATTTAAATATCAAACATTATAAAGTCTGAACATCTCCAGGTGTGAAAATGCATCTGGAATAAAGTCTAAAAGCATATGTATATAAAGCACATGGTACAACTAACACACATAGTACAAGTACATATCTTAAGAAGCTCACAAAATGAAGAAAACAAAGATATACCCAGCTAGCAGTTTCATGAAGCTAGTGAGATGATATGCATTTACATGTTTTGCATAGCTTTCTTTTTCTCTTAAAAGCAAAAATAGCCCTAGCTGGTTTGGCTCGGTGGATAGAGCGTCAGCCTGCGGACTGAAGGGTCCCAGGTTCGATTCCAGTCAAGGGCACGTGCCTGGATTGCGGGCTTGATCCCCATTAAGGGACATGCAGAAGGCAGCCAATCAATGATTCTCTCTCATCATTGATGTTTCTATCTCTCTTTCCCTCTCCCTTCCTCTTTGAAATCAATAAAGATATATTTTTTAAAAAGCAAAAATAAAAACTATTAACCATAAATAAACTGCATTTATGTTAGCATTCAGTGCCTTTACTTCTTAGAATTTAGAAGTAAATCCATTTGACTGACCTACAAGTTGTCTAGCAAGGCTGACAAGGTACAGGTAAGTTCAAAAAGCACAATTTCAAGGAAAAGTGACCAGCAATTTTTTCAATACATTATTCCAAACTCCTTTCATATCACATCATACTCGGCATAACTTCATTATTTTAACAGCTTAATATCTCATATGCTATAGAAAAAGCACTAAAAAGTGTATCATGGGAATTCTAGTAAAATGTTTAATATCCTAGAAAAATCTCCATCTTACTAAAATTAATTACTAAAATTAAACATTTTCCAAGTTCATATCAGAAAACAATGGCACCACTCAAAACTCTCATGTATTGTTTTTTTCCAGTCTAATCTCTTTCCCTAACCCCTCTGCTGCACCCGTAGCAATGATACTGAATTCTTACAATTCTCAAAACATAGCAGGCCCTTTCAATGTCTGGGTACTTTTGCAAATGCTATATCCTCAGCTGAGAATATCCTAGCTCCACATCCCCATTACTCCTTTAAGAGGCAGCTCAGATGCTAACCTACTTATTCAATGAAGCCTTCCCCCCAATTCTCCCTGGCAAATTGCAAATTTATATTTTTCTTACTTCTTTCATACCCTAATTCTAAGACTAATGTGTTACTATAATTTCTCTCTTCACTTGTCTCTCTCCACTAGGTTTTTATGCTAGCTAAAGGCTAGCTTTAGTATGCTATTCACATTTAAATCTCCAATATGTCTATCTGAAACGTATTAAACCTTCTGTAAATGTCTCTTGATTATAAAAGGAATAAATAGGGAAAGGGGGTGGGAGAAGGTAGAAGAGGCTAAAGGGGGGATAAATGGTGATGGAAGGAGACTTGACTTGGGGTGGTGAACATACAATACAATATACAGATGATGTGTTAAAGAGTTGTATACCTGAAATCTACATTTTATTAACCAATGTCACCCAAATAAATTCAATAATAATTTAAAAATAAAAAAGGAATAAATAAATGAATGAATGTGCACATATTTATTTCCACATTTCATTTCGGTATTTATTGAGCATCTACTATAAATCAACCACAGCGCTAGATGCTTGACAAAATCTCCACAAATTTTTAAAGTAAAGAAAAAGATAGCTTCTCTGTATTTTTTAAAACATTTAACCTCACCTACTTTTTTATTATTTTGTTTAAAAATTGGTAATTATTATCTAATTAAACTTGGAGTGGGGCATCAAGAAATAAAAATTGAAAATAAGTTATTTCAGGATATTTTCTTTTATATCAAAGGCCCTTTGCAATGAAAGATCCCTTTCCCAGGGGTGAAATTAAATGAACATGTTACAGTTTATGCCTGTGGTTCTACCAAGGCTCCCTTATCTAGGCAATATACATGAACGTCTATTAGGACAAGTGTTTCCTCACTTGAGCAAGAAGAGTGAATCTTTGTCTTTTCGGAGATAGCATTTTATAAAGTCACAATGACTACAGTGCTAGTTCCTCTTTTAGATGCATTATGTCCAATAATTCACTGTCAGGGGGAGGCAAATGGTAATGGTTTGTGCCTTATCGTTCACATTTTCTCACTTATATCTTTATAGCCCACTTATTTCTCATTTCAGCCCACTACAATGGCAAGGATAAGTTGGCATTTTCTTAAAGTGTTGTCCTTTAAATAAGACTCTGTGGCAATTTTGCTCTTTAATAAGGGTGTTTCCTATTCCAACAGTTTATCTCAGAGTTCTTGCAAGAATTAAATGAGATAACATATATAGGTACTCAATAAATATTAGTCCTTTTCCATCCCTCTTACCCTGAAACGCACCCGACCCAGAGAACATGTCCTAAAGCAGGTTGTTACTATGGAATTATTCTGGCATTATATACACATAGGCATGCATTCTTCACATATATAATGGAACTATTGAATAATAGGTGTAAGATAGTGAAAAGTGAAGTATCTATCATTGTTAGGAATAGTGGAATGGACAAACAGTGAAATTAAAAGTGATAAAGAGTGTAGACGAAGTTTGCCTAAGCAGGTCCTAAATTGCTGATAATAGCCCACTTTCTTTCAACCAATTCCTCCTTGTGACCAAGAAAGCTGACCAAAGTTAAAGCCTAAAGTATAGAACAAAACAAAATTAACTTCCACATAGGAGTCAAATTCAAAACATTTGCTGCATTTGCTCCATTATAATAATTCATTTATTTTGGTTACCTTAGGAGGTACTAGAACCAATGGCACTTTAGGGAAGTGATATTTTGACAGCATCACATAATCCTAAGACCCAGAAGAATCCCGAATCAAGAATAGAATCCATATCTAAAAACGTATAAGTTTTGATTCTACCTAAAGATTCGCATTAAAATGTATAAGTAAGATAACACCATGGTAACATTAGATTTGTTCCTTTAGACTCAATAAATCAGGGAACCTGAAAAATATAACCCACCAACTCTGCAAAATCTTTTCCAAATAATAGTGAATGTTGTTCTTCTTTATACCCATCTTATCAGAATATGTATATGCTTTGTTTCTTGTTTTGCATTTCATTCTACCAAAACTACCCCATGATTTGTATATTTGTGTATTTGCCCTATAAGGTTGCAGCTATGTCTGTGTGTGTTTTTATTCCTTTCTCATAAATCAAATCTGTCTACCCACAGCATTATTTGGGAGTTTTATCAACACATCTCAACCATGTACCTATTACTGATAATATTATTATTACACTTTACTATCACTGAAAAGTAATCCTTCTTACCTTCCTCTAACCTTCAAAGCATATTTTTGTAGTAGTATCTTTGAATCCAAGTTCATCTTATTCCACCTTGTCTGAGTACACTTGAGAAAGCTAGTCCTGGAATCTTGACCTCGAGTTCAATGAGGCTTACATCTAGCACACCTGCCGGCTTTTAAATTCTCCTCTGGGGTAACATCATATAGCAATTACATATTGAACAAGTCCAACTCCTTGTATAAAAGTGTGCTTACAAAAGTATGTTTATAGTTAGTGTGGCAGAAGTACCTGAGTCAATACCAATTTTCACTGTGGAACATTTGGTTTTCTCTTTAATGCTCATACAGTGACTATAGACACATCTTACTCCCAAGAAGATAAAAGTAGATGTCAACTTTTCAACATTTCTTCTGAGAGTATATGTTTGGCTTATAGGAGAAAGATATACAAGAAGGAAGAAATTATTTCATTTTTTCTAGATCATCATTTTAATAAGCAGAGACAAGATCCATCTACTTAAAAATTCAAGAATCATCTTTCTAATGAAAGAATAAAGGTTATCATGAAAAATATAAGGATTGCATGTACGAATGCAAAATGAAAGGAAGGGGCAGAGGAAATGAGAAGATAGGAGGGAGAGTAGGAGGAGAGAGGAAAGTTACAGGAAAGGAGAGAAGAGAAGAGGAGGGGAGAGGAAGACAAGGGAGGAGAGATAGAGGGAAAGAGAAAGAGACAGAGAAAGGAGGAAAGAGAGACAGAAACTGTCTTGCATTAAAACCTAAGAATGTGGCAGTGGTTGAGGATAGGAAAAGAGGTCTTAAAAGCCAACCATACCCATTATTTTCTTTCTAAAATATTTCCTCTTTTACAGAGAGACAGTGGAAAAATGAGGTAAGTGAATTACTTTCACAAATACTCATTCTTATTTCACTTAGTTTCATGGAGCTGATAGCCCCACACCTTGCTTAAGAATTTCAGTGGTCACATTTCTGCATAGTCAAAGTGATTCCAAACAATTTCTCTAATGTGTTACACATATAAACAGGATTTTCTTCAAAACCAGGCATGGTGGTCATTTTTTTTCTCAGTCTTTCTCTTCAACAAACCTAGTTATTATGGAAAACGAAAGGAAAATTCCACTCTTCATTCATATTTGAGTTCCTCTGACTTGCTAAAATATCCTGTCCTGTAGCATAAGATGTAATTCCAAGAATATCTATTTTTTTTCCTGAAAAGAAGACTTTTATAAGATTTAATTTACAAAATTTAAATAGAGCAAGTTTTCCTATCCATGGCTCTGAAGATATTTTTTTTCTTTCTTCTATTCTTTCTTTTCCATTTTTCTTTACAGAGTAATAATTATTTCATAAGAAGTTTCAATTCACATTATTAAAAATATGTGACAATTATCATTTCAAGTCTGTTTTTCTTAGCACTTATTTTTAATGCCAAAATTAAGAAATTGTTAGAGTTGAAAGAAAGAGCATGGTCATTGAGACAAACAATCTTAAATTTGAATTCAGCCTCTATCATTTACTGTTACTCTTGGGAAAGTTTATATATGACTCTGAGACTCAATTTCATCAACTATAAAAAATGGGTGTAACAGTTTTCTACCTCACAGTGTAATTATGAGGATTATATAAAAAAATTCATGACAAATATATATATAAAGCATTTAACACAACATCTGGCACAATTAAGCACTTAATATATGATGTTATTAATAAATTATATGCCACTAGTAGAGTACAAAGTTATTTCCTAATGATTTTACCAAAACAGGCAATGGAATTAGAGTCCTATAGGGGTACACTCAGTTATTTAAAAACAATGGCAGATCCCTTTTTCCCTCCATTGACCCCCATCTACGACAAACCTAAACGCCCCCCCCCCCCCCAGGAATTCACCACACTATTGTCTGTGTCCATGGTTATGCACATAAGTTCTTTATTTTCAACAATAAAGATAAATTTTTAAAAAACAATGGCAGACCAAAGAACATGAATATTAAGACAAAAAAATACGTATTTTAATGCAATATTTTTCAAACTATTGAGTGGATAATAATAATTTTCTGAGTGCCAATCAGCAATTTTTATTTTTAAAAAAAAAGGTGATAAAGGAAGGGAGGAACAAAGGAAGAGAAGGAAATGAGAGGGGAGAAAAGAGAAAATAGAACACATCACATGTAATAAGGGTCAGCATTGTTCATGAAAACTTTTTATCTCAGTTATATAACATCTGGGTCAGAATAGAAATGTCTTAGTCTGCATCATAATAAAAAAATGTTTGAAACCCTCCTAACTTAAGAGGAGCTAGAACACGTGAAACCATGGCTCTCACATAACAGGGAAAGAGCCAACCACCTTGTTCATTTAAAGGTTTCTCTAATTCATGGAATGTAGCAATTAAAGCCATCTAGTGCCCTTTGGGATATCTTGTGTTATCTTCTTATTTGAAAGACTATAAGACAAAAGTAGTTACCTATCAGTTGATCCAAGGGCAAGAGAGAAAGAGTAGATGGCTTCTGAATAATCATTCTAGTTCTAGAATCATGAATCAAGGGATGATTTATAATGAAGAAAAAGTAATATAATTAGAAGGATTTCAAATGTTATTCTTTTCGCATTCAATAAATTCAAGCACTTACAAATAAAAGACCAAGGAAACTACTCTCTAAAAATGATTTGTGGAATAAAAGGACAGCAAAGTGTCACCCAACATGCTTTATTTAAAGAAACTCAGTAATCTCTCCTTTTGCAAAATATATAAGATATGGATGGGGTGTGGGATGGCAGGAAGAAAGCAATGTACAAAAGAAAGGTGCATATAAGTGATTTTGTTCACTTTGGTCTTATTTCAAACCAAACCAGTATGGTGGTCAGCTGTCAGCCAAAGAGAACAGGGCCAGGAACAGAGCCAATCAAGCTGCGTTAAGTAACCTAGTCATTCCACAGAAATATGTACAGCTCTTGTTCCCTGGCAGTACAGCTGGCAACAGCACAGCAGTAATTTGAGGGGTTTTCTATAGAGTGCTTATGAGTTTGATTTCACTGTTGGCTTCTTGCCATTGCAACCTATACACTGGGTAGCTCTGTGAGTTACCCAACTATGTGCTTAGATGATAAGGAATCAGATTTTTCACTTGGTAGGCATGAAGTCAGCTGAGTTTTTACTTTGCCAAATGCTTCTTTTTTTGTTTTTGTGAACTCCTTGGGTTAAGAAAAATACATAGTTTGTTTTGCCAAGCACTTTTCCCCTACACTTTGAGCCATGTATTTCTTTGGGAAACTAAATTCTTTCTATTTCACTCATAATTCATCAAACTGTTTTCTCTGACAACTTAAATCTTTAGAGCTTTTTAAATACCACTTCTCTCATTTTATCTCCATTACTCTCCTTTTTCATACTTTCCCGTTGACAATAAAAAAAATATAAAACTTGCCAGATTTGAAGTAAAAAGGATGAATATAATTCAATTTCTGAGGTTCAAGATAATGTTTTACATGTGACCAAATAAACTTTCCATTAGCTATTTGCACTTTCATATTACTTATTTCTGAAACTCTTAAAGGACATTATGTAGTTTAATAGCAAAGGACTACTTGTCGTCATTTGAGACAACTGTCATGTATTTGGGAATGTTTAATTTTCAGTCAATTTAAACTGCTTCCTACATGCATGTATCACTTCATCTTATATGATCCTAATACATAATATATTCCAAAACTGTTCTGGTATTAGAAACTGAACTACTCTCACCAGCACTAGCTAAAATTATGGCAGGTGGGATGGGAGAGTAAGGGGAGTGGAGGATACAGAAGAAGGTTAAGGGGGAATAAATGGTGCTAGAAGGAGACTCGACTTGGGGTGATGAACACACAATACACAGATGATGTATTATAGAATTATACTTTGGAAACCTATATTTTATTAACCAATGTCACCCAATAAATTCAATAAAAAATGAATTTTTTTGATTAAAAATAAAATTTTTTTGAATAACTTTAAAAATAATACTTGGAATATGCTGTGAGGCATAGTGAATGAGCAGAAGAATTGACCTTCTCCACCCTTTGGCTCATCAGTGTAAAATTAGAAAATGCTCCTTCTTCACTGTCAAAATATATAAATCTCCAATAGGATGCCCTTCATTTATAAACAGATATACACCTCCATACCAAGGTCACCAGGGTTGCCCATTCACGCCTACTTCAGGCAGAATGCCCAGGAACTTTCCGTAGCTAGAGACATCAGGAAGTTGTCCTCACCTCCCAAATGCCATTCCAAGGGTTATTTCCTTTTCACTGCTGTGAACTGGTAGAGCGGAGTAGAAAAAGTCAAATCCCTCTACCAGAAATTCATCAAAAGCATATGATTAAAGTCAGATTTCAAAATGACATGTCAAACAAAACCGTTTAACAGACAGTAGTTGGTTAGCTACTATCGTACTCTCAACAGTATAATTCAGCCATATCCTATCTAATAAAAGAGTAATATGCAGATTGACCATCACTCCAACACACAATATGTCTGCCCCCATGTGTTAAAAGATCCTGCCCCCATATGGACACAAGATGGCCACCACAAGATGGCCAGCAGGAGAGGGCAGTTGGGAGGCACCCGGCCTGCAAAGGAGGGCAGTTGGAGGTGATCAACCCTGCAGGAGAGGGCAGTTAGGGGTGACCAGGCCGGCAGAGGAGGGAAGTTGGGGGCAAACAGGCTGGCAGGGGAGCAGTTAAGCATCAACCAGGCTGACAGCGGAGTGGTTAGGGGGTGATCAGGCTGGCAGGCAGAAGCGGTTAGGGGCAATCAGGAAGGTAGGCAGGCAAGCAGTTGGGAGCCAGCAGTCCTGGATTGTGAGAGGGCAGTCGGACATCCCTCGAGGGGTCCCAGATTGGAGAGGGTACAGGCTGGGCTGAGGGACAACCCCCCTCCGTGCACGAATTTCATGCACCGGGCTTCTAGTTATGGAATAAATGGGTTTCACTAGGTTGCCCAAGGAACCTAATCACCATCCATAACATGGTTTCTATATGAGCATCCACTCCAAATTCCAAACAACAAACTTTCAGAACTTTATCTGTAAGTTGACAATTGCCTACAAATACATTCCTGTGTATACTTCAGAAAGTCTTTTTGTGAAATAGATAAAGGAATACTAAAATATTAGGTAACTATCATCCTTTTTTAAGTAGGTCATATGCTTTACAAAAGGGGAAGCATAAGTAAAAAGGAAAAGTAAGAATTCAACATTTAAGTTATAAATTACTTCCTCATTTACTATATATGAAGTTTGGGATTTTAAAATATAGTACTTGGGAGTATGCATAAGCAAATAATTATTATGGCTGTAATACGTTGTTAATATTACAAGAGTGTTAACCATGCCGATACTAGGTATTATGGTTAAAGAAAAAATAGACAGTTTCTAAAACTACATACACTGTTATATTTTCCTGAATACTAGTATAAGTGATTCAGATGCTGCCTTAAAAAATACAGAAAGTTTCTAAGCTGAGGACACTAAGAAATTAACAAAAGTACAAGTCAATCCATTCTCATGAAAATTCTTGAGCAATAACTAAGTGCACACTTAACCATCTGTATAACCCAATGCCTTGTTTTCATATATGAGCAAAGCTATGTGGGCCCATAAAAATGTCATCTGGGCAGAGCTTTGAACATCTAGCATCAGAACTTCTCATAAAGCCATCAAATATACTGTACAGATATGATGCCTAAATGATCTAATAAAAGCCAATTTCTAATGATTAAGAAAAACTAGCTCGCCATAGAAAAACAAACAATGTTGACAGACAAAGCCTTGATTCCAAGGAAAGATGGATGGACATGAATTATGAAGGTTTTTGTAGGAAATAACACATAATGTTTTTGGTAAAAATTAGAATAGAATTTAACTTGTTTAAGAAACCGGGGGTAGAGGAGTGGGAGATACCAAGCCTTCTCCTGAGGTGCAACATGAAGCATAACTTAAGATATCATTATTCTCCAATTTTAATATAAGCTATTGAGACTTGCAGTGAAAGGTCAGAAGTGTTGCCTGAAACCAACTGCACTGTGACATTCTCATTCATCTGCTGAGCCTGAAGCCCCACAGCAGCTAAAGACTCTGATGTCCAATCAGGCTTTCCAAATCATCCCCCAGAGCACATGTATGAGTGGATACCACATTGCACATGCTCCTCACTCATCTCACCCAACCCTCTCTGCCATCAGTAATCCCTTTCGTTACCAGCATGCTATCCTTCAGCCATAGAAGCTGCATTAGAATCAGATCCCTGCTAGCCATCTCTGTCAGTTCAGCTGGAGATGGAGGGCCCACTCATTCAGTTGCACCCATTGGAGTAGTGCATAATTCTGCGTATTATGCATTCTAACCAATTGTGAAGCCACCATTGAAGAAGCATGCTTAAGTGGTATGTCCTTGTTTGTGATTGGGCAAAAGAGTTAGTTTGCATTTTGGATAAAGGTGTGTGTGTGCACGCGTGCAAGAGCACATAAGCGAACGTCTGCGACTATAAGAGCTACCTGGAACTGAGTTATCATTTTCCTCTTGAAGTACGTCATACAAATAGCTACTCTGAAATACAATCTTACCTAATAAAATGGTAATATGTAAATTACCATCACTCCGCTATGCCCACGATTGGGCCAGCAGGAGGCGCAGGGGGCGGGACTCGGGGTGGCCAGGGTAGCCGATTGGGCCAGCGGGACGCTGAGCTCACGTCGCCAGTGGAGGCGCGAGCTCAGTGTCTGCACCATGGCTGTGCTGCGTGACAGAAGGGGCCTCTGGGGCAGCAAGCTCACGTCCCGCCGCGGACCATCAAAAGTGGCGGAGCTGGGTGTCTGCTCCGGCACCAGGCCTTTCGGAAGCCTCCGCCGCACTGGAGGCTTCCGAAAGGCCTGCTGCACCAGCAGACAGGCACCCAGCTCCCCCGCGATCGAAAGCAAAAACGTGTAGGGGACCCTACATGTGCATGATTCAATCATGCACTGGGCCTCTAGTATTTTTATAAAATACATCATTGTCTTTGTGTAGAGGGACCTAATAGGACAGCAGGGCAGGTCTCTCACACATCAGTTGGGGGTGTGGGTGGACACTGTGTTCTTTCTTTGCACCCAAAACAACAAGTTAGAAAATAAATCTGTTTGGAAAAATTATCTCAGGTTTTGCCAGGGGAAGGAGAATTAGGGAAATTTGAGAGGTTCCTTATCCAAAAAAAAACAAACAAGCATTCGTAATAGACTGTATGTGTCTATCAATAAGATTCTATAGGAATGAGAAACGTATTCTTAACAAGAAAGTTAAGTTTAAATGAATGTTGTTTTTCAAGGATGATTTTAAAGAAGGACCCAGTGTTGGAGGTTTTCATTAGAGGTTCTAAAAAAAAAATTCCTAGTTCTTTAAGTGAAATAAGGGTAAATGGCAGTTCACTGTGTTATGCCACTCGGGTCTACATGACTTCAACAGTACAAATGATATTTTCTGGGATTTTGTTTTCCCTTAGAAAAAAAAACAGGAAGAAAAGTTTTTACATAATCATGAGTCATTGAGTAACAAATGGACATATAAATGTTAGTTCAGTGTAAAGGATCCCTGAAGAAAAGGAAGAAGCCCAGGAGATGTGCATTGTCAAATAAAAATGGAGAATATGGCTATATTTCAGCTCAAACCAATATTCCCTTTTCAGGAATCATCCCCTCTGGCTCACTGCTGACAATCCATGGATAGCATATGAGTGAGATGAGTTCATGAGTAAGATAAACAGGGATGTTCCACGGCAGGTAAATAAATTTGTTTCCACTGAGATAATTATTCTTACCGTGTGTCACTTCTCTCGTGGCATAAACAGGACAGGTGATGACATCCTATAAAATGCAATTTTTATCCCTATACTCCTGACATCGAGATACATAACTCATTCAGCTCTCATGAATTTTTATTTTTGCTCTGTAGCTATGAGTGGTTTTTTGTTATTATTGTGCTTGTTTTTTTGGCTTTTTAAAAATTGTTATCATCAGCTGTCCAATAATGTTAAGAGACTGGGAGAGGGGGATGTGACTGTATTATTTTAGGCTACCTGGGCCTATTAAGGACTACATATGTTATTACGTGAGATAGCTAAATATAGTTATATTACTTGGATTTTTTAAAAGATTAATATCTGCATTATATAATCCCTCTGCAATACCCGTGCTCTCAAATCAATGCCCTCTCCCACACCTCACGCTCTTTCAGACCTAACCTAGGCAAGAAACAAGGAGTCACAATTCTTTGTACCAACAAATAATTTTTCTAACTATAATTCATTAGTACCTTATTCCAAAAGTATATGAATACTTACAAGATGGTTAATCCTCATTAAAAACTAAGATTACATGACATAATTACATGTAAATAAGAAAAATGAATTAAATTCTTACCCTTTCCTATGTCGGGCACTAGTTGTGAATCATATATACAATTAGAGTTATATTGCCAAGCTAAAAATATTGGTAAAGATCTAAAAATGACAAACAGTGCCTTTTAAATTAATGTCTTATTAGTTGAGTGAAGTACACTGACAAAGAATAATTTATGCTTATTCAAACTGCACTCGACATCTTCAGGTGTTTCCAAATGAGCTCACAGAAGAGTGATTAAATGCATCTGATAACAAGCCACACATTGCTGAAATTACTTACCGCCTCATTTTATGATTAATTAAACATGTAGATTAAAGTTGCAAAAGAATTTAGATTAATGAGCAAGTTAAGTCTTGCTGATATAAGTGAATTGGGAATTGGATGCTCTGTGGAACTTTATAAACATGCATTTTATAATGAATAAGACAAGGCTACATGCAGAATCGTGGCCACCAGGGCCTTTTGACGGTGCAGTCTTTTTTAACATGGTTTGACAGCTTTCAAATAACATTCTTCTATAGGCTTTAAACTTTGTGCTTTGCTGTAAAACACAAGACTACGTAACTCATGTACCAGGAGTACGATTATTTTCAAGCTCTCCAAGGAAATGACCCCCTGGAGCAGCAGCTGTTCAGAAAAAATGACAAGCTCAATTGTTATTTTAATCAGAAATAGTTTCATAGTTAAAAGCAGATATGCAACTTGTAAAATTATATGACACCTCATCAGTACCTTCTCTTCAACACCCCTTCCTCCAAAAATAAAACCATCTCCCAAAAGTCATAGCTTCCAGAGGACTTATTAGCAAAGCAGGGTGCTCGGTCATTCATAAAATATTCAAAGCCTTTTATTAGTGAAGTTTCTGTGCTAGGAAAGGTTATGTTTAAATTTATGACAACTCTTTTCAGCTTGAAGAGTGTGTCAAAATATCTGCTGGGGTTTGCTGAGTATCCAATTTTTCTCTTTTAAGATCAGTTTTACCTAATCCATGTAACTCAGACTGTGTCAAAAGCCGAGTTGGACTTTATTACTTCCCAGAGCAAGAGAAATTCTGGTTGATCACAGAGATGTAGTGCATTCTCCTTTGCAAGGAACACAGAAGTGAAAATAAATTGAGTCAAAGTTATTAAACTAGCTTATGGTTTCAAATCTATTCCACTTCTATTACTAAGCTGGTAGCACAATGCCATTTATTAGTACCACAGCATAATAAAGACACTCCTACAAATTCTTTGAAAGGATCCAATCTGCTATCTAAAATATACCTTTAATTCTTTTCTACTTATTTTCAGATGCATGATTCATTTCTTGGCAAGAGTGAGATTTTTAAAGTGTTAAATGTTTTCCCTTTCAATTCAGATTTTTTAGACTCTAAAGCCTTACCAAGCAAACTATGGAAATTTTTACATAAGAATCAAAAGGAGCTGCTTCATGACACAGGTGGCAAATTACCCTCATTAACCCCACATATTTATCATGTGGACATAATTGCCCATTTGAAGATTTATGTTAATGAAAATATAATATTGAGACATAAGTCTCTGACTATACTGAAATTCATTAAAAGGTAAAATCATTTTTTAAGCAGACAAAACAAAATAGTCTTCATTTGATATGTTTATTTCAGTTTTACTAAGTCATGTTTTTCACTAATTTAAACCACATTTTATCACCACAAAAGGTTGCTTCAAATTTATAAGCTTTTCCCCCTTATAGTTCAATTTGAATGTAACAGTAAGGTCTTCTAGGTAAAAATATGGACCCAAATACTTCCAGGACCAAATAATATACTTTTCATTTATATAAAAATTTAAATTCCTCATTTATATCCTTCAAAGGAGGACATCTGACAACAAAGTAGTTATATTAGCCTGAAAGAAGCTAGGTTAGGGAACTAAAAAAAATTCCTTTGCAATTTTAAATGCACTTGGTATGTGCCAAAGGGCATAGATTATTCACACAGCTCAACAGCCACCAAATTTTAAGAATCAGGATCTTTCCACTCCAGTCATTGCTATATTATTTCTAGGCCCCACAAATTATGAGGCGTGTCCTGGAATTACTAATAACTTAATAAAATTGTGTCATTCCTAAGGCATTTTAATACAAGAAGATACATTTATTTCCCCCATGAAAGTAACTTTTGTAAAGTAACTGTAAAGTCCTAAATACTGAATATACTTAGCTATTATATGTACTTATTATTATAATTAGCAGGTTTCAGTTTTTTGATAAATGCTTTATAAAATGTACCTGCATTGAGTGCATAAATTTACTGGTCATTTAAAGTTAAGAGTTAAATGTTTACCTGAAATACCAAAATAGGTACTTTGCTCTGAAATTTTGAATAAATGAGCAATTTAAAATATCCCAAATCAGCCATAATGTAATATAAAAATTCCTAAACATTACTTTCATTAAATCAAGATGGCAATTTATTGTAACATATTTTCTTTTATTTCACAACATATAGTCATGTGGGCTATGAACCTTGCATTTCTAAGAGGAGATTAATATTTTCTCTATTTCATATATGGATTGAAAAAAGTATTAAAATACTCACCAGAGACTAAAATGAGACGACTAAATTCATTTTTTAATGTGATTGGGCCAAGGTTTGTCAAGGTGAACTACAAATGCGTTAATATCCACCACACTGCCAAATGCTGAATTATTAATATCGTCGGCTCCTCAGTTTCAGTTCATGCCCTATAGAGGAGTTTTGTGAGATCCATCAAAAACTCAGCCTCTCAACATGTTTACAAGCATCCTGGAGGCAAAATGACTTAAACTAAAAAATAAAGTGACTCTAACCAAGCAAACTGTCATCAAGGCCAGACTAAGGTTCATAAATGCAAAGAACTAGTCTATAGCAGAGGGAGCAAATGAAGCCAGGTGCCACTCCATGCCAGATCCTTGACCACTCAGCTCCCAGCACTTGAGATACTAGGCAGAGGACTAACCGCAGTTCTTCATGTACCAGGATCAGCAGCATTACGTACTATACTTATAAGTTGTTTGGAGATTTATAAAGTATGATTATTTTTTCAAGTCAAAGGTTTCTAAACTTTACTCTGTACTTTATATTGTATCAATTCTATGATAGATAATTCAGATCAAAACTGATTTTGTTTGGCCTGGCCGGATGGCTCAGTTGATTGGAGCATCATCCCATACACCAAAAGGTTGCGGGTTTGATTCCCCATCAGGGCATATACCTAGGTTCCAGATTCGATCCCCAGCCAGGCACATATGGCATGCAACTGACTGATGTTTCTCTCTCTCTGAAAATCAATGAAAACCCTATCCTCAGGTGAGGGTTTTTAAAAAGTGATTGTGTTCATAAAATGCATAACCTACAGCTGAAACTAATATGTTATATGTCAATTATATCAGAAATAGGTAAATACAAATGGGTTGGAAAGTTGGGAAATTTTAAGATTTTTGATACTCATCTGTCCAATCTTTCATTCAATAGCTATGTCCCCTATAAAGCAAGACAATAGTGTGGTGAAGGTCTGGGGCAGTGGGGGGCAGGGCAGATACAGCTAGAAGGGGTCAATGGGGGGAAAAGGGGACATCTGAAATAGTTTAAACAATAATGGTAAAATTTTTTAAATAAAAAAGATTTAATTGTGGTAGTACAATGGTTTAATTTGTATATAACATTTAGCTAATAATCCCAATAATTTTAAATACAAGTTAAAACAAGAAAATGTAAAGAAACTGGGTGTTAAAGTTATGAAGGCCTTAGTATTAAACCACAAAACTTCAATGCAATCCTTATTTGCTACAGAAATAAGTGGGAACATTAGTTATACTCATAAATTATATATATACATATATATATATATTATACCTGGGCTCTTATACAAAGTGATGAGAGGTCACAAAGTCCTTCTTGAAGCATTTTCCTTTCCTCATCAGAAGATATAGAATGTCTAAAAAGAAGAAACTAATAGTTATTGGACCCACTATCTGCCAGATATAAAATAAATGTTCTCTATGCATCAGATAATCTTCCCAACAACCACACTCATTTTATAGATAGGACACTGAGTCTTAAGCTAAGCAATTTATTCAGAGTCACACCAATGGTGGGGATGAGAGTAAAGCCCTAGAACGCAACTCTAAGGTTCATTTGTTCTTTCTGCTACATTATGCTTATTTATAGCCTATACTATTTTTGTATTTATGTTATTCTCTACTAGCTAGAATTCCTTTATGGTTCTCATCCCTACCACGTCCTTCCAAGGTTCATCTACCCCAAAAAGTATGTTGTATTCTCTCAGCACTTTGTTTAAAAGCCTTTATTACAACACTTGAAGTTACAAGGATTCATACAATATACGTTTACATAAAGTTACCGATATTATCATCTATATTACAGCAATACAATCAGAAAATGGTTTCACACTACAGTGTTTCTCCTACAGAAACACACACTACAGTATGTTTCTCCCATTCTACACTCCTCTATTTTCTCTCACTTTCAGAGGAACTGTTATTATTATTGCTATTATCATTATTACTTTATATTACCAACCTCAACCAACAACCTTTTGTTCTCATTCTATTCTCTGGATCCCCAAAATAGTGTATATTTTTCTGCTTTTAATCTGCTCAAATGTTCTCATACTCCTAAACCACCTCTCTTTCCTTTCAATCAAAAATTCTACTCCTGAATATTTTATAAAAGGTGTAAGACACTCTTGATTGTTCATTTTTTGCAACAAATATCTAAGCACTTATTATTTGCTAGAAACTAAGAATAAAAAACAAGATAGAACTTATTTGTCTAAGAGTTTACAACCTACCACAAAAAGATAAGTAAACCAAAATTTGTAACATAGATTTTTGCCATAATAAAAGTATGTAAAAGTGATGTGGATACAAAGAATAAAAATCAATAAGCCATCCATGGAGATAATAGTCCAAAAAGGCTTCCTATTGAAGGTTGTATATAAAATAAAGTTTCATTAACAGGACACAGCAGAGGAATAACAATAGTAACCATCTGTTATTGAAAATTTTCTACGTGTGAAGCACTCAATAAAATGCATTATATAATTTCTTCATATATGTGGAGACTTATACTTCTGACCAAAATGGACAAACAGTGAGCGAATTTACCCTTCTGGCTTAAACAACAACAACAACAAAATGAGCAAAATGTATGAAAACAACAATTCTCAGACACTGACCAGCAGGCAATGAAGGACAGTGATTTCTGAGAAAGGAAAAACAAATGAGTTTATCCTTACAGCTTACTGCATAAAAAAAAAGAAATTACTGCCCAAGCCGATTTGGCTCAGTGGATAGAGCATCAGCCTGCAGACTGAAAGATCCCGGGTTCAGTTCTGGTCAAGGGCACGTACCTGTTGCAGGTTTGTTCCTTGGTCCTGCTTGCAGGAGGCAACCAATCAATGTGTCTCTCTCACATCAATGTTTCTCTCTGTCTTTTGCCCTCCTTTCCACTCTTTGTAAAAATCAATGGAAAAATATCCTCGAATGAGGAAAAATAGAAAGGAAGGGAGGGAGGGAGGGAGGGAGGGAGGGAGGGAGGGAGGGAGGGAGGGAGGGAGGGAAGGAGAGAGAGGGAGAAGAAAGAAAGAAAGAAAGAAAGAAAGAAAGAAAGAAAGAAAGAGAGAGAGAGAGAAAGAGAGAAAGAAAAGAAAGAAAGAAAGAAAGAAAGAAAGAAAGAAAGAAAGAAAGAAAGAAAGAAAGAAAGAAAGAAAGAAAGAGAAAGAAAGAAAGAAAGAAAGAAAGAAAGAAAGAAAGAAAGAAAGAAAGAAAGAAAGAAGGAAGAAGAAGAAGAAGAAGAAGAAGAAGAAGAAGAAGAAGAAGAAGAAGAAGAAGAAGAAGAAGAAGAAGAAGAAGAAGAAGAAGGAAGGAAGGAAGGAAGGAAGGAAGGAAGGAAGGAAGGAAGGAAGGAAGGAAGGAAGGAAGGAAGGAAGGAAGGAAGGAAGGAAGGGAGGAAGGGAGGAAGGGAGGAAGGAAGGAAGGGATTACTGACTGCAGTGCACAGAGGCAGAGCTTTGTGGTCTCAGTGAGTTAAGAAGATAGAGCTGGGGATTCTAGGGAGACCAAGGTGGCTGTAGTGCATAGGGCAGACTAACAGAGGAGAGTTAGACTTCCAGAGACCTGCAGAGTCCCTCATAAGAATTTAAGCAATTACTGATCAGCTAGCTCATGGGTACACATATAAGGAAACTAACCAAAGTTAGAGCAAGATATCCAAAAGGATCAGAAAGAATAATCCCAAAGCTCACATAAACCCAGGAATAGTTTATTTTCCCATCATCAAAAGTATAAAACTTCAAAACACAAGGGGTATTGGTGAGTACTCAAAACAGTATTGCCTTAGTAGTGGAGCAAATTAACTTTACAACAAAGGCTGTACTAGTTTCAATTGACAGAGCTTAAAAGCAAACATTCAAAGGATCACATTTGGGGAGTTGGGGGGTGATGGCATGGAGAAGTTGATTAATAAAGATAGAATTCATGAACATGGACAACATTGTGGTGATTATGGGGGTGGAGAATGGAGGTGGAAGAAGGCATAGAGGGGATAAATGGTGATGGAAAATATAAAATAAAATAAAAGTATCTTAACTACATACCAGGAAAAAAAACCTACAAAAATATTTATAGAAATACAGAAATATTCAGCACTCAGGAAGGTAAAATTCACAATTGATGCCAAAAATAAAAACTATCCTTCAAAGAAGCAGAAAAAATAGAACCCATAATGAGGAGAAAAAATCAATCAATTGAAACTGATAATAGAATGAGTTGACAGGGATATTAAAACAGTTATTATAGTTGCATTCTATTTGTTAAAGACTATATTAAGTATAGACTTGAATCTATCATAAAGACTCAAATTTAACTTCTAGAGATTAAAAAAAATGTCTGAGATGAAAAATGTATTGAGTTGAATTAAAACAGATTATATATGCCAAGCAAAAGACAAATGAACTTAAAGATTGATCAATAGAAACAATAAAAATTGAAACACTGAAAAAATGTGAACCAAATCAGTGAACTGTAAGACAACTTTAAGCTACATAACATATGTGTAATTGGAGTCCACACAAAAAAATAGCAGTGAACAAAAAAATTTCTGAAGAAAGAATGGTTGAAATATTTCCAGATGTGACAAAAATTAAACCCACAGATACAAGAAGTTCAAAAAATCCCAAGCGCAAGAAACATTAAGAAAACTACAAAATAATCAAATAGCTTACAACCTGTAAAGAGAAAATCATAAAAGCAATCAGAGGAAAATTACACGTCATATTCAGAAGAACATATATGAGTTATAGCAGACTTATTTTTTAAAATAATGCAAACAAAAAGACATGGATCTATCTATATCTTTAAATTATTCAACAAAAAAATTAATCTAAAATTTTATATCTGACAAAATAAAGATTTTTTTTTCAGAAATACAAAAGCTGAAGAAAATCTTACCAGCTCATCAGTATACATATCCTACAAGAAGTGTTAAAGAGATCCTTCAGAAAGAAATAAGCCAACAAAAGATTTAAAATAAAATCATATGGTCGAGAATATGTTTGTATATTTTCAGAAAACAACTCCGAGACCATGTGGATTCCAGCAACAGAGAGGAATCGACAGGACTACTCCAGCCATGAAGACAGAAGAGAAGCAGTCCAGAGATGGAAGATGCTGACGTGGCCTTCCCATACTAGCAGTTAGCAGCTGTGCATCACTGCAGGTTGCCCAGGACCAAACCAGAGAGGGTCAGACCAGCATTACCACCATTTGTCCACCATCCAGAACTGTAATGTCATGGCTGACATGTACACATAAGGAACTGTGTGACATTGAAATTGGGTCTCAAAAGAACTGTTGGCCCAGAAAGAAACTCACTACAGACTGATTCATTTGCCTGTCACCATAACCATTATTGCTTGTCTCATTTTCGGTTCTTATAAGTATTTCTAATAGCACATGATCTCACTCATCTAGGGGAAATAATGAACAACATAGTCTGATGAACAAGAACAGACCCAGAAACAAGGAGGCATGGATCAGACTGTCGGGCCTCAAAGGGAGGGTAGGGGAGGGTGGGGGTAAAGGGGAGAGATCAACCAAAGGATTTGTGTGCAAGCATATGAGCCTAACCAGCGGTAAGGACAACTGGGGGGTGGGGGCATGTTTGGGGAGGGGTGTGGGATGAGAATGGGGGGGTGAGGACAAATATGTGATACTTTAATCAATAAAGAAATTGAAATAAATAAATAAATAAATAAATAAATAAATAGAATCATAAAAAGTATTAATAAATTAAAAACAAAGCAAGAAAAAGGAATAATGAAGAGATAATACAAGAAAACGAACAGATTCAACCACATCAATATTCACATTAAATATAAATGGTTTAAACACCCAAATTAAAAGAGATTGTGATACCAGAATAAAATGTAAGACTCAACATTTGACTGTATTCAATCTACAAAAAAAAAAATCCACTTTAAAGATGAAGAAACAATATTTTAAAAGTGAAAACACAGAAACTATATACCACAGTATCACTAATAAAAAGAGAGTGTCAGTAGCTATCAGACAAAGTAGATTACAGAGCAAAGAATATTACTAGGGATAAAAGGATTTGTGTATAACGATAAAGGGGTCAAGTCATTGGGAGGACATAATGATCCTAAACATTTATTTACCTAATATTCACTTAGTTTCAAAATACAAGAAAGAAAATGTAATAAAATTTCAAGAATTATTCGTTTTTAAAATCTCTCTCAATGTGATGAAGGTCTGGGGAGGGGGAGGGTAAATGAAGCGGGTTGGATGAAGAGGTAAATGGGGGAAGGGGACATCTACAATACATTCAACAATAAAGATAAATTTTTAAAATATAAAATATATGGGAGAAGCCATATAACAAAAGAAAAATGATAGAACAAGTAGAAAAAAAATCAGTAATGATATAAAAGACCTCAACCAACTTTACCTAATTTCATTTCTAGAATTTTCCAGCCAACAAAAAAATTAGGAATTCAGTAACAGAAAGATATCTGGAAAAAACCCTAAATATTAAGAAATAAAATAATCAGCATGGTTCAATGGTTGAGAGTTGACCTATGAACCAGGAGGTCATGAATCAATTCCAGGTCAGGGCACATGCCCGGGTTGCAGACTCAGTCCCCAGTGTGAGGCATGCAGGAGGCAGCTCATCAATGATTCTCTCTCATCATTGATGGTTCTACTTCTCTCCCTCCCTCTCTGAAATCAATAAAAATACATTTAAAATTTTTTTAAAGAAATAAAATAATACTTGTAAACAACCCACTGATCTATAAAAATATAATAGGGAAAATTAGAAAGTATTTTGAACTGAATAAAAAGGAAAATATTACATATCAAAATGTATGGGATATAGCAAAGGAGTATACTATTTGCTGCAACTATTCCTTCTATGGAAAAGGACAAGTATAGCAATATAACCAGAAAGTCATAGCCATCAATCTCAAGTATCTTCACTTTAATCAGTCATGGTAGCCAAGTTTCACCTTGTGTCTCTGAAATCAACAAGACCCTGCCTGTGTACTTAAACTCCTAGTGTTAATATCTTTGTGTTTACAGTATGCCTCTAAGTCCTCAAAGTAACTTTTAACAGAGATGGCGAACCTTTTCTGCCAAGGGTCATTTTGATATTTATAATATCATTCACAGGCCACACAAAAGTATCAACTTAAAAATTAGTCTGCTACGGGAGAACCAAGATGGCGGTGTAGACAAACGACTGTACTCACTGCCTCTCACAACCACATCAAAATTACAACTAAAATACAAAACAACCATCATCTAGAACGGCCGGAAAGCTGGCTGAATGGAAGTCCTACAACTAGAGAAGTAAAGAAGAAAGCACACTGAGACTAGTAGGAGGCGTGGAGGCGTCCAACGGGCTAGTCCAGCACCCACCTTGTGGGGCTACTTTTTAATCAAGAGGGATATCGCCTCTGCGGAGGCCACCCAGAGGAGCAAGGGGTCCCAGCCCCACATCAGACCCCCAGCCCAGGGTCGCAGAGATGGGAAAAAAGTCCCAAGGGCAGTAAGAACCATGGGCTATAAAAACCAGTGCAGATTGGGGCTAAGGGACACTCAGGCTGCTGAACACTTAGCTACTCCTCTTAAAAGACTGGCTGCATAAATTGAACTTACAAGCTCCCGCTTTCTCTGAGCTCCAGTGCCTGGTGAGGCTCTAAAGGACCCAGACACATACAAGGAGAAACTGGACTGTCTGGCATCGGGGCAGGAATTAGGGGGCAGCTTTCTTCCAGATGGAGGTGTTTCCACGGATCATTGTTCACATGCTGGGACCTCCCCAGTTGCAGGGCTGACTGGCAGCCATTTGTTTGCTCAGGCCTGGTGAATCCCTGAGATCAAGCCACACCCAATTTACAACCCTACCCGAACTGTGCACAGTGGCTTTTGCAGATGAATGGCCTGTCCTTACTCGTGCTAAAAACCTGTCAAGCTGCAGCTGGGTCAGGGAGCCCCAAACTTATCAATAAAAGTCCCAATACCTGGCACTAGCACCAGCCTGCCTTGCTTCACTGCTGGGCATCATCTGGGCACTTCCAAATCCAATACAAAGAGAAGGAATCTGCAGATCTATCTGTAGCTCCTGCTGGGTGGCCCCAGGAAGTGGCTGACTTTGCACCTCCCTAGAGACCCAAGAACCAGTGTACCCAGTGCACAGTGTCACACCATACCAGATTACAACTCTACACATCTATAAGCAACACACTCAAGGGAAAGACTCATTGAGCACCAAAGCCCCACTGAAGCAAATCCTGCTCCATAGGGGTGTCTCTTGCACAGCAGCTTTTCCACTGTAGTTGCAGCTGGTCCCCACAGCCAATTGGCCTAGAGGTCAGTTCTTCCCAGTGACACCAAAAGCAATCAAGGCTCAACTACAACAAGACTGTGCACATAGCCCACAAAGGGGTGCACCTGGAATGTCCACATCAGGTGATTGGGGAGGCTGATTCACTGGGCCCTATAGGACACCTACTCAACTCAAAGAGATTTAGCAGCTCTACCCAATACATAGACACAAACACAGGGAAGCAGCCAAAATGCAGAGACAAAGAAATATGTCACAAATTAAAGAAATGGAAGAAAGCAAACTATTGGATATAGAGTTCAAAACCATAGTTATAAGGTTACTCAAGAAACTTCTGGAAACCTCCAAGGGACTTAGTAAGACTTTCAAGAATCTCAGTGAGAATACAAAAAAAAAAAGGAAAAGGACCAGTCAGAAATTAAGCATACACTGACTGAAATAAAGAATAATATACAGGGATTCAACAGTAGAGTAGAAGATTCTGAGAATCAAATCAACAATTTGAAATATGAGGAAACAAAAAACACCCAACCAGAAGAGCAAAAAGAAAAAAGAATCCAAAAATATGAAGATAGTTTAAGGAGCCCCTGGGACAACTTCAAGTGTACCAACATCCGAATTATGGGGGTGCCAGAAAAGAGAGATCAAGACATTGAAAACCTATTTGAAGAAATAATGACAGAAAACTTCCCCCACCTGGTGAAAGAAATAGACTTACAAGTCCAGGAAGCACAGAGAACCCCAAACAAAAGGAACCCAAAGAGGACTGCACCAAGACACATCATAGTTAAATGCCTAAAGGGCTAAAGACAAAGAGAAAATCTTAAAAGCAGCAAGAGAAAAGCAGTAGTTACCTACAAGGGAGTTCCCATACGACTGTCAGCTGATTTCTCAACAGAAACTATGCAGGTCAGAAGGGAGTGGCAAGAAATATTCAAAGTGATGAATAGCAAGGACCTACAACCAAGATTACTCTACCAACAAAACTATCATTTAGAATTGAAGGTCAGATAAAGAGCTTCACAGATAAGAAAAAGCTAAAGTAGTTCATCACTGCCAAAACCAGTATTATATGAAATGATGAAGGGTATTCTTTAAGAGGAAAAAGAAGAAAAAGGTAAAGATACAAAATATGAACAACAAAATGGCAACAAACACATACCTATCAACAATTGAATCAAAAGAATATAAAATCTTATGAACAGAATAAGCTGGTGAATGGAATAGAATCGGAGGCATGGAAAGGAAACAAACTGACAATTCTCAGAGAGAAAGGGGTAAGGGAAGAGATTAGACAAAGATCTTATATGCATGTATGCATTACCTATGGACACAGACAATAGGGTGGCGAGGGCCTGGGGCAGGGTGGAAACCATGGGGAGGGAGGTATGGGGGGGGCGAGGAAAGAGGGACATCTGTAATAATCTCAACAATAAAGAATTTTTTTAAATTAGTCTGCTATATTTGGTCAAATTTTTAATTAACTCACCCCTACTGCCTTGACTGGGCCTTATGTGATTTTGTGGGCCTTATACAGCCCACAGGATGGACATTCCCCAACTCTCCTCTAAAAGCACATCTTCTTCCCAGTCCTCCAGGGGAAGAAAAACTATCTTTAATTTTCAGTGGGTATTTAACCAATGAGATGCAAGGGATTAAATATTGACAAGAGATAATTAGCATGATCATTTCCTTCTGCCTTTTCTAAAACTCAGTGTTATGATGAACAACAGGAACAAGGAAAAGCAAATGGAGTCATTTTAACTCCTTTCTTTCCCTCATGCACTCCACCACATATAGTCATATTAATCCTACATTGGCATGTAGAACCTTAGAATCTAGACATAATTATTAAACCTTCTTTTTGTTCCTAACTTTCGGTTCCCAAAATACAACCCTCACTTAAACATTTACCTCCTGCCTGAACTATTGCAATAGCCCTCACAAGCTGTTTCTCTAATTCAAATTTTCTTTTCCCCCACTAATCAACTCTGCTGGCTGAACTAATTTTTTAAAAGCAAATCTCTTGCCTTACCACTGGACTAATTGATTATGATTGGCCCCTTAATGTAGCCTTACAGGTCATAATGGTATGATCACTAAATATTCCAGCTTATACATACCCTATACCTAAGTCAAACTGGATTTCTCAATGTTACCTATCCCATAATTCCCTGCTTCCATTTGTCTGTTCCATACCCATGTGCCTGCTATTCCCCTCATTACCATGATGCTCCTCTCTCGTTATCTCTTCATCCATTCCATTGGCAAAATTCTACTCAACTTTCAAAGAACATCAAAAAGCCTGCTTCCCTGGTTCCTTATTCTTAAAGGGACATGTCTTTCTTTCTAACCCCCAGTGCTATTTTTTACTTTATTAAGGCACTTAACATATTCTATATGGAGAATTACATCTCTCCTCTGCTTATTTCTTCTGCAATAATCAATACAACTTAATTAATATGTATTAATCCCGCCTTTGAGTCATGCACTGAGTTAGACACTAGGGACACAAAAAGGAATAAGGTTTAATAATTATGTCTAGATCCTAAGGTTCTTGATAGCAGAACTTTATACTTGTGCATTTGTTTCTAATGCAACATCTAATGCTCTGCATTGAATGTAGTCAGTACTCAGTATATATTTGTAGAGTTGGATTAATTTCCAACACATACTAAGCACTCTCCTGGGAAGAAAGTATCTGCTACCCAAAAAAGGATTTGTCATATTTGGGGAAAACAGATAATCTCATCTTTAAATAGCTTTCAGGGGGGAAATTAGAAGTTAGATTTACCACTGATTACACCACCCAGCGTGAAGATGCTACTGAGTCAGATCTCTCCTCGCTGAGACACTAAGTTCCAAGTATGCTAGATTGCTTCAAATGATAAATTCCATATGGCCAGAGCATCCAAGATGGACATTTTGGTCCAGTAAAGATGGTTATTTCTTTACATCATAAAAATCTCTTTCTTGTACCCTCTTGGGAATTGATACACAGGACACTTTAAGGTGATATCAAGATTTAAACATGGTATGTATTCAATCTATCTGGGAGACTCACACTTCCTGTTTAACCTCACCACATCTACACAGCCTTAAAATGTGTGCTTTTTAGGCTACCTAGCATTGCTGAGAGCCTAGATACAATGACACCTTTCTGCATGATGAGATTAGGCAAGCCTTGCATTTACTCTCAACATGCTTACATTGCCCCTCTTCCTGGGAAATAGAATGGAAAGACACAATAAGGCTTTTTTTAAAGATGGCACCAGGAATAAAAGGAAATTAAAATGGTCCCTGGTGTTATGCAAAAACAAATATTAAAACAAAACAAAAAAACTTCTTGACAATAACATTTATTAATAACAAGGAAAAATTCAAGCAGCAAAAAATGAGGTAAGGTGTAGTAGCTCACTGCTTCATGAGCAAAACAAGTCCCAGTCCCTGGTACCTGCCAGGATAAGAACTTGTTTTGAACCCACGTCTCCTGCAGGAAAAAAGCTCATCAGGGCAAGCAACAATCACTCTGCCCATTACTGAAATTCCATTCAGCAGCACAAGGACCTAAATGAAAATACAATCTCAGAGAAAAAAAAAAGGAAGAAATGTAGGAAGAACAGAAACCCAAAAACCTAGGATGTGAAATCTGTATTTCGGAAGATAACTATTGGCATAAAATGGTAGCAATATTCCAACAGGGTGATAAAAAGACAGGATAGGCCTTTTTTCGTGGCATTCCGTCTCAGAGTAAGATGTAAGGGTTCTCAAACTAAGATGTAAACAGACCTGAGGTGCTCTGACACATCCGAACCTATGGAAATTTTATCAGTTAAGTTTATAATCAAGAGTATTCCAAATGAAGTGCGACTCTGCTGGTGCTCTAGAGTGGGAAAAAATATGTTCTGAAATCAGACAACAGAGTTTGAATCAGAGAGAAACAGAGAGAGAGCAAGAGGAAAGGAGGATACAGACAAGAGAAGTGGGGAAAAAGGGAAAAAGAAGCAGGGCGAGAACATAGAAAATGTTTTTATCTTTACTGGCAATATTTAACTCACATTTTGATGCTTGTAGCTGGCAACAATTTAGTGAAATGTGAACATTTATAGCCATACTATAAGATAACATGAAATATGTATTTCAAATAAAACTATATGCTAAGAGTCATGTGTAGAGACAAGCATACAACAAAATGAACCAGAATTTGTTGCATACTCAAACAATCTTTATAAACTGAATCATTACTAAATATTTCTATCTAAATGCTTGAGTAAATCAGACTTGTTTTTTACAGAATTATAGACAGACTATTTTTTTACAGAATTATATTTCACATCTTATAGATCATTACATTTTAAAATAATAGCTAGCTATGCATAATCATTGCATTCATTGATGCTCCCTCACTTCCTTATATTTGAGACCACCTCCCAGCTCAAATGATGGCTTTATTTCCCTTTCTCTGCATACATCTAATACCTTTAAATATTAATGAAAGTTATGTAAGAATATTGGACGATGATTAAGCCTATCTTCTTGGTTAAAACAGGTTGAGAGAGCAGCTTTTGGGGGGAATATTCAGGTTTATTAGCTGCTCTTAGCAAACTACCCCCAAGCCCCACATTGTTTTCAATCTCGAGTCAAGAAGAATTTTTCTCCAAAGGGCCCTGAATCACTTTAATGTTGACGCTCGTATTGCTCTACTCCACCTTCAAAATGTAGCCAGTAAATTCAGCTTTACTACAATACTATAAAAATGTAAAAGAACCATAATAGCATCTAAAAAACAGCCATTGGCACTATATTAGTTTAGAGAAAACCCTAAACTGAATACTAATGCAAAATGTAATGATAATTTGCCTAGTTGCCAAAAGAGTTACAATAATTATTTTGCCATAATGTGTAAGTTATCTTAAAGGCATCTGAGAATATTACTGTGTAGGATTCAAAATAAGTCCCCAAGTGTCATTGTTCTCATGGGGTTTTTTTCTATATAAATAAATCAACATACTAACTTCACAGCAACACTGTCCTCTGATGCAGGGGTCCTCAAACTTTTTAAACAGGGGGCCAGTTCACTGTCCCTCAGACCGTTGGAGGGCCGGACTGTAGTTTAAAAAAAAACTATGAACAAATTCCTATGCACACTGCACATATCTTATTTTGAAGTAAAAAAAACAAAACGGCAAAAACACCCGCATGTGGCCCGCGGGCCGTAGTTTGAGGACTCCTGGGATTGCCTCATAAGTAAAGAAACATTATATGGAGGTCATTCAGCCTCCTTGACTGGCATCCAGCACAGATCCACCTCACATTAAATTCCACTTTACAGTGAGTATTGTGATTGTGGGGTTCCAGTAAAACATTCAAATAGAATCAATACAGTTTTACTTCCCTTTTCCTTTATAACCATGACCAAATTTTTGGAGTTTTTAAAGCTAACCAAGATCAAATTTAGACATGTTGTTTGAAATTAGCGAAGATGACACACTTCAGTGCCAGACAAAAGCCCTGACTTTAAGAGTCGGTTTTTGCCTTCCCTGAAATGCCTAGCTCGGGAGGTGTATTTTTATGCCTGCAGATATTGGCACGTTTCACATTTAAGATTATGACACATCAACTTATTTTGAAATTTTTAAGTCTTCCAACTGCGCATGTTTCAAGTACTTCATGACTATCACTGATAATTGAGCAATTAACTTAAAATTACAAAAATTTGCTGTGGTGGCACAATATGTAGTAAGCAACATGAAAGAATAAAAACAGAAGAACTTAGTACAGTGAAAAAAAGTAATAAAGGGTAAAAATAAGCCTTAATAATAATAATAGAACTAAGTTTTAATGGTCCCAGGTTTCAGTGGTTTAATGGTGCCAATAAAATGGCTTAATGAAACAAGTACAGAATATTACAAACTTTTTAGAGCAGTGTGTTCTGGGGCAACAAAAAGGAAGCTTCATTGTAATTGGTCTTGCATAATATTCAGGGATTGGTCCAAAAAGTAAGTATGGGAGTTTCATTAGACAAGCAGAAAACAATTAGGTTAAGTCCTGACAGGCAAATTCTTAAGAAATACAGACCTTCAAAAAAAAAAAAAAAAAAGAGATGTCAAATCTTTCTTTAAGTATAAGACAGACAAAGCAAAACCTCTAGGGTTAAAGATGACCTCAAGAAGTCATCAAGCTATTGTGGATATATTTGCAAATCAAAAATTAAGATACACAGCTTGTCATCAGAGAAAAGGATGAACCTCAGTTATACTAGAAAAACCAGAATGCCTCTTCACTGTTCATTCCATCAAGGTCTCTAACACGGGCTTTTCCAGCTAAAACCATAGAGAAGAGTAGCTTTTTAGTGCTTAAATATAGCCAGTGAAGCAAATTCAATAAACCTAAATCCTACCTTATTTCCGTGGCAGGCCATCTTAAAGGATTGCAAGGAAAACCAACAATTTAGAAAGTCAGAGAGGAAAGAAAGATTCAAACTACAGCAAATAAAGGATGCTGTTAAAAATTTTTTTTCTCAAAATTCCATCCATATTGCTCCAAAACACAACTAAGAGATTAAAATAGGCCAGGCTACACTTTTCAGGTATAAATTAGAAGCAGAAAATGAAGCAAGCAGAAAGAACAAGGGTCTAAGGGCACTAGAATATAAAACTTCAAAAAGCTTAAAATATAATAGATATACACATTCAGATTAGCAAACTGCTTTCAATTAAAGTAGATTTCTAGCCACGGTTCACAAATGTATAGTAGCTGTGTGTATCAATGCAGATACTTCAAATGTCAGTATATCTCTAATTAACATGAGCACACAACTGTAAAACTGAGAAGGCACAATTTTAAATTCCTTACATTCCCAGCATTAATGCTTTCGTGGGGCAGCGCCCGTTGTCATGGAAAATGGCATTCAAGCCCTATTTGTGGATTTTCACAGCTCATCTTTTTTATTTACCTGCTCTATGTCAAGATTAGCCTGGAATAATGTTTTTTAAAGATAATGCACTTAGACCTACTTGTCCTTAAAATCACAGATGTTTTCACTGAGGGAGCTTTGGACTGGGCTGTGCTCAGTTTGAAAAAGATTTCTGTCCATTTAAAAATACCACCAAAAAAAAAGATGAATTCGTGATTTGTTGTTGTCGTTGCTAATTTCCTAAAAATTCATGCCATTCAAAAATTTCAGCTGAAGCACAACCTGTGACAGTTTTGGAAGAGGGGGATAGGCCAATGTCAGGGAGGAGCAAATGATCCAGGAACATAGGAAAATGGAGTGGCAGAAAGCTCTCTGCAATCTCCTCCTTGACTTACTTACTCTACCTCAACTTTCTGAAAATATTTGTATAGCAATCAAGGGAAGACTGAGATAGTGATCAAAAACAACAAAAGAAAGAGCTAAAATACTCTCTGAGAAAGGACAGCCTGATATAATGGAAAGAGCACTAAAAGGTTAAGTCCTGCAAAAATTAAGCCAATTTAATATCTGCAAAAACAAGTGTCATACCAAATCAAGATATTGTTATTATTATTTCCTGAAGCACGGGCTAAGCAATAATCACTTTTTGTACCAGACAATAAAATACTGTTTGTACCTTTTTCAGGGAAAAGGTGGCTAGTAGAGACCATGAACAGAGATAGCATTTTATAAAAGGGAATTCATTTTCAAATTACTAAAAAGGCTTGGGTAACCTGATAAAGCAGATTATCTAATGATCTATTTCTGTTTTGTTTTGTTTTTAATCAATCATTTATTGCTCTGGAAAATTAAATGGTCAGAATTCCATCAGTATTTTTTAATTAGACACAAAAAAACTAAATGTGGGATATTAACATGGAAAACAAGGTCCTTTTACACAATGCCTACTTTGGAAAAAGAAAAGGGTAGTTTTAGTTTTGAAGAGGGGGATAAAAACCTATAATAAGATGCTTTCAGCTTCTGAAAAGATAACCACTTTGGTTCACAGTGTTTTCCTCTTCTGACCTAGGTAGTAGATGTGAGTAGGTAAGATTCCAATCGGTTCTCACACACCCTTGGTGTGGCCCATTCATTATGGATGTGCAAAACAATATCCCACCTTCCTTATCTCACAGACCGGCTTCTGCACACCTTACTAAGAAACCTTCCCATGGCCATGAGGTATAACTTTCTGCCTTAGATCATGTAGCAAATAAGCAGTTCCAGGACATGGAAATTAAAGTTCCTAAAAGAAGCCATTGTCACTGAAACCATTTGCTTGTTCTTAAGCCAGAAATAGATAAATATTTTTACTGTTTTAGCTGTCTCATCATTCAGTGTAAGTGGTAGACAGTTTCCATAATAATTGAAAGAAATGGGAACTCAGGCATTCTGGATGCCCTGTTAATTTTATCTGACTTATCTTAGTCATGGTATCTTGCTACGTTTCTTTAATAAGAAGGCTCCACAGTCAGAAGAGGGCCCCAACAGAGCCTGAGACCGCTGACCAAAGGAACAGCAAAGCCCATGCCCTGATCTAGCACATGGAAATTCTCGAGACTGGAAAACAATTACTTTAAGGCCTGTGTGATTAGCATTACTTTTGTCTAAGTAATCAAGGCAAAATCTGAAGTTGAACTCCAGAAATAACCATATGAAAACTATACCCACGGAGACCCGTCTTCTATTTTTAGCATCTCTTTGTTAAATCACAAGAAAAATCTCAACTATTTGGATCACCTCCATTCAAAGTTAGTCTATGTATGATGGGAGAGGGGCGAGTAAAGAGTTCAGGAAACAGAGAGCCTTCAGGTGATGACAACTGTAAAGAATATTTCAATAAAGGCTATCTTAGTTGAAATGCCAGTAATTACCTTGTAGTTGCCATTTTTTAATTTTAATCATCTTAAAAACTTAGAAAAGGAAATGATTGAATAATATGACAGAAGAGTGAAAGGAGGTAAAAGAAAAGATAAAGCAACTAAGATAAGATTAGAACAACTTAAAATTATTCCCTTTCATTCAGATTTCTAGTAAGGTCAGCTCAGCCCCTTAGAATCATCCTTTTTCTCCAGAGCCCCTTGAAAATAGTTTACATTTCTTTCCCCATCTTCTTTGCCTCCTAATCCTCACTATGATACCTTGTACAAATTAAAAGCTTATATTTAATGCAAATGAAACATGTAGTTTAATATTTTGCGTTTTACCTAAGAATAGTTTCAAAATAAAATGTGAATTGATAGTTTCATAAAAATAACATATTATTCTTAAAAATGTATTAAACTATATTAAACATTTGTGTCTACTTTCTAGGGTTCATTCTAAATGCCAGCCCCAATCAATGGTACTACTAAGAGAAAGGTAAAGCTGTTTTTATTTTAGTTGTAATTCCAGTTTGGTCCTGGGGGTGTGTCCTTGCATCATCCACTTACCCCACCTCCATTTTTAATCTCCAGCCGTTAAATTGGTTTTAAATGAATTTTTGCTGCTTTCTGCTTAAATACTGAATAACTTAAACTCTAATTTGTAACGTTACTTTTTTTTTTAAATACTTTCCTAGAAGTGTATTCTCTAAAGTTCTTGACCAGAGAACACTAACGGAGGAAAAGTTCCTATCTCTTTGTTGTTATCGAATGTAAAGCAGCCCTTGAGATGCCAGTGGATTACAACATACTACACATATAAATGTATTTTAGACTCTACTTAAATAGTCTGTTTTTAACAGACATCTTTAATACCTGCCACATACTCTAAAGTGCTTTTATATTAATAAGTACATATCAATTTAAAGTACTTTCATTGATCATTAAGGTTCATTCAAATTTTTTCTTGAAATTTACCTTCTTTCCTGAGAAAAAGTATCTTTGTTCTCCAAAATACCATTTAAAATATAATGTTGTTTTGAGAGATGGTGAAGAAAGCAAGAAAGGCCCCCAATTTGATATACATTATACATTCACTAAATAAGTCTTTGGTTCCTTAGCACATGGTCTTCTCCTATATGGCAGCTCTTTGAATTCTGTATCATCTCACCTCTTTTTTGTGAGCACAAGCACACAGCACTTTTCAAGTCCAGACCATCAGAAGACTAAGACTTGACCAGGGTAAACTGTCCATGTGTATATAGACAAGCCCCTTTAAGGTAAATCATTCCTACAGTTGAGCCTCATCTGAAAAAGTAAGATGTCTATTCTTTCAGCGTATTGTAATGGGCCCTAATATTTTTTTCTAAAATCCTCTTGAGAAAACACCAAAAAAAATTAATAACACTTAGAAAACATTTACAAAAAAAACTAATAAAAATTCATACACTAGAGGAAATAAGAACTTGTTTACAAACTATAATTTCCATGACACAATGAGAAGAGTAATAAATAAACCAATACTTACAAATACGCCAAAAAAAATCAGCCCCAGCACCCAAAATCACTGGTAAATTGCCTTTGAATTCATGAAAGTGACCTGAAAATTTAGAGAGAAAATGAAATAAAGATTAGGTAAGTCGCCTTTCTATGCTTTATTAAAGAAGTATACATTTGCATACAAATCATACTACTTTTAAGTCAGGCAGTTGTTCCCATCTCCTCTCACAACTCTTTCTAAGATGACGATAACAAAAGAAACAATTATTTCACTATTCTATTGCTAATAATGCAAAAGTCTCCACCCATTATAGCTTTTTATATAACGTTAGTAATAAACTTTGTGTTTAAAAGTGTAAGTAAATACAAAAGGAAATATTTTTATAAAAAGAAATAAAGGCTTACAAGTTACATTTGAAAAACATGTTTCATTTATGTCTGCAAGTTAAAATGAATTCACAGAAAATACCTTGGATGTGTTCAATGAGAATACCTTATAGGTAGAATAAACATGAAAGGTTGCCGTTTCTGTTCTACATAAAGTGTGGAACCCATTTAGACTCTTAGGTTATACACAATGCATTCTGTATGAGCCACGATTCAATTCAAAATTCTTTTGCTTGCACACACTTTAGTTCTGGCCGAAGAGGTAACAGATGCAACTCAAACACACAGAGTTAGCCTTGTAAAAAGTTTAACTAGCACAATGAGTCACTTTATGCCTCTAAATATCTATGGTTTCCTCTCTCCAGAACCCCCATGCATTAGAAGGTAGTTTGGTAGTTTATTTTTATTGTTTGGTCTAACTACAGCACATTTTTAGTTCCATGAAAACAAAGAAACTTTGTTGCAAAGGCCATATTCTTTCCCAAATGTGAGGATGGCTATAAGTAGTGTTCAACTGAAAATAATAATGGAGCTTAGGTTCCTAATTTAGGTCAGAAACTTTTCTAGACTCTAGGGATTGGTTTGATTCAAAACCCTTTATATATATATATATATATATATATATATATATATATATATATATATATACACACACACACACACACACACACACACACACACACACACACACACATAGCCAGTAAATATCTAGGTTAGTTAACCTACTTAGCTAACTAGATTTTTTTTAAATTCATTCTGGAAAAAAAACAAGAAGAATCTTGATCAACATCATCTGTAGGAATCACTGCTCCCAATGTTGCACTTATAGCACAAATGGCCATAATAAATTGGGGATCGGCACCTGAATTAAGATGAGACACAAAATAAATATCTAACTCAGCCCTTCCCCAGCTCCTATAACATGCTTTTGCCTAAGTGATCCAGATAATTTATTGTATTTTCAAGTCAGGATTAACAGATAATGAATCTGTCCTGGGCATTTGGACAGCTTTAAGTATCAATGGCTATTATACCCATTAGGTTTCTTCACCCAGACTTCCTTCTCTTTTTAGGGAATGGTGCCTGGGCCTTCCCCAACCCAGTTTGCAGCAACTCGTAATGCCTACTTCCATTGATGTAAGAAGTCCAGGAGAGTCTGGCCAAGGGAAGGCAGCTCTCTCATTTAATTTTGGTATTACACCCTTCTCCTCATGACTTTCTGGCGTCTTAGGAACCAGGAGAGCAATTGTATCTGGGACATCACACAGCCCTATGTGGACACACTCTGTGTACCATTCAAAGCCAGAAAAGAATACTGGTTCCGTTATAAGCTTTTCTCATACTTTATCCTGCCATGAATTATAAATTATAGCTTTGAAGTTAACCACAAAATAAATCTATAGCAAAATGTATATCTAAAGCCTAAACCCTGGAAGAATCCAAAATGGTTTTTAAGTACTACTACATTTTTTTAAATAATCACACCTTGTCCTTCTAGCAAATATTTTCTAAAGCATGAATTGAAATTATGCAACATACACAATACATCTCATTCTTTCCTTTGCATTTAAATGTTGGGGGATAAAATAAAATGCATCTAGAAATATTGTGGCTAAGTATAGCTCTTTTTTCCAATAATTGTACTCTTTAAGTTAAGATCTCTAACTCTGGAAATATTTTAAATTTGGAACAAGTTAAATTCCAGACATTCAGGGCAAATAATATTTTAATATGCATTAATATGAAGTAAACAAACCCCACTTGTCATATCAATGCAGTCTTGTTATATATGTTAAAAACAACTCTGTATATCATTATCAAATGATATACACTATTGGTGAATTTTGTAGCAAACAATTAAAAAAGTTTAAGTTTCTAAAAATTACAGAGTTCATTATTATAACAAAGAGAAAAAGAATTTAGTACATACCTACTCCTGCAGAGAATTTAGAAATAAACAAGCAACATATTATGATGGCCAAAGAGGTAACAATCAACTCACAGGAATTAACACACAACTTGAAGCAAGCTAATTCTTTGAAAACTAAAAAAGTTTAGGCTGAAGAAGACATTTCTAAAATAAAAGTAGACACTTTGGTCCTGAGGGCAGCACAACAGTAAGAAGACAGAGAAAAAAATGCCAAAGCAAATCACCGTCTGTTGTAGAAAATCACAATCTGTTTAGTAAAATGAATCCTCAGAACAGCCAATGACCATAGATTATTCCATTCCTCTGTTTGCTCATTCATTCATTCAGCAAGTAGTTAGAGATTGCACTGAACAATAAGAACACAAAATGTTTCTTAAAATAAATAAAATCCATGCTGTCCCAAAGGGTAAAAGATCCCTCCTTTCTAGAAACATCAATGATGAGAGAGAATCACTGATCAGCTGCCTCCTGGAAATCGAGCCCACAACCCAGGCATGTACCCTGATCAGAAATCAAACCACGACCTCCTGCCTCACAGGTCGGCACTCAATCTCTGAGCCATGCCAGCCAGGCAAATGAATGCTGAAAAATTTTATGCTAAGTAAAATAAGCCAATCTGAGAAAGACAAATATCACATGATCTCACTTATTTGTGGAATCTAATGAACAAAATGAACTGACAAACAAAATAAGACCCAAAGCAGGGAGGCAAGGAACAGACTGTCATATCTCGATCTGGGGTTGGGTGGACAAGAAGAGATAAACCGAAGAATTTATATACTTACTAGTGTCCCTGTGCACGGATTCATGCACATTGAAAGGAAATTAATTAGAAGGTGGCTGGTGGGGCAGAACTGGGTGAGTTGGGCCAGACACGCCCTGGAGCCAACCTTCTGTGGTCCCTCCCTGCCTGCTGCACCTCGGGTGGCACCATGGCTCGAAGGGCATCTACGGTTACCACAGCTCAGCAGTAAACCAGATTTTGGCCAACAGTGCCCCAGCAATAACATAACCCTCTGCTGAAGGCAGAATTGTGTGGCCCCTCGAGGAATCGGGCTCCCTCCTCTCTGTTCACCACTGCCAAGTCACCACAGCTCGACAGCTCCTGTGTTGAGCACCTGCCCCCTGGTGATCAGTGCGCATCATACGTACCAGCCAGTCAGCCAGTCGACTGGTCAGACAGTCGCTTAGCCTTTTATATATATACTAGGGACCCAGTGCACAAAATTCATGCACTGGGGAGGGGTCTCTCAGCCCAGCCTGCCCCCTCTCACATACTGGGAGCCCTCATGGGATGTCCTACTGATGGCTTAGGTCTGCTCCCATAGGACCTAAGCCGCAGTCTGGCCTCCCTTTGCGGGAGGCCACTGGGCTGATCAGGGAAAGGCGCCAGCCCCATCACCCCGCTGCTGCAGCCACTGTCAGTCACCGCAGCCGCTAAGGTATTTTCATCAACATGGACTCCAGTCCCTTCACCATGAAAAAATGACAACTTTATTTAGGCTTTAGGCTTGGGAAGCGGGCACCCCCCCCCCCCACCCCTTCGATCGCAGGCTCAGCCCCTTCCCCTCTGATGGACAGCTGGGAGTGACCTGGGTGCCAAGGAGGTTCCCAGGACCCAGGTATGTATGCAAATTAACTGCTATCTTTGTTGGGTTAATTTGCATACTCACTCTGATTGGCTGTGGGTGTAGCAGAAGTCTGGTCAATTTACATGTTTCTCTATTATTAGGTAAGATATGCATGAAATTCGTGCAAGAGTAGGCCTTCTTTCCCCCAGCTGCCAGCACCGGCTTCCCTCTGGCACCTGGGACCTGGGCTTCCCTCTGGCCACCAGCAGACACCTGGGACCCAGGCTTCCCTTGCAGACCTGGCTTCATCTGGAAGGACGGAAGGATGTCCAGAAGGACATCCAGTCTAATTAGCATATTACACTTTTATTATTATAGATAGATATGCATAGCCCATGGACACGGTCAATAGGGTAGTAAAGAACTGGGGGATGGGGAGGAGCTATAAGGAGGGAGGTAAAGGGGGGGAAATGGGAGATATCTGTAATACTAGTGAAAATAAAAACTATATTTTAAGAAATAATAAAATAATTTTGTATGCCTAAAATTAATACAATTTTATACGTCAATTATAATTCAATTAAAAAAATTTAAAAAACAATTAAATAACCATGTCCTTTCCCCTCAAGGATTTTTCAATCAATAATTCAACCTGGGCCACAGACTATAACATGTGACCATGGTGATGACATGCTTCTGACTATCTGATCAACAAATTTTTGCACATCCTTAGTTTACTAAATAAAAAGTGCATTGCTACAAACACTTCAATATAAAAATGCACAAAGAATATAAAGAGGAAATGTACAAATGAAATACAAACATCCAATAATATAAAATATGTACACTCTCCCTAATAATCAAAGAAATCTAAATAAAATATTTTCACCTACAATATTGGCAAAATACTTTTAAACTGGTCAAAAACTAGTATTGGTGAAAGTCTGAAAAATAAACACATTCATGTACCATTGATGAGATTATAAATTAGGTACAACTTCACTGAATGGTAATTTGACAAAAAGTGTCAAAAATGTTTAATGTCGATCTCCTTCAAAGAGTATATTATGCTCTTCCAAAAATATATTATGGCCATAATTTTATATCAATAAATATACTGTTGAATAAAAAACCAACATTCATAATAAGAACCAATTTATAGAAAATTAAATGTGTATGCACACACCCCTGTTTCACAAAGTAAAATACAATTTAACAAAAATGTTAACATTGAGTGAGATATAGGCTTATTTTTACTTTCTTATCCTTATGAGTTGGTGTTATTGAGATTTTTAAATACTTAACATGTCTAATTTGTCCCAAAACAGTAAAACTATTTCTAAAATTCAGTATATCACTTATACATTAAAAAGTAGTCACCTAAATCCTGGCTAACTTGCTATTAATCTGGCAGCAAAAGTCAAATATTAACTTACAAAGAGAAAAACCTCTGAATTACAAAGCAACTTCAAACAAGAATCCTGACCTCAAATGAAGAACCCATAAACATTTTCACAAAAGCATGTCCAAATCTCCCCAAAATAGGTACTAGATCAAAGGTAAACAGCAAATAAAAACACTGCCACCTCCCTGTATAATTAAGCTTTAAAAGCTTTCAAGCTAAATTTTTAAATCCTGCTTAAAGCTGTCTCTAAGCCACACCCATTTCTTTTTTTATCCCCATCCCCCCCCCTTTTTTTTTTTTAATTTGCTTTGGCAAGAAGGTTCAAGCACCAAATGGGTAATTGAATTCATTTATGTAGAATCTGAATTATTTAAAAATTAGATATGAAAGGAACTGATACCAAGCTAATGCCAAATTTGTTTTTAAAATGCAATTACTAATAATTAAGAACATCAGAATAGTGAATGGAAAAATTCAGGTTTAGTTATTGATATTTATATCTTGTAGGGCAAAAGTAAGAGTATTTCTGAGGTGTCAAGGAAGATAACAAGATGTTACCTAGTCTAACACTTTGTTTTCCTGGAACAAATACCTATTTCCTCAAAGAAAGAAATTTCTCCTATTCTTAAAGATCTCCAAAGATAGTTATTATTAAAGCCTACTCATCCTAGCCTATTTATTTATTCTATGCTGTTCAACCTACATCTTCAATATGATTTCAGTATTGAGGACCACCATTTAGAAGGGACATTGACAAGTATGCAGAAGAGATTGGCTAAGAAATCTTATGGGAACCATTAGAAATGTTGCAAATTCTAGAAACAGTGCATTGAAATAAACTGTAGAGATCATCAAACTCTTTGGTCTCTGGATTCCATGACATTTCTAAAAATTAAGAGAGTCCCAGAAAGCTATGCTTCCGTTTATCAATATCTTATATAATAAAAGCCTAATATGCAAATTGTCCCCTCCGGCGGTCATTCAACCAGGAGTCTGACCTCTCCCTATGACATGTGCTGACCACCAGGGGGCGGTGTGGAACATGGCAGGCGCTGGCAACACTCTGCTGGCCCAGACGAGAGCAGGATCATGGCGGGATGGTGGAGCACGTGAGCAGGCGGTGCCAGGCCAAGGCAGGTGTGAGCAAGGGCCCCAATCGCCCCCCCAATCAACCCTGTAGACAGCGACCATTGGCGCAGCGGCGGGGGGCGGGGCCGCCACCTGGCTCCCAGGTGCTGAGGGAGCGGGAAAGGGGGTCTGGCCCCCGATCAATTGCCCCACAGGCGGGATGGTGGAGCAGGTGAGGGGGCGGTTCCAGGCCAAGGCGGGGTGCCAGGCAGAGCTGCAAGGCTGGGGGCGCGAGCTGGGGCCCAATCTCCACAGGCCACCCTGAGGGACCCCTCCTGTGCACGAATTTGTGCTCCAGGCCTCTAGTTTATTATATTAGAAACTAAAGCTAAGAAAACATTTGTTATTTATTCATTTAAAGCAAAACATATAATTAAATAGTAATTATTTACATGGTAACATAAAAACATACTTTTAAAATAGTATAAGCACATTTTCCAAAACAAAGTATTTGAATATAGGTATTATTTTGCATTTTTGCAAATCTCTTAAATGCCTGGTTTAATAAAAGACAGCCGGATTCTCATAGGTGTTACTGCATTCCATCTGTGTGATATGTTGACTTGATGGAAATAAGTGAAAAATATCCATCTTCACACAGATATGAAGTTGGAACGAGGCAGAGTGTTTTAATAGCCTTTCTGGTGGGGGCTTGCCCAGAGTGGGAATGGCTGGGGGCGGGGGAGGCGGGGGAGGTCAATCGGGGAAAAAGGAGACATATGTAAAACTTTAGACAATAAAAAAAAAGTCTTTCCACATGATAGTTGCTACTCTTCTTTGATCTATATCAAAATTTGACAGGTAATAGTTTCTAAAAGGTTAATTACAGTATGTAATCTGAAACCTGAATATCAATGAACTTTTTATATTTTGTTACTTTAAAACACACTGTTCTCTAAATGCATCTTTTACCCATGCATAATTTTGTAACATGCATTGGTTCATTAGGGAAATATCGGTTCACTGTGTTTTGCAGATCTTTAAAAGGTTGACATATTTCATTATTCAGTATTTTTTAAAATCAAATTTGTTAATATCACTACCAATCTTATCAGAAAAGCTTTTAAGTATTGGGAAGCCATCAACCTCATAGTGGTAGATACAAGTTTTCCAAACAACTAATTTTCTCTTGAAAGCTCAAATTTTATTAATGACAACAAACAATATCAGTTGCTTTTCTTACAATGGCACAGACACTTTGCTCATTTTTTAGAATGTGTCTGCCAAGCATCCAAGTCTGAATAACCATTGTGTGTCTGTTAGTCGTTCTTTCAAGTAAAAATGATGTTCTATGGGGGGAAAAAAGGCAGTTCAGCTTGCAACTCAATCACACAAGTGATTTTCCTCAAAATAACCATTGTACTAGGTAGGGTATGCAGCATGAGTGCTTTATGCATACTTCTGATTTTATCACGGAGTATTAAAAGATGTACTTACGGGTCAAGAGTGAATAAAATCAGTTACTTTACTGTTTCATCTGCACCATTATTGAGTGAAACGCTTTTTTCCCCTGTGGGTGGTGATGATTTAAAAAACTCAATGATTATTAATAGACTTTGGTGCCACTGCTCTGATTTATGTAAGGCACCATCCGTTTTGCCCAAAATGCCTTTGTATCCTCGGTGTAAATGTCAACACTGCAAAAAAAATATATCATGATGGAAATAGTTTTGACTTTTCGGACCCCTTGAAAAGGTCTCAAGGGTCCCCATGTGTCGATTGACCACATTTTGATAACTGCTTATGTACTCTGGTAATCCATTTTGCAGCTCAGGAAACTATCTAGTTTAATATTATTTTCAAGCCAACAAGAAGAGGTAATATCTAGCATAGTGAGTATAATATGGTAAATACTGATTAAAAGTTTTCTCTTTTCTTCTTTCCAAAAGAAAGAACAATACTAGTGGGTAGGGACTACAAGATGATGGAGTTTAGCTCAGTCCAGACAAATCTTTAAAAGCAATGGAATAATTTGCCTCACAAAATAGAGACCTATTGCTGGAGTTGTCAATGTTAAGGCTAGTGACGCTTTGCCAGGGATGTTGTAGAAAGAATTCTTACACTGAGTTGAAAATTGTATCAAAACTTAGTTGATTATGTAATCACCTAGACAGCTTTTATAAAATTCAAATCTCTGGACCCTACCCCCAAACCTGCTGAACCATATCTCCTTGAGTGGGCCAGGAGTTAACATATTTTAAAAGCTCCACAGATGATCATTAAAGCTGGCCCAGCTGTAGATGGTATTCAAGAACTGATACACCCATTCCCTCTAAAGTCCCTACCAACTCTAGGATTCTACAATTTTATATTTTATCAACACCCAGTGGGAAGTATACCCTGACACCTTAATGTAACACAGCCTAAGCCTTTTTTTAACATATTACAGATGGTCAGGATCAAGGTATTTCTGGGTCAGAAAAGAAAGAATTAATGTTGCATCTCTTAGGTCTGCCAGTTCACCTCTGCCCACATGTGTAGCAGAATGGTAAATCAGAGATAGAATTGCCTAAATTAGACAAATTTTCACAACTGCCAGAACTTTTGTGCTCTCCTGAAAAAACAATTCAAGAAGATCTGTCAGTGGCCCAGCCAGGGAGGTTCAGTGGTTGAGCATTGATTTATGAATCAGGAGGTCATGGGTTCAATTCCCGGTCAGGGCACATGCCCAGGGTTGTGGGCTGGATCCCCAGTAGGGGGCGTGCAGGAGGCAGCCGATTAATGATTCGATCTCATCATTAATGTTTCTATCTCTCTCTCCCTCCCTCTCTGAAATAAATAAAAATATATTTAATAACTTTAAAAAAATATATTGGTCAGTAAATAAGGATGGTCAGTACAAAAATTGTGTCTACATTTAAAATAAATGAGATTATTTAGAAGATAGCATGTCTTCCGCTTTACAAAGATAGCTTATTGCAATGAACCAAGACCAAACAAATACAGCCCACAAATTTCCAAGACCTATTTACAGAATCACGGTGTTACTAAATCCCCAAAATCTTTGTAGTTGAGGTCTTCACTATGAAAAATTCCATATACTGCTTAACCTTACACTTTATACAATATAAAGCAGCAAGGCCACTTGACCAGAATTACACAAAAATTTGGCAGTGAATCAAAAAGAAAATTGAAATTTTGGGGATAACTTTTCACTCAATAAAATTGTTCTCTTTTATCTCTTCTGTCATGTCTTCTCTTTTCTTAGCAAAATATATTTCTGTGAAATAACACCTATTATTATTAGGTTTTTTAATATACCTTTTTTTTTTTTTTTGCAGCCTGTCTGATTTCAGACATAAATGGTATCAGTTTAATAACAACAGTCAAAGAAGGTCTTGTGTAGGTAGGACTGGAAAAAATAGTGATTTTCAAAACACAATCTTCGGATTCCCTATTTCAGAACTGCCTGCCTGAGGTGCTTATTAAAATAATTTTTTTAAAGATTGTTGGGTCCCACCCAGACCTACTGATTTGCCATATTCTGAAAATATGGCCTATTTTAAAGCATAGTCCCTAGGTAATTCCTATGCACACTAAAATTCAATAACTGCTGGGTCAAAGGGCAACTGTGTTAAAGGTGGGTAAGCTCACAAAAACTTATGTCCAAATATGAAAGTTTTATAAACTCTATAAAGTGTTTAATCTTACTGAAAAAATTCTGAATAATTTTGCAGTTCCTACTTTTTTTTAATAAAATATTTTCTTACATGTTAAGGAAGAATTAGAAACTAGACATGGAATTTAACTAAAAAAAAAAAATAAGTCTTAGTTATTTCAGGATGTTGAGTGTTTGGTGTTGCTTTTGTTTTTTAATTTGAGACCAATACAAGCAATTCAGCAGCAATTCAATTAACATTTCTGAGAGCCCACAGGATGCATAGCATGAATTGGGATCTCTGGGGATACAGAACAATACCAGTTCTCCAACTACTGACAATTTGGATTCATTGTAAGATAAATATTATAGTCAGAATAGTCTCAACATTTGCAGTGCATTATCATACTCAGCAAGAGGAGAGGATTCCATCCCTGCTGAGTTCTCTCTCCTTAAGTCCTGCTCATAAAATAAAGTGGCAGAACATTTAAAGAGCAATCATTTAACAAAAGCTCACAGATAAGTACTGATTTTTTAAACCCATAAATTTTTAAAATCAGTCTACTATTTTTCTGTACGGTAAACTGACAAATGTAGCAGAGCTGTTTTTTGTACTTGTTCTAGGTAGTTAAATCAAGATAAATTTAAAGACATCTAAAGAGGGTCCGTTTTGAAACTCATTTTAAGAAATTATTTTACCACTCTCAGTACCACTCCCTCTTAACCACAAATAATGACTTCAGTAATGGAGCTCTGTAATTTAAAGTATCAGGCAAATAACACCAAGTAACTCAGATGAGATGACACCGCCTGTTGTGCAAATATGTACTTAGGATGAGATTATAAAAATAACAGCTGCATTATCAACTGGGTTCAGACCAGAATAATTTATGTGAATGCAGTCAACATGGTTGAACTTGGCTACATAGCATGTGTAGCACTATATACTTTTTAAGCACTTCTCCATTTGTGACAAAAATTCAAAGGTGAGTGGAGATACTAAAAGAAGAAGAGAAAAACAAAGATTTAGTGACTATGGGCCAATTATTTAAGAGTCCTGACTCCACTCCTAAATCATAGTTACTCATCACTTCCTGAATGTTTGCTCTGTGCCAGGCACTGTGTTAAGCACTGGAAAAATAAAAATGAATGAAGTAGAATTGGTAACTTTAAGGAGTTCACAGCCTAAGAAAGGAGACAAATAAGTGTAATTTTCTGCAAAATATGTTAGGTGAAGAAAACAAATTATAAAACTATATAACCTAATTTTCTGAAATAAAAAATATGCATAAAAATGTGCATATTAACATTTACTTCCCAAGGTTTTTGTAAGGATTAGAGATATGAAAGTGCTTCCTAGATGGGCAATGCCTTGCATAAACGTAATTCCCTTTTTGCTTTTTCCCTGAGAAGACTTTGTTTAAATGTACCCACGTCACAATTTACACAGATGACCTGGAACCTAATGTAACCACCAACTTTTTATTAACCCTCACTCAAGGATATTTTTCCATTGATTTTTAGATAGAGTGGGGGTGTGTAGGAGAGAGAGAGAGAAAAATAGAGAGAGAGAGAAACATCTATGTGAGAGAGACACATTGATTGGTTGCCTCCCACACTCGCCCCAACCAGGGCCAGGGATCGAGCCTGCAACCAAAGTACATGACCTTGACCAGAATCGAACTTGGGACCCTTCAGTCCACTGGCTGGTGCTCTATCCATTGAGCAAAACCGCCTAGGGCAACCACCCACTTTTTAAAGAAGAATGTCTTACGGTTACATGACCTAGAGCTTTGACCTTTGCAATGCTACCCATTATCACACTCAATAACTACACACTCCATATCCACAGAGAGATCAGTCATACACTATGGATTAGTTCTTCCTGGACTTAATGAGGTCCTGTGCTCACTCTCAAAAGCACAGAAACAAATTAAGAGAATTTGTATAGAGATCCTGCTTATCCTGTGGAGAAGTATATATTCTCCAAAACAAGTTAAAGATCTCACTGGAAAGCCCACATATGATCTGGCCTGGAATTTCTGAAATGGCTTCAGTTCCTAAGGGAAAACATCAGGGATAGCAGGATGAGATGCTTCCACATTTGCAGAGAAGGAAACAGACACATAACTCACTTAAGACCAATGACAAATTAGTGACGAGCTTTCATTATAAGTCAGAGTTTCCAGTTACTGAGCTTATGTCCAGTCTATGAGGTACATAAATGTCTCCTGTTACTTCATCTGTAAAAATGGGATACCTGGCATTCACTTCTCTTGTAATATGTCAGTTTTGCTACTTTGCTTTCCCACTTAACTCATTTGACAAAAGACACTTTGTAAAATGAAAGAGGTTAAATTCCTGGATTTTTAAATACATTTCTCCAGTGTCAGCGCTTTCCTATCTCACCCAACTCTAATCAACCACCAATTCCTATATCTTCTTGTCCTGGGATTTTCGTAATTTCACCTTCTTTTTCTGATCCACAACGAGATTGGTGTGTGTGTGTGTGTGTGTGTGTGTGTGTGTGTAGATATACATAGAAAAAATACCCTGCTACATACTACATAATTCTCATTTCCCTACATCAGCGAGTTTCAACTGGTTGCTGCAAGAATTTTTTAAGCATGCAATGACTATTTAGTCAGGAGCACTGACCTCTTTTCCCTTAGATTATCAAATAAAAGAATGACAACAGCCAACAACACAATAGCCATTAGGTATGAATGCCCTGCCTTGAACCATAAATATATAGGGCATATAATAAAGTTGCATCTTTTTGGTCACGTCACATAATAAGGTTACATCTAATAGATTAATTCTTGGTACCAGAAATCTTTATATATAAGTATAGACACCTGATTTCTTAAAAACTCACTCTGGAGCAAAAAGGCTAGGTAATTACTATTATTTTTGTAAACCAATCAAAGTTATACCTATTTTTTTTATTTATCTTTATTGTTGAAAGTATTACAGATGTCTCCTTTGTTGGTTTGTTTTTTCGAATTGAACCCCCCCTCCACCCTGCACCCACCCCTCCCAGGCCTTCAACACTCTATTGTCTGTGTCCATGGGTTATGTATATATGCATATAAATTCCCCAGTTAATCCCTCCCCACCCACCCATTCATCCCTGTCTTCCCTCTGAAGTTTGACATCTGTTCCATGTTTCTATGTCTCTGGATCTATTTTATTCATCAGTTTGTTTTGTTCATTAGATTCCATATATGAGTGAGATCATGTGATACTTATCTTTCTCTGACTGGCTTATTTCACTTAGCATAATACTCTCCAGGTCCATTCATGCTGTTGCAAATGGTTAGAGTTCTTATACCTACTTTTTGTCAGATCAGCAAAAAACTAATGTTGTTTTTTTTATGTGCAATAGAATTTTAGTAATTAGTTTGTGTGTGACATGAGATGAAAAGGGTGAAAATCACTGCCCTACAGTACTGCTCCTATGCCAGCATTGGGACAAACACCACTGCCTTTTTAATGTGAAGTGATGAAAGAAATGCGAAGAGCTCTCCAATACTCAAATCCAAGCCCTAAATTTTACCCCCATCAATTTTGTTTCTTCACAATTAAAAAATAAAAAGAGTACACATTATGAAGCAAATTCTGTAGACTTACCACTATTCAATTGATATTTACTTTCTCATTAAATCCTCATAATTACTCTGTGACAATATCCTCATTTTATAATTGAAAAAAAAATTTAAAGCCTGAAACTTAATGGGATTAAACAATCACAAAGATAGTAAGTGACAGGGTTGGCACTAAAATTCACAGTCTCTGGTTTCAAAGATACTTTCCATTTTTCATTTAAGTAGCATTCCTTAATAATTCAGATCCTAGCCTTTTCAAAACCTATTGGTCCTGATGTGAAAAGAACTCCTTTTAAAAGACTCTAAATCCTACCATTTCTGTACACTGATCCCACCCCTGCCCTTCAACCACCATAGATCTCTGGGACAGACACTATGCCAAGTCCACACACCAACCTATAATTCAAAGCCTCCTTCTTGTATCTTCTACCTCAAAGTAGCTTCCCAGAATAATTTTGCTGGACAGAGGAGTCTTTCTTCCAAAAAATGAAAATATTTACCAAGTAGCTCACATATACAATATGGAAACTTACAAAACCTAAAGAGAATTATTGTGAGGGCAAAAATGTTACTTTACACATTAAATAGATAATTTAAATTTGAGGTGATTTCAAAAAATCAAATATACAAGTTTAATTTCTTTCCAAGAATAAAATTATCTTAATAACTTTTAGGTCTAACAAGTATAATATATAAATATTACAGAAGTATAAAAATAAAAACAGTAATTAGCACAAGAATAAGAGGCAGATCAATGAAGAACAGAAAACCTAGAAATAGAACAGTGGTCGGCAAACTCATTAGTCAACAGAGCCAAATATCAATAGTACAACGATTGAAATTTCTTTTGAGAGCCAAATTTTTTAAACTTAAACTTCTTCTAACACCACTTCTTCAAAATAGACTCGCCCAGGCCATGGTATTTTGTGGAAGAGCCACACTCAAGGGGCCAAAGAGCCGCATGTGGCTCGCGAGCCGCAGTTTGCCAACCATGGAAATAGATGACAGTTTACAGAAAAACTTAGTCTGTGATATATGATAGTTCAAGAAAATAGGAAATATGAACTATTCAATAACTCATGTTGGGAATGGGTAGATATTTGGAAAAAGTAACAGTGAATCCCTACCTCACACTTTTCACTAAAATAAATTCCAGTTGTATTTTAAGAGCTCCAACAAATCATTAAGAAAAAAATAGAAAAATAGGCCACAAAAATAAATGGAATATTTACAAATGAGAAAATTATAAAAGCAAATAAGCTTTAAAATGTGTTCAGTATCACAATTTTAAAATGTTAATGCAACAATTCATAATTCTATAAAGGATAACATTTTCAATAAAATTTAAAACATTCTTTCTGGACAGCAATTTGACAATTCTGTATCCCACATATCACTTATGAAAAAAATTCAAAAACATAAAAAAGTAGAAGCAAAAAGTGTTCTTTTACATACCTAAAAATTTTAAATGTACATACATATCCTTTGATACAAAAATTCTCCTATTTTATCCTAAGCAAATTATTGGACAAGTGGGTAAAGGTCATATGTATAAAAATGTCCAATGAAGTATTGTTCATAATAGCAAGTTGCTGGAAACAACCAAAGATTCATCGATTTTGGAATATGTAGGGTAAAACCACACTTATCAACAAGAAAGATATCCACAGCCTCTTGTTACAGTACATTGCAGTCATTATAATTGTGGAATATATCCATATTTATCAATAAGAAAGATATCCACAGCCCATAGTTACCAGGGTGGGGGCTAACAAGGTATATGTATTTTTCCATTAATATAAAGACATAAATTATTATATGAGTATGTATGCATATAAACACAAAAAATAATACAGAGCAAAATGTTATTTATGACTCTTGAAATATGTACTTATATACATAGATAGAAAAAGAAAGAATATACAGAAAAAGTTAGTATTGAGTGTTGAGATTATAAATAAAACTATTCCTTTTTTCCTATTCATTTCCTATTGCCTAAATTTTTACATGCATTGGCATTCATTTCTTATATAATTAGGGGGGAAAGTGGCTATTATTTTAACATAAATTAAAAATTGGGCAAGGTTTAATTAAGATTCAAACACAACTTTTTAAAAAGAACAAATTATAACCTCAAATGACATTGAAAAAGATAGATAACCCTAGCTAATATCAGTAAGAATAACAATGCTAAATCTAAAATAGTTCCGCTTTTTTCCCCCCATAGCTCCCCTCCACCCGGTTCCCACCCCACCCTCTGCCCTTAACCCCCCACCACTGTCCTCATCCATAGGTTTATGATTTTTGTCCAGTCTTTTCCTGCAACCCCCACACCCCTTTCCCTCTGAGAATTGTCAGTCCACTCCCTTTCTATGCCACAGATTCTATTATATTCACCAGTTTATTCTGTTCATCAGATTTTTTATTCACTTGATTTTTAGATTCACTTGTTGATAGATATGTATTTGTTGTTCATAATTTTTATCTTTACCTTTTTCTTCTTCTTCCTCTTCATAAAGAATACCTTTCAGCATTTCATATAATACTGGTTTGGTGGTGATGAACTAACTCCTTTACCTTTTTCTTATCTGTGAAGCTCTTTATCTGACCTTCAATTCTGAATGATAGCTTTGCTGGGTAGAGTAATCTTGGTTGTAGGTTCTTGCTATTCATCACTTTGAATATTTCTTGCCACTCCCCTCTGGCCGGCATAGTTTCTGTTGAGAAATCAGCTGACAATCATATGAGTACTCCCTTGTAGTTAACTGTTTTTCTCTTGCTGTTTTTAATATTCACTCTTGGTCTTTTGCTCTTGGCATTTTAATTATGATGTGTCTTGGTGTGGTCTTCTTTGGATTCCTTTTGTTTGGGGTTCTGTGCACTTCCTGTACTTGTAAGTCTATTTCTTTCACCAGGTGGGAGAAGTTTTCTGTCATTATTTCTTCAAATAGGTTTTCAGTATCTTGCTCTCTCTCTTCTTCTGGCACCCCCATAATTCGGATGTTGGTATGCTTGAAGTTGTCTCAGAGGCTCCTTACACTATCTTCATATTTTTGGATTCTTTTTGCTTTTTACTTTTCCAGTTGGGTATTTTTTACTTGTTTGTATTTCAAAATCTTTGACTTGAATATTGCAATCCTCTAGTCTGCTGTTGGATCTCTGTATATTATTTTTATTTCAGTCAGTGTATGCTTAATTTCTAGTTGGTCCTTTTTCATATCCTCGAGGGTCTCGCTAAATCTATCGGCCTTTTCTAGAAAATTCTTGAAAAACCTTATAACTGTGGTTTTGAACTCTATATCCAGTCATTTGCTTTCCCCCATTTCTTTCCTTTGTGATCTGTTTCTTTGTCTCCGCATTTTGGCTGCTTCCCTACGTTGATAGAGTGGCTTTGTGTGCTAGGTGTACTATAGGGCCCAGTGGCTCAGCCTTTCCAGTTACCTGAGGTGGACACTCTTGGTGCACCCCTTTGTGGACTGTGTGCACAGTCTTGTTGTAGTTAAGCCTTGGTTGTTGTTGGTATCACTGGGAGGAATTCACCTCCAGGCCAATTGGCTGTGAGGATCAGCTGTGTCTACACTGGGAGAACTTCTGTGCTGGAGACACCCTTATGAGACAAGACTTGCAAAAGCCTCTGTGCTCAGCTTGGATGGGGCCGAGTATCAGGGCAAAGCAGACAATAATGCCTTCTCGTCAGCCCTGCCCTAAGAGGCCCCTGGGTCTCAGTGTCCCGCGGTAATCACTGCAAGCACCTCTGAAAGAAAGCCGCCCTCGAGTTTTGCCCACTGCCAGACAGTCCAATTTCTCCCCAAATGAGTCTGGGTCCCCAAAGTCTCACCCAGAACTGGAATTCAGAGCCATCGGGAGCTTTTGTCTCCCTCCCGGTTGAGAAAGCCTGCTGCGTACTCAGTTGCCAGCCCTCTCCGTGCGCGCCTCGGTACCTATGCCTTCTGCAGCTCCTCTGAGTCTCAGTGTGTTTTTCTCTTTCCTTCTAGTTGTAGAATTTTCACTCAGCCAGCATTCCTGTGGTTCTGGATGGTATCCATTTTGTCTTTTAGTTGTAGTTTTGAAATTGTTGTGCAAGGCAGCAGTTTAGGTGTTTACCTATGCTGCCATCTTGGTTTCTCCCCCTAGACATGGCTTTTAGGGAGGGAACCTGAGAAACTGAGGAACTTGCAGGAAATAAGTAGGAGATCTACTTTTTACTCTGCAACTTTTGTACCTTTATACATTTTTATCATATATGCATATGAACTATTCAAATAAATAACATTTTGGAATTGAGTTTCACAAAAGTCCTCACAGTCCCTTCTTAAAGTATGTTATCCTATGCACAGTTAGTATATTAGCCACAAACATCTTTTATATTCCTAGGTGTAAGTAAAACTAACTAAATCTAAAAATGAAGTTTCGGGATTTATTATCCTGGTATGATGATTTCAGCATAATACAAGCACCTTTAAGATGACACACTGTTTTTCAAGTATACTACAAAGTATTGTTAGACAAAACAAAGATGAAAGGTATTTTAGTCTTGTGCTAATAAATACCAGAGTAAACACTATAGAACAAAATCATATAAATGACAGGAGAACAAGTCATGACTATGCCCAGACAGGTCCACTAAATATATACTCCCTCTTTTTTGAAATTTTTAAGATTTTTAAATTTTATTTTAACTAGACATCCTTGAGCAATAAACAATTCTTTCTTCCAGCTGACACTGTCCACTTTCTGGCATACATACTCTTTTGGAATGCACTGAATATTTAACCATTTATGCAAAAGTAAAATAGGTTGAATCAAGCAGATCATTCACTGCAACTTAACTCCTTTTTCTTTAAACACAATTCAAGGAACATGGCAATACCCTTGATCATTTTAACAGGACATTTCATTTTAATACTCTTGAAGCTAATTTTATTGTGGCTTTTGTGAATGTCTCTTTCGTTTCAGTTCATCGCATACCTGTCACCTGAATAGACACTTCTCCAAAGAAGACATACAGATGGCCAACAGACATATAAAACATCATTAATCATCAGAGAAATGCAAATTAAAACCATAATGAAATATCACTTCACAAGTTTTAGAATAGCTATCATCAATAAAGCAACCAAAATAGTATGGAGTTACCTCAAAAAATTAAAAATGGAACTGCCTTATGACCCAGCAATTCCACTTCTGGGAATAAATCCAAAGAAAACAGAAACACTAATTTGAAAGAATATATGCACCCCTATGTTCATTGCAGCATTATTTACAACTACAGGCACGGCTCACGAAATTGGTGTGCGGGTACAGTCCCAAGGCCTGGCCTGTGATCAGGGCCATCTTCCCCAGCTGCCCGCAGCTGGCCCTGCCCCCCGCCGCCACCCACCCCCAGTTCCCCATTCACCATCAGGTGATCGGTGCCTGAGGGCCAGGGAAAGGGACCGAGAGGTTGGCTGTTCCTGCCCGATCACCGGCCCCGCCCCTGCCTCGGGTGGCCATCAGGCGATCGGAGCCTGCCGGCTGGGGAAAGGGACCAAGAGGTGATCAGTGCACCTCATAGTGACTGGTCCAGTGGTCGTTCTGGTTGTTCTGCCATTAGGGTCAATTTGCATATTATCCTTTTATTATATAGGATTATATAGGATAGCCAAGATTTGGAAGCAGCAGAAGTGCCCATCAGTAGATGAATAGATAAAAAAGCTGTGGTACATTTACACAATGGAATACAACTCAGCCATAAAAAAGAAGGAAGTTTTACCCTTCTCAACAGCATGGGTGGACCTAGAAATTTCATGCTAAGTGAAATAAGCCCATCAGAGAAAGACACGTACTATATGATTTCACTTACATGTAGAATCTAATGAACAAAATAAACAAGCAAAATAGAAACAGACTCAGAGCGAAAAAGATAAAGGGATTAAGCAAAAAAAAAACAAGGCCTCATAGACAAAGAGAGTGGTATAGTGATTACCAGAGGGAAGGGAGGTCAGGGAGGTAGAAGAGGATAAAGGGAGGATAAATGGTGATGGAAAAGACTTGACTTTGGGTGGTAAACACACAATAAAATATACAGATGATGTATTACAGAATTGTACACTTGAAACCTATATAATTTTATTAACCAATGTTATCCCAATAAACTCAATAAAATTTTTTTTTTAATTTCATACCCACCTAATTCATGTATCTATGGACCTCATCTTATATACAATCATGGAGAGTCTGATAAATTTACCAATCTCATGTCACACAGGAACAGAGATGAATGACATTTGAGAAAGGAAAATGTTGCCATTCTTAAAATTAGAAGCTATTAATTCACAAATTAGTAAATTAAAAGCATGGTTCTAACTCATTTGTTCAGACTTTAAAGACTATAAGCTCCTGAATTCACATTTAAACCTACAGGTAGTTACTTAGTTACTTGTTACTTCAAATCAACAAAAATCTATTATTTTGAACTAATTGAAGTCAATACCTTTATCTTAAACGTATGTACAACTGAATTGTTTCCCTTCAACATATAAGCACCTGTTCCTAGCCTACATAAACAGTGCAACTCTTTTTTTAAAAAATATTTTTTTATTGATATCAAAAAGGAAGGGAGAGGGAGATAGAAACATCAATGATGAGAATCATCGATTACTGTCTCCTGCATGCCTCATACTGGGGACTGAGCCCAGAACCCGAGCATGTGTCCTGACCTAGAATCCAAGCGTGACCTCCTGCTTCATAGGTCGACACTCAACCACTGAGCAACACCAGCTGGGCAGGCAACTCTTAAATTGTTTCAATATGCATTTCTTCAGATTGTAAATCTCTTAAGGGTAAAACCTGTATTTTCCCTTTCCTTTTATAAATTTATATAGTACCTTTGTACAGAGCCTTCAATACATTTTTATAGCACGTTTTTATTTTTTAATTTAATTTAATGTTTTCCATCACCTTTTATCCCCTCTATGCCCTCTATCACCTCCACCCACCTTCTTCTCCCCCCTATACCACATTTTTAGAGCAAAGAACAATTTAGTTAACCTACTTGGAGAAAAATATTTTGATAATATATTAATTTACTAGTCAAAGGCCATTTTAATAAGAACTCATCTTTTTATGGTATATTATGATTGTTAACACCCTGCTTCATGTTTCCAATAAGATACCCTTGAAGGGTAGGTTATTCTAAAGTTACGTGTTGCCACAATTGTTATAAGTTTCTATGTCTTGGACACTGGAGACTAGTACTACCATTGCCTTGGGTTTGAGGTCCATTACAGAGACATTTCCGATGTAGCCATTAATTTTAATCCTCCATTTTTCAATGTAGATAAATTGACCAAGAGTTTAGGGACAGTAACCAATCCTTCTTGCAGACTAACTAAAGGCAATATAACAAAACCTAGAAAAACATTTTATCTCAGTTAAGATTCTGATTCTGTTGAATAAAACATAAGTTAACAATTTGAGATGACTGTCCAGGCAAAGGGGGGAAAATAGTAAGAGGAAAAAATTAAGTATCCACAGAAACATATATAAACATGTTTCTTTAATAATTATAACACAAGAGCTTCATTCAGAATGATAGCTTCCTACTTCATGGCAGTTTACAAGCAACCTAAATGCTGTCCTCAAAACTAATAGTATTTTTTTACCTTAAAATATTATTGTCTATGCCCTAGCTCAGTGGTTCTCAACCTTTCTAATGCCACAACCTTTTAATACAGTTCCTCATGTTGTGGTGACCCCCAACCATAAAATTATTTTTGTTGCTACTTCATAACTGTAATTTTGCTTCTGTTAATGAATCATAATGTAAATATCTGTGTTTTCTGATGGTCTTAGGCTCTACAGCAGCGGTTCTCAACCTGTGGGTTGTGACTGGTTCAGAACCGCTAGCAGAGTCACCTAAGACCATCGGAAAACACAGATATTTACATTACAATTCATTAACAGTAGCAAAATTACAGTTATGAAGTAGCAACAAAAATAATTTTATGGTTGGGGATCACCACAACATGAGGAACTGTATTAAAGGGTCACGGCATTAGAAAGGTTGAGAACCACCGGCTGGTTTGGCTCAGTGGAAAGAGCGTCGGCCTGCGGACTGAAGGATCCCAGGTATAATTCCAGTCAAGGGCACATGCCTGGGATTACGGGCTCGATCCCCAGTAGGTAGCAGGCAGGAGGCAGCCAGCTGATCAACGATTCTCTCTTATCATTGATGTTTCTATCTTTCCCTTCCTCCCTGAAATCAATAAAAATGTTATTGTCCGTTCTCTGGCACAAAAGCACATATTGCTTTGGATGATGATGATTACAGAACTACAAAGTTTACCACAGCCTCAGTCACCAATACTCCCACCTATACAGTGTCATCCTCAGAAGCCATCTAGTGCTCTTCTGCATAATTAGGAAAATATTGATTTAGCACTTCACACTCTAGGGAGGATGAAACCAACCTTTTTAAGCAAGAAAAATTCCAGCCAAGTCAAAACAGAACTGGTATGTATCAAAATTTTCTCTAAAGGAGATATTTATATGTCCAGGCTTTACCTGTGTTGTGTATGTGTGAGTGTGTGTGTGTGTGTGTGTGTGTGTGTGTGTGTGTGTTATTGCACTACCAGAACTCTACAAATAGTACATTCAGTGAGTAGAATGCTAGTGAAGCAGATGTTACCCCTTGCTTCCACCCACTAAAATCTTATTCCCAATTTGGTTGTCTGCAGTGGTGAATCAGAGCAAGGTGACTCAGTCAACTAATGACAAGATTTTTGAAGCTATACTTGTCTCATAGTGTTTACCTTGAAATACGACTATTAAGCTACTAAAACTTAAAAGCACAGGAGCTAGCCAAGTTGCAAAATAACATTCAGGATAAGACCACTGCATCATAATTTGTCTCTAATTGTTTTTCTTAGAACAGATGTCTAAAATGAGTTCCTCACATTAAAAACAAATGGAAGGAGATTAAGGTTTTGAACTATGTCTTTGGCAAGCTTGTATGAGTGTCTTAACAGTCGTCAGAATTCATTCAAGAGGAAAGCAAGAAGCATGGCAAAACGTAACTCAGCAAAGTACTGCACTTTAAAATATGTCTTGTTCCAGAACTGCAGATTGAACATGTTTTGTTTTGTATGTCTGTCCCAACCTCTTTGGACCAACTGCTTGCCTAAGGGCAATGGAAACCTTCCCAAATTTAATGAGTGCCTACAATCTTCCAGACACATTGATGTACACCAGAAGAATTCATTGTCAAGGTAGACAAAAGAAAACTACCAAAGGCTATAGTTCCTAAGTGTATTAAGGCACCAGGACACGATAGAGAGCTCATGGAAACTCTACAAGGCATTTTAACCTTTCAAGAGAAACACAGCGATACATCTGTTGACCACTATGTAAACTACAAAGCCAAATTAGTTCCCAGTTTCAATTTTACATCACACTACATTCATTGCTATATCATCGTATCTTTGCAAAGTTGGTTTTCAGTCTTTGCAGTGATAAGAAGCAACTGTGCTAAAATGAATGCGGAACTGGAGATGAGTATGGCAATGTCCAATCTGTTTTCAGTGTTTGAAAGAGTTGTGCAGTGCCCAAAAGACACACACATCTCAACAGTAATTGTGATTATTTAAGAATGAAATTAGCCCTAACCGGGTTGGCTCAGTGGATAGAGCGTCGGCCTGCGGACTGAATGGTCCCGGGTTTGATTCCGGTCAAGAGCATGTACCTTGGCTGCAGGCACATCCCCAGTAGGAGGTGTGCAGGAGGCAGCTGATCAATGTTTCTCTCTCATTGATGTTTCTAACTGTCTATCCCTCTCCCTTCCTCTCTGTAAAAAAAAAAAAATCAATAAAATATATTTTTTTAAAAGAATAAAATTAAAGTAGCATTTTTTTGCTTTCAATTTATCTGTCTTATTCTTTCAAACAGCAACTAAGTTTTTAATACATGAACACTTAAGTTGTTTGACTCCAGCTATGTACTAAAGTGAACTGTTAGTTATTTCTTTTGGAGCAGAGTCCCTGTGGAAAAAAAAATTACTGACACACTAAAGGTGACAAGAACGAAGAAAATGTGAAGACTCCTGATTTACAAACTTAGAGCTTATTTACTCATTAATACACAGGACTCAAGTAAATAAAAGCAAATCGCTGGTGATAAATAAAAATAACAAAAGTATCTGAAAATGCACTTTTCCAACCAGTTCCTGAGTAAACTTGGTCCACAAGAAGGGAAAGATTCTGGGGTTATTGTGACCAAAATCAGTAGTTCAATGTCACTACCAAAACAAAAAGTCAATGCTTCAAAACGCAAATGCAATATAATAAGAAAAATGTGAAACAGAAGCAATGAGACAACCTGAGAAAAATGAATCAGAAGCATTATACATACCAAAAGCAAAACTCACTGGAAGCACCACGTTGTTAGGTCAGAAAGTGACAGAGACATAAATAAGCACTAGTGCAACTTCACACTCAGCGGTATCCTGGCAGCACCTGGTGGTATCTCTGACCCCAGACCAAAATGTAACTAGGAAGTATACATAAGCTCATGGGATGCAGATTACTAAAAGTGAAAGAAAACAAAGTCGTAGGATTTTAAAACATGCACACATGCAAAGAAAGAAGGATGTTGGAGATAATGCAAAACAGTGCAAAGAGAATGATCCTCACAACATAGAGTAAGAAGGTTTACAAACCTAAAACAACCTACAAATTCTCATTTAAGACAGAGGAAGATAAACAGATGAGTCCTGGCAATGCCCAGAATTGTGATTCCAGCAAGAACAGCACTAGAGCACTACAGCGAAACCCAATGCCAGCTAATGTGAAGAAATGATCACTATTTCACAAATAAAAAAGGCGGAGACTTGAATCTGATTGAGAGTTTCGTATTCCTAATCGGCATGTAAGATTTTTAACATAGAAGCACAATTCCATCTAAATGCAAAGTGTTGGTTTAAAAACATATTCTAATGCCACAAAGTACATTATTGATATTAAAATGAATTAGAAACAATGGAGGATTTATCTCGGATGGCTATACACTGATTTTATTAAAAATAGGTCAAATGGCAAACTAGTAAAAGCAGAGTAACATTGGTAAGTAAGAGTGGCCAATAGTCCAAAGTTGTGCACTCTTTGCTGGTAGCTGACTATGTAACCTTAGAAATGTCATTTGAACTTAATGTTTCTCAGTTTCCTCAAACTTTTAAAATGTATGATATATAATATTCATTGTTTCAGGGTTTTTGAAAGAATGGGATATGATGAGAGAATAAGAATTCTTTGAAATATAAAGTTCTACAACCAAGATATTGTTCTAATCACTCAAAACAGCACTTTTGCTTCCTCGTGTGAGCTTTAGGGAGAGCCAGCAAAGAAGTTCCAATACTCCTTATAGATAACCTAAAGATTTTACATACATATAGATAACACCTGCAGTACTAGAACTTAATCTCATGGCTACATCAGATACTCAAAAAGACTGTGACTGGATTCATTTAACATAGCATCTTAAAGTTATTCATGAATAACCAACTAACTGGTTGCCAGACCATCTGAATTCTATCTGCAAAACTTATCTTGAATCTGAGTGTGGAAACTAATGTTATTAAATTATGTCGTTTCCAAAACGATTCTCAAATTTATCTCTTCCTTTTCTCTCTCACTGCCCTAAATTAAGTCCTATTCTCTCTCATCTGAACTTCTAAAGAGCCTAGTTGAGATCTCTAATTCCAATCTCTTCTCCTGTTAATTAATTCGTTGCTCACTCCATCCATAATCTTCCTAGTTATCTTCCTTAAATATAAATACGACCGTATTACTACTATGCCCAAAATCTATTTTGCTCCATTTCACCTCTAAGTATAAAAATCAAAATCTTTACTATCCCATTCAAGCAAGGCCTTCACTAACCTGGCGTCAGTCTCCTTCACAGCCTCATCTTGAATGCAGGCAAAACTTCAGCCGAATAGGACTGTTCCCTGCTTCCCCAAAGTGAGGTGCCTTTTCCTACCTTCAAACCTTTATTCGTGTTCTTTCAGCATAACAAATGGAATGCCATTCCTCTCACCTGTTGAATACAAATGCTACTTCCTCCAGGAAGTCCTCCTGAGAGTTAAGTTTTCCAACAGGAAGTTGTCTCCCATTCTTTTAGCATGCTGATAGCATGGGCTGTATATTTCATTTGGACACAAAAGTTTTGCTTCGTATTGTAATAATTTATGTAATATCTACTGTCTCTTAACTAGACCATAAATTCATTGAGGGGAGAAGACTTGTCTTGTTCATTTTAATTTCACCTACAAAGCTTAGAAGAACTGCTCTGAATAGCAAGAGCTCTGTAATCTGACTTTTGAATTTAAATTGGAAAACTCTATGCAAACAAATTTCACCCAGAAAAATCATAACTAAGAAATGAATAGGAACACATTCCCATGAAGGATTGGAGGGTAATACGTGCTATGCTACATGCCACATCGTATCACTTATCTCTTCTTCAATTGTTGGAAACCTCTTTAAAACAAAGAAGTTAAAAAGCTGTACTTGTGTCCTCTATTTTCAAAAACACAATAGTAACTTTTTCAATAATTATGTTTCTGGGCAAAAGAGGTGTATCTGTCTTTCCACAAATCTCTATTTCTTGAACTCAGTTCATGAACATAAGTCCTTCAAAAGCTGGACAGAAAGTAAATTCATTATCCAAGGCATAATTTATTCATATCTGAGCAGATCTCCCCATTGTACCTATATCACTAGTGGTATTCCTGTTGCACCTTTCTTCTGGAGGAAAAGTACATATCACAGTAAGAAAGGGAGAAAAAGGCTATTGATCTCCCCACGTGCCAGGTTTTGAGAAAATGAGGATCAAAGCAGAGAGGGGGAAGAAAAGCTTTCATTTTCAGAGGTTAGGATAAAAATCCAACATATTATTAACCATGGCTTCCAAGGTTTAGTCAATAGGCTACACTTCTTAAAGGAAACCTTTCTTCTGACTTTCATGATGCAATACTAAGTTTAAAGGTACAATTTATCTGAATGTCAATGCATCTTCTCCTCTACCCGGCTTGCTTAAAAGAAGACTCATATATTTAAAAAGTGACAAGAAAGTCAAGACATAAGACAGAGAAGAGAAATTAAGGTCAAGAATGAATTTAAATGCGGCATTAAGTTCTAGTTTCCCCAGAACCCTTCTAAGATACCTTGACCCCTATAGACAGGCATAAATGTAGGGAAAGGAAACTTTGGCAGATTGTATAATAAATAAAATACTTTTTAAATTAGCTTTCATGCCCTAGCACTGTGGATGCCGATCCAAAGAAGAAGCTCCTGTGGCCAAAGGGACTTTTCACTCATGGGCAACACCCAGACTGGAGATATCACCTGTTCGTTGCAAGTATACTGACTGACATCTCAGTTACTTTTAAGAGGCTCATAAAAATTCCTAGAGCACTGAGGAGAGGAAAAAAGTCAACCTAGGGCAATTAGTCAAACAGAAAGGGCCACTACCACAGCCATTTCACTTCAGGATCCCGGGAGCCTGACAGTGTCATAAAAATTAAATTTCCAAGATGAAACGTTTTCCCCGATGCTTTTCTGGGAATCATACTCAATCTGCATGGGTCTAACCAACTTGCAATACTTAACTATTTTGTTTCTTCTTTTTTTTGCTGCCATCGTACCCTCAGCAGGAATCTGCTCTGAAGAAATTAAACTAATCTATTGCCTCTCCCAGACGTATCTGTGTCTTAAACCTGTCAGTAATCCTAGAATGGCACAAGAAGTACTGAAGACAGAAGAAAGCTAACATGTGTGGAAAGCCTCTTGTGGTCAGTTGTATTATGTTCCCAACAATCTGTTGTCACTCTTCGACATGTGACTTCCAGTGCCTCCCAGTAAATGGACGGTATTTCCCTGCCCCACTGCCAGGCGTGGACAGGTGACTTGGCCAATGGAATATGAGAAGATGTGACATTCGCCATATCCTTATGGAAGCTTTAAATGCACCTACATAGTTTGGATCAACCTTTTGTACTTCTGGCCTCTGCTACGAGAACAGCATGTCCCAGATAGGGGCTGCTCCCTCACCCTGGATCACAGATTGAAATGACATATGCCAGAGAGCCAAGCAGAGCCACAGCCAACCTGAAGACTCATGACTGAGAAATAAGTGATTGTTGTTTAAAGACACTGACCGGGATTCTTTGTGGCTGCAGCCAAGTTGACAAATACAGAAACTACTAACAGAAATGGTATTATATTGTATAACAACCTTAAAACCTCAGTGACTTACAACAACAGATATTTATTTCTCTGCTCATACTACCTGTGTCTCTGCTCTAGGATGTGGGTCAGATTCAAGTCTGCTTCATTGTCCCTTTATTCTAGATCTGGGGCTGAGGATACATCCTATGTCTGAAGCATGTTCTTCTTATAAAAGAGGGTGCAGGGAATAAGAGGTCTGGTAGAAACTTGCAATGCTTCTAAAAGATACTGCTCACAAATGACATGGCCAAGACCCAGTCAGTCAGGAGGAGAAAGTATACTTCATCTAAACAATTGTGATTGATAGCACAATAAGCCACATTTAGTGTGTTTTTATCCTTGTACTAGCTGTACTTTATATAACTTACATCTCACACTAATCCAGTAAAAAGGTATTATCTCCATATTTTAGAAAATTGTGGCTCAGAAGAGTAATGTAATTTGTGCAAAAGTATTCTGAAGATGTGTAAATGAAGGTCTGGGGTCCAGGGGTAGGTGACTCCAAAGCACTTGCTCTTATCCTCACCCCACACTCACACACTGTTTTTCTCTGTCAACTTTTAAGCATTAACTTAACAAGTGGGATCTGTGCTTGTGTCAAGCCAAGATTGGCTATAAAAGACTTCAATAGCTAACCTTTCTAAGTGAAATAGGGCAATGTAAGTATAGTAAAATGAGAGAAACATCCATGAAAAAAGGACTTACAGAAAGACAGACAGGAATGGGCACAACAATGAGAAGGTATGAGAATGAGAACCCAAGGAACTGGAAAATAAGAAGAGAAATTGATAGCACTTCTCAAGGCAAGAGCACTTACAAAAATAGCTTGCCTCAGGGGAAAACGTCTTAGACTCTGATTTCACAGGCCATAAGAAAAGCACTAGGGTGTTTCCCTTTTCTTTAAAAAGTGCACACCCAGTTTTTTTTGTAGCTGCCTAAATACTACCATGTACTCACGACAGTGCCTGCTTTGAGTCTGGCGGTCACTAGTTTATGGTCATCAAGTGCTTTTTAAAATAAAATTTAAAAATATATTTAAAAAATGCCATCCCTAATGCACCTGAATGAGTTGCTCTCAACATATTTAAGAAGTCATTTTTCATCTGAGTCACGCCTTTGGGGCTCCAGACCATGATGACTCTGCCTGCCAATTACTACCACAATTATAATCCTATTTGAAATATTAACACTCTATTGTAGCAATATAACTTCTAGTTGTTATTGTGTTTTTTTAATCCAGTAATTTTAAACTGATTAGATACATAATTAAGCCAGCAGAAAACTTTCTAACCACCAGGTCAGTAGTAATTAGAGTTGTAGAGGCACACCATGGGACATTAGCTCTTGCAACAGAAAGCTGGAGAATCTTATAGCAGGCCTCCGTGCCAGTTAGCTAAACTGCTCCTAAAGAAAAAGCAAACAATCTCTAAGTAGTGTAGCTCATTACTAGTAATTAAACCATGTACAAATGTACCATGCTATTTTGTTTGTGTGTATTTGAAGATCCTATTACTCTAGAACACAATGGGGGAAATTTTTTAAAGAAAAACAAGCAAATATTTTCCCAGATATAGAAAAAAAAAAAAAAACTGGAGCATTCAGTTATCCATACAACCTGAGCCTGATTATTCTTCTCTTTGACCCCACCTACTTTTTCCCTAAATGTTTCTAAATAGCTAACTAATCATAATCTTCCAATAAAATTACTAAGCTATGTTTACCTAAGATGGCTTTGGATGTTTTTCTGTAGTTCAAACTGTCAAATAAGTCACATGGTAGATCAAATTAAAAAGGATCATTTGATGCAAAAGTAATCTATCTCATAAATATTATCCTCTTCATGCTCAGGCACCAGTGGATTATTCTAATAAATAATTATCCTAAAGTTCCACTGGTCCCTTTCACAGATAACCCAAATGGGAGAAAAATTTTACTAATATAGTATGTGTCTGTGCATACTCAGGCACAAGGTAAACCTATGACCTATTATTATTATTATTAATATTATTATTTATGTTTGTAGGTAGATGGTATATATAAACACATTTATCAAACTCAAATTAGTCAAAAGGTGGCAGTAAGAAATCTAACTATGAAATATGCATAAAATATCTTAACCAAAATCTGTAATTATGCCAATAAGGACTAGATGGGGTGTAGCAGAAAAAAATGTAGTGTTTTAATTCTAGATCTTCTGTGTGACCTTGGACTATTTAGTTAATTTCTCTGAGCTTTGGATTTTTAATTTTTAAATGAGGTAATATTGAAAACATAAGATTAAGGGAGATTATAGTTATACTAGTGACCTGATGCACGAATTTGTGCACATTAAAAGGAAATTAATTAGAAGAAAGATTTTAAAATCGCTATTTGCCCTTTATAATAGAAGTGTCAACCAAAATCACGATCAACAATGAGAGATGGAAACACACGCGTGCGATTGGCCCCAGCAAGAGCTTTATATGCATTGCGCATGCACGAGTCAACTTAGCCTTTTATGGATATAGAATAAACTTGCTTAATTAGATCTGCTTTCTGATTTAGCTAAACTCTTCCCAGCCTAGTGAAGCACCCCAACTTCTCTTTCAGGTAATTGTCAGCAACACAGCAGTAAATATCAACACAAAGCAGATTATTATTGTAGATCACACAGGGAGAACAAAGGGTAAAATACTTAACTGCAGCCGTATTTGACTATATTCTGCACAGTGAGAAAACCTGAAGTCATTTTCAAGGTCCACCATTTCTTATTTCTTTTCAGTCGGGTCAAGTTTCTAAACTTGCTAAATCTTCATTTTCTGGCTAATGAAAAGAAAATAGGATTCCATCGAGTCTCCTATCTACCTACTCCAAGACTTCTGTGATGATCAAATGAGATGAGGCATGGGAAAACACTTCACAGACATTTGGTTACAGTATAAAGTGTTTCCACCTGGCTATAAAGCAAGTCGTGTTCCTGGGCTGAAGAAACTGCAAGGAGGCTAGTCGCTAGTCACTAGGGAGAAGAAACCAGGCATTGCTACATGACATCATTACCTGGATGGAGGGAAGGATGCTTAGTATATTAGCCTTTTATATACGTATATAGATAAAACTCACTGGACAGGCTTACCACATGGCAGATACTCAATAAGTGTTAGGAAAGGTTTAATTGACTTGAAAATAGTATAGAATATATTTATAAATAGTTTTTAAAGAGACAATTTAGAATTCTGGTCAAAGATGAAGCAATTTTTTCTCAACTCTTCTGCCTTGAAAACAACCAAAAAGAATGAAAAATGTGGGGGCCGGGGGGAATCCTTACTGAAGAAATGAAATACCTACATACAAGCTCACACAACAAAATGAAGAATATTTGCCAAATATATTGAAATCTAAACCAGAATAAAGGAGAATAATTACAAGATGACACCTATCTCCTCAGACCTCAAGCAAGAATCAATTTCTCTAAAAGTAAATACCTCAGTCCAAAAGAATATCAAATGATCCTTTGATTAAAGTGATATGATCTAGGTGCATGAGAGACAGCAGAAATGGGGAATATTCCTGTGAAGACTCAGTTCCACACAGGAACTGCAGGTGAAGTTGAGCTGAACAAGGAAGAAATATACAGATATACCATCTTGTCTATAATCTAATCTCCTAAAACACTGCCTGGGGTGAAGGAAAGGAAGCAGAGATGACCAGATCACAGCACAGATAGCCTGACTTAAGGTGGTTCATTGTAAGCCACACCAAACTTCTAATGCCAGAAACTAAGAAGAGATATAAGCAGAATGTAAGAAAAATCATTGAGGTTTTTCATGACAACAAATACCAATTTTAAAAGTGCTAAACTTGCCCCTCCTAATGTTGTTTTTCAGCAAATAAATATACAGTATAAATATGCCCCCATCTGAAGATAAGCAGTAAGAAAGGAATTAGCACAGGAACTATATAAATACATAATGGAAAATGAGATATTAAAGACACAGATCACACATTAAAAGAATAGTAATTTCCTCCCTTGCTCAAGGAAACAAAGGAAGAATTTAGACAATTATTTCGCCTCAGTCTCAAATAAAAATAACATGATCTCTGTGAGGGAGAAAAGAAAGAACTCAAAGAAAAGATAAAGAGATCAAAGAAGAGATAAGACAACAGTAGTTGAAAAGTGAGCTGGCAGACTCAGGAAAGAAAGGGAAGAAGGAAAATCAAGCCAAAGATAAAACTCTCATTAGATGTAGAGAAAAAAAAAATGTGTGTTAACAACAGAAACTAGGGCAAAGAGGGAGAATTGAGGAAATCACTTAAAAAGAAATGGTAAAAAAGGAACAGAAAATACTGGGTATAAAACTGATAATTAGGAAAACAATGCAGATACATTTATAATTACTGATTCTGAAGAAGAGAATTTTTTTAAATGAACCTCCACAGAAAATTACTTATATATAACACATGAAAGTAATCCATGCCTTAGCTGGTTTGGCTCAGTGGATAGAGTGTTGGCCTTCGGACCAAAGGGTCCTGGGTTCGATTCCAGTCAAAGTCACATACCTTGGTTGCAGGCTTATGTGAGGCCTGGGCCCTGGTTGGGGCATGCAGAAGGCAACCATGCAGGAGGCAACCAATGCAGGAGGCAACCAATTGAAGTGTTTCTCTCACATCGATGTTTCTCTCCGTCGTTCCCTCTCTCTTCCACTCTCCCTAAAAATCAATGGAAAATTATCCTCAGGCAAAGATTAATATAAAAATAAAATAAATAAAATAAAAAGATCATTCTAAGTACTGCGACAATTCAAGAAAAAAAGTAAAATCTTTCCAAAAAAAATAAAGTAGTTCATGTCCCCAAGAAATGGTAAAATATAAATATTAATGCTAAAATGTATCCTGATATACTTTGTAATTTAAAAGTTTACAGGTAAAAAAAAAAATTACCTGCAAACTTGGAAATAGAAGGGGTTGTTGCTGACCTCTGCCCTTGCCTCACCAACATTAAATGTCTGGGAAAAAAGTAGAGCAAAACTCTAGAATCCTGAAAGTAAGTGTGACCCAATAATCTTATACCCAGTTATCCTTCAAATATAAAAGCAACAAAGACTAAACATACACAAAGATATAAACATATCAATAATAAGGATGTTTGCATCTAAGAAAACAATACTTGAAAACTATTTTAAAAACCTGAAAGAAGGATTTGAGATGGCCATATAATCTCATTCAATATGCATTTATTGAGTTCTACTATGTGTCAGGTTTTCCACTCATGTCATAACTAATTTAACATACATAGCTCAACCCTATGGGATAAATATTCTATTCTATTTTTTTTTAATGAAGAATATGAAGTTTAAAGTCATACAGCTATTAAGTGTGGGAATCTGGACATAAATCCAAGTCTTCTGAATTCAAAACTCATTCTCTAAACTGTGCCTCAAAGCTTCAACATAAACCACTGAAGATGCGGACAGGGAAGGCTAACTTAGCATTTTACAACCTAAAAAGGCTTGGAATGGCTTCCTATTCCAAGGAAACAACAGATTTCCTTGTATGCTTTCTCTTCAAATTAATTTTTTTAAAATGATAAGTGAACTAATCCCCCAGGAACTCTCTGTTAACACTACTCTATTCAGGAAAGGGTTTGTTTATCCAACTAGATTTTTTTAATCCAAAGTATGATAAAAATAATAATAATAATAATAATAATAATAATAATAATAAAGCAAAGCTAACTGGCTCATAATCCCATTGTTACAGACAGAAATAGAATATTGAGGACTAGCTATGCTTGTGGGAAATATTAATCATGCTCTGTTTTCCATGATTGTCTTATGTTGGTTAAAAAACGGACATTCTAAACTGCTGGGAGTTGTACATCCCCTGGACCTGGGAGTCAACCTTGGTCCTGGGAGTCAACTTTGGACGTGGAGTCAACCTTGGGATGTGGTCCACTCTCATTCAAGACCTGCCTATTATCATGGGAAGATTAACAACCTTGTTACCCAAACAATGGAGTCCCACCAGAGCCGGCATTGCCTACTTCCCCATTCCTGTATCCCTACTTCCCCATGTAATCTTTGCCCTACCCAAGTGGCTAGTTTAGGGGGGCTGCCGAGCAGATTTTTGTGGATGACCTGCTGCTCTCCCAGACTGCTGGCAGTATTGGAATAAACACTCACATATGATTCAACCCTGCCTTTGCTTAATTGGCACAAGTAGTGATAGGCAGCCCAGATTCATTGATTGTCCAGTTACACCATGACCTGAATCTCATCTGCACTGGGCTCTAAAGTCAGTTCCCCAAAACCAGAACAGTTTACTCAGTTCTGTAAAAATCATTCAATCCTGGTGTCTAATGTAGTTACATCTAGTAGTAATCTAGGTCACTTAATAATGAAGAAAACTGTGGGTTCCTATAGTCTCCTTAGCAAATCTCAATCACTTACTGAGTCTTATTTAGGACATATCCATTATATCATGATTCAAATTTTTTTAAATAACAATATATATTCAGAGTAACAGTAAAATTACTTCATAAAAAACAGGTATAATTAATTACTTTATAAAAAAAGATAATCTATCTTAAGATATAAGTCCAAATAAAATGAAGTCTCAATGAGACAAAGGTAGAGTTAAAAAATGTCCTCTCTTGCCCAGCTGGGTAGTTCAGTTGTTTGAGCATCGTCCTATGCAACAAAAAGGTTGCAGGTTTGATTCCCAGTCAGGGCACATACCTAGGTTGCAGGTTCGATCCCGAGAAGGAGATGGGTGGGGGACAAAGGGGGAGAAGTGGGGGACATCTATAATACTCTCAACAATAAAACAATTTTTTAAAAAATAAAATAAAATAAATAAAAAATATCATCAGATGAGGATTAAAAACTTAATAATAATAATGCCCTCTCCAAAGGACCTAAATAGACACTTCTCCAAAGTAGACAGACAGATGACCAAGAGACAAATGAAAAAATACTCAGTCACTAATCATCAGAAAGACGCAAATTAAAACGACAATGAGGTATCACCTCACACCTGTCAGAATGGCTACAATCAACAAACAAACAAATGACAAGTTCTGGCAAGGATGTGGAGAAAAGGGAACCCTAGTACACTGCTGGTGGGAATGCAGACTAGTGCAGCCACTATGGAAATCAGTATGGAGTTTCCTCAAAAAATTAAAGATGAGACTGCCATTTGACCCAATGATCCCACTTGTAGGAATACATCCTAAGAAACCCGAAACACCAATCAAAAAGAATATATGTACCCTTATGTTCTTAGCAGTGCAACTTATAATAACTAAGATCTAGAAATAGCCAAGTGTCTATCAGTAGATGAGTGGATAAAGAAGCTGTGGTACATTTACACCATGGAATACTTTGCAACAGTAAAAAAAGAAGGATCTCTTACCCTTTGAGACATCATGGAGGCACCGAAAGAGTATTATGCTAAGTGAAATAAGCCAGTCAGAGAAAGACAAGTATCACATGATTTCATTCATATGTGAAATCTAATGACCAAAATAAACTGAGGAACAAAATAGATTCAGAGTCATGGAAGCATGGAACAGACTGTTGAATCTCAGAGGGAAGGTGGGGCTGGGTGGGTGGGTGGGACGAGATCAAACAAAGAACTTGTATGGATGTATGCATAACCCATTGACACAGGCAATAGTGTGGTGAAGGCCTGGGGTGGAGGATAGGGGCAGGCTAGAAGAGGTCAATGGGGATAAAAAGGGGGACAGATGTAATACTTTCAACAATAAAGATTTAAAATCAATCAATCAATAAATAAAATAATAATGCCCTCTCTTTTATAACATGATATGCCAATGTTTTTAGCATCAGACACACAATGCTATGAGTTGTGAATTACAAAGGTCTTAGAACAAATTCACAAAGTGTAATCACCCTTCACAGTTGAGATATTCTGTTTATTCTATGGAGAAACATTTCAGTTTAAATTAAACTTTGAAGCTTTTGGTGTTTGCTGCAATAAGGACAAAACAAGGAAAAGAGAACATTTCATCATGTTCAGCATAATACAAGTACAATACATATTTCTGATAGAAATGTTTCCAAGGAAATGAAATCACTGAGATAAAATTTCATTTAATATTGATGCCCATATTATCAAAAAATACTTAGACACAAAATTACATATCTTCACCAGTATAAAACATAACACTTAGCACACTGATTATATTCTTTCAGAAAAAAATAATTAAAATGTTCAATATAAATTAAAAGTATATAATGTCAGTACCTTGGAAACATGATATTTAAAATTAAATAAATATATCTTTAAATTTGTAGAATAATTTAATCCGTGAGACTGAGTAAAATGCTATGTGACTATGATGGCTGAGAAACTGTATATTCCTAAAACTTAGGTAAGATGGAAGATTAATAGAATGCTCAATGAAGAGGATTAAGACCAACAAACTCTTTTCTTTTGACTTTTAGAAATGTAAATGCTCTCCTTTTTAAATTTATTTTTATTGAATTTATTGGGGTGATATTGGTTAATAAAATTATATAGGTTTCAGGGGTACAATTCTATAATGCATCAAACTCTTATATCTTAAGATCTGAAGTCATTCTGATATTTGAATTCTGAAGAAGTAAAAAATGAAAAACATGCTTAAAAGTTACCTATAAACTCCCCATTACTGCTTTCCAGCAATGGTTGCTATATTTTCATCCTCAGATAAAGATATTTAAAGTAAAAAAGATTTTTTGCTCATTTTCACAGCACATATACTAAAATTGGAATGATACAGAGAAGATTAGCATGGTCCCTGAGCAAGGATGACACACAAATTTGTGAAGCATTCCAAGAAAAAAATGAATAATCCTATATAATAAAAGCCTAATATGCTAAGTGTCTGGTTGTCCAGTCATCTGTTCAACCAATCAATGCATAATATGCTAATGATATGCTAAGACCACTCAACTGCTCACTGTGACATGCACTGACCACCAGGGGGAAGATGCTCCGACGGGTAGATTAGCTTGCTGCTGGGGTCCGGCCTATCAGGACTGAGCGAGATGGGCCAGGCACGCCCTGGAGCACTCCTGTGGTCCCTCCCCAGCTGGCCAAACTCCTGCGTCCCTCTCCGGCCCTGATCATGCACCAGTGGGGTCCCTTGGCCTGGCCTGCACCCTCTCACAATCTGGGACCGCTCAGGGGATGTCGGAGAGCCAGTTTCAGCCCAATCCCACTCAACACAGGAGCTGCCCCCTGGTGGTCAGTGCACTCCCACACAGGGAGCGCTGCTCAGCCAGAAGCCAGGCTTATGGCTGGTGAGCGCAGTGTTGGTGGTTGGAGCATCTCCTGCCTCCGTGGCAGCGCTAAGGATGTCTAACTGCTGGCTTAGGCCCGTTCCCCATGGGGAGCAGGCCTAAGCCATCAGTCAGACATCCCCTGAGGGCTCCTGGACTATGAGAAGGTGCAGGATGGGCTAAGGGACCCCCACCCTGAGTGCACGAATTTTGTGCACCAGGCCTCTAGTAAATAAATAAAGTAAAAAATATTTTAAAGATAGCATACCCTCATTGAAATCATGAAATATTTTACTTCACTATAAAAATTAATATCTCTAACTTTTTATTTTATATTAGGGTTCATGTTTAAGCAGGAAAGAGATATAAAAGGGAAATGATAATAGTATTATGTCATTTGGTGAAAACAAATTTGTTCAAATGCCACTTTTTAAAATAAACATATTCTTCCTATAAGATATCAAGAAAAATCTCACACAAAAATAAAAAATGAAGTTTCAAGGATAAATTTGAATTATGATTAGTTTTTGAAAACCAGTAGCATTACATTTTTTGAGCCTATGTTCTACTCTTGTCTACGTTAACATAATATAACAATGTACAGATAAAAAGCACATAGTTTCAGGTAAACACATAATTAGGAATTTTAGTTTTTTATTTTTAAATCTCACCTGAGGATATGTTTTTATTGATTTAAGAGAGAGAGAGGGAGAGAGAGAGAGAGAAAGAGAGAGAGAGAGAGAGAGAGAGACAGAGAAACACCTGCAACCTAGGTATGTGCCCTGACTGGAAATCAAACCCGCAACCTTTTAGTGTACAAAATGACACTCCAAGCCATTGAGCCACCAGCCAGGGCCACATAATTAGGAATTTTTAAATGAATCAATTCAGCTCAGACAGTGTGGTTCAGTGGTTAAATATCGACCTATGAATCAGGAGGTCATGGTTTGATTCCTGGTCAGGGCACAGGCCCTAGTTTCAGGCTCGATCCCCAGGGGGAGGTGGGGTGCAGGAGGCTGCCAATCAATGTCTCTAATCATTGATGTTTCTATCTCTTCCTCCCTCTCCCTTCCTCTCTAAAATCAATTAAAAATATATATTTAAAAATAAAATGAATCAATTCAGGATCAATAATTGGCCATTTAAAAGAATGATTTGTCCATCATACTACATTTTCAACTCTACATTAGATACAATTAATAAAACAACACAGCACATAAGATACATTGAGTAGGAGTGGAGGGAGTCAACAGGGAAAAAGGGGGAAAATTTGTAAGACTTTCAACAATAAAGCTTAAAAAAATACATCTAATAAAATATACAAAATTTTATCATATTGTAAAAATAACTCATAATACATTTACATTGAGAAGAGTCAGCAAAAAAGGTCTCATTATTATTCTTAGTACATACTGCCTCACTAAAAAACCTTAAAAGTAAGACTCACTTGACTGATTCAAAGTAACTTTGTGTGCCAGGCACCTCACTATATTATTTAAAAGAGTAAAACAGTAATTATAAGATTTATAAAACATTACTGGAAGAGATTAAAGAAGACCTAAATAAATAGAAAGATATATTATATTCATAGATTATAAGGTTTAATATTGTTACGACTGCAATGCTCCCCAAATAAATATACAGATTCAATACAATCCCTATTCAAATCCAATGGTCTTTTTTGCAGAAATGGAAAAGTGGATCTTAAAATTCATATGAAACTTCAAGGAACCCTGAGTATCCAAAACAATCTTGAAAAACAAGAACTAAGTTGGAGGACTCACAATTTTTAATTTCAAGATTTACTACAAAGTTACAGTAATCACAACAGTGTGGTACTGGCATAAGGATAGACATATAAATAAATGAAATAGAAAATGAGAGCCTAGAAGTAAACTTATGCATCTATGGTCAACTGATGATCAGCAAGGGTGCCAAGGCTACTCAATAGGGAAAGAATAGTGCCATGGAAAGTGGATATAAACCTATAAAATATACTTCTGCACACTATATACCAAAAAAAAATTAACTCAAAATAGACCAAACACGTAGGTGTAAGAACTGAACTATAAAACCCTTAGAGGAAAACATAGGGGTAAATCTTCATGGCTTTGGATTTAGCAATAGTTTTTTAGATACGACACCAAAATAACAAACAAGAAAATAGATACATTGGACTTCATCAAAACTAAAATATTTGTGTATCAAAGGATACTATCAAGAAAGCAAAACTTACAAAAGGGAAAAATATTATCAAATCATATATCTAATAAAGTTTTAGTACCCACAATACATAAAGAGCTCTAACAACAATGAAAAGGCAAACCAATTTTATAATTAGCAAAAGATTTGAATAAATATTTCCCAAAGAATATATACAAATGGCCAATAGGCACATAAAAATATGTTCAACTTTCATTACAAAAATGTTGAAACAGCTATTTAAAAATGTGCTTCACATATATGGGGTTCATTGCCTGGAAGAATTAACATCATTAAAATGTCCATACTACCCAAAGCAACCTATAGATTTAATGCAATTTCTATTAAAATACCAATGGCATATTTCATAGATCTAGAACAAATATTCCAAAAATTTACATGGAACCAAAAAAAGCCCCAAATAGCCTTATCAATCTTGAGAAAGAAGAACAAAGATATATGCATCTCTATGTTCATTGCAGCATCATTTACAATAGCCAAGCTCTGGAAATAGCCCAAGTGCCCACCAGTAAATGAGTAGATAAAAAAGCTGTGGTACATTTACACAATGGAATATTATTCAGCTGGGGGGGGGGGGCACTTTTACCTTTTGTGACAGCAAGGATGGACCTGGAGACTATTACGCTAAGTAAAATAAGCCAGCCAGAGAAAAACAAATACCATGACCTCTTTCATATGTAGAATCTAATAATAAGATAAACTAAGGAACAAAATAGAAACAGGGGCATGGATACATGGAATAGACTGACAGCAGTCAGAGGGGAGGAAGATCGGGAACTCTCTCTCTAAAATCAATAAAAAATATATTGAAAGGTTCTCAAAGTCATACTATGTTCAAGCTCTGTTAAAAACCATATGCCTATTATTGGTCTAGGAGAGCAATATATCAGCTAAAAAAAAACACAGCAGGATAACATGGAATTTATCACTTGGTCCAATCAAGTTAGAATTTTGACTCCTCCTTCTTCCCTCCCACCCTATCTTCCTTTGCTATTTCAATAACTTCTATATATTATGTGTGAGGCACAGTCCTGGGTACTAGGTCAGAATAGTTAAGAAGATATAGTCTCTGCCTTCATGTTGTTCACAGTTGATTTTATTCCAAAAGCAGTAACTCTGGAAGCTAATTGCATAGTATTTGGTCCAAACTTTTATAGTCATTTCCCCAAAATTACCTAAAACTATCCTTACTCTCTTAACAACTGACCTGCACCATAAATGTTAAGGATTACTGAAAATATGAAGCAATCATAAACATATTAACTTTCCTTTCACTTCTACTATTTCCTATAAACTATTAAAATTCGAACTAAATCTTTCAAGAAAGAGGTCAGTCTGAACTGTTCCAATAAATCCTACATGTGATGAAAGCAGGAAGGGTGAGGGAGAGGGAAGCAAAGAAAAAAACCTTTTGTACCTGCCAAATCCAGCAGTTGTATGATCTCTTAAAAATCAGTTGTTCTGCACGTAGTGATATAATGACAGTGGGGGGTGGGGGGAGTAATTATAATTAGGTGCCTATTTTGATTCCTCTCTCCATAGTATCAGTATTGAATGTCATTTGATTTTGGCAAAAGATAAGGTCATTGACTGCTTGAAAGATGTGCAGTATTACTTCTCTAAATGTTTCACATGGAAATATCTAAAAATAGAAAACATCGCAATCTCAATCACATACTAGACAGTAGGACAATTTGCAGAATTCACAAATTTAAATATATAAACAAACAAAAAATATCAATAATATTTTAAAAACTCAATACTCTGGAAAGGAAAATAATTTTTTAATTATACATTAAAAAATTGACAATGCTATGAAAAATCATTAAAACTTTGAGTGTGTGCATTTATTGAATCTAATTTACCACTAATTAGCTGATCATCTACCAAGATAACTATAATTATTTCTTTTTTAAGTTATTTTTGCTCAGGTATGATAGGTAATTTAAGCATTTAGATGTTTTTCTTAAATAAAATATATTAGCACCTGGGGCGGGGGGTGGGGGTGGACTGGAAGGGGTCAATGGGGGAGAAAGGGGGAATATATGTAATACTTTCAACAATAAAGATTTAAAATTTGAAAAATAAATAAATTTTAAAAATATATTAGCATTATTATCCTATATAATAAAACCCCAGTGACCATAATGACCGGAATGACTGCTCGACCAGTCGCTATGAGATGCATTGACCAGCTCTCAGTCCCTCCCCGCCCCTCCCCACTCACAGGCTCCAATCATAGCATGGCAAAAGGGGAACCACGGGAAACCAGGTGGGTGGTGGTGGGGCGGGACTGGGGACTGGCGAGCGGGCAGAACGGCCAACCTCTTGGTCCCTCCCCCCAGCCCGCAGGCTCCGATCGATCAGTGGCGGTGGCGGGACGGGACTGGGGACTGGCGAATGGGCAGAAGATGGCCCTGATCGCAAGCTAGGCCTAAGGACCCTACCCGTGCACGATTTTGTGCACTGGGCCTCTAGTTACATATAAAGTCTTAAACATATAAAAAATTTTACCAGAAGAATTTCACTGAACAGAAGTTAAATTGCTTTAAAAAGTGAAAATACAATGAACCTATAAATAAGCAGAAGTGCCTTTCATCATGTGCCCTGCCTAGTTAGGTAAAATTATGAACAAATTCGTATTTACCAATAATTCAATAATATGTTTTGGTAGTTCTATATCCAGATGGGCTTTTTAATAAACATGTTTACTTCTCAAGATTCTGTTCTCAACATCTTAATTGGAAAAACTGATATATCATTTCCAGGTTTTTGATACTTATACTTTTTTTGTAAAAGAAAAAATAATCAAAATTTTATTATGTTTGATTCAAGATAAGGACTCACTCAAAAAGACTCAGAAAGAGCCATAGCTCTTGATTCTATTCTATAGTATCTTCTTACTTCCAGCAGCTAACCAAAGGTACTTAAATGAATATAGAATCATCACTGGAAACAGATCATTTAGTAATAGGTTCAAATAGTCAGAATAACTGAAGATAATTACTCAGTCATATTTATCAGGGTTTCATTACAGTTCTAGTCTAAAAATGATAAAGAAAACAAATCAAAAGCACCAAAATTACACATCCCCAAATCAACAACACTCTCCAGCAATCAATTAAATCTGACTGAAATAAATGGAACTATGGCTGGAAAATATATCAAATGGTTAAATGTTCTATAACTACCTGTAGCTCTAGCCGGTTTGGTTCAGTGGATAGAGCGCTGACTTGCGGACCAAAGGATCCTGGGTTCGATTCCGGTCAAGGGCATGTACCTTGGTTGCAGGATTATCCCCAACCCAGGCCCTGATCGGTGCATGCAGGAGGCAACCAATTAATGTGTTTTTCTCACATCAATGTTTCTGTCTTTCCCTCTCTCTTCCATGCTCCCTAAAAATCAATGGAAAAATATCCCCGGGTGAGGATTAACAAAAAATAAAATAAATAAAATAAAAACTACCTGCAATGCTGACCTAGCTCATTTTTTTTCTCAGAGAACATTACCTTCTTCACACTTCCCTCCACTAAGATAAAAGTACTCCAACTATGTCTTTTGAAGCTTCAGAATCCAAATACAATTAAAGATTAACAGTTGCATCTTCTTTAAGATATGGTTCAAATGGTGTTATGAACCAATGTCACCCCAATAAATTCAATTTAAAAAAATATATAACCACAGAATCACATGCAAAAGAGACCATAAAAGTATTAGTTAATTTAGGACAAGCATTTCTAACATCTCTATGCTGATTAAAGAATTTAACATTTCAAATTAAAGTTTAAGATTTCAGATTTGCTTTCAGCAAATAACATTTTATCCTGACCATAAATTTACTTTTATGCAAATTGCTGCTAATATTTTAAAAGTCTTGCTCTTGTACTTTGTTGTTGTTGTTTTTTTCCTTTTTCATATAGTGAAATGCATGGGAAGTTAATTCGTGAAATATAAAATGCGTACAAATTTTCTTCTGTAGACAAATAATATTACATAATTCACAGGCTTCAGTTGGGAGTGTTTCTGGGATCAAATGCCATTTCATACCAGGAATTTGTGACTTTATTCTCTAACTTTTCATTATTCTTATAACCCACAACATCATTGCCACACATAACTTTCCTTTTTCAGTGTCAGTCAAATGTCTTTCAAGCTTCAGAATCCCAGAACTTCTAATGATATTCTCAAAATGTACTGTTCCCAGTTAGTGTTATAAAGACACTAATCACAACTAGTAAATATAACTGTGGTTTTTCATAAAATTTCATCTTTCCCTCCCGCCCTCCAAAATATATCCTTAAATACTGGAAAATGTTATCAAATATGTCAAAAGTCTCCTAAGCATATTGTGTGTGTGTATACCTCATACCCTAAACTCCCCTCTGTAAAATTTACTCTATTGCTCTACAGTAACTGTATCCAATAAATATGTTCCTTCATCCAAATTTCCTCTTGACTATACACTATTCATACCTCTGGCATGTCCCTGCAATGCTGACCTCTGGCATGTCCCAGCTTACCATCTTTCCTTTCTTTCATAAAGCTTCTTCTAACATAAAGCTGGTAATCTCTACATGAGGGCAATCTCTACATAAAATTCCATGACTCTTTCATTTACCATTCCATAATCACCCTTTGCTCATACATAATTCTCTTATGTATCTATTTCAAATATCCTTATTTCTCACCTTATAAATGATAATATTGGCAATAGTATTTATTATTGTTATAAGTTATAATACCAGAAGTATCATTATTAGCTCCTACAAGACTAGGGAAATATTTCATGGCTTATACAGAGCAAGAGTTGTGCCTTTTTCAGATGATATGTCATCTTATATTTGGGCAATAAAGATATGTGATCAAGCCCTTTTGCTATATAGCTACATCATAATGTACATCATAAAGGCCCTCTTAGCGAATGATTAGTTCAGTCTAGTAAAGACCCATTAAGTGTCAGATGCTGGCTCTGTCCTTAAGAAGTCAAATCACAGTGTCAAAAATGAGCCAAACATCCAAAATATTTTTTCTACACAATACCAACTATCAAGAATCTCTGATTTATATTCTTGACTTAACTAGATGTTTTCCCATTGTGTAAGTGGCCTTTGAAACTAAAGCACAAAGAAATATCCTAGAAAAGCATTTTCCTGAGCACTGGTCATAGTAGGACTCATATAGCTCTATAAATTCCACTGGCTGGCCAAAACTTTAAGAAATCAAATAATGCCTTGGCCAGGTGGCTCAGTTGGTTGGAGCTTTCATCCCATAAAACAAAAGGTTGTGGGTGTGATTCCCAGTCAGGGCATACCTAGGTTGCAGGTTCAATCCCTAATCAAGGTTTGTGCTGGAGGCAACCAATGGATGTTTTCTCTTCTCTTTTCTCTTCTCTTCTCTTCTCTTCTCTTCTCTTCTCTTCTCTTCTCTTCTCTTCTCTTTTCTCTTTCCTTCTCTTCTCTTCTCTCTTCTCTTCTCTTCTCTTCTCTTCTCTTCTCTTCTCTTCTCTTTTCTCTTCCCTTCCCTTCTCTTCTCTTCTCTTCTCTTCTCTTCTCTTCTCTTCTCTCCTTTTCTCTCCCTCCCTCCTCACTCCTTCCCTCCCTTCCTCCAAAATATATCCTTGAGTGAGGATTTTTTTAAATAAATGAATCAAATAATTTATTCTCAACTTTCTAACCTCCTGCCTTCATAAGCCAATCTTTCTGAGGTTCACCTGAAAAATTCCCTTCCTACCACCTGGGAATTTTTAAATCTTCCACCTGCTCAATACTCTTCAGAAAGACATCCTACCTTTTTCTGTGCCAAATCTGCAAGAAATGCCAAGGATTGCTCTCATACCATTCAAGTCCTACTGACTAGGGGGAAACTATGCTTGCCTAAGTGGAAAGGATAATTTACAAAGAACGAAGATATTCACTATGTGCTACAATCGCTGGTCTGCAACTGAGAATTTAGTCAGGTTTCTCATATGCCTCTTTGAGAACTTTTGTCCAAAGCAGAAACCTAACTTCACTATATCTGTTATTTCTCAGGACTTCTAACATTCTAAAGATGAAGGGGTTGTACTCTAGTAAACTGAGAAGGCAAGGTTAAGGCCCTTGTTTTTCAACCATGATTAGACCAATGCTTTCGTCCAGGGATTGAATGAACTAGTTGTGAAACCTAACCCTCATGAGCAAACTAGCCTGTTTAGCAATACAGTAAGTGTACCCTCTTCTGATTCTCCATATGGAGCGCCAATTTAAAAACATTGGAATTCTCAGCTAAATAGCAGCTTTTCTTTCAAAGTAAAAAACAAAGCCCCTCTCACAGTGCTTACATTTGTGATACATCTGTAAAGTGATTTTTTAGCATCAGAAAACATTTTAATTGTAGTAAACTGAACAATGCCGAAATTGTTTGAAGAGGAGATTAAATTTAATGAAATTCACAAACAACCCCTTTTAGAAAGTAACAACAATTTTTTGAACATTAAAGAGTAGCTCATTATATCAAGACAACTCCACTGTAAAAAACAGTCTGACTTCAATCAGTGCATATCTACATGTTAATGAACTTGCTATATAAAGCAGGGACTGAGCAAAAAATAATAAAAAGACTGTCATAAAGCATATTTGCTAGGAAAAAATTCTTTAATCAATAAAACACCTTTTCACTAGTACCTTAATAGTATCTGAAACTCTTTCAAACAACACAAAAGGAAGATGATACTCTAAAGTTTCTTTAAGACGTTAACGCAGCTTGCACATTCCTGTAATGTTCATGCACTGTCATCATCACCATTCCAAAGACTTATAAGTTTCAAAAGACATATACAGCTTAGAACAAAGTCTTTGTCATAATGATTTTGTTGCTGACCCCTGATCAAACATAGACAAATCTGAAACTGAAAAGTGAGAGCCAACCAATGACCTTTGATTAGAAGCACAAGCCTCGGCTTTAATAAAATGCCTCATTCATGGCTCTTTGGTGCCAACAAGAAAGGTGTGTTATAGAAAGGAGCAGTCAATACACCATTTACACTCATTCAATGATATCCATTATTCACAGCTGGAATAATGTGTGACACAGGTGTCTTACAAATGGCAAAAGCAAAACACAAAACTGCAGCTTTCTACCTTTAAAATAAATAAATCACTTAACCCCTGTCTCTCAGTTACTTGTTACTGCCTTTCATGCCTTACTAATCATATTGTACTAATCTTCTTTCCTAAACTGTAATTTTCACAGTATTTGTTGCTATTACTGAGAATCTCAGGAGTGCTGGCATATTTACTTCTGAACTTGTGATTTTACTAGGCTATCAGTGCACCATTCAAATGCATGTCTATAATGCTTATTTTAATTAAAGCAAAGTTTGAAATTTGTTTGGGGTCTTTTGCCTTTATTTGTCAAGGAATTAAAGAAAGTTTTAGACTACGGCCATAGTTAGGCTATTTTCATGCCAAATAGACTACCCTTAAGAGCAATGGCTTAAGAAAATGCAAATCAAGTCCAATTTTTTTGACTTAGCTGCTGAGGGTGAGAGGTAGGATAAGGAAGTTTTCAAAGCAAATCCATTCATAAGTGCTGTGGATTCATACAAAGGAACTGTTAAAGCCAGTCAGAATTGGAAACTAGGATGATTCGGTACTTGCAGGCTACACAGTGCATGCCTTAAAGTGATCTCTTTAAGCCATGACACTAATATATTCCAATTTTTGCTCTAAGACCAAAGGGCTTCAAATGTAATTGCCAGTGTTATTGCTAGTACCTAGCACTGTCCCTAAAACATGGCAGGAATATATATTTTTTCCTGCGAGGATGAGAGGGTGGCAAGAATTGGAGAAGTGACTTGAGTCAATAGTCTACCTACAACTCAAAGTGGAAGGAAGAAAAGAAGGGAGGGAAGAGATAAAGAAGGGAATAAGAACTGGCTGGAGACAGGGAGAAAAGGAGGAGATATAAGGAGGGAGTAGGGGAGGCAGGGCAACAGGGAAGAAGGAAAGAGACACAGGTGTCTTAAAAATAGCATAATCATAAATCATGTTGTCGAGGCTGCAACAAAGTATTTTTGCCCATTTGCTTTGGGCACCACAGTCTGCCCAGTAGTCTGAACTTCTCCTGTCAATAACTGCAGCTGTACTGCTTCACCTGCTGTAAATAAACAGCCCCGCACAGGCCCTGACAAATCCCCGAGATATGAATGTAAGGTCTTAATGTAAGCAAATAGATAACTTATGACTTCATACATCTGCTAGATCAACTGACTAGAAGAACTCAAAGCTCATGAGGACATGGACTTTGCCTATCTCCTATGCTGTTATATCCTCAACACTTAGATCTGTGCCTGATTAGAACAATAGGCATTTAATAAAAATTGCTTTAAAATTGATATTGTCAACATTAATATTTTTAAGATCCTGGATAGACTATAAGTTAGGGTAGCAGATCTCAGAGTATAGTCATGGGGTCTCTGAGGGTCCCCAAGACTCTTAACAGAGAGGTCTGCAAGGTCAAAATTATTTTCCTGGTGAAGGTAAGTTATTTGCCTTGTCCACTCTCATTTCCTTGCAAGTGTACAGTAGAGTTTTTCAAAGGCTACATAAAGATGTAATCCCGCTAAAAGCTAATGAAAATATGTACATCCGTATGCTTGTATTTTTAAATTTCTAATAGAGACTTCCATTTCTGGGAAGATGGGGTAGAAAAATGTGTCCCTATTCCTCCCTCTCAGTTCAACTAAAAACCCTGGACATTATATATAAAACAAACATAAGAAGACTCTAAAAGGTAGAAAGAAGAAAGCAGACTGCCTAGACCCTCAGGACCCACAAAATGACAAGCGATGAATTCCCTGAATTTTCTCTTTGCCTCATCCCAGACTTGGAACTAAAGAAGCCAGCAACCTAGAACCAAACGTAATCCCAAGAGAACCTGCTCTTTCTAGTCAAAGAGCTAGGAAAAAGGCAGCTTTTAGCTAGTCATAAAACTTACATAATAACCCTTCTAACTTCGAATAAATGCTACAGGAAAAAAAAAATGGTGGCTCCATCCTGACCTACTCAAATAAAGGCCAAGTGGGGAGTCTAGACTTCTCTCTCATGGCTATAAGGAGGCACCCATCACCAGTCAAAGAATACTAGGTAGGCTGGTGAGGCCGCGCCCCTGGGTCCGGTAGAGGCCACGTGCCCCTGAGTCCGGGTGAGGCCACGCGCCCTTGGGTCCGGGTGAGGCTGGATCCCAGGACCGGGTGAGGCCGTGCACACCTGGGTCCGGGTGAGGCCACGTGCCCCAGGGCCTGGGTGATGCTGGGTCCCAAGTCCGGGTGAGGCCGCGCGCCCCTGAGTTCGGGTGAAGCTGCGCCCCTGCGTCCGGGCGAGACCAAACCAGAGGGAGTCGGACCTGCATTACCACCATTTGTCCACCATCCAGAACTGAAAAGTCAGTGCCGACATGTACACATAAGGAACTGGTGGACATTGAAATTGGGTCTCAAAAGAACTGTTGGTCCAGAAAGAAACTTACTACAGACTGATTCATTTGCCTGTCAGCATAACTATTATTGCTCGTCTCACATTCGGTTCTTATAAGTATATTTCTAGTAACACATGATCTCACTCATCTAGGGGAAATGATGAACAACATAGACTGATGAACAAGAACAGACCCAGAAACAAGGAGGCATCGATCGGACTATCGGGCCTCAGAGGGAGGGTAGGGGAGGGTGGGGGTAGGGGGGAGAGATCAACCAAGGGACTTGTGTGCATGCATACGAGCCTAACCCATGGTTAAGGACAACAGGGGGGTGGGGGCATCCGTGGGGAGGGGTGGGGGATGGGAATGGGGGGATGAGGACAAATATGTGACACCTTAATCAATAAAGAAATTTAAATTAAAAAAAAAAAAGAATACTAGGTAGGGATCTGAGACTTTTATCCCCACCAGCCAGTAAGAGCCACCCTGTCCACTCTCTTATCCCGTCTGCAGCGTCAGTGGAGAACATGTGAGGAGCTGGCCTTCCACTCTCATAAGGCAGGAAGAGGTTTCCTTCCCCCTGGGATGGAATCAGAGGAAGCCTAGTAAAGCGTTTAATCTTTCACCACTATGCCCTAGCTGGTTTGGCTCAGTGGATAGAGCGTCAACCTACGGACTGGGGGGTCCCGGGTTCGATTCCAGTCAAGGGCACATGTCCGGGTTGCGGGCTCGTGCAGGGGGCAGCCGATCAATGATTCTTTCTCTCTCATCACTAATGTTTCTATCTCTCTCTCTCCCTCTCCCTTCCTCTCTGAAATCAATAAAAATATTTTAAAAAAAAAACTTTCACGGAACCTGGACTTCTACATCCACATGGCAGCATCACCCTTCCCCTACTGGAACAGTGTCAAAGGAAACCAACTAAAACAGAAGGTTTATATATGAGTGCCACAATATATAATACAAAATGAGCAGGTTTCAAGCAAAAATCACTGTCATACAAAGAACCAGATCTCAAGCTAAATGAAAAGAGATCTAAATGAAAAAAGAACAGTTGAAAGATGCCAACACCAAAATGTTAGAATTATTTGACAAACATTTTAAAGCAGACACGATAAAAATATCTAAGTGAACAATTGTGAACACACTAGAACACAAAGAAACAATAAAAATAGAAAGTCTCAATATAAAAACTTTTAAAAAGAACTTAATGGAAAATTTAGAACTGAAAACTACAACAACTGAAATAAAAAGCTCAATAGAGGAGCTCAATTGCAGAATGGAAGGGGCAGAATCAATTAAATGGAAGAAAGAACAATAGAAACAATCTAATCTAAACAAAAGAGAGAACATAGACTTTACATACATGAACAAAGTATCAAGAGCCACTGGTACTATAGCCAAAGGTCTAATATTCATTTCATCACAATCCTATAGAAGAGGAGAAAGAAAGTAAAGATGAAAAAGTTCTCAAAGAAATAATGCTGAAAACATGCTAATTCTAATCAGAGACATACATAAACCTACAGACTCAAGATGAGAAAATCTCAAACAAACAAAAAGACATACCAAGACACACCATAATTAAACTTCTATGTTTAAAACTAAAATGAAAAAATTTGGAAAATATCCAGATAAAAATGACACCTTACCTATAGAGGGAAAAGAATCCAAATGACAGCAGATTTCTCATCAAAAACTATAGAGGTCAGAAGAAAGTGACACAACATTTTTCAAGTACTAAAGAAAGAAATTGTCAACCCAAAATACTATACCCAGTGAAAATATTCTTCGGGAATCAAGGGGAAATCTAAACAATCTCAGATGAAGGAAAACTAAGAGAGTTGATCACCAGCAGACCCATCATAGAGGAATGGCTAAAAGAAGTTCTCTTAACAAAGAAGAATCAACAAAAGAAGGAATGTTGAAACATGAAGAAGGAAAAAAGAGCAAGGTAAGTAAAATATGGTAACATGGGTAAATACAATAGGCTTTCCTTCTTTCAAGTTTTCTAAATTATGTTTGATGTTGAAACACACTGCTTGATGTGGTTCTAAACATATATAGAAAAGATATTTAAGGCAATGATAAGTGGGAAAGAGTAATGGGAATTAAAGAAGATAAGGTTTTCATACTATATTCAAGCTGGTAAAATAACTGTCAGTAGTCAGCAATTGATAGAACTGGATGGAAAAACACCAAGGATAGAAGAACTCAACAACAAGATAAACAGACTCTAATCGACATTTAGAAACACTCCATCCAAAAACAGCAGAGTACACATTCTTTTCAAGTGCCCACCGAACATATGCTGAGATAGACCAAAAACTAGACCATAAAGCAAACTTCAACAAATTTAAAAGAACTTAAATTATATGAAATGTATCCTCTGACCACAAGAGAATCAAACTGCAAATCAACAACAGAAAGATAACAGAATAATCTTCAAATGCTTCTACGCACCACACTTCTAAATAATCCACATGTCAAAGAGGAATTATCAACAGAAATTTTAAAATACCTTGAACTAAATGAAAAATAAAATATATCACAATTTGGGGAGATGACCAAAGTAGTGCTAAGCAGAAAATTTATAGTACTTAATGCATACAAAAGGGAAAAAATGTGAAATCAATAATCTGAACTCCCATCTGAAAAACCTGGGAAAAAGAGCAAAATAAACCTAAGGCAAGCAGAAGAGAGGAAATGATCAAGATTAAAGAGGAAACCAATAAAATTGGAAACTATAAAACTAGAAAAAAAATGAAACAAATGATCAATAAAGTTGGCAAGCCTCTGTCAATACTGATAAAGAAAAAGACACAAATTACTAGTATCAGGAATGAAATGAGATATCACTACAGACACTGCAGGCATAAAAAAGATAATAAGTGAATACTATTAATAACTCCACACACATAAATTTTACAGCTTAGATGAAATGGACTTCCTTAATAAACAAAGTACTACACTTTGCCCAATACAAAATAGATTATTTTGAAGTCTTGTAATTATTAAGCAAATTGAATTTACAAATTTAAATACTCCCAAAAAAAAGAAATCTCCAGGCCCAAATATCTACCAAATGTTTAAAGAAGAATTAACACCACTTCTACATAATCTCTTCCAGAAATAAAAGAGGAGGGGACACTATCCAATTCATTTTATGAAGCTAGTATTATCTGATACCAAAACCAGACAAAACAAGACACACAAAAACAAGAAAGCTTCTGACCAACATCCCTCACAAAAACCCATGTCTTTTTGCATAAAAAAAGCCATTGATGCCCTAACCGGTTTGGCTCAGTGGATAGAGCATCAGCCTGCGGACTGAAAGCTCCCAGGTTCGATTCCGGTCAAGGGCATGTACCTTGGTTGCGGGCACATCCCCAGTAGGGAGTGTGCAGGAGGCAGCTGATCGATGTTTCTCTCCCATCAATGTTTCTAACTCTCTATCCCTCTCCCTTCCTCTCTGTAAAAAAAAATCAATAAAATGTATTTTAAAAAAAAAAGAACCATTGAAATAAGCATCCATGGTAACCCACTCTCTTCTTGGTGGACAAAAAATAATTTTAAAGTAAACAAAATACTCAATAGAAAAAATAATCCAATGCAATAAATATCCATTGAAATAGCGCACATTAACAAAAGACAAAAGTATTATTACCAGCCTTTAAAATACTTAAATTTCACATGTCCTAGAAGAGTTAGAATCCTGCCCTGATGGTAACAGATTCTGGGGAATGAACAACACTATAGAGTATTTCGATGTTTAATCACCTAAAGGTGTCTCTGGGAAATACAGGATAATTCCTGCTGAGGAAAAAGAAATAGTCTGAGTCAGTCAAGCCTGTTGTATTTCAACCAATTGGGAGTTCAACCAAACCCATTACTTCCCTATAGTTTATAGAGATCCCTAGTTCTGACTTCAACAAATAGGCATCAAAATAGCATCTGACACACCCAGTATGATGGCTATAATTTTAAAAAATGGAAAATAACAAGTGTTAGTAAGGATATGGAGAAATTGGAACCTTCATACATTGTTGGTGGGGATATAAAATGGTGCAGCTACTGTGGAAAACTGTATCACACTTCCTCAAAAAGTTAAACATGGAATTATCATACGAACCAGGAATTTCATTCCTAGGTATATATCCAAAAGGATTGCAACAAGTACTCAGAAAAATACTTGCAAATGCATGTTCATAGCAGCACTATACAAAATAGCTAAAAGGTGGAAGCAACCCAAATGTCCCCCAATGAACTGATGGGTAAACAAAGTGTAGTATATACACAATGAAATATCATTCAGTCATAAAAAGAATAAAATACTCATACATGCTACAATATAGATGAACCTAGAAAATGTTATGCTAAGTTTAAATAAAGTTAGTAACAAAAGGTTACATATTATATAATTTCACTTATATGAAATATCAGGAAAAGGTAAATCCATAGAGACAGAAAGAAAACTGGTGGTTTCAGGTGCTAGAAACAGGGGAAAATGGGGAATAACTTCCTTAATAGGCATGGAGTTTCATTTTGGGGTGATGAAGTGTTTTGGGACTAGATAAATGTGGTGGTTGTACAACATAGTAAAATGCCACAGAACTGTTCACTTTAAAATGAACTGCTGGGTCATACTTTAAGTTACATAAATTCTACCGCAGTGATATTAACAAGATGTAAAAATGAAGACATACTGACCTGACCTTAAGGGGTGAACAATAAAAAATTCAAATTGTATACGAAAAACAGTAGCTGAGAACCTTCACTCAGTCAAAAATAATATTCCCTCTTAAGTGTTTCCACAGCCCTCTGTCCATTATTCAATCAAAACATTCATCACATTATAAAATCTGGAAATATTTTTGGTGCCTTTTATACTGCCCACCTTCACTTTCCCAATAGCAATAGCAATCTTGAGAAAGAAAAATAAAGTTGAAGGTATCACACTACCTCAAACTATACTACAAGGCCATACTAATCAAAATAGCATGGTACTGGCATAAATACAGACATACAGTATATATATACACTGAGTGTCCAGATTATTATGATCTCTGAACGCATAATAATCTGGCTACTCAGTGTATACTCTATATAATAAAAGGCTAATATGCAAATTGTCCCCAGGAGTTCGACCAGCAGGCAGACCGGCCAACCGCCCATGTCCCTTCCCCCTGGCCAGGCTGGCCGGACCCCACCCATGCACGAATTCATGCACCATGCACCAGGCCTCTAATATATATAAATATATGATATACACTGAGTGGCCAGATTATAATGCATTCAGAATCATAATAATCTGGCCACTCAGTGTATAAATCAATGGAACAGAATAGAGAGCCCAGAAAAATCTTATGTATTTATAGTCAATTAATATTTGACAAAGGAGGCAAGAACACACAATGGGGTAAAGATAGTCTATCCAATAAATAGTGTTGGGAATACTGGACAGACACATGCAAAAAAAGAAACTAGACCACCTTCTTACACCATATACAAGAAAAAACTAAAAATGGATTAAAGACTATAAAATATTATACTTGAAACCATAATAATCCTAGAAGAAAACATAGACAGTAAAATCTCAAACATTTCTCACAGCAATATTTTTTCTAACATATCTCCTTGGGCCAGGGAAACAAAAGAAAAAATAAGCAAATGGGACTACATCCAACTAAAGAGTTTTTGCACAGTATAGGAAACCATCAACAAAATAAAAAGGGGACCCACTGAATGGGAGAACATATTCACCAATACATCTGAAAAGGGGTTAAATCCAAAATTTATAAAGAACTTATAAAACTCAACACTGAAAAAACAAACAATCCAATTAAAAATGGGCAAAAAACCTCAACAGACACTTCTCCGAAGAGCACATACAGATGGCCAATAGACATATGAAAAAATGTTCAACATCACTAATAATCTGAGAAGTGCAAATAAAAACAATGAGATATCACCTCACACTTGTCAGAATGGCTATCATAAAAAAAATCAACAAACAGTAAGTGTTGGAGAGAATGTGGAAAAAAGGGAACCCTGGTGCACCCTTGGTGGGTATGTAGATTGGTGCAGCCACGGTGGAAAGCAGTATGGAGTTACTTCAAAAAATTAAAAATGGAACTGTCCTATGACCCAGCAGTTCCACTTCTGGGATTGTATCCAAAGAAACCCGAAACACTAATTCAAAAGAATATATGCACCCCTATGTTCAGTGCAGTGTTATTTGCAATAGCCAAGATTTGGAAGCAGCGCAAGTGCCCATCAGTAAATGAGTGGATAAAAAGCTGTGGTACAGCCCTAGCCAGTTTGGCTCAGTGGACTGAGCATTGGTCTGTGGACTGAAGTGTCACAGGTTCAATTGCAGTCAAGGGCACATGCCCGGGTTGTGGGCTAGGTCCACAGTGGAGGGTGTGCAGGAGGCAACCAATCAATGCTTCCCTCTCATCATTGATGTTTTTATCTTTCTCTTCCTCTGTGAAATCAATTTTAAAATATTTTTTAAAAGAATAATATTCTTTAAAAAAAAAAAAAAGCTGTGGTACATTTACACAATGGACTACTACTTGGCCATAAAAAAGAAGGAAGGAAGGAAGGAAGGAAGGAAGGAAGGAAGGAAGGGAGGGAGGGAGGGAGGGAGGGAGGGAGGGAGGGAGGGAGGGAGGGAGGGAGGGAGGGAGGGAGGGAGATCTTACACTTTGCCACAGCATGAATGGACCTGTGGAGCAGTATGCTAAGTAAAATAAGCCAGTTAGAGAAAGACAAGTACCATATGATTTCACTCACAGGTGAAATCTAATGAACAAAATTAACAAACAAAATTGAAACAGATTCATATAGAGAGCAGGCTGACAACTCTTGGGGATTGGGGGCTGAGAGGTCAAGGAGGGTATAAGGTGGATAAATAGTGATGGATGGAGACTTGACTTGGGGTGGTGAACACACAACACAGTGTAGAGATGATGTGTTGCAGAATTTTGCACCTGAAACCTGTATAATTTTGTTAACCAGTGTCACCCTAATAAATTTAATTAAAATATAAGAGGAAAAAATAAAAGCATATTACTCTTATTAAAAAATAAATAAAGATAAAGTCTATGATACCTTGAAATTTTTGCATCAGATTTTTTCTTGGAGCATTTAAAACATGCAGAATATGAAAGGTAAAAGTAAAATAGAAACTTTGAGCCAACAGTCAGGAAATTAGCTGAATTCTATTCTTTCCTTTTTTGTATGTATGTGCATGCACATTGCCCATAATTTTTATTAGTGTTTTAAGGGGGAAAATGTAAATTATCTCTGAGCCTCTTGGTGGTCTTTCTACATTGTGTCTCCTTCCTTTTGTTTGTATCTTGGAAAAATGCCTCTTGGATTTTTAAGCAGAATGTGACTCTTCATTCTTAAAATAAAAACATATTTGGAAACTCAAAAAAAAAAAAAAAAAAAGGCAGCACCCGTAACATATTGTCTAAGAGATTCTCCAAGATGTATTTCCCAGTAGCTTTTCATTTAACTGCACAAAATTTTCTAAAATAACCCCTCTTGTAAACATTCGTTTAGCAGTCTCTTGAAAATAGCTAACTATACCTGTAACCCACTCTCTTGGAAACACTAGTGCTGATGAATTGTTTTATAGACAGTGTGATGAACCAGAATTTAAAAGTTTTTCAAAACAGCTCAAATTAGTTAAAGTATTCATACTCTCCATCATATGAAAAAAGCCAAAATTCTTTATAGTCCTTCAGTTAATAGCTGTACTAGAAATTTTCAGATACACCTATATTGCTTTTTAAAAAATATGTTTTTATTTATTTTAGAGAGAGAGGAAAGGAGACAGATAGAGAGATAGAAACATCCACAACCCAGGCATGTACCCTGACAGGGAATCGAATCAGAGACCTCTTGGTTCATGGATCCACACTCAACCACTACACCATATTTACCGGACCCCTTATGTTGCTTTCAACCAGCCATTGGCAACATTACTAAACTGTGTATATCCTATTTGCAGAATGGCAATTCAAGGCATTTTCAATTAGGATGCCTGTAGGTGGCAGAAGTAAAAAGATTGAAATAATATTGATAATATAAATATTTGTATAGGATTACTACTTTTAAATGAGTAAACATCTATCCTACCAAGTTTTTTTCCCAACCAAGTACTGTCATTGTTTGAATTATAACATTTTTTTTAAATATTTAATTTACTTGAACATTTTTGGAACATAAGATTTCAGGGTCCTCAAAGAAGATATTACAATATTTTCTTCATATTTGTCAAGTCACTTCTTTTGATTCGTTACTACCACATTTTATTATACCAAAACTAAAAACAAACAAAAACTTTTAAAAGGTGAAAGCATTTTTTTTATATAATCAACTTCATTTCAGACCTACAGGTTCAAGTATCTCACTTACAGCAAGTGTTATGAGAATTATGGTAGAGATTCTTGGGCATTTTATTTTAGAGTAATCATTTTTAACGATTGCAAAGGATGTAGCAACATTTCCCCATGCAATATGATCTGTGTGAATAAAATTGTGAGATACATGCCAGAGCAAAGATCTTTAAATTCAGCTTTTTAAGTAACTATTTTCATGACTATATTTTAGAATGCTTTGAAATGGAAGGAAATTATCTTGAAACATGATCAAATGCAGTGTACCTATAAAGAAATTTCTTTTTTGTTCAAGTTGCTTCTCAACTGACAGTATTAAAATTATATTATTTAAAATAAATGCATCCTGGTGTATCTTGTATATACAGTACTGAAAACATATTCGTTTTAACATGAGTTATTTGCTTAATTTTAAAAACTGTTTGTTGTCTAAAATTTCCAGACATTGAATTGTGCTTATAAAATTAATTGACATTTTATATTACCAAGATTATTTCATAACAATATTACAGTAATGCTATAGTTACTGTAATAGTTACAGTAATGCTATAGTTACAGCACATCTGATTTCACTACAAAAAATTATTTAAGAAATACTTGAAAACACAATGCTGTTTATTTTTCTCAAATAGAAAGCCTAAATTCAAACAAAATTGACTAATATTTCTCAACATTTAACCAAAGTTAGCCTTTTCAAAAGACAACATTGTAAGCTGATTAATTTTTAAGTTACCTATATTTATAAAACTGCTATGAAAAAATTAAGCCTTTTTAGTTGCTAGACTTTTCATCTCTTTACTTGCCATCTAAATTATACTCCTGTAACTTTAATCGAGTATGTAGCTTGATCCTTTTAACTAGTGGATCAGCAAGAAGGAAGTCAGGCCATTGCAATTACTGTCCACATGTTCACTTATATCAAACATTCTGCAGGTCAACCTTTTTATTTCATAAAAGGCTGTTATTTTTCTTTAATCATAATGTCTTTCTGAATATGATCAACTATCTTAGCATTAAGATATAATGGCCATTTGTACTTGTTACATAAATGAAAGGTAATAAAATTTGGCTTAAGCAAGCAGAGACAAAGAGGTCAGCCTATAGATTAATCCTTTCTTCAACTTTCTTTAAACCATTCTAATGCTGTCTCTATATCTTATAATAAAGTCTGATCATATATATTTAATTCCATTTTTAAAATTTCAGTAGACAACTTCAGTGCTAACCTACCACTGCCCTGTCAGAAAATCTTTGATGTCACAGTCTAATAGCTTCTGAAAGAACAGCACTAATACTTAATGTAACATTAAACCAGGGCTCTGCAGTGGGGCTGTCTGCTGTCAGAACAAACAATTTCACTGCTGTTCCCCAGAAGTGACAAGGTTGGGACCTATCTGTACAGCAACTCTCACTAACAACAGAGATTTATTTGTATTAGGAACTAAGAATGCTGCCTCATTCTTTTAAGTATGCCAATCTCTATTTTGAAAATAAAAAACAAATTACATATTCATGGCAAACAATGCATGTGGCTCAATTCTCCCTTGAAGCCTATAAGTTACACACAAAGAAGGCCTCTGATGTTTTCAAATAATTAATAGGCCAAATAGCTACATTTACTACAAAGAAGCACTTAATGTACTACTTCATTATTTCAGAAGTTACACCAGACATTGATATCTCAAAAAGTTTTATAACATACTTGGAAATGACTACACAGGCCTTTCTCTTAAGATATATTTATGTGTTGCCAAAATATCTGCTTAAGGGTAGCCATTTCAATCAAAAGATTCATCAACAGAGAGAAAAAGTTATCAGTAAAATAGTGACTGTGCAGCCAGTCAATAAAATAATCAATACACTATTTCTTTTTTAACCTATTAACCAACTGATAATGTGACAATTTCCAGACATGTATGTAATGGCTATACAAATATTTAATTAATAGTTGACCAAAAATCTTTTTTTTAACATCATCTATTATGAAATACCAGACCACATCAGTTCCTCTCTAAATCCTTAAAGCCATTTATCGTTTATTGCTCATTTAACAATTAACTTTCTGGCTTCTCTGTTACTATTGTCTTTAACTGTTAGTTAATTTTCTTAACATTAATGTTATATAAGATATTTACAGGAAAATTTATAAACTTTATTGGGAGACTTTAAAGAGGACCAAAATAAGTGGAGAGATATAATGCATTCATGGATTGGAAGATTTAATGTTATAATGGTACTAGAGGCCTGATGCATGAAGATTCATGCAAGAATGGGCCTTCCTTCCCCTGGCTGCTGGCACCACCTTCACTCAGGCCGGAGCCACCTTTCTGCCTTCCCACACTGCCCAGAGGCCCAGAGCAGCCGGGGCAGTGTGGAACGCCTACGTCATCGCCATGGTGACAACACAAGCATCCCATCCCAGCTCCCAGCCACTCGGCGCCTGCATATGCAAATTAAACCGCCATCTTTGTTGGGTTAATTTGCATACTCACTCCTGATTGGCTGGTGGGCGTCACAAAGGTATGGTCAATTTGCATCTTACTTTTTTATTAGTGTAGATTATTTCCCTAAAAATTAACTTATTGATAAAATACAAACTGAATTAAAATCTCAACAGCTTTTGTTTATGGGACTTAACAAACTAATTCTAAATTTATATGGAAATGCAAAGGGCCAAGAAATGCCAAGACACTCTTGAAAAAGAAGAACAAGGTGGCAGAACTTACTCTATAAGACAATAGACTTTTTATAAAGCAATTGTAATTAAGCCAGGGCAGTATGGGTACAAGGATATACAAATGCATCATGAGAATAATAAAGACCCTCATATAGGTCCATGCTTATAGGGCATTTGATATATGACAGAGGCAACCCTGCAGAGCAGTAAGGAAAAGATGGATATTAATAAACTATCTGGGACAGCTGGATATCCTTAAAGGGTATGGCAGTGGTGGAATACAGCTACACTCCAACATCAAACAATATTTTTAAAAAAATGCAGGTGGATTAAAGGTCAATGTGAAAGTCATTGGAGATTATCTTTATGACTTCAGATAGAAAAGAATGTCCTAAACAGCATAGAAAAAAAACTGACCAAAAAGGAAAAGATCAATAAATATTCAACTATATTAAAATTAATAATGTTTGTTCATCAAATGATTCTACTAAGAAAGTGAAAAGACAAGACAGGAGTGGAAAAAGATATTTGCAACACACATAATTACAAATTCATATACAGAATATATAAAAATCTATATATCATTTTTTAAAAAGGAAAAAAACAGACAAGCAATTGAAAAATGGGCAAAAGACTTGAACAGGCACTTCACAAAAGAAATCTAACATATCAATAACTTATTAAAAAGTGCTTAAAGTCATTAGTAATCAGGAAGGCAAATTAAAACCATGAAGAGATATTATTACACTCCTGCAGATTGGCAAAAATTAAAAGTCTGACAATATCAATTGCTGACAAAGATGTTGAGCAATGGGAATGCTCATAGACTATTGGTGGGAGCATATACAATCACTTTAGAAAAGAGTTTAGCATTATCTGGGGGAGGTGTAGGAGGGTATAGGAAGAATAAATGGTGATGGACAGAGACTTGACTTGGGATGGTGAACACACAATACACTGTACAGATGATGTGTTGTGGAATTGTGCACCTGAAACCTATGAAAAAATTTTTAACCATGTGTCACACCAATAAATTTAATAAAAAGGAAAAAAAAAAGATGAAGATAGGCATATCCTTTGACCTAGCAATTCCATCCCTATATATACAACTTAGAAGCTTGTGTACTTGTTCACCAAGAATGGATATATATAGACCAAATGCTCACTGACTATAGAGAAAATAAATAAACTTTGATACACAATTAAAAGCAAATTAATGGAGGGAGAAACCAAGATGGTGGCATAGGTAAACACCTGAACTGCTGCCTCGCACAACAATTTCAAAACTACAACTAAAAGACAAAATGGACATCATCCAGAACCACAGGAAGGCTGGCTGAGTGGAAATTCTACAACTAGAAGGAAAGAGAAAAGCACACTGAGACTCACAGGAGCTGTGGAAGGCAGAAGTACGGAGGCATACGTGCGCGGAGAGGGCTGGCAACTGAGTACGCGGCTGGCTTTCTCAATCTGGAGGGAGACAAAAGCTCCCAACTGCTCTGAACTCCAGTTCCGGGTGAGACTCTGGGAACCCAGACTCATACGGGGAGAAACTGGACTGTCTGGCAGCGGGCGAAACTCGAGGGCGGCTTTCTCTCAGAGGTGCTTGCAGTGATTACTGTGGGACACTGAGACCCAGGGGCCTCTTAGGGCAGGGCTGATGGGAAGCCATTGTGGTTTGCTCCACCCTGAGATCCTGCCCCATGAAGCCATTGCTGCTTGCTCCACCCTGACTCCGTGCCATCCAAGCTGAGCATGGAGGCTTTTGCATATGAATGGCCTGGTCCTTTGAATTCTAAACTTACCTAACAAACTGCAGCTGAGTCAGTGAGACCCAGAACATCCTAAAGAAGGCCCAAGGCCCCACAGCAGCTTGCATTGCTTCACAGCTTGGCCTCATCTGGGCAACTCCAAAATCCAAACAAAAAAGAGGAATCTGCAGATCTCTCCGTAGCTCCTGATGGGTGGCCTCAGGCAGAGGCTAAATTAGCACCTCCTTGGAGATCCAAGAGCCAGTGTACCCAGGGGTCAGAGTGTGACCATCCAGATTACAACTCCTCAGATCCATAAGGGACACACTCAGGGGGCAGACTCAGTGAGCACCAAAGCCCCACTGAAGCAAGTCTTGTCTCATAAGGGTGTCTCCAGCACAGAAGTTCTCCCATCATAGACATAACTGATCCTCACACCCAATTTGTCTGGAGGTCAATTCCTCCCAGTGATACCAACAACAATCAAGGCTTAACTACAACAAGATTGTACACACAGCCCACAAAGGGGTACACCAAGAGTGTTCACCTCAGGTAACTGGGAGGCTGAGCCCCTGGGCCCTATAGGACACCTAGCACACAAAGCCACTCTATCAACTAAGGGAAGCAGCCAAAATGAGGAGACAAAGAAATAGGTCACAAATGAAAGAAATGGAGGAAAGCAAATGACTGGATATAGAGTTCAAAACCACGGTTATAAGGTTTTTCAAGAATTTTCTAGAAAAGGCCGATAAATTTAGTGATACCCTCAAGGATATGAAAAAGGACCAACTAGAAATTAAGCATACACTGACTGAAATAAAAAATAATATACAGAGATCCAACAGCAGACTAGAGGATCACAAGAATCAAGTCAAAGATTTTGAAATACAAAGAAGCAAAAAACACCCAACCAGTAAAGCAAAAAGCAAAAAGAATCCAAAAATATGAAGATAGTGTAAGGAGCCTCTGGGACAACTTCAAGCGTACCAACATCCGAATTATGGGGGTGCCAGAAGAAGAGAGAGAGCAAGATACTGAAAACCTATTTGAAGAAATAATGACAGAAAACTTCCCCCACCTGGTGAAAGAAAGACTTATAAGTCCAGGAAGTGCAGAGAACCCCAAACAAAAGGAATCCAAAGAGGACCACACCAAGACACATCATAATTAAAATGCCAAGAGCAAAAGACAAAGAGAGAATATTAAAAGCAGCAAGAGAAAAACAGTTAATTACCTACAAGGGAGCACCCATAAGATTGTCAGCTAATTTCTCAACAGAAACTATGCAAGCCAGACAGGAGTGGCAAGAAATATTCAAAGTGATGAATAGCAAGAACCTACAACCAAGATTACTCTACCCAGCAAAGCTATCATTCAGAATTGAAGGTCAGATAAAGAGCTTCATAGACAAGAAAAAGCTAAAGGAGTTCATCACCACCAAACCAGTATTATATGAAATGCTGAAAGGTATTCTTTAAGAAGAGGAAGAAGAAGAAGAAAAAGGTAAAGATAAAAATTATGAACAACAAATACATATCTATCAACAAGTGAATCTAAAAATCAAGTGAATAAAAAATCTGATTAACAGAATAAACTGGTGAATATAATAGAATGAGGGGCATAGAAAGGGAGTGGACTGACAATTCTCAGGGGGAAAGGGGTGTGGGGGTTGCGGGAAAAGTCTGGACAAAAAGCGTACACCTATGGATGAGGACAGTGGGGGTGGAGGGTAAGGGCAGAGGGTGGGGTGGGAACTGGGTGGAGGGAAGCTATGGGGGGGGGAAAGAGGAAAAATTATAATAATCTGAACAATAAAGACTTATTTTTTAAAAAAAGCAAATTAATGAACTAAGGTTTCATGATAATATATGTTGAGCAAAAACTGCAACATATAAAAATAGATTCTGCATGACTTATATAATGTGCAAAAACAGGAAAAATCAAACTATTGTTCGGAGATGTATTCATAGCAATCTATATATATAAAAGCCTAAGCAGCTGTTCGACCGTTTGACCGGTAGCTATGATGCAAACTGACCACCAGGGGGCAAATGCTCAATGCACAGACATGGAACAGACTGATGAATCTAAGAGGGAAGGGGGGTGGGGGAGGGCGGGAAGAGATTAACTAAAGGTCTTATATGCATACTAGTGCATGGATTCGTGCACTAGTGGGGTCCCTCAGCCTGGCCTGCATCCTCTCACAATCCAGGACCCCTTGGGGGATATAGGAGCGTCAGTTTCACCTGAGCCCCGCAGGTCAGGCCAAGGGATCCCACCAGTGCACAAATTCATGCATCGGGCCTCTAGTAAAACTATAAAGCAAAGGAAGTGATGAACATTAAATTTAGAATGGTGATTACCTCAAAGAGACAAAGTGGGGTATACTTGGCTTCTGGAATATGTCAGTGTTCTTTTTTTTTTTTTTTTTAACCTGGATGTTGGTTACATAGAAGTCACTGTATAAGTATTCATTATACATGCATACAACTATATTTTATTTACTTTGCATATTTACAGTTCCAATTTTAAAAAAGAACAATTCTACTTCACAGAGTTATTGTGAATATAAGTGAAGTAATATATGAGAAAATCACTTTGAAAAACATAAATTACACATATACTCATTTTTTTAAAGTTACTTAAGGACTGAAACCACCTTCATTCATAGACCAAGCAATAATCCACGTTATAAATCCCCTGCCTCATAAACATATGTTGTCACCTCAAAGTAATGAGACATGTCTGTCTTCTGTAATATCATAAAATGATGTTTAACATTCTTCTTTTAGAGATCCATTCCTTTGGATTAAAACACTCTCCTTCTTTAAAATCCAAATACCTCTTGAGAAAATATACTAAGCAGAAAACTAAAATTACAAATAGACTGTTAAAGGAACTGCAATATGAAGACTTGGGTATATTCAGATTTAGAATAAATATACTACTCTATTTCACATCTCCTTATGACACTCCTATGGGAAAGGTCTTTATACCCATTTAATAGCCTCTCCAAGATATTACAGATCAGATAGCTATTTTTTAAAAACTAATGGGGAAAATTTCAAAACTATAAATAACTAATAAAAACAAAATTTTTAAATTAAAGAATGGAGGGAGGGAGGAGGGAAAAACGGTGGGATAGAGGGAAGGGGGAAGTAAATAAGGTTATTTATTTGTACTAATTCCTAGTTTTAAAAACAGAATCTCACATACATACAAATTCCAGTTTCAAATGTATACACACAATATACATTATCTCACTTTATTAAATTTTTAAGCAAAAGGAACATGACTAGATAATTTTTAAATATTTAACTTCATTATGCTTTATAAAAATAATTTAAATATACTTTGCTTTTCACAATATTAATTATCCTATATAAGAAAACACTAATATGTAAATCAACTGAATGGCAGAACTACCAGTGAACGACCTGTCGCTATGACACACACTGACCACCAGGGGGCAGACGCTCAATGAGGGAGCTGCCCCCTGGTGGTCAGTGTGCTCCCATGGCAGGGAGCACTGCTCAGCCAGAAGCCGGGCTCATGGCTGGCGAGCATAGTGGCGGTGGCGGGAGCCTCTCCTGCCTCCGCTGCAGGAGGGTGGTAAGGAGTGAGGGGCCCCAGACTGCGAGAACCCCAGACTGCGAGAGGGCGCAGGCCGGGCTGAGGGGACTCTCCCCTCCCCCAGTGCATGAATTTTGTGCACCGGGCCTCTAGTTTATTATAATGTATCTTTCTTGATTTTCCTTTTTGCTATTAAAGTTACATATTCTATTTCTAAAAGGACCGTGTATCAGCTAGTAAGAGTGGAATTTCTGGGTCATATAGTAATTACATGTTTGCTCTCTTGGGTCCTTGCTTCCCAGATGACCAAGAAAAAAAGGAACAATGGTTGTGCCAAAAAAGCCCTTGGTCATGTGCAGCCCATTCGCTGCACCAGCTGTGCCCAAAGCCTGCCCAAGGACAAGGCCATTAAGAAGTTTGTCATTCAAAGCAGAGTTAGGCCGCAGCTGTTAGGGACATTTCCAAAGTGAGTGTCTTCAATGCCTATGTGCTCCCCAAGGTGTATGTGAAACTACACTACTGTGTGAGTTGTGCCATTCACAGCAAGGTAGTCAGGAGTCATTCTCTTGAAGCCCAGAAGGACCAAACCCCCCACCCTGATTTAGACATGTAGATGCTACCCCACAACCTCCGCCACAGCCCATGTCAGGAGGTAAGTCCTTAATGACTGAAGAAAAGTTCTCTGGGGGAAAAGATGGAAATTGTACTATTTAAAAAATTACATGTTTAACTTTTTGAGAAACTGGTAAACTGTTTTCCAAAGTGGCTGTACCATTTTACATTCCCACCATCAATGTATAAGAGTTCCAATGTCTCCACATCCTCACCATTTGTTAGTTTCTGATTTTATTATTACAGACATCCTAGTATGTAGGAAGTAATATCTCATTGTGATTTTAATTTACAGTTTCCTACTGCCGACTAATGATATTGAGCATCTTTTTACATGTTTTTTGGGCATTTGTAATCTTATTTGGAGAAATATCAATTTAAATACTTTGCCTTTTAAAAAATGGGCTATCTGTCTTTTTATTGTTGAGTTGTAAGAGTTCTTTATATATTCTGGATACAAGTCTCTTATCAATATGATTTACACATATTTTTACCCACTCTATAGGTTATCTTTTCACTTTATTAATTGTTTCTTTGAAACACGAAAGTTTTTAATTTTGATGGAATCCAAATTATTTTTTTCACTTATACTTTTTATGTCATACCTAAGAAATCACTGCCTAAGAAACCGTTGCCTAATCCAAGCCCATAAAGATTTACCCCTCTGTTTTACTCTAAGAGTTCTGTAGTTTTACCTCTTATACTTAGGTCTTTGATTTATTTTGAGTTTATTTTTATATAGTGTGAAGCAGGGATACAACTGCATTCTTTCACATGGGGATGTACAGTTGGGCCAGCACCATCTGCTGAAAAGACTATTGTTTTCCCATTGAATTGTCTTGGCACCCTTGTCAAAAATGGCATTACTGTTTTATAGATATGATTACTGTTTCCTTGTAACAGAGAATTTTGAATTGTCATTACTTGCCTATGAACACAACTTTAAAAGTAGATTTTTGGAATCACTATATTGATTGTTCAAATTGCATGTAAAAAAATTTAATCTTATTTTTTTCACATTTTAATTTTACTTAGCAATTGAAACTAGTTTTATGATAGCCTGACCTGAAGTAGCTGAGCACTAGTAGCTTTGAAGCTCTTTTTGTACTTCAGTTTCCTTCTGATATAAAGTGAATAGTTTGGGCTAGGTTATGTTTGATTATTTTTCCCCACTGTATCCCACCCTCAAATTGTTGTAGGGCAAAGTGAAAAGAGTGAGCTAAGAGGGAGAATTGAAGGAATAGTTGAAGGGATCTGAGCAGTCAAGGTTTCATCCAAAGTTTATATCTTTATTTATTTTTAAGGGCTCTATTGCTTACAAAAAGTCTGAAAGCTACAGAACTCTACGACCCATGAGAAGAAAAAAGGGCATGGAGAAATATCAGAGAAATAAAGATAGAATAGGGGAGATAAATGGTAATGGAAGGAGACCTGACTTGGAGTAGTAAATGCACAATACAGTGTACAGATGATATTTTGTAGAATTGTACACCTGAAACCTGTATAATTTTGTTAAGCAGTGTCACCCCAATAAAGAGGGAAAAATAAACATAGAGATAAAGATAGATTCAAGATCAGTCCTGAATAAGAAACAATGAGAAAATCTGAGGCAGTGAGGATTTACAGTATGAGTATTAAGGCATCTGGATAGAGAACAGGAAGTTACAAATTGAAAGGGAAGGTTTGATGAGTAAAAAGACAAAGCCCACTTCTATTTAATGGTTATTTATTTATTTGTTTGTTTTGATTTCCAAATTAACTGATGAGAGCTAGTTTTCTTTGAATTTTCACCTCTCCCTTCAAAACAAAAGATGAAAATGTTCTGATTTAACTGTTTGCTTGAGCTGAGATTCTATTCTCCTAATATCCAATGACAACTGTACTTGTAATTTTAAGGAATCAACTAGCTACATTAATTTACTACCTTTACAAAATAAGAAGAGAGCCCACTGAATGGGAGAACCTATTTGCCAATGATACATCCGATAAGAGATTAACTTCCAAAATTTACAGGGAACTCATACAACTTAACAAACAGAAGATAAACAACCCAATTAAAAAATGGGCAAAGGACCTAAATAGACATTTCTCCAAAATGGACATACAAAAGGCCAAGAGACATGAAAAAATACTCAAAGTCCTAATCATCCAAGAGATGCAAATCAAAACGACAATGAGATACCACCTCACACATGTTAGAATGCGAACTGAACAGTACCAGGTTCAATTCCGGTCAAGGACACATGCCCGGGTTGTGGGCTCGATCCCCAGTGGGGGACTTGCAGGAGGCAGCCGATCCATGATTCTCTCTCATCATGGATGTTTCTATCTCTCTCTCTCCCTCTTCCTTCCTCTCTAAAATCAATAAAAATCTATTTAAAAAAAAAAAAAAAGATCAATGACTCAACAGTGTGACATGGATTCCATAAAAAGTTAGGGTCCATTAATAACAGAAAATATCTAGGACAACAGAGGTGATAATTCCACAGTATAATGAAGTGGTTATATTCACAGATTCAAATCCTGACCATCATGTTTTAGTCATGTCACAGAAAATCACTTAATTCCTAAGTTTCCGTTTCCTCATCCATAAATTGGAAATAATAATACATACCTTGCATGGTTAAAGTAAGACTTAAATGAGATTACATTTAGCACATATGTTGTTCAACATAAAAAACAAAATTTTTAAACAAGTTGTCTGAGCATTCTTTCCTACAACAATATCTGCTGAGTGCTGTTAGGTTTCAGGCATTGCTCCAGTCACTAAAAATTAGACAATGAACTAACAGACAACATTCTTATCCACATGAAGCTTACATTCCAGTGGAGAAGAGGAAGTAATGTCTCTATCACTGCTCCTCCAGTGTGAACTGGATGATCACGTATATAAAATCACACCATAAAAAGAGTTATTAAAACACTCTTTCAACTCTAAGGTTCTATGATGCAAAGACTGCATGTCTATGATTTCATGTATAAATACACAGAAATGCATTCCCACCTTCTAATCTATCCATGAGGCTCATAACCACCACCGTACCACTGCCATCTCCTCCAGCACCATGGCACCGCTACCTGCAGGCAACCCCTGTGATTTCACAGCTGCCCTCTCAGATGCCATATATCATCTATCCCTTAGATGTTGAACTCATAGCTGCTCCCACTGCTTCCGCTATTCTCCTTTTCTCCAGTAGTGCCTTCTTCATCAGGGGAACATCACGGAGTCATTAGTGCAAAGAGCTTAGCTTTTGTCACCAGACAAACCTGAGTTCAAATCCTAGATCTAACGTAGCCAGTCTGCAGCTTCCACTAGGAACTTTCCGGGACGTGGACATTAAGCCTGCGATCCCTGGCCAGGTTTGGCTAAGTCTGGGGCCCTTCTAGGGGATGTCTACTGGGTCCACAGGATGCTGCAGTCTGAGTCAAAGCACCTTGAGGGAAACAGAGGTTACCAACTCCACATCCCAGTCTCAGCCAGCTGCCTCCACCCATAACCTTCAAGAGCCTAGAAATCAAGTCTGCAACCACTGGCCAAGCCAGGCCGCACCTAGGCCCTTCCTGTGGGATGTCTCCTGAGCCAAGCTCTCTGTCTGCTACCTACTGCCTCTAGGTTCACCACTGCTTCTTCCATTATTGCTACAGTCACAAATCTAGCTCTGAGAAAACGCATACCCAAACTCACTCTGTACCCAAGTAAACTAATCTCCACGAATCATGACACTCAGAAACAAAGATAAGGCATTATAATAAAGGAATTTTAGTTCCAATAGATTTGCTTATTTGCAGTTGAAGAGGTTCTCAAAGTACCTATTAATATAGAACAGTTAGTATTATCTCTCAAAAGTACTCCAGAGTCACTGTGTTGGGGAAATTGCAAGATGATTTCACATTACATTCAAGTAGTGTTCATTTGTATCCCTTCAACAAAGTATTTTGAATATACAGTAGTACTCTACTTTGGGCCAGATTCTCCTTTTAAAGACATCCACTTTAATAATAGCTCAAATCTTAGCAGCTATGTTTTAAAAAAAATAAATAAAATCTCAGTACTACCTGTAGAGAGACTCCTTTGTGCCCTCAAGGATTGCAACTCTCCCCCTACCAAGTCACACCAGAGGTAGTCACCACCCGGAATTGTGTTTTACTCGTTTGCTTTCTTGCTTTATAATTTTGTTATTTTTGTATGTATCCCTAAATGATATAGTGTGAAGTTTTGCTTTTTGAAAACTATATAAACAGAAGCACACATTAGATAGTCATCAGTGATTTGTTTTTTCTCGCACCACTGTGTTTAATGTTGGTATTAAATTAATTTCGGTACATTCACAAATAATAATAATAGCTAATGGTTGCATGGCACCACATACCAATCACTGTCCTAAGCACTTATGTTTATTCATTTAATCCTAAAACAATCCTAAGAAGTGGGTGCTATTTTACAGATAAGAAAATGGATGCCTGAAGAATTAAGGTAACAGGCCCAAGGTCACACAACTAAAAAGTAGTATAGTACACTCTTAGCCACAATGCCACAAGCTCACTTTACCCCAAATCAATTCTCCAGCACTCTACAGGTAAGAGAAATAAAATTAGAGTCAGCAAAGATTTCATTTTTCAGAATGCTTGACAAAGAAACCTACGAACAGGTTTTAAAACATAATCTTAAAAGTGGGGGAGGGGGCAGGAGGACAATAAATATTTAAGGGAAGAGAATTTTTGTAAACTTCTGGGACAAGCCCAGCTGGCGTGACTCAGTGGTTGAGCATCAACTTATGAGCCAGGAGGTCATGAATCGGTTCCCTGTCAGGGCACATGAACGGGTTGCAGGCTCAGTCCCCAGTGTGGGGTGTGCAAGAGGCAGTCCATCAATGATTCTCTCTCATCATCTCTCTCCCTCTTCCTTCCTCTCTGAAATCAATAAAATATATTTTTAAAAGATGATAAACATTAAAATTTCATATGTAATATATTTGACAAATATGCCATCAAAAAGCAACCAAGAATAGTGGAATTATTCAAAATATTACTTTTAAAAAAAACTTCTGGGACAAGAGGAGATTCAAAGTACCAGAATTTTCAATATTATCTTGCCCTAAAATTGACATCTATGCAATCTATGCACCTATATTCAGGTTGAAAAGAATTTCAATGTGTTTTAAAAGAATTTGAGCATCCATATCTAAAAAGAAACTTAAGTAGACTTAGTTCTGACCTAATGGCTGGTCACTGTCTACTGTAATATATCACTTTTCATGTAGTAAAGCGAGATAACAGGTCTCACTGGCCTTCCTTTTCATTGCTGGATACACCTCAATTCAGAAAGAAACAAGCATGTAATGAGAGTGGGGAGAGTTTTTTAAAAAGAAAGAAAGAAAACAGGTATTTCTATAGAATTCCAGAGAGAAATCTGCTGTATACAATAAATGTCAGAGGTGGTGGCCTACAAGCCAAGAGCCGATCGTCAATGACCTTCATAGACCTTACTTAACACAGTGCTCTCCCTTAGCAGGAACAGAATCTTGTAAGTAAAAGAATGCAAAAGATACTGAATGTCATCAAATGGAAATAATCACCTAACTGGTCCAAAGGAAAGAGAATGAGAATGTCTGTGAGTTCAAAGCTGATAGAAACACAGGCAGCCTTCGCTTTGCACTATACTGTGTTAACTGCAACTAGTGCATATTGGAGCCAAGTCCTCACTTTTCAAGGTTCTATAGTAACTGATCAAACCATGACATCTGAACTATGTAAAACTGAGATTAGAACTATGCAAAGAGAGGATACGGTTCTGATATACATGAATTTCAGTTACCATCAAGCCATGCAAAGCAAGAACTACCTTAATAACCGAATCTACTAAAATTCAACATCACATAATAACATGTTCAGCTCCTGATTATCTTGATTATCCAAGCTCCTGATTATCTAGCTTGTAGATTATCTGGAGGAAATCTCATGGCTTACTTGCCTGTAATAGGGAGCTGTATTAGCAAACAGAAATACCATGGGACTTCAAGCCAGGACATCTGAATTTAGATTATGGTTCTGCTATTTAATGGCTATGTGACCGTGGGCAATTTATTTTCCCTCTCCAACCTTAATTTCTTTGTCTACAAAATAATAATAATGACATCTACCTCCCAGAGCTGTTGTGCAAATGAAATAGTAAAATAATACTCACTAATGTCTAAGGAGATCTTCCAACATATCAGCCACTCTCCCAATTATATTTTTTATATTGAAATTTCTCAAAAACTGTGATACAGGTTATTATCTTCATCTTATAAAAACACCCAGAAATATGTCTGGTATATGGCAATTGCCTAATATATGTGTGGTACTATGCATCTATTTCATTACTCAATATTACCTCCTTCTGTGGCAATGAATAGGTACTGAAAAGAAAATGAGAAAATCTGAAATCTGTTCATTTATTACACTCTTAAAAAAAAACTGTTGGAAGAAGATAATTAAGTTCTCACTGAATATAAGAGTGTGTCTAGACACCACCACCCCTCCCCCGCCCCACCTCCGAGATTCCTTTATCCTCTTCCTCCTGAGTGATAGTTGCACTCTAAGATTCTGGAGGAGGTTAACTAGCAGACTTCAAAGACGGCCAACTCTGTGGGTGACGGAAACCATACTCAAAAACCTGGCACTGGCCACTGCTGCCAGCCTGGCCAAACACATGCAATGAATTGATGGCTGTGTCCCAATGTCCTGCCTATCTCTTCCAGCCCAAATGCCTTCAGAGATACAACCCTTCAGATGCTAATACTTCCTTCCTTAAGTTCTCATTAGGCACTTAAGGTTAGAAAGCAAGAGCACTATCTAGGATCACACTGTGGAAACACACTCGATCAGAGTTGTCTGGAGGGTAAAGGGAAAAAGCTGGAAATGTTTTTGTTTATGAGTCCACCAGCATACGTGAATTATTAAATTATATTCCCAGCAGAGTGGACATGGTGCTTTAAGACTTATATACAAACAGGGAACTTCACTAAACGTTCTGTGTAAAGAGGGAGCCCAGAGCCTTATCCCAGAAGGGTATAAACAGCATGTCAGAGCTGAACCCCTTTGGAGATATCCAACTTTTCATTCTACCAATGAAGAAACTAATTCCTAGAAAGAAGTGACTTAGAAAGGAGTGGCTTAGCCAATGTCACCCGAAGTTTGTTGGCAGAGCTGAAACTCTCAAACTAGGTTCTGGCTACTATATGAAACTATGCAACAAGTATATCAAGTTAGAGCAAAAGGGGAAAGGGAGAAAAGAAAAGCACGCTGAAGCCTGTTGCCATCCCTCATTTGCTGCCTTACTCACCTTTCCCACCTTCGGCTTTGACTGCATCTAAATCCAAGAAAAGCTGAGTAGAGAAGCAACCAAGAGTAGAGCTGAGATCAAAACTATGCAAAGAGAGGATATGGAGACTAGTGATTCTCCATGTGGTCCTCTCTCCTGCAACACACTTAATTATGAACCCTCACTGACCCCTTCAATGCCAACAAATGCCTCAAATTGGTTTCCTGCCCTCGCTGGCTTCCCCTCTTATATCAGAGCCCTGCAAAAATGTCACACTGCTGTTTTCTGAGCCCCAATACTTATAAATCCGTAGCCCCACTGCCTGCCTCAGGTTGTCAGGGGACTAGCTGCATGCTTCAGAGGGGTCCTATCCCAGGAGAGTGCTCTCTGGAAACTTCCTTGACTCACCGCACCCTCCTCAACTTCCTTTCCCACTTACTCTTCTATTCCAGTGGTCTCCAAAGTGGGCTCACACATTCAAGGAGCACACTATCTATATAAAAGCCTAAGCGGCTGTTACGACTGAACGACCGGAATGACTGGAACGACCGGTCGACCAGTCGCTATGATGCGCACTGACCACCAGGGGGCAGATGCTCAGCACAGGAGCTGTGCCCTGGTGGTCAGTGCGTTCCCACAGCCAACCTCCCACGGCCCCTCCCCCCAGCTGGCCGGCACCCATGGGCCCCTGGTGCTAAGCCATTTGTAGAGACCTGCTTCTGGGTTGGGGTTTCATAGGTAGCAGAGCAGCTCCCTTGCTGTGATCCATTGAAAGTCAGACCTTGACACAAGGGTTTGTCTGGCTCCCATCCTCTCCCTTCCTGCGTGCCGCCCACCTGCTGCAGTGGCCGCGTGGCAGCGAGGGAAGGAGGAAGGGGGAGGCACGGAACTGCGTGGAGGCGGGGCACCGATGGTGGTGTCTGTTCCTTCCACGCGTGGCCCAGCAACCGTTGCCTCCTCTCCCGACCCCACCGGGGCCTTCGGCCCTGAGCTGGGATGGGGAACCAGAGGTGGGTGGTGGTGGATGTGGCCCCTTTCCCAGGGGGCCCAAGGGCCGGCTCCCTCCTTGGGGCTAGCAGCCACACTCCCGCGCTCCCTCCCTCCTCCCCTGCATGAATTCATGCACCAGGCCTCTAGTATAAGTATACTTGGTATATTTATCTATTTTTTAAAAAAAAACTAATCCTTACTTAAATTTAAGTACAGATCAACACTCTGGGTTTATATGTAAAATATTGTGTTTATAGATAATGTTATCTAGTTTTTGCTCAAGTGGCTTTAAAAAATCCTTCAAAAGAGGTCACAATTTGAGTATAATATTAAAGCAGGACTTAGGAACAACAATACTATGACCAAGTGAACACTTGTACTATAATAGTAGCCTGTTAGTGACCACATTATAAGATAAAAACAATGATGATCCAAGCAGCTCTGACAAGAAATAGGCCGAGATTTTTTTACTTATCAAGAAGACAATTTGAGATATGGATTTATATCTAACATCATTAACAGTGTACCTTGCCCTATTTTACACTGAGATGTCAAATAACAAGAATCTTAAGCCATTACAATCAGCAAGACATTTAAAAACTAAACATATAGATATAAATTTTTCTAATTTTTCTAATGTTTAAAATCATGTGATACTTAATTCAACATTTTACAGAATTTCACCAACCATAATGTTAAATATTTAGAAACCTCTTCTGAAGTTCTTCAGCTATAAAACACAAAGAGCCATATGCTATTACAAAAACACTTGTTATTCCCTTCTGCTATAAAAATGGTTACAATAATACACAGAAAACAACATGGCCACAAGTTTAAATATATTCCTTTGCTAAAAAATGAGAGTTGCCCCATGCACAGCTTTGTGTAACCATTTACCTAAAATGCCGTGTGAATGATGTCCTCTGGGAATGTGCAGTGAGCACTACCACAAGCAATGCTGGAAGCTGCATAGAAAACATGACTGAAGATTTGAAAGAGAAACTTTGGCCATGTAGGATGCCTGCTTTTCAGATACATGAACATACATATTTTTAACATGCCTCAGTTTATGATATTTAAAAAGACAAAGTGCTATTTTTGAGGGAGCCACTAAAATATGTACCAAAGAATATATAATTTCAACAGTGTTACTTTTTTAAATAAAAGTAATGTTTAGGGAAAACTGACAAAGTGTAACCTCTGGTGAAGTGGTTGCTCTAGCTGGACTAATGGAAAAACATTACAGACAAGATTACAAAGGCAACACCATGGGCTTCACTAACTACATCATTCATAGCCAAACAATTGCGACACAATGTTGAAACCAATGATGATGCAATTGCTTTTAAAAATAGATCTGTAAAACATAGTAAAATCTTTACAGTGCTGTTAAGTGAGATGGGGAGTAACCATAAGAACTGTTTGCACCACCCAGAGGTTCCCCTGATTATCTCATGGCAACATTCCCAAAGTTAAGGAACTGAAAAACTAGTGTACCAAATGTGCTAACAAGGTGCTGTGTGTGAAACCACATAGCTAGTAGACCAGATAGATGATTGATAGATGATAGATAGATAGATAGATAGATAGATAGATAGATAGATAGATAGACCATCAAACAAACTTACTCTTTATGTGCAAGGGAAAGGTGACATTTTATCAAATAAGAAAGCAAATGCTTTTCTAAACAGATTCATGCTATGAAAAATTATTCTGAAAACATTTGTTTGGAAATGATTCTATCATAGTGTGATTTTTGTTAACAAAACTTCTGTCTATCACTTACAAAAACATTCATCTGTTTTTAATTTTAAAATTGGCAACAGAATATTTTAGCCTGTTTAATGGTGTTTCAAAGAGATTCAATGGGTGTTGAGCCCATTTACTAAAAATATGAAAATGCTATACTACCTTCAACCACATTGGCAAAACAACTGATTGCCGTCAGGGAAGATAGAGATTTACTAGCCAAATTTTAACAAAACATTTTTACATATTTTGTATATAGGATTAATAAATTAGTATAACAATTTAATAAGTACAAACAATGATATGCTTCTTCCATTTGGATCTATTTTATTTCTGAGGTATCATTTTCAACTGAGGCAGCATTAAAACCATGTAGCAAAGTAAACTGAACTTGGAACCAAAACTTTAAATCACTTCATAACAAAGTGTTAAATTAAGACTTTTAAAAATAACCAGTATATGAAATCATAGGACTTGGGGGAACCACAGTTAGTATTAAAGCATTATTATATATATATATATATATATATATATATATATATATATACACACTTCTTTCTTTTAATATCTACTTATGAATGCTTTTATAGCCTATATTAGCACAATAGTACATGTAAATACAGTAATCTCCCTTATCCAGGGTTTACCTTTCAATGGTTTTAGTTACCTACTGTCAACCATGGTCAAAAAATATTTAATGGAAAATTATAAAAATAAACAATTAATAAGTTTTAAATTGTACACCATTCTGAAGAATATGAATGAAATTTCATGCCATCCTACTCAGTCCCACCCTGGACATGAATCAACCTTTTATCCAGCATATCCACACTGTATACACTACCTGCCCATTAGTCACTTAATAGCTGTCTTGGTTATAAGATCACAGTGCTGTTCAAATAACTCTTATTGTATTTATTAATGCCACATTCACATTACAGTATATTGTTATGTATGTTCTTTTAAAATACAATAATTATCAGTTATTGTTGTTAACTCTTAGTGTCTAATTCATAAATTAAATTTGATCATAGGTCTGTGTGTATAGGGGGAAAATACATAGTATATATAGGGGTCAGTACTATCCATGGTTTCTGTCGTCCACTAGGGGTCTTAGAACATATCTTCCATGGATAAGGGGTGACTAATGTAATCCTATCTAATAAAAGGGTAATATGCAAATTAACCATCACTCCACTATACCCACAAGCCACGCCCACCAGCCAATCAAGAAGCAAGTATGCAAATTAACCCCAACCAAGATGGCTGCGGCCACTGAGCAAGCAGGAGGGAGGCTTGGGTTTCCCTGGCGATGGAGGAAGCCAAGCTTCCCACACACCCTGGCCATCCGAGGCTTCCACTCAAGGCTACAAAGTTTTAATTATAGAAGATAAATCCCAACAGAAATGGTGGCAGCCACAGAGCTAGAAAGAGCAGGAGGCTAGGGTTGCCCACGGCAATGAAGGAAGCCAAGCTTTCTGCACACGCTGGCCGGCCCAGGCCTCTGCTTAAGGCTACAAAGTTTCAATTGTAGAAGATAAATAAATCCCAGATACCAGGGCCTCCGCTTGGGTCACCGGGGGGCATGGCTGGCCTGCAAACCACCACAGGCCCCTCACCCAGGCGGCCCCACACCCTAAGGAAACCCCAACCCTGATCCGGGACACCCTTCAGGGCAAACCAGCTGGCCCCTACCCATGCTCCAGGCCTATCTAATAAAAGAGTAATATGCAGATTGACCATCACTCCAACACACAAGATGGCTGCCCCCATGTGGTCAAAGATTACTGCCCCTATGTGGACACAAGATGGCCACCACAAGATGGCCAGCAGGGGGGGCAGTTGGGAGGGACCAAGCCTGCAAGGTAGGGCAGTTGGGGGCAACTAAGCCTGCAGAAGAGGGCAATTAGGGGTGACCAGACCGGCAGAGAAGGAAAGTTGGGGGTGACCAGGCCTGCAGGGAAGGGCAGTTCGGGGGGACCCAGGCCTGCAGTGGAGAGCAGTTGGGGGGAACCAGGCCTGCAGGGGATGGCAATTAGGGGTGACAAGGCCTGCAGGGGACGGCAGTTAGGGGCAAACAGACTGGCAGGGGAGAAGTTAGGCATCAATCAGGCTGGAAGGGGAGTGGTTAGCGGGTGATCAGGCTGGCAGGCAGAAGCGGTTAGGGGCAATCAGGAAGGCAGGCAGGTGGGCAGTTGGGAGCCAGCAGTCCTGGATTGTGAGAGGGTGGGATCGGGCCTAAACAGGCAGTCGGACATCCCTTAAGGGGTCCCAGATTGGAGATGGTGCAGGTTGGGCTGAGGGACACCCCCACACACACACCATGCACGAATTTCATGCACCGGGCCTCTAGGTTCAAATAAACAGGCACATGTATTAGGACACATGCTCATAAACGTTTGTTGTTGGTGTGTTCATCCTCAACATTTGCAGACCTCTATTCTATCAGAATGAGTTCTTCCAAATAAGCCTTAATGTTATCTTGCCCAAGGAATTCCTTCAGTCTCACCTTTACCAATAATACTTTCTAGTTGCCCTTAGGTTATCCAAACTACCTTAGACCTTTATTTCTTTCTCTCCTTAAACATCCTAAATTCTTTTCCTTTCACCTCAGCTAATGTAAATGCTACATTCACTCCAATCAAGCATGGAGAATAACAACTAGTGCTTTGTTTGTGATAACATTCAAACAAACATTTTATTAATAATCAAAGATATTTACTTTTTAAGATGCATTAACACCGTGGATGCATTAAACTGCGGCTCGCAAGCCACATGCGGCTCTTTGGCCCCTTGAGTGTGGCTCTTCCACAAAATACCACGGCCTGGGCAAGTCTATTTTGAAGAAGTGGCGTTAGAAGAAGTTTAAGTTTTTTAACTATACAAAGGAAGACCAAGATGGAGGCATAGGGCGGAAGCCTGATTGCTGCCTACCACAACAATTTTGAGTCTACGACGGGAGAGCGGAGCAGACACCATCCAGAACCACCGGAGGGCTGACTGAGCAGACGCTCTACAACTAGAATAAAAGAGAGGGGTACTCGGGATGATGCTGATGCCGGCGACCCAAAGATCACACTTTAAGAACTACGGCTCAGACGACACAGTGGCGGCCTGGAACGTGCTCGGCGCAGTTCCCCCAGCGGTCTCCGGCTGAGGGGAAGGCCCCACTCGCTGCCGAGCACGGACAGACAAGCCCCTGGGAGTCATGGGGTGGGAGACTCCGCGCTTGCTGACCTCCGAGTCCTTCAAGAATCTCAACGCCCCGGAAGCGGCCAGGTGCGCACGCTCGGTGACTGGCCACCGCTGCAGACCCAAGGGCTGACGCAGCAACACCGGACCAGCCCGCTGCCGCGCACCGGGCACACCGGAGCTACGCCGAGCCCGCCGCCCAACGAGTTCTGCGGCGGCTGCCCTGGAGCTCTGAGAAAATGGCCGAAGGAATTACTGAGATGGAACTGACCAACAGGAAATGGGATCAAGAAGACGAAACCCCGCTGGGTCCTGGATCCGGGTGAAGCCGCGTGTCCCTGGGTCTGGGTGAGGCTGGGAACTGGGTCAGGGTGAGGCTGGGCCCCGGGTCCGGGTGAGGCCACGTGCCCCTGGGTCCGGGCGAGGCCATGCGCCCCTGGGTCCGGGTGAGGCTAAATCCTGGGTCTGGGCGAGACCGTGCGCCCCTGGGTCCGGGTGAGGCTGAATCCTGGGTCTGGGCGAGGCCGTGCGCCCCTGGAGCCGGGTGAGCCCTGGGCCCCGGGTCCGGGCGAGGCCGCGCGCCCCTGGAGCCGGGTGAGCCCTGGGCCCCGGGTCCGGGCGAGGCCGCGGGCCCCTGGAGCCGGGTGAGCCCTGGGCCCCGGGTCCGGGCGAGGCCGCGGGCCCCTGGAGCCGGGTGAGCCCTGGGCCCCGGGTCCGGGCGAGGCCGCGGGCCCCTGGAGCCGGGTGAGCCCTGGGCCCCGGGTCCGGGCGAGGCCGCGGGCCCCTGGAGCCGGGTGAGCCCTGGGCCCCGGGTCCGGGCGAGGCCGCGGGCCCCTGGATCCGGGTGAGCCCTGGGCCCCGGGACCGGGCGAGGCCGCGGGCCCCTGGGTCCGGGCGAGGCCATGCGCCCCTGGGTCCGGGTGAGGCTGAATCCTGGGTCTGGGCGAGACCGTGCGCCCCTGGGTCCGGGTGAGGCTGAATCCTGGGTCCGGGCGAGGCCGTGCGCCCCTGGAGCCGGGTGAGCCCTGGGCCCCGGGTCCGGGCGAGGCCGTGCGCCCCTGGAGCCGGGTGAGCCCTGGGTCCCGGGTCCGGGCGAGGCCGCGGGCCCCTGGAGCCGGGTGAGCCCTGGGCCCCGGGTCCGGGCGAGGCCGCGGGCCCCTGGAGCCGGGTGAGCCCTGGGCCCCGGGTCCGGGCGAGGCCGCGGGCCCCTGGAGCCGGGTGAGCCCTGGGCCCCGGGTCCGGGCGAGGCCGCGGGCCCCTGGAGCCGGGTGAGCCCTGGGCCCCGGGTCCGGGCGAGGCCGCGGGCCCCTGGAGCCGGGTGAGCCCTGGGCCCCGGGTCCGGGCGAGGCCGCGGGCCCCTGGAGCCGGGTGAGCCCTGGGCCCCGGGTCCGGGCGAGGCCGCGGGCCCCTGGAGCCGGGTGAGCCCTGGGCCCCGGGTCCGGGCGAGGCCGCGGGCCCCTGGAGCCGGGTGAGCCCTGGGCCCCGGGTCCGGGCGAGGCCGCGGGCCCCTGGAGCCGGGTGAGCCCTGGGCCCCGGGTCCGGGCGAGGCCGCGGGCCCCTGGAGCCGGGTGAGCCCTGGGCCCCGGTACCGGGCGAGGCCGCGGGCCCCTGGATCCGGGTGAGCCTGGCCCCGGGTCCAGGTGAGGCCGTGGGCCCCTGGATCCGGGTGAAGCAGTGCCCCTGGGTCCAGCCGAGACCAAACCAGAGGGAGTCGGACCTGCATTACCACCATTTGTCCACCATCCAGAGCTGAGGGGTCAGTGCCGACATGTACTCATAGGGAACCGGTGGACATTGATATTGGGTCTCAAAAGAACTGTTGGTCCAGAAAGAAACTCACTACAGACTGATTCATTTGCCTGTCAGCATAACTATTATTGCTCGTCGCACATTCAATTCTTATAAGTATATCTATAGTGACACATGATTTCGCTCATCTAGGGGAAATGATGAACAACATAGACTGATGAACAAGAACAGAACCAGAAACAAGGAGGCATCGATCGGACTATCGGGCCTCAGAGGGAGGATAGGGGAGGGTGGGGGGAGGGGGGAGAGATCAACCAAAGGTCTTGTGTGCATGCATATGAGCCTAACCAATGCTTAAGTTCAACAGAGGGTTGGGGCATCCAAGGGGAGGGGTGTGGGATGGGAATGGGGGGATGAGGACAAATATGTGACACCTTAATCAATAAAGAAATTAAAAAAAAAAAAAAATTAAAAAAAAAAAAAAAAAAAAAAAAAAAAAAAGAAGAAGTTTAAGTTTAAAAAATTTGACTCTCAAAAGAAATTTCAATCGTTGTACTGTTGATATTTGGCTCTGTTGACTAATGAGTTTGCCAACCACTGCATTAGCATATACTTATTTAACTAAATGAAGGCTTCGTTTGAGACAATATATGATGACCAAATAAGTTACTGCCCCTCTCACTAAATTTAGTAAAATTACATTTCTGTTTTTAAATTATCTCAGATATAAATTTGTTAAATAAGCAAAACTAAAAACCATATCTTAGCCTCATAAAGTTTAAAAGACAATTGATGCAAATGTCCTATTTGATTGGCATTTTAATAATAGAAACCAGTGTATGCACAGATCAAAAATGAAGAAGAAAATAACCCAAAGATGTGTAAGTGATACTAAAAGAATTCAAAAAAATTAGCATACAATATTAATGGGTACACTTTTCATATACTTTACTCACACAGCTCCTGATAACATTAATGAGTTTTCCATGTGGACATAAAGAAGAAATTAAGCACAAAACTTCACAAACTAAGACATGGCTAATTTTGATGAGTGCTTTGGAAAAAGTCCTAACGTATCACAATTAAAAGCTGAGCTACTTCTCATTATTTCCCACCATGTGAGGGGATTACGAGTCCCTAAATTCACTAGTCCCACCCAATCTGGGCTGCTATACATTTTTGTCCTTAGAGAAAATAAGCTTGTTACAAAATGCTACTCAATGTAAAACACATAAGTATTCAGTGTACTGTGACTCTGCCTTAGCATCCCTGTAAAACACACAAAATCATACAAAAAGTACAAATGAAATCATTCTCTTTGGAACTGTTGTCTGTAAAAGTTGACAGGGTCTAACTTCAGAAAAGCTGAAATTTTCTTTTAATAATGCCTTAGAATGTTATATTTAAAATAAAAATTAAATATAACATACAGTTTACTTGTTCCAAGATTAAAATTCTTTTTAAAACCTCAATATACAGTGTGAGGCAAAAGTAGGCTTACAGTTGTTCCTATGGAAAATAATACAATAATTAATAAGTTATAATACAAGAATAAACTGTTTCATATACTTACAACTATAAGCCTACTTTTTACCCCATCCTGTATTTATTTTCAATATGCATCTTTATAGTTGGAAAGGATTACAGCTAAGAAATTTTAAAATAGTCCAGTTTTCCTCCAGTGTATATTTGTATCTTCAGATTCAAGAGTAAAAAATGTTCCTGAGACTCAGTTAACTAATATGCTATATTCCAAGTTAGTTCAACTTTGTTCAGTTGCTATACTTTTTCCATTTTTATTTTGTTTTCCTTGAGCTTTTGCTTCTTATTAAAGAACTCAACTGTAAGTTCTAAAGGAAAATATCCTTTAAAGCATCATAACTAATTTAATGTGGCTGAGGGATGTTTCTAAACTGTTTTTATAGAACGCTCATCTTTCCTTTTCCCCCCTCCTGTACTCAGCTACACAGCCTTTCCTTTTAATGGAGCGATTTCATCATATTTTTTACAGCACTATCAACACTGCGAGTCTCCCGCACCCACAACAATGGTAAGGAAAACAGAAGGTTAAGGCCATTGGAACCTAGGGCTAAAATTTCTCCAACCTATAGCACCACCAAGCCCTTTTCAGAAAATGATTACGTCACAAAGTCATACACGCTGCAAAACACACAAGGGGTGTGTAATTTGGAGAGACCAATTATTAAACACCAGAAAACTTCCAAACCAAAATTAGAAAAGAAGGCTTGTGAGCGCAGAAAAAAAAAAGCATTTGAAAACTCATTAGAAAACATGCTATACCAGATTTCAAAACTAAAAGCAAAGATTTAGCATCCCTATTCGAAAGTTAAAAAGGGTAGAGAGGGGTTGTTGCTGCTATTGTTTCATTATCATATCATTATATAGTAATGTGTATTTCTTCCAAAAAGCCTGAATTACTCTGAGGGTTAATTTATTTTCATGTTATCCCCCAATAAAAAAGAAGTTATGGGATATGCCAACTTTACTGAAGGAAAAACGTAATTATAAATGTGAGGCACCCAAAGACTTGTAACAGATAAGAGAAACCCAGAAATAACACTCAGCTCCTATGCTTGATGCCAATTCAAGTGGGGGGGGGAGGGGGAGGGGAAGTTCTTTACAATGCAAGATATAAACTTTTATTAACTCATAGTCCTGCTCATCAGTTCATATATTAAGAAGCAACTTATTTTAATTTTCATACTTGACATATTTGAAGGAAAACAATAATTTGAAAAATTCTCCTATACCTTAAAATGACTCACCATGTCCCTGACCACAAACCTGAGCCAAGAAAGAAAAGTGTTAAGCTGCTAACCTATAGCCACAACACGGCCTTTTGGGAGTCACAAAGACACAAATATGAAACATTTCCATGTCAGGCCTACCGAACAGTCTATAATACTATCAAATGTTTCCCCCAAGTCCAGTGCTTTTCAGGATGTTACCTCAAGCAGCCTATTCCTAATCATCTTTTAAGTCATGGCTGAAAGGCAACCTCTTACTAGCTTTCCTTGACACAGGTACTTCTGCTTTTATACTTATCTCCATTATAGCAACCAGCTCACTGCATAGGATTAGCCATATTCATACCTCCGGACTAGGACCATGTATTTTCACCTTTGACATCATGTAGTCAAGTGGTCCCCATCTTTTCACCGCTAAGGATCGTTAACCTATATTTTGAAAGATTGTTGCCTATCAACTAGCCACACCTATTATGTAATAATTCAATATTTTTAAATTATCAATCACAGACATATATAACTGACATTTAACACTTCTGATTAGCATGGTATTAGTCATTTACAGTGGTATATGGGAAATGCAGGATTGGTTTGGCTCTGGAAATAAGTATGAAGATAAAATAAATGAGAACTGACATTATACAGAAGAGACTGGAAAAAAAGGGGACCAAAAAAAGCCAGCCCTAATTTATGACATACAAGCTTTGTTTGTAGTGAATAATATCCTGAAGCAAAATCCAAATGAAACATTTATTTATATCAAGTAGGAAGTTAGACAGTATGACTGGCAAGGTTATCTACCCTGCATACCTTTTATTGAATGAGGCAATGAATATGAAAGGACTCTGAAAAGTGAGTTCTATAAAACTTAGAGAATTAAGGGCCCTTTTTAAGCCAAGGGTCTACTACTGATCACATAACTGCTATCAATTAAACCTAACACAATTGTCCAGAACTGTTCCACACACTTCTTATTTTTTAAGATATTTTTATTTATTTCAGAAAGGAAAGGAGAGAGAGAGAGAAGCATCAATGATAAGAATCGTTGTTCGACTGCCTCCTACATGCCCCACACTGGGGATTGAGCCTGCAATCTGTGCATGTGCCCTGACAGGAAATCGAACCATGACCTCCTGGTTCATAGGTTGACGCTCAACTACTGAGCCACACCAGCTGGGCTACACACTTCTATATATAGTATATTCAAGCTTAATTTACCCAATAACCCTACCTGATAAATTCTATTACAATCCCTATTCTAAAAATTAGGAAATTGAGACTTAAAGAAATTACATAAATTTTTCAAGATCACAAAACTAATTTAGGAAATAAGATTTCAAAGGAAAGATTCAAGAAGTAAAAATTGAACATTTAATTTTGGTTTTCTCACATGTAAGTCTATCATTCAAATAAAGAATATATTTTTCTAGAAAACAGATTTAGATGCGTATATTTGGCACAAAGAACTTCCTGGTGCTAATCATTGAAACCTATAACCAAGGAAGATTATAAAATATTCTTTGCTGGCTTTCAGTTAAGAGAGCTTCTTAACTGACTGGAATGAAGATAGAGTGATTAGTACATGCTTGGAGGATAGAGGATGACAGATGAAATGACCTTTCAAATCTCTTCCAATTCTTTGAATTGGAATTTTCTCATATTTGAGAGCTGGATATCCAAACCCTACATTTAGTCACTACTTCATCCCAAGTCTGCCAGACTAGTAATGAATTCTCCTTTCTTGGAAAGAAAGGAAGGAACATGTATTGCTGTCTATATTTCATATCAGAGGGAAAAAAGCAGATTATGTAATTTGCAAATATGTAGTGAAGCTAAAATGAAAATCCAGATCTTTCCAATTCTAAGTATGGTATCACTTCAACTTTAATAGATAACGTGTATTAAATATTTATTTTATGACAAGCCCTGAGCTCAGTGTTTTCCATTCATTTATTTCATTTAATCCTAATAACCCTATTGTGTAGATATTATTATAACTCCCATTTTAGAGATGAAGAAATGGATTACACCAAGAATATATTGGGGGGGGGGGGTGAATGGGGTGGCTAACTTCTACAGAGAAGGTTCATTCCTCATGGAAATAGCTAGAGATGATTTATAAGAAAATAACAGCATTCCTGCCCTTTGATATTTTTCCCAGTAAAGAACAAAGAACTATTCTCTCTTCGTTAGGAGCATTCTTCTCCAGTTATACCAATGACCTGTTTGGTACAACAGGAAAAGAATGACAACTGGGCCTAAATTCCCCCACCTACCATATATTAAAAATCTTCAATAGAAGAGAAAATTCTTTTTTTTTCTTAATTTTTTTTAATTAATTTCAGAGAGGAAGGGAGAGGGAGAGAGAGATAGAAACATCAACGATGAGAGAGAATCATTGATTGGCTGCCTCCTGCACACCCCCTATTGGGAATAGAGCCTGCAACCTGGGCCTGTGCCCTTGAACAGAATCAAACTCTGGACCCTTCAGTCCACAGGGTGATGCTCTATCCACTGAGCCAAACCGGGTAGGGCAAGAGAAAATTCTTAACAAATAAAGACTATGGCTTCAAAAATGCCCTTCAGGTTGCCTAGAATTTAGTAAGGCTCAATCACATTACCCAATGACCTGTTTGTGAAGTATAAAATGAAATATTTGCAACCATGCCTCAGAATGAGTTCCATTTGAAACCTATGCTCATCATTTTTTTATATATCTGTTGCATTTTCTTTTTTTCACATACTATAAAGCATCTTTATTTTTCTTTGTCTGATTTTAAAGAACTGCTTTTCAAAGAAGCAAAGAGATTGTGCTCAAATCACAATAGCACTAAAATTCCACAAAGTCAAAATCACAAATAGCATTAATTAACCTTTTGCACTCAGGTGTCGAGTGTGACTCGACATGGTTAGCATCGGTAGCAGCTCGAGAAAAAAGCAAGCGAGTGCAAAGGGTTAAAATTCCACTTTGCATTTGAATGGATATATTCAAAATAGACTATTGCAATTAGTCTCTTTAAGGTGACTAGAAACAACAAATTATTAAAGTAGCAAGGATAATAGATCACTTCAAAGGTTATCTTGTGAGATTTTCAGAGAAGAAAGAGATCAAGAAGAAGTTGGAATCAGAGAATATAGAATGTTTGCATAGAAGTGTATCATATTTTGTACTTTGAATTTACCTTATATTTATTATGCATATGTCATCACTGAACAGCATCGAATCAATATACTTAAGTAATTTTGGCCCAAAACAGTTTAAAAACACAAAAACTCTTAAAGAATTCCATTATATCACATTAGGCTTCTTCAATACATGGTGCTTCCATCCAGAGAAACGTTTTAAAAGCTTTATAGACCAGGAGAGCTTGATAAATAAAATATACCAGCGAAGTCCTTGCCACCAAACCAGAATGTTCACAGATAGAGCACAAATACAGAAATAGAAAATTACAGAGCAGCAAATTCAAGTTAGTTACCAAAGATGCAAAATCTTCTAAAACATACACAACATTGAACTACCAATTATTAGATTTTATTTCACTATTCTATCTTAAATAACTACAGGTTAAGATGCTAACCAGTTCTTTATAAGAAGAATCAAGCATCTCCCTATAAATGCAGAGATGACTCTTCAGATAAAGATTTCTATCATTTCAAATCATTGTTTTTCACTTGAAATAGTAAGAAAGAGAATGCCACTACACATTTTTTATGCCATTAAAAGATAAGGAAGGATATTTCAGAGTTCTTGAAGCATTGTAAAAAAGAAAAATTTTCCAATATTATGTACTGTGCAAGTTAGTGAGGATGACTAAATATATTAGCATTATAAAGTAGAAATAACTGGGCGGTTGGTATTTTAAATGTAGTTTATTAGTTTATAATAGATTACAGCATCTACAATTAACCTCAGAAAATAATTCACATCTTTCCTAAAATTGCAAGTTTTTTTGAGTGAATAGTAAAATATGAGTGACATATAAGGGGTCTTAGAGGAGCAAGAAGAGAATCTGAATATAAACAAGCCATCATTCTGGTAAAAGGAAATACAAACAACTGGAATAAAAATAGTTGATGCACAAAAGCCATAATGAGGGGGTAGCTCAAAAAATAACTTCTACTTTGAATGGTTTGGATGAAATACAAATTATCCACAGAAAAGTGTGGACTGGCATAAATGTTTGTACAAAATTATAAGTGTATTTCAAGAAGTATGCAAGAGGCAACCGCCTGCATGATGCACAAGGTCCCGGCGATGCTCTGTTTAAGTGCTAGTGCACAGAGTCCAAACCACTGCATTTTAATTACCATGCAGCCTCAGATATATTGCCTTTGATATGGAAATGTTCTTGTTCTCTCATCTTCACATATGGTCTCATGCACAGAAATCTTTATCTGATTCATAAAAAATAAACTAGAATCCAATCTCAACACCTGACCTCAGTGCTTAGAAGTTTTTTACTAAGCATGGTGTCACTATAAAAAGAATGGCTAATATTGGGGAAAAGTTGGATATTTTGAGCAATGATATGAAGGATCTGCAGTTCAGAATTGAATCGATCCTGTTTCTCTGAGGTTTTAAGGTTTCATGTTCCCTTTTTGAGACTACCACGGATTTGAGGAAAAACAGGGCAGCATCCTTTCTGTGGAGGTGAGAGAGTCCGTAGTTATTTAAATTATATACCCCCATCTTACAACCTCCATGCACAGTCTTTAATTGATATTTTTATCCAAATTATAACAATAGGTATTTAAAATTTGAAAAGCTCTACCAAAAATCATACCACACGTTTAAAACTCTTTCCAGTTTGACGAAATGCCTAAACAAAGTAATTCACTGAAAAGCTTTTACCCTCTTCCACAGAACAAGGAAAATAAAAACACTTTTCCTATAAATGAGTAATGAATATGTAATGAGAGAATGATGAAAGTTTCTGATATAATTCTTACCAAAACAATTCGTTTTCAAATCACAGTTGAAGGGCTTCGTGTGAAAACGATAAGCTATACATTTAAACTGTGCTTACATCTAATAAAATTGCTTTTCATAGACTATAGTGGTATGGCAGCTTTTTTTTTTTTTTACTTGAGTATGTTGAGAGTCAGAGTATAATCAGCAGAAAATGTGGAGTTAGAATAAAGACATAAAATGTTCAATGCATTGTTTTCCTTGTTAGGAAAAAAAATAATAGGGGAGAGCCATATTTCTTAAACAAGAAGCAATCCAAATGCAAAAATAGTCTATTTCCTCCTCTAAAAAGCAATATTCATATTTTAGCAAGTTTCTATAATAAAATCTGTTTTCATTAAATCTCATATACCTACATAACTTGATAATTCTGAAATAACCTAGATTAGTTTTTTAAAAAACCAGTAATATGACCCATCTAACCTCATGACAGCAGATAATACGTCCCATCTGCAAATCATCTTGCTGTATGTTATCTGTGTTTTATCATTTCTAGTACCTGTCTGTGCCTGATATGGTACTCTCAGACACATTAGCTTGATGGAATGTTTCACTTGACTTCAAAAACATCAATTGATATATATGCACCCCTAAACTATATTTAAACAAACAGCTCTTATATCAACTAAAATTTCAGTTGTACTGTACTATACTTTTAGAGAATGCTGTTTGTAAATATTTAAAAAGTATATATGAATTCTTTGACTAACAAGAGAATTCTTTCAAACTTAGAGATAAATAACATAACTGAAAAGTATAGAAAATATTAAAAGTCAGGCTTAATGCCAATGTATTAAAAGAAAATTCATTTATTCCAGTACCTATTGTGCTAATTGAAAATGAATTATTTAAGACATCACTAATTTCTTCAATAGAAGAATGGATATGTGTAGCAATTTTATCAGTAACCAATAATTCAATAATTCCTTTTTAAAAGTCAAATAGAAACAGACATAATGCCACCAAAATTGATCATTTATGTTTTGAAAATAGTATTTTAAAGCTTTAAAAGAAGAACTTGCCAGATATGGTCATATTTTAAACATATGCTTTTCCCTTACTAAGGAAAATATCTGTCACTTTCTGCTACTAATGAAAAAACGTCCAACAGACTATAATATTCCTATTGAATGTCATTTATTCCAGTTATTGTTACTGAATCCAGTATAGAATCAGCTTAAGATATAGAGATAGTGTCTTATTAATTAATATTTACATTTATTTTTCTTTATAGTATAATGTTTCGAGTGTTATAGTTACATATTATACTATTATAGGAATTTGTATCATGCGCCATAATAACAAACTCATAAATTTTGCATTTAAAAAGCATATATACCAAGAGAAAGTTCCTTCTGATTACTTCCAAAAAAAATCCACTAAGAACAGCATTACATAGGACGAACAATAAAAAAAACAAAACCATCTTATTTTGCTACTATATGTGAGGGGATATGGTGGGAGAGCAAAGGAGAAAGGGGGTGTTATTAGTACCTGAGAAAAGCAGCAGAGGATGTCAGTTTGCTTAGGGAATTAATGACCTAGCAATAGCTAGATCCTGGTTACTCACTGCCTTTGGTAATGAACTAGATCTAATAAGTGTGGTGCACACTTGCATGCTTTCAGAGTCTGAAGGATTTTTTTTTTTTGGTTGGTTGTTGTTGTTCTTGTTGTTTTAGGATAAGGACAATCTGTCTTGAGTTATGAGGTTTTCAAAAGTGTAGGAGAAAAAAACCTACATGCCATTAGGCCTACTGCTCATGTGCTCACATATGTGTATTCAAAAAGATACTCTCAAAAGTATGTAGCTCATACATTCATGGTCCGGTAGAGTATTAAAAAATCAGTCATAACTTTTCCCCTATTATAAAACATGAAATATTACATTGGTTCAATAAAAAATCAAATGCAACTAAGGAAAACCATGTCCCCACTTCCCACCTGAAAGGTTACACTCCTGCAGCCACAGCAAAGCTAGCCCTATCCCACTAAACTTACGGATGGATTTAGGATGTTGGCTTTTTTGTTTTAAAATAAAGAGAATCTTCTAGAAGGTATCAGGGGAGGAAGGAGCCTGATGAAAGTGCCCAATGCTGAGTGTTGGCTTCCACCGTGACTGCACAGATAGAGGGAAAGTCATGTTCATGGCTGCAGAAATCCGGCTTCCGCCCGAGTGCATGCAAAAGCTGACCTGAGGATGGGGCTGAGAAGCCAGGTGGGACTCTCAAGCACCAATCTGGGTGCAAACAGAGAGGACAGGGCACTGCCCCTAAGAAGCCCAGCTGAACCAGAGTGAGACAAGGAGAGGCAGCAGATCTTACCCACTGTGAACACTAGCAGCCCCAAGCGGCTAGGCCCTGAGGGGGTGGGGGAGGGGGACAGTAGCTGCAATCCGGACACAGATACCAATTTGCTGGGTGACCTCTGGGGTGGGGGTGGGAGGGAGCACAGAGACAGGTGAGCACTCCAAACGAGAAGCCTGAAGCCCCTACCCAAGCCGGGACACAACGCCAAGCCTGGACTAGCCCTGGTGGATTGGAGCACAGAGGGACACTTAACAGCCCCCCTCCATGGGCGGCGTGTGCAAGAGTCGGTCTACTGCCAGATTTACACAGCCGAGCCACACTGCACCCCCTTTCCTCATTCAGTCTGCACCCTGCCGCTGGTTTACCCCTCTTAGCCAGTAGTTCCCCCTCAACCGAAAAAAAAAAAAAAATACAGAGAGCTGAGGCACAGGAACGTGGAGAGAGATCAATCAAAGACAGGGCCACGCTGTCACCGTCCCCCGGGGTGCAGGGGCCTCCCAGGGCTGTCCGGGCCGGTTGCACCCTTCTTCGGAAATCCTGCAGCCCAGGACGCAGCTGAGCGGGCCAGGTCGGCCCAGCCCGTGCCTGCGGGCCTGGGGCCTCGGGGACGAGGTGCTGAGTGCGCAAGCTAATTATACATGTGGCATTTGGGCAGCCGACTGTCCAGTGACACCTTACCTTATGAGGAAACGTCAACCCAAGCAACTGTGCAAAACAACATGCCATCGCGGGATCAGCTTCGCCGGCTCTCAGCCGGCTCGGGGATTGCTTTTCCCACAGCCTCTCACACTCAGCGAAGGAATGTGGCCTGCGGAGGCCAGCCGTGGGGGGGAGGGCCCGCCGGGGTGGTGGGGGACAGGCGGGGAGGTCCTTGCCAGGTGTCCGTCCAGGCCCCCCCCCCCCCTCGCCATGGACCAGCGCGCGGACCCAGCCACTTGACCTTTTTTTTATTATTATTATTATTATTATTCTTCACCAAACCCTCCTCCTAGAAATAGACTGGGCGGGGCTGCGTCTGTGCTCCTCGGGACCCGGGGCTCGGGCATGTGACTATAAAGGGCAGGGGAGCGGGGACCCTGGGGGGGCGGGGGCGCAGGGGCACGCTCGCATCCCGGAGACTCCGCGGGGCGGTGGGCCGGGCCGCCCCGCCGGGGAGGAGGGCGGGCCACACCGCAGTGCGCGCCGGGGTCAAGCGCCCGGGACGGGGGGGACGTCATCCCAGTGCCCCACTGACAGGGCGGCCGGAGGCCCGGAGCCCAGCCCCGTCCGCCGGAGCCACGGCCTCGGGCCGCCTCCAGACCGAAACTTCGAGCACGGGCCCCGGAGGCGGTCACACACCCAGAAGCGGCCGGGGACGCCCCGCCTCGCCCACCGCGCAGCCCCGCCAGCAGCGCCCCGGCCTCCTTCCGTTCAGCCCCCGAGCAGGGGCCGCAGGCACCCTCCGACAATCCGTGCAAACAAATGTCTCCCAACTTGGTCAGCCTCAGAGAACTTAAATAACACTCAAAACACGCCGGCGACCGCCACCTTTTATCTGCTCGGAGCACACCAGTTCTCTGTGTGTGTGTGTTTTTATCTGAAAGCTCCTCGGAGCGCCAGGGAAACAGTCCGGGGGAAAAGGGAGCTAATCTGTCCTCCGCAGCCGCAGGCGCTCCTCCCGGCGCCCGAGCACCGCCCCGGCAGACTTTGCACGAGCCCCCGCCTGGCTCGGGCCGGCCCTCGAAGGGAGACCGGGAAACGCGGCTCCCCCGAGAGCAGCCCGGCTCGGGCGGGTGGCAGCACCGACCCCCGGGCCCGGGCCGAGCCCCCGAGCGGCAGATCTCGGGGGTCTGCGGAGCGGAGCGTGCGGCGGCGGCGGCGGCCGGCGGGCCCCGGGCTGGACGCCGAGAAGGACGGAGGGCGCCGGGGCCGGGCTCGGGGACACGGAGTGGGAGAGCACCGGACCGAGAAGGGCCGGCGACTGTGTGCGGGGGAGCCCGGGGATCCCCGGGTCCCCAGGCCGAGCCCGCGCCCCGCAGGGTTGGGCAGCCGCTCACACACGCCCCCCGCCCCGCCGGGCCCGGCACCCCTGCCCTAGGGTCCCGGGCAAAGAGGGACCACCGATGAGCACTTGGGTTTCGGATGGTCTTGGAATTCGGCTTGTTTATCCCAAAGCGACCCTAAAAAGCCAAGTCCAAAAAACATAAGGGGAGGGGACGGGAAGGCAGAGAGCGGCGCGGGAACTGGAGGCAACTCGCGCGGGGTCCCGGGAAAGTTGCGGCGGCGCAGCGGCGGGGGGAGCGCGGACGGAGGCAGCGCGTGGGGTTTCTAGCGACCCGGGTTTCCCGGGCGCACTCCTCCCGGGGCACTGCACCCCGCAGGGCAGCGCGCGGCCGAGATCCTCCGCCTCTCGCCCGCCCTCCGCCAGCGGCAAGCCCGCAAATAGCCGAAGTTTCCAAACCAAAATGGGGGTGGGGTGGGGGTTAGCGCTAAGGAGCCCAGAAACCCAGTGGGTCCTCCCCCCGCCCCCCCCCCCCCCCACCTCCCGCACCCCGAGCCTGGCGGACACTGAAGCGCTCCGGAAAACGGCGGCGTCGCAGCCCAGTCACACGGCGAACCAACCCAACACTTTTCAAGAAAACAAAATATTCGCTGGGAAACTTACTTTGCATTTAGCCTCTATGCTTTGGGGGGGATGCGGTTTAGGTCGGCTCGTAAGGAAAGCTCGTTTTGTCCAGGTTGGATATTGTCTACTTATGGATCAGCCCTTGGGTGAAGGTTTATTTTAATTTATGGCTTATGCATTCTTTTAAGGTCGATTTACATGACCTCCGGCTACAACTAAGACAGCCGAGGAGGGCACTCCAGTCGTCAGCCGGCCAAACCCACAATTAAAACAGCCCTCCCCCTTAGTCTCGGTGTGACTCTCCCGAGGTAGGCTGGTGGCCTGCTTTCCTCTTTCTTTTCTCTCTCTCTCTTCTTTCTTCACTTGTCTTTTTCCCCCCTCTTTCTCTTTTTAATATCACGGAGTAAGATGTGATATCAATTTGAAAGTTTGGGTATAACTTTTCTCTAAACCCAAGCCTGCAGCGATAACGCGATACGGCGCTCACAAAGCCCTCGGGATGCTGCCCTCTTGTGGGCACGAAAGGCATTACCACCCAGCGGTCCCATCTGAACCCTCACCGAGCACACACGCAGCAGCTGAGCGAGAGAGAGAGAGAGAGAGAGAGAGAGAGAGAGAGAGAGCGCTACACACGCAGGCACAAGCTTCTTACATCACACACTTGCGCAAACTTCAATGAGATACCTACCTCAAAGTTCACGGAGACTTAACAATTCATTCTCTAAGCCACCTGACTTCTTTTTCCTATCGTTCCCAGTCATGTGGGTTAGAATGTCTACCCGGGGAAGTGGAGGAGGAGAAGGAACAAGGTGGGCCGAGAGGGCGGACAGATTTCCGGACGAATACTTAGGATGGCGATAACAGCTTTCTGTTGTCAAAGGTTGCGTCGTCTCTCTCTCTCTCGCCTGCTCTTTGGCCTTAGTGTCCTACGCACAGTGATCTACAGCTACCACATGTGTCTCCCCGGAGTGGATTTTGGGACTTGGAGGTGGGGGGGGTGGGGGCGGCAAGAAAACCCAGAAACCCGCCACGCAGATCTGTCACCGCCTCCGGAACCAGGCACAACTCTCCCAGAGGGGGATGCATCCTGGGGACCCGCGTGTCCGCCCGGCGGCGAGCGGCAGCCGCTCGGGCCCCTTTCTCAACTCTACTCCCCCTCCGCGCCGGCCCGCGGAGCGCCCTCCTCCCGCCGCTCCTCCCCCGCTGCCCTCCTCCCCGGCCCCGCTCGGAAACCCGCCCGGGCTGCGCGGCTCCCGGCCACCCGCTCCCTCGCAGGGCTCCGCGCGCTCCGCTCTAGTCCCTCCGCCTGTCCGGCCCCAGCCCCTGCGTCCCAGCTTCGGAAAACGAACCCTGGGGCTGCCTGGAAGGGCAGGAGCGGAAGGCGCGGGGCGGGGGGGGGGGGGGGGACGGCGGCCCGGCCCGGGGTGCCTGCCCCTGCCCCCTCCGACTCCCCAACAGGTAGCTCCCCAACGGGCCGCGCGCGCTCGCTCTACCGCCCTCGCTCTCCAGATCGCTCGCTCGCTCCGTCCCGGTTACCTGGGCGGGCTCCCGGACGGTGCCGCGCGGGAGGGCTCCTGGTGCGCTGCGCCTCGAGAGTAAATGGCATTAAAGAAAAAGGGAGAGATACAAATAAAATAAAATAAAATAAAATTTTTCTTAAGGAAGGGGAGTCGATGCTAGGTCAATTAGCACCACCCCGGGAGCAAGGGAGCGGAACCCCTCCACCCCCCGCAACGCCGAGGCCGGCGCAGCCCGTTAACTCTGAGTCTGCGGGGGTGTCCCGCCCGGGGCGGGGGAGCGCTGACCCGCAGAAGTTTGCCGCCGGGGTGCCGGGAGGTGCGCGCAGGAGCGGGCGGACTAGGGATTTCCCCCTTGAAACAAGTGAAGGCGATGGTTAGTGCTGTCAATCTTGGCAATCAGTGTGAGCGGCCATGTCGTAAGTATTCAAAGCATTTCCCGTCGTGCAACATCAGAAAGTGAGTGGCCAGGGCATTGATCTGAGCGAGGGAGAGGAGGCAGGGCTCCCCTCCCAGACAACACAGGCAAGATGAGACAAGAGGCGAGGGAGGCGGCGAGCCAGGCAGGGAAGCTGGGAGGGAGGGAGGGGGGAGGACGGGGGAAGGAGAAGGAGGGGAGAGCGGGAGGCAGAGGCGAGGGAGCAGGAGAAAGGGCAGAGAGCGGCGCGCGCCGAGGTTGGGACTGCAGAAGGCGCCTGGGAAGAGAGAGTGGAGCCACTTACTAGAAGGGAATGGGAAGGGGACAAAGAAGAGGGAGAGCTCGGGTCAGAGAGGAACGGTGACAAGTATTAGGTGAGAGAGGGGCTGAGGCGTAAAGGACCCGCGGAGCGCTCTTAGGACAGGAGCTGCTGGGAGGAGGAGTCAAGAGGAAGGCAAACTGAAGTGGGGGAAAGGTAGACAACTGGGGAAAGAGAAGGTAAAGTGGGAGCGGGGGACGTAGGGGTGGTAGTTTGTGCTTTGAGAAAGTTATGTGACAGAGGAGGGATGGACTGAAGGTTAAGAAGCACTGAGATGTAGAACTGGACCACAGAGGCGAGTCATGAGAGACACAGAGAAAGGGGAAGGACAGGGGCCGAAGCAGACCTGGAAGAAGGAAAGAAGGATGAATATTAGGTGAATAATAAGGATGAAGGACAATGAAAAATGAAGTGGTAGAAAGAGTAAAGAAAGAGGTGCAGGAAGCATAGATAATGAAAACACGCCAGTTAGTAGGATCTCAGTAAATGGGAGAAGAGAAACGTATGTTAAAAGATGCAGAAGGAGGAACTGAAAAGAAAAAAAAAAAGAAAAAGCAATTGATAGAAGAGATTCTTAGCTTATGTAGCTGGCAGTATACTGGAGGCCATGAGGATTATGGAATTCACGAATGAAAATTATTATAAATAACAAGACGTACAAACTACCAAAGAAAAATGATTATACCTGTACAACAATAAATAAACAGTTCCACATGAATTACATGGATAAGTTTGGGTTATGTGGACTTGAGTGTGTGATATATGTGTACTATCTCAACTGTGTATAGGAGTATATTTGGAGAAACAATTTCAAGAGGGGTCGCTTGGAAGTTATACAAGATGAAAAGAATTTCAGTTACCTAGGACAGCATGTAAAACTCCAAACTCAGAAGCATTAAATTATGTAAATAAGACTTCCCCAAAAATAAATGAATTAAAGATTCTCTTTGATGCATGTGTAGGATAGATAAAAGATTTGAAGGGTATAGAATGGCCTAAAAAAAAAAAAAAGCGAAGACCTGGAACTTTATCTCAGTGCAAAAAAAAAAGAGTGGGGGACTTAGAAGTGAGAGACTACTCATACATTAAGGTAGTAGAGATACAGAATACAAGAGATATGAGAATACCAGCTTTGACAGTAAGAGATGCAGAGATAACTAGAGGCAGTGTGTACAAGGTGAGGTTGGCCTTAACCCGGGCTCAAAGAAAAAGACTAGATTTGAGAAACTGACGTCAGTGGAGACTCAAAAGTACATCAAGATTAAAAACTGGGAGATAGCTTCTGACATACTAGCATAACCTGCAGAGGTTTGCGGAAGGAGAGGCCCTTACTCTGTAAAATCTGATATGAAATGGCCACTTGGAGATACTTCATAAACAGACACTTTATGAAAGGAGATAGGAACCAAAAGAGAGGGGTCAGGAATTTTGACTAGAAAATCCAGAATGTTCATGGCAATCTAAAGTTGCCATTTGGGGGAAGACCTCCCACAGATAAAAGGTAAGGGGGAGAAGGCCTCGTCTTTGTCACATGAACTTGTAGGAAGGTGGAGAAAGCAAGCAAGCACGAAGATGGAACAGGCTAAGTGTCCGTCACGCACCGGCTTCTTCAAGGATACTCCATGTTTGGTTTCGTATGGATGCCAGAGAAGGAAAAAGAATAGAGATAAGGGTGGGGGTGACCACCTCCAATTAGTGGGACAGGAGCAATAGCTAGGAGCTTCTACCCCAATAAGAAATGCGATGCTTGAGTATTGGGAGTTAGGAGCTGTAAGTTAAAGTGACTGGATGACGGTTAGCTGAGGGGAGAGCTAGTCCCCACCAGAACGTTTTGTGTCCCCGTGGCTCACAGCGAATTTCAGGGCTGAAAGGTCTGCCTGAGAGGTAGGCTAAGAGAATGCCCAACACCTTGCACGCCAGCTCTTTCCACAACTCGCTCGCCCCGCCCTTGACCTCCAAGGCCCTAGGGGCAAACCCAGACGGTGTTTCCAGCTTAGACTGGGGTCAGTCTCTTCTGGGATTTGTTTTTTGTGTTCATTTGGGTTTGGGTTTTGTGAAGAGTGTGGCCCATCGCTGGGATCCGGAGCTCTTGGGCCGCCTGCCCTGGAACTCAACCGCAGGAGCCAATCTCTCCAAAAACTCAAAATCCAGGGACCTGTCCTGATGCTTGTAGAGTTAGGGCCATGAGGAGAGGTGGTACTTTCAAGCCTCAAAGCCTGAATTCTCAGGGAGGGGCCGCGGAGGAAGGGGAAACATCCGGGAAGGAAAAGGTGGTGTTCCACTGGGTTCCTCAGAGTTGCTGCGACAAGTTTGGCTTTTCGAGTACCAGCGCATCCGTCTCTTTAAATCACCCAGCACTCGGGAACCTGGGGGGTAACACTGGCCCTGCCGACAACTTGCAGGCCACTGGCAGAAGGCAAACAACAACAACAAAAAAAAGTAAAAAGAAGAAAAAGGCGACATTATCGAGATATCTGGTATCCAAGGCCCTAAGAGCAAGCCACGATGGACTTTCCAGGAGGGAGCTACAGGATTCCTCTTTAGATTTTACCTAATAAGCTGATACCAAAGTGGATCAATAAGGCGGCCCCCGGGGCTGGTCACAACATTAATCCCGAAAGTGAGGGAACTAAAGTTTGGGGTCTTCGTGACGCCCTTCAGGCTGTGCACGGGGTGACACGTGGCCCTGGGGGGTGGCGGGGCGCCCTGGGGGGTTCCTTTCTAGCCTCCCGCAGCGCAGGGGCAGGTGGAGAGCCCCACACTGGCCGTCAGCGCGGGGCTCTCCGCCGGGTCCGCACCGGCCTGCGGGCGCAGGCAGCCCCGGAAGTAGCCCAGGTCACCCAGGCTCCGCGGGCCGGGTCCAGGGCGCACAGGCTCCCTTTCCGTGCGCCTGGGAACCCCGCAGTGGCGCAAGCACCCCGGGCGAGAGCTCGGGGGAATGGGGCGCAGATAGGAGCTGACTGACAGGCCCGCAGCGGCTGTGGCTGCCCCCGCGCCGTCCAGGTGTCCCTGCGCACCGCACCCAGGCAACTGGGCTGGGCTGAGTTTGGCCTCGCACCTCCGGGGAAGAGGCGCCAACCCGCAAAGGCAAGGACCGCGCGGTTCCTGGGGGGAGGTCCCCCTGCACTTGGGAAGGGTAATGCAAGGAATTCTGCTCCAGAAGTTCATAGTTAAAGCACCCACGAAAAAAAAAAAAATCAGAACCACTGTCCAAAACCTCAGATTCTCGCTTTGATAGTCTCCTTCCACCGGCCGAGCGGACAGTTCGGATCTACACGAGTTCAGCTCAAGATCGCTAACTTCTCTCGGGAAGGGCTGTCTAGCTACTGCACAAATCAGACCAATGGACACGTCTTTACTTCCAAAGCGCGGGGAGTGAGGACTTTTGCTGGAACGAAGAAATTAGTGAAAGAGTATTTAAAAAAAAAAAGGGAAGCAAGTTGAAAACTTTAATGACAGCATGGAGAAAAGTTTTAGCCACCCGTTTCCTTAAACAGGGAGCACAAGTAGACCAACGCTCCATCGCACTTCCCTCCAGCCTGGTGTAACCCAATAACCCGAGCCCCCCAATAACAGTGCCCTTGGGACTCTGCCTCAAGAGGTCGGAACTCGCGTTCCAACGACAAAAGCAAAACGCAAGCTGTGACTAATACTCTGCGTCCCAGGAGACGTCATTTTTCTGCCAAAGGACCAGGCATTGTCCCTCGACTTGCCGTGGACAGAGAACAGCGTTACATTTCATCGGAACCTGCGCCTCGTCCTGTTGGGAAGACCCCAGAGGTGGCGACAGTTAGCAGAGCGGCACCGTCACCCGGGAGGTGGGGGAGAGGGGTACAAATGCATGAACTTTTTTTTCCGAAGAGAAAAATCAAGAGAAATCAAAAAAATAAGTTTTACAGCTACGTCTTTCCTGGCTCAGGAAAGTTCATGTCCGATGTGCTTCTGCCGTCTCAGGCGCAAAGCCCCGGGGTAGGGGAGGGCAGGGCTGGGATCTGCATGCTGATAAGAGAAGGCTGCTGTACTTACAGTGACAGAGGGCAGGCTGCGGGAGAAAGGCTGTTTGTGTGAGCCTGCGAGTTACCCAGGGCTGCAGTGAGAGCAGAAGGGAGGAGTGGGAGTGCCAGGCTGCGTACACCTTCACCGCGTCTCATTACATCTGCCAGCCTCTCTCTCCCTCTCTTTCATTTCCACATTCCCTTTGTTCCTGGAAAAAAAAAAAATCTACACGTCACATCAGAGTCCCCAGATGCAGTCTACACCAAAGAAAAAAAAATGAATAATTCAATCAAACTGTGCATAGTCTCTAAGGCAATAAATCTATTGCACTTAAAGAAACGAAGGGTAATTACCGCCATGGAATTAGAATAAGGCCAAAGACCCTAGATGTCGTTGAGTCTCTCTCTCTCTGGGTAAACTCCCCGGTCAAATAAAGTTTCATTTATTGAATCCTTTGGACATCTCAAAGGAAAAGTCAGGGAAAGATTTTTCACTTATTTTACGAGGATATTCACTTCTTTTTGAACACATTTTAGGAAGGGGTGAGAAGAAAGGGGGGGGGGAGCTTAGGGCATACTACCCTGCTCAGAAGGCTCCCAGAGGAATCAGCATAGAGCGGGCAGAGACAGGAACCGAGACAACGTGTCCGAGGAGCCTGCACAGGGTCCATCTCTCCACCACCGCCCCCCCTCCGCCCTGCCCGCCCCTCTGCACCCTCCTCCGCTGCTCTTTAATCAGCTGAGGACTGCCCTCCACTCGCACCCGCCGCCGCAGTTCCGCGCGAGGGAAGCTGGAATGTGGGGACTTACCTGCAGCACCGAGACCCATGAGAAATCGCGCTTCCCTGCCACCAACACCCCATGCCATCCCCATGCACAGAGTCCTGTAACCATCTACTTCTTCCATCTGCCTAAGGGAAACTGCAAACGGGACCCCACACACACACACTCACACACACACACTCACACACACACACACACACACACAATTGAATGGAAGCTCTGTACTGTACCGACTTCTGGATTTGCCCTGGGTTCAGTTTAGGGGATGTCTGGAAAGGAAAAAAAAGGGGGGGGAGGAAGAAAAGGAGGGGGTGGGGGGGAAGCCCCAGGCTTGTCCAAGTTAGTGAGAAGGCTGTGTCAGGCAGGAAGGAGCCTACAGGAGAATCAGCTGGGATGCAGACTGGCTCTGGGGATCTCAGTTCTAGGAACCGTGTCCTTTCGTCCGGAGGTAAGCATGTGTGACTGTCGCACGTTTATTCTTTCGCTGTGTGTCTCTCTTCCCCAGCCCCACGGACCCACCCTCCCCCTCGGGTCAGCCAGCATGCACCCCGGAGAAGGGCACAGCCAGAGGGCTCTCTTTTCCAGGTCTCTCCACTTATGAATTGTGGGTGTCACTGACACGCTATTAGCAAATCGTCCACGGCGGGCAGCAGCCACCAGACCCCGGCCCTCTGCTGGTGGCGCCCTGGTCGCGAGCATCTCGGGCTGCAGAGCGTCCGAGAACCCCAACCCTTCGGGGGATGCCAGCCTGAGGGTTCAGGTGAGGCGGGGGAGACGCGGTGTCCCATAGGGTTCCGCTGACGGTATTCACCCCATCACCGCCTCCCGCGCATGGAAACACACACACACACACACACACACACACACACACACACACACACACACACTGCCTTTCTGACCGAACTCCTCATCTGAACTCAAGTCCCTTTAACCGTCAATTCAGCCGGTTGGAGACCAGCGGGAAAACTAGGATGAGACGTGGAGGAACTGCGAGGGTGCCAACCTGCGACTTGGCCGAGCTTTGTTTACGGGCCTAAGTCGCCACCTAGAGGTCGAGCGGAAGACTGCGCCTGGCCGCCGCCGGCGAGACGAACCCTGCGCACCTCGGCCCCGCAGCCTCGGCGACCGACCGCGGGGACCGCTTTAAAGGGAAGCAAAGCGGGGCGCCCCGCGAGCGGAAGGGGCCGCGAGGTGCGGCCTGCCCTCCCAGAACCGGGCTGAGAAGGGTGAGGGCTAACACCGCACCCTAGCTGAAACCCATCCCGGGAACCTAGCGAAGGGGCGCGCTCCCAGCAAAGTACAAAGCTTCGGACTACAGGGTCTGGAGCTCCAGGGCAGGCGCTGCTGCCCCGAAACTTCAAGCAACAACTCCCAGGGCACTGGCTGAGGATGGAGGCGGCTTCCCAGAGGCTTGGCGTCCGCTCCGGTCCTGGCCTAGGACCGAGCTCCCTTTGGCAGCGACCTCAGCTCAGCAGGGCTCCGCACAGCACTCCCGGGGCTCCTCTCCCGCTAGCTCGCCGCTCTCGGGGCCGGAGACAAAGGGACTCAGGGGCGCGGCCAGACCCGGAGTCACTAGGGATGGGGGGTGGGGGAGAGGGGGGGAGGGGAGAGCCAGGGAGGGGAGCTTCCAGACGAGAACTGCGCTTAGGAGAGGGATGCCTTGGCAACTCCGCCGCCTGGACATTTTGTCTATAGTCGCCCATTTCTCAGGAAATCCGTCCTTCTGATGGTCTAACAATGGATTCGGTAAAACAATCTTGATTGCTCATTAGTATATCAGCGATTTTTTCAACTCTCCCCACCCCTACCTCTATAGAAACACTTTTTCACACACCGTTCTTTTTGCATTCAGGGCTTGCATTCTAAAGATACCAGGCTTAAGAATGCCTTAGCTAAAACCTGAAATAACTTGTGTGGGTTCTTTGTTATGCCTGGACACGGCCTCCAAGGCGTGGGGAAGTCCACTAGGCCACTCCAAGTCCATCCTCCTCCGTGAACAGGGCCCCTTCGCTCCGAGAAGAGGGCCTGCTCCGTCATCTCCCTGTTACTGGGGTGCACAGACATTGTTCAAATGTAATGCTTTACAAAAGAAGAAGAATTGTATTTCTCTCAAGAAAAAGGAACCTCGGAAACTATTTTGTGTAACCTGAGGCCATGAATCACCCCTTACTGACTCCAGCAGGGGCCTTTCAGTATTTTAGTCAGAATAATAATAATAATAATAATAAATTAAATAAATTTAAAATTTAAAAAGAGAACCACAGCAATCCAGTGCTAATAATGGACAACAGAAATGTCTTTTCCAAGAAGAGAAGCAACAGGCCCCCAAACCAGACCCTATTCCACTGTTCGATGCCACAGCCTAGCACATGAACATTGGATTGCTCCGCCACTAATGCGGAGAGCTGAGTGTTACTGAATACAGGGCTGGATTTTCCCAGGGAGTCCCAATTATAGGAACACCTGTGTTAAGTAATGTTATTCTAATCCACTGCGAAAACCTAGGTATGTAATAGCCCTCAAACCATCTCATTTCTTAGGGGCAGTGGGGGTGGGCCAACCTCCTGGAAGAACAGTGCCCCCAAGAACCTTATCTCAGGGGGGACCTTGGTTTTACCATCCTGATCCTGGCAGCTCGTTTTCTCTTCAATGGAAGGATATACACATGAAGCTTAATGTAACTGACAGAAACTAAGCCTGAGTAGAAACCTCACTTAAAGAAAATCAAATCAAAGGCCAATGACTATAAAACTGGAACACATGGCAAATGGCACATGTACAGTCAGGCACCAATTCCATGATCTTTACATCGAAATCCTAACAACCTGGGACAAGTTCTCACTATTCCGAATATATACTTCACTTTGCTATAAATAGAATGTCAATGGCCAAACATAATGAAACAAAACCATTGTGGTAGAAAACAGAAAATTATAAGCCTATACCTATTCCCTCCAAAAATACACATCAGACCTAATTCTTTAAAATGCCAGACCCTAATATTTTTGAAATGCTATCTGAAAGAAGATTATGTATTAATGAAATGATTGCTTTATAGCTTAAGGCTGCCAAAACTAATGCCACTGAAAGGTCTAGATGAAAAGTGAAATGTTTATCACTCATCCAAATGTTTGTCTTACAGTGATGCGTAGAATTACATTTCTAACTAAAAGTGATCTAGATAATTACATAGGTAAGCATGTTTATCGCAAAAACCACAGAAAGAAAAATATGATAGAGTTATAGGAAAATTCAACCACAGAAATAAACTTTATTCACTAAAATTCTAAGTATCTCCTGGGATAGCATCCTTCTGAGATATCCTGTTACCTTTTCACCATCAAGTAATATTGTTAAAGCATTTGCATTCTTTCATATGTGCTTCTCTGTGTTTAAAGAAACACCTCTTTCCAAATCTGGGATTTATAATCCACTAAGATGACTACACATTTTAGCCACACCAGAAACATTTGATAAATCATATATAGATCCATTTCTGTGCCTAATAAAAGACAAGCAAGGGATACCAAAATAATGCTGTAAAACTGCTCACTGATAAATATCAAATAATAAAACAATAATTTACTAATATTACTAGGCTTTAAAAGTTTGATGATTTACCTCAGAAATTTTATGCTTTATATATTGTGTTAACATTGTTTTTAAAACAGCTTGATTAAATTATCTAATTTTAAAATTTGTTACTTAAAATTTTTTCTTCCGAATCTCAAATTGCTATTTTTAAAATTTCTAAATAGAGGATTTCTTTTGTTTGTATGTGTTTTTAAATATCACAGTTATGTTAAAAAACTTTTGCTTGCTTCCCACCTCTTTTATTCACATATACGTATTTACTGAGTGCCTAATATGTGCAAAGCAAATAATTAAGTGTGTTAACTAGGGACCCATCTTTTACACTATTATAACTTAATAAATATTAATTAAAAACCTATTGCATATATACTGAAAATTAATATTTTAAAGTTATTGCAAAAGATCCTTTTAATTTAGGATGCAATGTATTATTGCAAAAGCCTTCTTAATATATCACTGCCAGAAATATTCCATTGACATTAATGACTTGATTATAGGAACAGAAAAAGCCTGAGGAAGTAAAGCATATATTTCCTAAAAAATAAATATGGCAAAAGATTTGGAGTTCTAAATTAATTGTTTCTTTGCTAACAAATACCATTTTCCTTATATTTTCTATCATTGTACATTTCAATATGAAATATGTCCAAGAAAACTCTGAAAATGATTTAAAAAGGGACATTATGTATAATTCTATATTTAATCATGCATCTTTTTTTGGTATAATATAGCCTCTGTTGCTAATAATTTCAATTAATCACTACAAAGCAATGTCCTTAAAATATCTATAAAATATTATAATTCTAAAAGTAATATTTAGAAAATAAATGAGGACAGTATGTGTGTATTTTTAAATGATAAAAAAATAATCTAAAGACATATACAACTTACTCTTCTTGATAGGATTAAGAGGACTTCAAAGAAGCATTTAAATCCCCAGTTTTCCTAACAATTAGCAATGAAAAACAGATGTTTACAAAGCTGTTTCGTACACTGTCTTAAAAGATGATAAAAGATGGTTTGTGGGTAGCAAGAAGGAAGAGCCAGTTAAATGTTTGCTGGGTGTATATTTAAAAAGCATTTTCATTGGCTTAGTTATTGTTAATAGTGAAAGAAAACATTTTGTGCTGCACATACTGTAGGACTGTGACTATAAAAAACTGCCATCATAAAGTCCTCAAAAACTCTTAAGATGTAATTTACAAAGATAATAATAACACGGAATTATTTCACTTCACTGAATGCTACCCATTTGCATACCAGGACTGTGTACAATATAATCCTAATGCACATTCATAATAACAAGGACTTCTTAACGCCATAACAACAGCATAAGATCTGTGCATTACACAATCTATTCTACCAAGTTTTACTTATTTGGTGTGACAGTATAGTCTGAGCTAGCCAGGTGTTAGCTGTCTACACAATTGAAGCCCAACCACATTAACTACTAAATTACCATTGTGAGAAAATATAATGATAAAATTGAAAATTATGTGACCCTGCAAGGCAATAACAGTATTATCTAGTAGTACCTATCTAGTATTATATTGGAAAATGTCAAATAAATATTTTTAGAGTTGTATTTAACTGACCTATACTACAAAAGAAACCATAAAAACATAACTTATGTTTAATTGTTTTTTATATTATTTTTTCTTGAACCATAAATCATGCTAGGCATTTTAAAAACGTTTAATTGTTAAATATTAGTTTGGATGCTTTATTTTCTGAAAATGAATCTAATAATGAATCTTCATGAAGCATTTATCTCCTGCCTACCTTTTAGTAACTATGTATTGGTGTCCACTACAGATACTAGACAAATTCTAATTTTGTTTATTGTCCTGTTTCTTGTTCTTAGTCAGCAGAAAATAAATATAACCTAGTAAGAAACAGAAATACAGTATTTATGTTGCCCAGATGAATTATTTTCTAAATTTACTCCTGATATTTTTATAGTAGTCAAAATGGAAAAGATATTTTTGAAACAAAGAAAGGAGAAAGGTACAATATTGCAACAAGTACAATATGTAACAGTACCTAGATTGGCACAAACTGAGCAAAAATATCTAATTAGGAAAAATTCCTGAATATGTTAAAACATTTACATTTTTAAATTAAAATTGTGTTTAATATGAAATATGCAACAGAAGATAATTACTTGTCCTTAAAATTTTATTAAATATTCAATAACATATAGGCACTTATTTATGTAAATATTATTATTGAAATTGAACGTATTTTACTGTGAAGCTTCAATTATCTCCCAAGATTATATTAAAGTATGAAAAATATTCATGTAGTTGACTTCATTCAATTAAAAATGTTTTTAAAATGTAAGTTGATTACTTTCATGAACATTACAATTTATATTAGGAGCATGACACTAAAATACAAGGAACTGCCTTAAACCAGTTATATTTTGGTCCTTGGCATTATGTTAGTTAGAAGAATGTTCAAATCAACAGAGTTCTATTACCCTACCCTTACGACTCAAGTTTAATATATATTTTATAAGAAGGAGAAATATGTAAGATGACTTCAGTTTTCAAAATCAACACCAATAGGAAATCTCTTACACATTTTAAGTTTTATGAGTGAGATTACAATGTTTTTCCCCCATTCTCTTTTTAAAATAACATTTTATCCATTAATGTTTAAGAAATAATTTTGCAAAGTCAATAAGAGATTTAATTTTATCACTGATATTTTCTTATGAACATACATTATCTGTTTGGATGTGATGATAAAAATTGCAAGGACTTCCTGGGTGACAGGAAGTAGAATATACTATAATCGTCAGCAGTGGAAAACTCTTTAAGTAAAAGGGGTACTCAAGGTTTTCACCAAAATCAAATAATTATACTTAATATCAACAAAACTGTATGTGTGGGGGATAATCCAATATAGTTGTTTTACTTTTAATTTTTAACCTTTTAAACCAGAATTTTCGCAATTTTGTAACTTTTCCAAATATAGAAATGTAAAAATTAAGTACCAATACACCTTTCCTGAAACAGGGCCACATTGATCTAATCTGGGAATCTATGTATGGGGTGTGCTTATTTTATTTAAATCCATTAACCTTTTTGCCATAATTTTATTTGAGCCACATTAAGCATGACTATCACAATTTTGTAGACTTGTTCTTATTTTTAATATAATTCCCACTGTTTTACTTCTGCATAGTTATTAAAAATACTATTTCCCTTTTACCATTTGACAAATCTGAGCACCTGAAATGTGAACTTTTTCATTCTGCTTTCATCTGTGTGCCTATATTTGGAAAAGCATGCAATCTAATTTCTTTCTATTTGTAAGTAGTATTTCACAAACAAAGTTATACATAAAACAGCTAATACTCTACTGCTCTATAGTTACACAATGAGTACTCGTGTGCTACTTATAACTATGTTTGTGGTGTCCTTAAGTAAACTAAAAATCTTAAAATGAGCTAGGAGCAGTTTATCCAAACAATATCCAAATGTGCAACACATGGGTGCTAAGATCTAAGATAGGTAAAAAGAATTGTGATATCTGGATTCCATGAGCATACAGTTCACAATCACCACATCATTCCAATAGATGCATTAAAAGATGCATCAGACACATTAAAATGAAGGGTCATTCAAATGCCACAAAACACAGTCCACAAGTAGTAGGACTATCATCTTCGTTCTCCAGAGGGTATAGTATTGTACATAAAGATGACTTAGAGTATCGGATTGTCTTAATATTACAATTTTGTTTCTCGTTGACTATGTATACAAGTGATTAGCATATCGTTTAATAATCAGCTTCTAAAATAATTTATAGAAATCATTCAACTGCAGAATTTATTTGATTGCCAAGTTTATAGTACCCTTAACACATCTATCAATAACCCTGCATTTTAAGTCATTTCTACCTCCTAAGTACTACTTCTACATTTACTATTGAGAAAATTAAAGCATCTTATAGCAGATATCCTAAGAATGCCTATACACAGAGATTCCCATGAAATTTAATCAGAATGAAGTAAGAAATCTTCATATTTTAAAGCTAGTGTGATTTATGTCATTCTTTTTTTTTTCTTTTTGTCCAGGATCTGATTTCTTTTAGGCCCTAAGAATATACATATCTTCACTTATTTATGAAAATAACTGAAAGTATTTCTTCTGTTATTTAACTGCATATTTCTGACTAATGTGCTTAGTATATTTTAAGCTTTGTACATAAACTGCTTTTTAATTAAAATTTTTAAATTTTATACATTATCTATTGTCTTCTTGTTTTGGCAGGAGAGTATTTAATTCTTAAATATCATCTCTCCCATCCTCCCAATATAATCATATAACAATTCTTGACTAAATCAAGTCAGTGCTTACATTATCACACAAAGTAAATTTTGTTCATAGCTGAGCCAAGTAGTTTACCACAAATACGTGTCATTTCTTTTATAACATTTTTGTTTCTCCCTAATTAAAGCATAGTTTATAATAATTTGCTTAGTTTTTATTATCACTTTTTTCATGTTTTTGCCTATCAGTATTATTTTTCAAATTGTCAAATATGTAACATTTTTTTCTTGGAAACTGTAATGGTTAATTTTATGTGTTGACTTCATTAGAACACCATGCCCAGACAGTTGGGTAAAACGTTATTCTGGATGTTTCTGGTGTTTTGGGATAAGCCCAGCCAGTGTGGCTCAGTGTTTGAGCGTTGACCTATGAACCAGGTCACAGTTCGATTCTGGTTGGGGCACATGCCCAGTTGCAGGCTCAGTCCCCAGTAGAGGGAATGCAGGAGGCATTGATTCTCTCTCATCACTGATGTTTCTATCTCTCTCTTTCTCTCTAAAAATCAATTAAAAAATATATTTTTAAAAGATTAACATTTAAATTGGTGGAATTGAGTAAAGCAAATTACCCTCCATAATAAAGACCTGAATAGAACAAAAGAACCAACTCTCCTCGGAGTAAGGGAGGATTCTCCAGCAGACAGCCTTCAGATTTGAACTGGAACATCAGCCATTCTGAGTCTCCAACTTGCTGGCTGGCCAACTCTGCAGATCTTTGTACTTGTCAGTGTCCACAATCTCATGAGCTAATTCCTTACAATAAATCTCTTTCTGTATATATACACATCCCATTGGTTCTGTTTCTCTGGTGAACCCTAATGTAGAAACCCTGCCTTTCCTCTCAAATTCTAACTGATTGTTCTCTATGCCTTTACATAATAGTCATCCTGGTATTTGCCTTTATGCTTGCTTGTGTTGGATCCCATATCTTCTTTTTCTTGTTTTACTTAACTCATTTTATGGGAGCACATTCTCTAGTAACTTCTTTAACAAAAAGGATGCATAAGAAGCCCAGCTGGTGTGGCTCAGTGGTTGAGCATCAACCCAGGCACCAATAGGTTAACAGTTTGATTCTTGGTCAGGGCACATGCCTGGGTTTTGGGCTTGACCCCCAGTAGGGGGCATGCAGGAGGCAGCTGATCAATGATGTTTCTCATCTATGTTTCTATCTCTCTATCCTTCTCCCTTCCTCTCTAAAAATCAATAAAGGGGAAAACAATTATTAAAGGATGCGTAAGAAGTAAATTTTAGTTGCTGCATATCTGAAAATTTATGTCTCTTGTGACATTCACTTGAGAGCTTGGGTATAGAATTCTAGGTTGAAATCCTTTTCCTTCAAAAAATTTTGAGCATTATTTCATTGTATTCTAGGTTTCAGGGTTGATATTGAGATGTCTGTTTCCTGATATTACATGACCTGCATTTTTTTTCCTCTTTCTCCCTATGGAAGCTTTTGGGATGAAATATCTATCACTATTGTTTTTAAATTCTACAATAATGTACCTTGGAGCGAATCTTTTTTTCATTCATTGCCCTGGATAATTGGATGCTCTTTCAATCTGAAAAGTCATACCCTTATGTTCTGGACACTTTGCTTATTTATTTTTCTACTCTACTCCATTTTCTATTCTTCTTTTCTGAATACCTAACAGTCAGAAGTTGGAACTAAAATGATTCTCTAACATGCTTACTTTTTCTCTAGTTTTCATTTCTTTCACTTATTCTACTTTCTGGGTGCTTCCAAGAAAGATTTCTTCCCCTAATAAAATGACACAGCTTAAAAAAATTAAATAAAACAAAATGACACAGCTTCCTAAATAAAAGATCTTTTTGTCACTGCACCTCCCAGCTTTCTATTTTAAATGTGGCTGTGATGCCTGGAGTGATGTGGTTGTGATGCCTTAGTCATTTTATAATCATAAGGCAATACGTACAAAGATGAAAAGGTAACTAAACGATTTCAAATCAACTAGAACTGCTCCTGGCACATATCAAGTACTCCATAAATATTTGTAAAATGAACAAATGCTCAATGAATAATAACAGTAGTAGAGCAAAAAGATAGAAAAAGTCTAAGACTTTAATAACATCATTGCACTGCTATAACAGCCCTAAACTTCTAAACTCCACACTTCTTATATGAAACTAGAGGCCCAGTGCATGGATTCGTGTACCAGTGGGGTCCCTAGGCCTGGCCTGCACCCTCTCACAATTCAGGATCCCTCAGGGGATGTTGGAAGCCCGGTGCATGGATTTGGTCCAATCTCCACAGGCCAGACCGAGGGACCCCACCAAGGCACAAATCCATGCACCAGGCCTCTAGTATGTATAGAAGATCTTTGGTTAATCTCTTCCCGCCCTCCCCCTTCCCCTTCTCTCTGAGATTCATCAGTCTGTTCCATGTTTCCATGTACGTGTGTTGAGCATCTGCCCCATGGTGGTCAGTGTGCATCATAGCTACTGTTGAATGGTCGAAAGGTCACTTAGGCTTTTATAAATATAGATAATCAATAATTTTATAACACATGCTGCTCACGTCTCTGAGTTCTCCACATCCCTCTAAATTTGTAGATCCTGGAACTGGGCATTATTTCTAGAAAAAGATTAATCTGTGTTTTCACAAAATGTCACAATGGGAAGATTTTGTCACTGATTCTTTTTCATACAATATTCTTATTTATGCTTACTCACACCTGCTTGTTTGTTCATTTAACAACTACATTAAATGAACATGCTTAGCTTACATTATTCTGATCTCTGGATTATTTTCCTTTTCAATTTTATTTTATTAATTTTAAAAACAATAAGCGTGATAATATTCATTATAACTAGTGAAATAATATTGAAATTATTAGAAAAAAGTTAATAAAAGTAAACTTTCCACTCCCACATCCATAAGATAAGCAAAGTTAATAGCCTCCATGTTTTTTTCATATGTCTTCATGTTTATTCAAATATAAATATATATGAATATTGAATATATATATATTATATATTAGTTAGAAAAATGAGATTATGCCATTTACATTATTTGTAACTAGAGCCCAGTGCATAAAATTCATGCACTCAGGGGGGTCCCTCAGCCCAGCCTGTGCCCTCTCACAGTCCAGGAGCCCTCAGGGGATGTCCAACTGATGGCTTAGGCCCACTCCCCAAAGAGCGGGCCTAAGCTGGCAGTTGTACATCCTTAGCACTGCCACGGAGGCGGAGGCGGGAGAGGCTTCCGCCGCCACCGTTGCGCTTGCCAGCTGTGAGACTGGCTTCTGGATGAGCAGTGCTCCCCTGTGGGAGCGCACTGACTACCAGGGGGCAGCTCCTGCATTGAGCATCTGCCCTCTGGTGGTCAGTGTGCATCATAGCAACTGGTCATTCCATGATTTGGTCGATTTACATATTAGCCTTTTATTATATAGGATTTGCTTTCACAACACTGCATAAACATGCCTTTAAATTTAGATAAAATGCATTATAGTAGTACCTGCATATGTAATAGTTGGTTATTCTATAATAATTTATAACACTATTCCTATTAATGGGCATTCAAATTATTTGCAATTTTTTATTTACCATAAAAATGCTGCAGTAATTAACCTTTATTATTGTTCCTTTTTTTGCTCTAAGTGTGATTTCCAAAAGTGAACTCTGGGTATTCCAAAATGGCTGCAGAGTAGGTGGAAGCTACACCCTCCTGCTCCTGGCCCCAAACCAGATTTACAGCTAAATTATAAAGCAATCAACCTGAATAACAAATCCAAAGGCTGGCTGAACTGAAATATAATAACCAGAGATTAACTGAAGAAGCCACATAGAGCCTGGTAAGGCTGGTCCCTGCACTCAGGTGGGGTGGCAGCTGAAAAGCTGGAGGGAGATCACAACTACAAAACCCCTACCCCTAGGAGCATGGGGCCTCAACTCCATGCAGAGATCTCCAACCCAGAGCAACAGAGATGGAAAAAGGAGCTCTTGCAGCACCTGGTGGGTTCAGGGGATTCAGTCCACCCGGGAGACCCAGACCTCACCTTACCAGACACAAGCATTCCTATTATTACAGCATCCACCTGGGGAGTGCAAGATCCTGACTCTGCCTGCTGATGAAGCCACACTGCCATACTCGGGTCCTCCTGAGGGGTCTGCTGGCTACACCTAGCAGTGACTTTAAGGGGCCTCTTTTTTTCTGAGGAGGCTTTTGGCAGAGACCCAGACAGTGATTAAACTGTGTGTCTTGGAAAAGAGGGCCGGTCTCCCCCACCTTGATTGCACAGCTAGCAACCCTCTCCCCACCTGTTGAATCACTTAGTTGACCCCATCCTGCTGAGTTCAGCAGCACAGGGGACCAGAGTGCCGATGAGATTTTCAGACTGTGTCTCCCAGGGAAACTTTTGTTCAGGAACCAGATGGAGCAAGTGCTGAGCTGTGTGGCTACATTGCAAGGAGGCAAATCTAATCTCCCTGAGAGTTCAACCTGTGCTCCCCAGGAAGAAGCAGTGCCTGCCCCACTCCTACAAGGCTTGTGGGCACCACCCCCAACAGGAGACTGTTGAGGTCAGCCCTGCCAAGTCCCCATCCCACCCTCCTGAGCTCAGTTGTGTGGGGGGAAGGGAGTGGCTCAAAACTGGGACAAAGTGTGAGACCCTTAAGGAGGCTATTGTCTGGGACCAGGATGAAGTGCTTAGCCCCCTACTGCTAGATGGGCCAGTATCATCTCCAATGGGAGACTCTTTTGATTGATCCCCCAAGTTTAGGGCAGCTTAGCTTGCAAATGGGTTTTGTATATGTTGATTAGGGGCATGACTTCAAAATTTAGCCAGGCCCTAGCCAGTTTGGGTCAGTGGATAGAGTGTCAGCCTGTGCACTGAAAAATCCCCAGGTTGATTCTGGTCAAGGACACATGCCCGGGTTGCAGGCTCGATGGCGTGCAGGAGGCAGCCAATCATTTACAACTCTACCTTAGTCCTCACTTTCTACTTGCACAAAGCTTAAACATCAGCCAGAGGTGAGAACTTAGGCCCTTTTCGGGTCTTTTCTGAGAATGTGCTCAGCCTTATACATGTATTTGTCCTTCTAGATTCCCAGGAATATTTATGGTAGATGGGTACATGGCAAAAACAAAGGATTGATCCACAGAACAGTATTGTCTGAGGATTGTTTCTGCAAACTATATAATTTATTATCTAGTCAAAGTTCAGGGGAAGATAGCAAAGAGAAAGAAAAAGGAGCAAAGGTAGAAAGCAATGGAGAAACTGGGGGTGCTCAGTCTTGTTTGTTTTTAGACCTTTTATAAAGGAAAGCAAATTACAGGATATTTTCTTATTATATTAATGAGAAGTCATAGTCAAGAGAGAGGCAACTAAAATGAAACAGAGAAAAATGTCATTTTATTCTTGATCTGATTACATAAATAATAAATTTCTTAAATAAAAAAAACATATAAAGAAGCGGGGGGGGGGGGGATCATCACCCAAGATAACCACTATTAACCTTTTGGATTAAATCTCTCTGGTTTTTCTATACATTTGTAACCCAGATACACCTAGTTGGCTCTGGAGCCTAGAAAATATTTCCCCATTTACTTCCCTCTTCAAATTCATTTTCATCCTCCCTTTCTCTCTCTCTCTCTCTCTCTCTCTCTCTCTCTCTCTCTCTATTTCTCTCTCTCTCTCTCTCTCTCTCTCTCTCTCTCTCTCTCTCTCTCTCTCTCTCTTAAAAAAAACAAAAAACTTTAGTAATCAAGTAGACTTCACTTAAGACTTTTGATGGGCTTTCTCCACAGCTAACAACTTTAGAATGTACCTTAGTCAATTTTGTTCTCCCAAACTCCTCCTCAGAGCAGCCCACCCCAACCTCCTATGCAGCTCCCCTCTCCTGGCTCTGTTTTCACTCCTCCCTCTCTGTAGAGCACTTCTCTAGCTCCCACATTCAAACTTAACACACATACACACCCATTATGGAGATTACCAACTTTTGAAATTAAATATCCAGCTTGGAGTCTTAAACCTCACAGGATTCTCCCCATAATGTTTTGGTAAATATTTTCTTCATATCATTACATATATATAGTCATGCATATATGCACTTTTTTCTTTTACAAAATTAGTTTTATCCTATTATAACATTTTGTATCCTACTTTTACAGTCTATAGTGAGCATTTTTATTTAATTATGAATTCTTTATAAGCACTATTTTATAGCTACATAAAACTCCATCATTCAATAAACCATAATGTTATGCATTAGGTTGAATCATATGAAATCAATGTTTTTGTGTGTCAATAATAGTCAAATATCAGCATTTCATATGATTCAATCTAATAATTATTCCCTTACTATTGGGCATTTAGTGTGTTTTCCATTTTTCCCATAATAATTAATGCTACAATGAGTATCTTTGTACATAAGTCTTAGTTATCTCTGGCTAACATTTTAAGCCCTATTCCTAGATGTGGGATTAAACTAGGTCAAATTGTATAAATGATAATTTTAAATAACTACTTTCCATAAAGGTTGTACCAATTCTCTGGTAGTTCAGAAATATCTCCATTTTACTATAACCTGGACAGCATTATTGTTACTAAAAACTCGAGACTCAATAAATAGCATTTTATTATTATTTATCTTTGCAATTTTTATTCACTAATTACAGTTGTGTTTGTAATTCTTCTACTGATGTCCTATGGCCAGTTCTCCAATTAGTATTATTTTCTAAATAAGAATTCTAATCCTTTGTTTATAATTTCTGCTAGAAATACTTTATCACAAGTTCACATTAATCTTTTAAATTAAGGATTTCTTTGGTGTACAGAGCTTTAACTTTTAATGTAATCCATTCAATCCCAACTATCTTTTTATATTTAAACTAGAGGCCCAACGCACGAAATGCATGCAAGAGTAGGTCTTCCTTCCCCTGGCTGCTGGCACCAGCTTTTCTCCGGCACCCAGGACCCAGGCTTCCCTCTGGCTGCAGCAGGCACCCGGGACCCGGGCTTCCCTCGCAGCCCCGGCTTCGTCTGGAAGATCGTCCAGAAGGACGACTGGTCTAATTAGCATATTATGCTTTTATTATTATAGACTAGAGGCCCAGTGCATGAAATTTGTGTTGGGGGGGGGGGGGTGTCCCCTCAGCCCAGCCTGCACCCTCTCCAATCCAGGACATCCCTCTCACAATCTGAGACCACTGGCTCCTAACTGCTCACCTGCCTGCCTGCCTGATCGCCCCTAACTGACCCCTCTGCTGGCCTGGTCACCCCCAACTGGCCCCCCTGCTGGCCTAGTCGCCCCCAACTGCCCCCCCCCATCAGCCTGGTAGCCCCTAACTGCCCCCCCACACAGTCTGCTGCTCGGTCCTTTGGTCGCCCCTCACTGACGCCCCTGCCGGCCTGGTCACCCCACGCAGCCTGCTGCTCAGTCATTTGGTCGCCCCTCACTGACCCCCCTGCCGGTCTAGTCACCCCATGCAGCCTGTTCAGTCGTGCGTTTGGTTGTGATGATCACTCAGGCTTTTATATATATAGATAGTCCCTTAAGGCCAGAGTCAACTAGGCTTTCCTTTATCACAATTACTTAAACATAATAAAAATTATCTTTATTCTAAAATTGTACCCCCAAAGGTAAACATTATGATTCACAATATCAAAACAGATACACAAATATGATTATATCTATAAATTCCCTCATCATTAAAAAATAAAAAAAGGCCTATGTTCTAATAGTAGAGCAGAAGTATTGGTTCCATATATTATGAGAAAGACACTAACAATTTAATGAAGATACTGACATTCTCCTCCAACTCAAGTATTATTAATTTCATGGTCATGGTATAAGTTTCAGTATTTATTTCAGGATACATTTTGGTCCTAAAAAAATAAGTTCATGTAACTTTCTATGCTAGAAAAAGTAATTAATTGTCCTAGCTGAGCATTACTCTTTATTTTTTCCCAAACCAAATACCTAACTTGTTTTCAACATGAGTATGTATTTCACCTCTTTCTAACACAACAGATGAGTTCTACCTTTGAGAACCATTAATCAGTCCCCCCAAATCTCTGTCTATTCCGTTTTGTCAAACTTCAAAAATGAGAATTTAGTACCTAAAGCCATGATTTCTGTACTGTAGGAAAAATAAAATGCATGCTAAAACTAGGATACTTTACAACCTCATAAAAGTACATATATATTATTTACAACAAAATTTTAATTCTTTACATAATGATATTATATATTTACTATGTGAAAAGTCTTATTATTTATGTTGCCTTATATAATTGACAAGGAGTAACTGAGAATGGCGTGGATGAACCTACAAAATATAGTTCATCTACCACTTTAAAGTCACAGAGCTTCCCCAAAAGCAGCCATTTCTCTATATATAATTCACCAAGAATATGATCTTTAAAGTATATTCTCTGAGGATTTTATCAGAGATAAAAAGAAAACTTTCATCAATATTATTTCCACAGATCCCATGCACTGTTGTATAGAGATAGGTTAAACAAAGGTGAATTCTGCATTGTACACTTACCAAATCTAGAAATGAAGATAAAATTCTATTCAACACAAAAATAAGAAAAATTTACTTTAGCCTGGCCAAAGTTGCTCAGTTGGTTGAGCATTGTCCTGTGCACTGAGTGGTTGCTGGTTTGATTCCAGCACATGCCTGGGTTGTAGGTTCAATCCCCTGTCGGGGCAAATATGGAAGGCAACCAATCTCTCTCTCTCTCTCTCTCTCTCTCTCTCTCTCTCTCTCTCTCTCTCTCCCCTCCCTTCTCCTCTGAAATCAATAAAAATATATTTTAAAAAAGAGGTATTCCTTCATGAAGACATTTTGTATATTTATATATATTTAAAACTGCTTTAAATCTTAAGACCTGTCCTAGCTGGTTTGCCTCAGTGGATAGAGCCTCAGCCTGCTGACTGAAGTGTCCCAGGTTCAATTCCAGGCAAGGGCACGTGCTTGGGTTGCAGGCTCAAACCCCAGTAGGGGGTGTGCAGGAGACAGCCGATCAATGATTCTCTCTCATCATTGATGTTTCTATCTCTCTCTCCCTCTCCCTTCCTCTCTGAAATCAATAAAAATATTTTTAAAATAAATAAATAAATCATAAGACCTGGTAATCTAATAAGTCTCCTAGGTAGCAAAACTAAAATGTAAATTTAATATAGTAGAATAAAATGCAGAGAAACACATCTGAGTGGAGTACATAAAAATCTGAAACAATATTTTCAACCCCAAAGTAAATCACTAGGCATTTTAATTTCATTTTAATTTATATATTGGATAAGTAAGCGCTTTAGAGAGACAGGAAATATTATTATTTCCACCATTATTCTCCAAGAGATAGATTTAGCCCCTTCAATTAGCTTGTGAGTCTACTGTTCTAAGAACACATGATATCTGAATGCTATTTGGGAAGCACTGGGTCTCTGAGGTGATATTTAGAAAGAAATAGAATGCAACAATAACTACAGAGTCTTTTAGTTTTACTTTCTGGTTTACTATTTGTTGTTTTAATGTTTAAGAAGGGAATACTTTAGAAGTTACCACTGATTCCAAATAAAAATGTATGTCAATCTACTTACTTAAAATCTAAATGTAGCCCTTGCTGGTTTGGCTCAGTGGATGGAGTGTCAGCCTGTGAACTGAAGGGTCCCAGGTTCGATTCCAGCCAAGGGCACATGCCGGGTTGCAGGCTCGATCTCCAGTAGGGGGCATGCAGGAGGCAGCTGATCAATGATTCTCTCTCATCATTGATGTTTCTATCTACCTCTCCCTCTCCCTTCCTCTCTGAAGTCAATAAAAATACTTTTAAAAAATCTAAATGTAACCTACTAATCACAAATGGTGGTTAGACAAATCATAATGACCAGATCTTTATTTCACCCTTTAGTTCTGATGTCAGTTCTGCCACTAATTAGATGGTTAGATTTGTAATCTTGGATGAGTCATCTAACCTCTATGAGCTTTAACTTCCTAATATGTAAAATGAAGATGTTGGACCAGATTATTTAAAATGACCTTCTATTCATAAATATGATAATCTTATAACTATACGCCATTCACTTATCAAACATTCACTGAACATCAATTATTTTCTAGGCACCAGGCTAAATGTTGACTACCAAAAATCAATTATACTTTTACTGAAGATTTATATGACAGGCACCTTAATAAATGTTTTACATATACTTTGTCATTTATTTTAATCTCCACAATAGTCTTAGGAGATAGATGTTATTATACCCTATTTTACAGGAAAAAAAAATGAAAAAAAAGAAAGAGAGAGACAGAGATCTAGAAGGTTTAAATAATAGCTACTTAGTATAAGAGCCAAGATTCAGACTCAAGAATCTCTGAATCCCAATTTCATGTTTAACCAGAACATTATGCTGCCACCAAGGAGCTGATGGCCCAATATTTCTCAAAATGCAGTTCTCAAATCACCTGCATTGGAATTACTCAGGGTGCTTATTTAGAATGCAGATACTCAGGCTCTATTCAAGTTCTATAAAAATCAATTGTCCCTCGAGTGGAGCCTCTATTTTAAACAAGTGATTCTGCTCAGATGATTCTTATACATAGTAATTCTGAAACTTACTATCTATATATATAAAAGCCTAAACAACCATTACTACCAGTCAACTGAATGACCAGTTGACCAGTCGCTATGATGTGCACTGACCACCAGGGGGCAGACGCTCAATGCAGGAGCTGCCCCCTGGTGGTAAGTGCACTCCCACAGCCAACTGCCCGTGGCCAGCCAACCTCCCACGGTCCCTCTCCCTAGCCAGCTGGCCCCGATCAGCCCCAATCGCCGGCCAGGCTGAGGGACCCTACCCATGCACGAATTCATGCACTGGGCCTCTAGTATCATTCATAATTTGTCTACATTCATTAGTTAAATATTTAATGAATGACGACTATATACAAGTCATACTACACTAGATGCCATGTTAGATACATTGCTGTATGAGACATTAGTGTCTAATTGGAAGCAAAACACTTGACAGTAAGGCACATACAAATACCTACAGCACAGGATGTTTGTGGAATCTTTGCGATTTTGCCTTACCTGCTATAATTGCTGCTCCGTATTTGCTTTTATATTGTTTTATTTATGCATGTATTTATTATTTTTGTCAAAGAGAATATAAATCCCTGGGAGGCTTCTATTCATCTTTTACTTTATTTTGTTCTTCTGGAAAATATTTATTAAGTACCTACTGAGTACTAAACACTATGTGGACACTAGGACTATACTGGTAAGCAAAAATCAGACTCAGTTCCTTCATGGTGCTTTTGATCTAGCAAGGGAAAAATCCATTAATCTAGTAATCAGACCAAGGAAAACACAAATCACATAAATGTAGGAAAGTGTAAATTACTACTATAATGAATGATATAAAGAAAAGATACACTTGCCTAAAAGAACTTATTAGAAAGGAATTTGGTCTAGTCAGAGAAGTCAGGGAAAGCTTCCCTAAGGAAGCAACTTTTGAATTAAGGCCTGAAAGATAATATAAGCACTACTTAAGTGAAAGGGGAGGAAAGAAAAGGAAGTGCTCAAGAAAAGAGTACAGCATGTGAAAAAGTATTTGTGGTAGATGGCAAAAACAAAGGATTGACCAACAGAAAGTAAAATTGGCATGCACAGAACAAAAAGATGCTGAAACCATCAGGGGCCAAATAGTGTAGGGCTTTGTAGGCCATGTGAAGGATTTTGTTTTTATCCTAAAAGCAATGGCAAAGCAATGAAGGGATAAACTAGTTATTCTCTGTTCTACCCCACCCCCAGACTCATTCCCCACTTAGGCTCCTTGTCAGATGGCTTCTGTTTATATTTAGCCAATGGAAAGTACCTGCATGAGACTGGCAGGAAGAAAGAAAAGTATTTCTTCACTCTCGTTCTGCTTTGGAGTCTCAGCTCTGGTGGTAGTTGCATCCCTGAACACGGACTCCTGCCAGCAGGCACTCACTCCTCTAGGCCTCTGGGCTCCAGTAGTATTCACTGTTTCATCCTCTTGTTCCTTCAGGCCCAAGAATGGTAATGGCTTCCTCCTTTTACTGGTATCTGGGTGCCTCCGCATTTCATGTTGATTTTCTTAACCTTGCCCACATCTTTCATTAAAGCTTTTCCTCTGAGTGGAACATTTTGCTGCTGGGGCCACAGCAAGTGAGGTAGTCCATCCCTAGGGCCTAGTAAAAAGATCTGAACAAAGTGACACTCAATAAATATCTTGTAACCAAATGACCGAACTAACTTACTCCAGTCATAGGACACTCCATGGAATTTTCTTTTGCCTCTTATTTCCATAGCTTACTTTATTCGTAGTAGTTGGTCTTAATTGCTAAAAGATTCTTAGGAGACTGTAACCATTACTACTGACACCAACAGGTTTCTTGCCATCCAAAGGCTTAGGGTGAACAGGCCCTTGCAGTGTAGATACAGAAAGCATGGCCTTGGGTCAAAGAAACCTGCCACTTAATAGTATGCCTGTAGGGTGTTTTATAAACTCTCTAAATATCTGTTTCCTATGTAAAATGGGAATATTAATACTTATCTCTCAGGATTCTGGTGAAATTAAATAAAATTATGTGAAGAGAATGATAGAGGAAAGACACTTTATAAGTGATAGCTACTATCACTATTACATCTAGTTACTCTAAGATGAAAAGGAAAAGACAAGTTCTTAAAATGAACATATTCATGATCTTTAAAAACAGTATGGAGGACTATGAAGTATAAAATAAAAAGCCCCCATTTCTTTTCTTCATCTCCCAATTCCACTTCTCAGAGTGCTGCTATTAAAAGTTGTATATGTATCTTTATAGATTTTCTACACAGATACACTGCATTTGGAAAATGAAGAAGACAAAATCATACATGTTAGGAAGGTGAAGAATCAGCACTCCTCCTCTTCTTTCTGACTGAGATATTCAGAGGAGTGTGTATATCACAACAATCCCACAAAATTCAGACACCACCATAATATCAATGCAGTTCACACAAAAAGCACAATTTTGAAAATGGAATGAGCAGACTGTTATTTTTATTTCTCTGGTTGCAGAATCATTGGACTAATTTAGGACAGGATAGTAAATACTTCTGATTCTTAATACCACCATTTCAGGGAGCTGAAAGGAGAGGAAATAAAGTTGAATGTCCTTAAAGGACTGGTACATAAGGGAAAACACACTGTCAAGAATGGTTCTGATAATTCTACTCAGAACCTGAAGACTCAAGTATCTTTTATCGGCCTCTAGAAGTAAAGCATCAACTTACCATGAGTCAATATAGTAAAGCAATGTTTTTCAAAGTGCAGTCTGCAGACCACTTACTTGCATCAAATCATTCAACATACTTATAAAAAAGATACACCTCTAAATCTGGGGGCGGGAGGGGGGGGGAGCCCAGGAATCTATCCTATAAAATATACCCTAGGAGGCACTGGCCAGGTAGCTCAGTTGGTTAGAGTGTCATCCTGATACCCCAAGGCTGCAGGCTCGATCCCTGATCAGGGCACCTACAAGAAGCAACCCATGAATCCATAAATAAGTGGAACAACAAATCTATGTTTCTCTCTCCATCTCTCCCTCCCTCTCTAAAATAAGTAAATAATATTTTTAAATAAATAAAATATACCCTAGGAGACCCTTAAGCTTCCTAAAAGACTGAAAATAAATTCTTTAAGGTAAATAGAAAATAGTAGGGGTCAAGCAAATGCTACATATACATATAGTCCTTTGAATGTTTAGAGCAGAAAAAAAATTCTCTACTTTCTCCTTACCATTTGAATTCCTCCCTCTTCCACAGGACCCAAACTAATCAATAATATTATTTTATAGTTTCTTTCTAGTAGGTCATAAATCAATGCCTTTCTATTCCTACTGCTCTAGGCCAAGTCCTTGTCATCTGAAACTTGGATTATTTTTTCTTTTATAGTAATGTTTTCTCTTCCAAGTCATTCTGTATACTGAATTAATGTTTATAAAACCCTATTTTACCTTATCTTTCCTTTGTACAAAATTATTCAATAGCACCCAAATGATTAAAAAATAAAGTTCACAATGCTTATACTGTCAGTCAAAGTCTTCCAACTAAAACGGAGACCTAATGACCTACTTCCCTAATGTATAGCAAGGACAAAAATCCAGATCCCCTATTATAATTCCAGTGCTCTTTAACTAAAACATACTGCATTATCACCTCCTATATTATGAGTTCTAAACAGAGAATAAACTTTTCAAATATGATATGCACTCTTTGTTATTAACTTTTATCCTGATTTTTTAAATGTATTTTTATTGATTTCAGAGAGGAAGAGAGAGGGAAAAGAGAGAGAGTGGTAGAAACATCAATGATGAGAGAGAATCACTGATCAGTTGCCCTCTGCACACCCCACAGTGGGGATCAAGCCTGCAACCCGGGCATATACCCCAAGCGGGAATCGAACCGTGACCTCCTGGTTCATACCTTGACGCTCAACCACTGAGCCATGCCGGCCAGACCTATCCTGATTTTTAACAAGGGTCTTATGGCCTATGAAAACCTCAGAAATCAGGTTCAGCAAAACAAAGTAAAATGTGAACATTCAATGACAGGTCTACCTTAAATAAGACCAAAAGCTCATGTTTGGAAAAGGAAAGATACTAATTGAAAGTTTTATAAAATAACACATATTATCTGATTCCTAAAGGTAGACTAAATTCAACTATTTAAGACATTTTATTTAATTATTTTAAAGTGGTTTTGAAACTTGAAGGAAATATTTTACTAATAATTTGAGAAAATTTACAAATGATTAGCAAATTAGTAAAAGTTCAAATTGATGGATTATCTAATTGTATTTTAGTGTGTTAATTATGTATACTAATATTCATGCAATTTTGCTAGCCATTATACATATCAAAACTAAATTCCAAATCCTTGTCATCTAAGATTTTATATTCTAAAGAAAATCTTCCATGTATTTTTTCAATGTTATACTGGTATTTATCAGGAGAAGTAACTTTTCTAAATTGCTTTAACCTGTCTATGAAATAAAAGCATGTGTCCGCCCGGCAGGTATGGCTCAGTGGTTGAGCATCAATCCGTGAACCAAGAGGCCACTGGTTCAATTCCTAGTCAGGGCACATGCTGGGTTTTCAGGCTCAATCCCCAGTAGGAGGAGGCAGCCTATCGATGATGTTTCTCTCTCATCAATGTTTCTATCTCTCTATCCCTCCCTCTAAAGATCAATAAAAACATTTTTAAAAAGCATGTGTCCATGTACCAGCAAGTAATGAATATGCTACTTGGGGAGAACATGGGAACTGTGTAAATTGTATACTTTCTATGATCTCCTGAATCGACCCTCGGAAAGCACTTCTACAAACATCAGAATCCTCTTCTTACCAACCTTTTCTAGTCCAAGGACACTGGTTAGCTCTGAAGTTCAGTCCCCTTTTTCCATTACTATCCTTCATTCCTTCTGGACATGCAGAATTTGGAAAATTCCCCATTTCAAACCCAGTGGCCAGCATTCTTGTTTTCCTGAGTCCTAATCTTCTGAAGGTGTTTGATGTCCCAGGCACCTTCAGAATGCCTGTGTTGTACTGTAATGTTTTATGAACAAGGAAAGAAAAATCCTGAATATTGTATTTTACATCTCAACTGAAATAGTCCATGTGAAAGAAACTAGCTATGCAATAAATAAGTATATATATATATATATTTCTTCCCCACACATCTCTTTAAGGAATAGGTTTCGCTTGAACATTTAGCAAATAAATAAATATTAAATAAAACAATTATTATAAGGTCACAAATTTGAGTTTGCTTTCCTGCAGCATTAAAAATGTGCCTTTTATGTTTGTACTTTAACAAGTTACATAGTGTGTGCATAGAATGTGTTTTACTACATGATCAAATCACACTGATCAGTGTGATACAATACATGGAAAATATATAGCTCACAAATATGGATTAATGACCATGAGGGTATCACAAAATATTTCATATGCTAATACTAAATGATCAAATTACACTTGTAAACTGGTTAATGTAAGATTCTCAGAACACCTGGTAATAAAAACATTTTATTATTTTTATGAATGTATAATGTCTCACGACTGCCAGAAACATTCTCTTAAATTTTTGTTTGATTAAAAAATGGCTGGTGAATATTTTTTTATGAAAAAGACTATTCAAAATAGAAAGAGACCTCTGTGCCAACTTCCAGCCCAGAGGAATTTTTAATTACAAAGACTTATTTAAATTACAAAGATCTTTTTCACTTTTGAGTTTCTCAAAGTGTTTCATAATAATATAAACTAGAAATATAAGCTGGAAAGTAGAGGGGAATGCTAATGGAAATCTTGAGTGCTATAAAACAAACTTGATATATCTTTGGCTTTAACTTCTCTCCTCACAAAAACAAACTTACTTTTAAATTTTTATTTGTGCTTATTTGTTTATTTCATCTTTTTTACAACGTGCTAAACCTGATAGCTAATGTTTAATTTTTACCCTTGCAGTAACACATGAGTTACAACACAGACGAATTTGTATTTCTCTCAATAGTATCACTCTGTAATACACCTTGCAAATAGCTTTCATACACACATTTTTTTTCTATTTTTCTAACTAGTGGGTACTCAATAAATACTTGTTGAATGAATGAATAAATAAAGCTCAGTGTGGTGTCCTAATTTCTCTTACCAATTATACAACTTCCACCTTAACCTCTCATCTTTGAACAGTTCCAATGTCAAACCAATAAATCTAATCTGCTATTGAAGACACTGTCCGTTATACTCAGCATCAGTTACATAAAGATCACTGCAATAAATTCCTCTTAGATGTGAATGCTAAAGTGTGTACCATTTGATAAACAGGTATAATTCCCTTTTATTAGATAACAATACTTTCTATTTATTCTTGCTTGTCAAGAAGCCTGAAACCAAATGTGCTCAATTCAGCTAAATGATCTTCTCCAATTTATTACTTGAAAATAATTTACTTTGTTTCAAGAATTACAATGAGTTTCCTTTCTGTAAGTACATGGAAACCTACAATTTCAAAGTACTGTAATATATATGATATGGGCCCTACTCTTCCACTTACATTTCTATTGTTAATTATAAGACCCAAAATAATGCAAAAAGCCAAATGGTAGAAGAATGACAACAAGCTAAGCAAATGATAGCAACCTTAAAAAAAATAACCATTTTTAAAACATCTTTATATCAGGCACTTTGGTAGATATTTTACATACACCACCACAACAACTTTGCAATGTAGGTATGATTATGCTTAAGTTAGTGTGAGAAAACTGAGACTCAGCACAGGACTTGGCAAAACAGAAGGTATTTGATAAATAACTTGTTGAATGAATAAAGCCTCGCCTAGTGAAGTGCCCTAATTACACAGGTAAGAAGAAGGGATAAAACATTATATTTAAAACTTAAGTATTCTACAAAATATCCAAATTCACAGTTCATTGGTTAATAAATCTAGATTGGATTTTCCCAAATTTAAAGGTGGACTTTATGAAACATAGTTCAGGGTTCAACTCTTCTAAGGTGCAAAATGATAGGGAATTTTGGGGAAGGTAAAAATTTTTTGAAAAATGTTCAAGAATATTCCAACAGGCAGTGCCCTCGGTGGTCCCGGATCTGTCTCTTGCTTCAACAGTGTTTGGACAGAACAGACCCAGAGATTTCCCTTTTTCCAGTCTCAGGCCTCCTGCTTCTTATCCAGTCACCACCTTCAGAACCACCTCCGGGACCAGCCAACACACCGGTTTTTTGTTCTACCTTAACTCCTTATTGCCAACCAATCATGAGCTCCCAAATTCGTCAGAATTATTCCACTGAGGTGGAGACTGTGGTCAACCGCCTGGCCAACCTGCATCTGCGGGCCTCCTACACCTACCTCTCTCTGGGCTTCTATTTCAACTCTGACGATGTGGCTCCGCAGGGTGGGGGCCCTTCTTCCCTGAGTTGGGGGAGAAGAAGCTTGAGGGTGCTGAGCATCTCTTAAAGTTGCAAAACAAGCGCGGTGGCCGCATTCTCTTCCAGGATGTGCTGAAGCCTTCCCAAGATGAGTGGGTGGGGCAAAGCTCAGGACGCCATGGAAGCCGCCCTGGCCTTGGAGAGGAACCTGAACCAGCCCTTTTGGAGCTGCATGCCCTGGGTTCTGCCCATGCAGACCCTCATCTCTGTGACTTCCTGGAGAAACACTTCCTGGATGAGGAGGTGAAATTCATGAAGAAGATGGGTGACCAGCTGACTAACCTCCACAGGCTGGCCAGCCCCCAGGCTGGGCTGGGCGAGTATCTCTTAGTAAGGCTCACCCTGAAACATAACAAGGAGCCTTTGGCACCCAGAGGCCTTTGAGAGGCCCCTCTGCATTCCCCTGGTGTCTGGCTTTTTTACCTGAGCCTCTCCCTGAAACCACTAGCCATTCTCTTAACCACCCTGAAGCCCTCTCCCATGCACTGGACCAAGTAAAACAATAAAGCTTTTGGGGGGGGGGAAATATTAAAAACACTCTCTTGGCGGCTTTAAAAATATTACTTAAGCCCTGCTGGTGTGGCTCAGTGGTTGAGCATTGACCTATGAACCAGGAGGTCAGGGTTCAATTCCCAGTCAGGTTGTGGGCTCGATCCCCAGTGTGGGGCAAGCAGAAGGCAGCCAATCATCATTGATGTCTCTATCTCTCTCTTCGTAAATCAGTAAAAATATTTTTTTTAAAAAAAAAAAAGAAGGAAACATTGAAAAATCAAACTGACATTTGAAAAAAAAATTACTTAATAGAAAAAAATCTATTTGACATGAAGCTAGAGATCATCTAATCTTCCATTCCTTCTGCTCATATTCATAAAGAAATAGGCAGCTCCCTATATAATATGAAAAGAGCATACCCTTCTACCTCTTAAAGAAAAAGTCAAACTTTCTAATCAGATGTCTAAATTCCATCATTAATATATTGTGTTAAACAGTGCATTCTTCTTATTGTCCTTTTCAAATATAAAAAAATCTTGAAAGGAGAATAGCCTATCATTCCTAACTTCTTAGAATAAATGAGTGGACTGGGTAACTAATAGGAAAGGACTGGGTGTCTGATGGGATGGGGTTGCTGAAGGAAGATAAAGAACCAGAAAAGGAACCGTGAGTGCCTGAACAACTGAAAGCAAAAGAATAGGCCATTAACATTACTTCCTCTCGCTTCCCCTCCTACCCTTTCAATCCCTGTCCTTCTCATCTAGTTAACTCTCTTACTTATTTTCCTTTTCCTTTTACCACCTCCAACACCCAATTGTTTTCTTCTATTTATTCTCTAGTTTTTAACTCTCACTCCCACTTTCTTTCATTCAACCACACGGAGGACTATGTTAAAGTGAAATTTACCTATAGACTTTTCACTCTTCCTTTAAGCATCTGTTGTCTTCTTACTGCCAGTCCTTAACAACTTGTCTCCCTCATTCCCAGAAATTTCTTATTCAAAAGTAAGAAAGAAAAAATCCTTTTTAAACACTCCCAACTTGTCCTATTTAACTGCCACCTGACAACCCATAGTTTCTTCATTACATCTTCCCTATCCTCAAAATCTCTGATTCCCCTTTCCTCACTCCTTCTACCTACATCTTTCCAGAACTCTCCTAGAGTGCTTTGAAAGTATTTATATAACATTTGTATTGAGATATGATTCACATACCATACAATTCACCCCTTTAGAGTGTTAAATCAAAGGAGCTTAATATAGTCATTTCTTGCTATCCATGGGTATTGGTTCCAGGACCCCTAAGGATACCAAACTCCATAGCTGTGCAAATCCCTTACATAAGATGGTGTAGCATTTTCATATAACCTACGCACATCCTCCCATATACTTTAAACCATCTCTAGATTACTTATAATATTTAATACAATGTAGATAACATTACATTGTTTAAAAGTACAACTCTATGATCCAAACTGGTCACATCACTTCAATCAACTTAAATTCAGTCCCTGGTTTCTATAGATAAGGCTCAGGTTTAGTATGTACTTTGTTTTTCTAAAATTATAAAAATTAAATTAAACCAGTGAAGTAAAACATTTTTATCCTTGATGATAATTTAGCTGTTTTAAAATACTTTTTATATTCTTTCACTCTGTAGCATATTATTAGAAAACCATTTTTTTCCTACTACACTTGGATGACGATAAGAAGTTATTCTAGGCAAAAATTCTCCTGTCTGTACATCTACTCTTTGTCAAGTTTACTGTTGTTTGTTCCTTTCTCCATGTTACTGGTTTATGTTTGCTTTTGGATTTTTTTTTACTTTCAGAAAGACAAAATGCACATCGGTGAACAAATGTACTTTTCCATAATACTATTATCACTTTAAATAAGCAAAATAATAAAAGGTGATTCTTAAAGGCCATGTCCTACTTCCTGTTAATACCCTAGTTCTTTATTCTTTACAACTACTCCAAAATAAATGCCAATTGAAATACTTAATATGGAATTTCAGCTTAAATGCTCACAAGTTAAACAAAGTCAGTGTTTTACTTAAACTAAGTCACTTTTTCCATTTTTTGTTTCGGCCCTCAGAAATGAGATATAGTTCATTTTAAATGTAAAACTTTGTACACTATGCAAATCATGTCTGTGTGTCTAAGAAAAATAACAAACTTAATGAGGAATGTTAAAAAAAAATCAGAACCCATTAGTTTAAAGATACATAGGAGCAGCCAAAGATGACAAACACGCATAAAATTCAAAACATAGTGGGAAAGGGAATAGGCACTGAAACACATAAATCCGTGTTTTGAATTCTTTTTCTCTGTGGGTATAATTGTACCTTAGTTTCTTATAATGATTTATTGAGGTAAATATTCTGTATGGTTTAACAGCTACAGCTTCAAAGTGTCAGGCACAGGCTCTCCTTTATTCATGAGGCAGCTGAGAATTGGGATGTGAATTCACTTCTGTATTCTGAGACTTGGCAAAGTTTGTTTTTAAGGTCCTTATAAAGAATTCATGTTGATGCAGTCTATTCAAATGTGAAAAACACTGTGCTGTAATGAGTGAAATAGAAAACCTTTACAGTAATTCTGAAGAAAAGGTATATAAATTGAAATAAGCCACACAGAATTACTTTCAGCAAAGTAAAAAATTCCCCTGAGTTCATCTCAATCATTTTTTCAGGTTTCAGGATGCCTATACACCCCATCATTGGATGGGCTACTAAAATGGATACTGAATCTAATATCAATACAAAAAGGAAATAAAGAGAAATAAAATTAAGTCTCAGTTTGTAATATTCACAGTACAAAGTACTTTAGGTTGCTTTTCAGTTTGCACATGCTATTGCTCTGGGACCAAGGTATATACAACAGCAACCAGTGATACCAGTTACATAGTAGAATGTTAAAGCTACCATAAAGCAACTTCATAGCTTGGAGGGGGCAGGTAAGTAATTTACCAAATGCAGTATATTTCCTTTGAAAGCATCATACCAATGTAAGTTACACATGGATGCTTAAGGCACAGAGCCCTATCTTGGAACTCATCGATCTTATGCTTGACTACATCAAGACTTTCAGCAGGAAATTCAGATTTTTTCCAAGAATTCCATGTACCTTACATATGTAAGCTCAATTTCTCCTTCTTGAAGCACTGACCTATTGGCCTCAAAATACCATACTCTACTGATTCAATGCATGCTCACTAGCCACTACCTCTTAGCTTCCACTGTGTAAATCTAATTCTTCTACCTGACTTGTAAATTCTAGGTCCTCAGATTCAGGTCAGAGTTCTTTGCGACTTCTCTAATTCCCATGGATTTAAACACTATTCTTATGCGAATGATCCCCAAATATGTATCTCAAGCCCTGACTTATCTGAATTTCAGATTTGAATATCTAACTGTCTTCTTTTATTCCCAAAGAATTAAAAAATCAAATCATGATAACTACCCACCAAAATCTGTCCATCTTCCCCCATCTGAGTAGATAGAAATTTCTCCACATCTCTCCATCTCCACCACTACCACTTAACTCAGGTCCTCATTATTTCTCTCACCTGGACTATGCAACAGCTTCACTTCACTCCTAAACCCCCTCTAACCCATTCTGCATCTATAATAATAAAAGTGTAATATGCTAATTAGACCGGACAACCTTCCAGACAAAGTAACACAGTGGCGGGGGCCAAGCCCCTTGCACGAATTTTGTGCATCGGGCCTCTAGTATTTTAATAACAGTGAGTTTCTTTAAAACATCAGCTCAATCACTCTTCTGCTAAAAAATATCGAGTGCCTTATCATCGCACTTAGTATAGAATCCAAAATCTGTATCATGATCCACAAAACTTTGCCTTACCTTTCCAACCTTATCTCATGCCACTCTCCCCTCCTCTTTTCACTACATTCTAGTTCACACTGGTCTTCCTTTAGCACCCAGAATACACTTCCAGCTTTAAGGCCTTTTCAGATGCTGTTCCCCAACCTAAAACCCTTCCCTTTAATTACCTAGATGGCTCCTTCTCATCCTGACTTACTACCATAGAGAGACAGTCCCAAACCACACTGTTAAGTGTCCCTTGTTTATTTCCTATGGCACTTACTATATTTTGTAATTGTTTTATGTATTTTGGTTATCTACCAAAATAGAACATAAGCTCCATAGAGACAAATTAACTTATATATATTCCTAATTAATATTTCCAGTAACTGGCATAATATAGCTCTCAATAAATGCTTGCTAGAAGAATGAAAACCAGATGCATATGATTCTAAAACCAATGTTCTTTCCACTATATCATATTACCACCTTAAAGGATTTTAGAAATCATCTAGTCCAAAACTCTCATTTTAAAAATGGAAAAAATGAGATACAGAAAACCAGCAATTTGTCCAAGGACACCCAGTAATAATTGACAGAGCCACAGTGACCCCAGGCTTTCTGACTTCTGATTTAGGCTTTTTTTTACATACCACATTGCTTTATTCTGATAAATCACACCAAAAAAAAATATGCCTAAGAAGTTTTCTGGCCCTAAGCGGTTTGGCTCAGTGGATAGAGCATCGGCCTGCGGACTGAAGGGTCCCAGTTCGATTCTGGTCAAGGGCATGTACCTTGATTTCAGGCATATCCCCAGTAAGGGGTGTGCAGGAGGCAGCTGATTGATGTTTCTCTCTCATCGATGTTTCTAACTCTCTATCCCTCTCCCTTCCTCTCTGTAAAAAAATCAATAAAATATATTTTTTTAAAAAGAAGTTTTCTGCAAAAAGACCAAAAAATACCAGTAAAAACTTGCAACCATTTACAACTTCAGCTAATACAAGAAAGAAAGAAAAAAATTTAAACAGTATTATATAAAGCATTTGGTTATCAAAATCTTTTACATAATTGTTTTTTTAAATTTGAAAATATAGACAAATGGTTCTCTATTTTACATTACATAAATCATTTATTTTACAATATAAACAAACAAAAATTTATGTAATATGGATAATACATTTAGAATAAACTTTCTTAGGGAAATCATACTTTATTCATAAAAATGTACTCTAAGTTTTCTCAATAGCCAGTAATTCCCTAAAAATAATATAAAATATAAAATTCATGTAAGTTTGAAACTAAACAAGAACTAAGCAAAATATCTACAGTTAATGATAATCACAGATAAAAGAAACAATCAGACCCAGGAATTCTATACTACCTACTTCCAGAATCTAATCACTAGTCTGCAAAACATTTAGCCATGTGTCTATTTACTCAGTCCATGAATCAAAGTAGTCTACATGGCAACAACTGCATACTACCTCCAGGTCCTTCCATTCCTCCAGAACTCAAATCAAATAGTTTCTAAATCATTTTAAGCCGCTACTGTCACCTAATGGAGGAAACTTTGATTTAATTTTTCTTTGCCAACAACTTCTTACTTCCCTAATAAGCACATTTTATCCACACTCACTACCTGTCTACTTGTGTATATGTTTACATTTCCATAATAAAAAGCTAGAAAAATTAAACTCTGTCACTAACCATTTTAGTCCTTAAAAACAGCCATGTTTCCATCTATCTTCTTCCTCATCTTTTAAAGAATCCTATATAATAAAACCCTAATATGCAAATCAACCAAACGGTGGAACAACCAGTCACTATGACGCGCACTGACCACCAGAGGGCAGGCACTAAATGCAGGAGCTGCCCCCTGGTGGTCAGTGCGCTCCGACAGGGGGAATGTTGCTCAGCCAGAAGCTGGGCTCATGGTGGTGAGCACAGTGGCGGTGGTGGGAGCCTCTCCCGCCTCCGCTGCAAGCAGGCGGTAAAGGAGTGAGGAGTCCTGGACTGTGAGAGCCCCAGACTACGAGAGGGATGTCTAACTGCAGGCTTAGGCCTGACCCCCAGGGTGATTGGGCCTAAGCCAGGAGGCAGACATCCCCCGAGGGTATTTGTATTTCCGGACTGTGAGAGGGCGCAGGCCCGGCTGAGGGATTCCCCCTCCCCCAGTGCATGAATGTCATGTACAGGGCCTCTAGTTCTACATAATTTTTCAAAAGTACTATAAATAAAATACAAATTCTCTTATTTTTAGTATTACAACAGTATTTATTAGTGCCAATAATAAACATTTCCACTATATTACAGTTCAAATAGGATTAGGTAGACTATCCTAGTGAACGAGCCATTATTTATAACATTGTTTTATGGGGGGAAATCTGCTTCTATGGAACTTTTGTTTGATATCCAATTTCCCTAAAGTTACTAACAAGAATATCATAGACCGTGTGGTTTAAACAACAGACATGTATTCCTCATGGTTCTGGAGGCTGGGAAGTCCAAGACCAAGGTGCTGGCAGATTCAATGTCTGGTGAGAACCCACTTCCTAGTTCACACACAGTTGTCTTTTTGTTGTGCCTCACATGGTAGAAGGTGCAAAGTTCCTGTGGTCTCTTTTAAAAGAGCACTAATCCTATTCATGAGGGCTCTGCCTTCATGACCTTATCATCTCCCAAAAGTACCACATCCAAATACCATAACGTTGGGTATTAACTTCCAACAAATGAATTTGGGGGAGGGGATGCATAAACATTTAGTCTGTAAATATAATCAGTCCTGTTCTTTGTTTTGCCCTTATAAAGATTTCACAGTTACTATACCTTTGTTATTTACCTACCAGCTGTTCTGAATGTTCTGTCTTTAATTCTCATTAGATCTTTTTAGTCCATCAGATGTGACTCTTGCTGCTGCTCATTACTATGCAAATTACCTCAGAATATACTGAACTTCTATAGGTTTCTGATTTAAAAGTCATCATTTACAGTCTGGCAAAATAGTTCTGTTGGAAAAGTTTCAAAATATGAATTTCAGTAGTAAAGTTCAAGTTCTCTTTTTCTCATTTTTGAAACTCAAAGTCCTATACCTCAAATACAGGCTAACACCCACTATTAATATGCATTACAGTGGAATACTCCTAGAAGCATGACTAAATCATGTCCACTCTGTAAAGTATGGAACATTCTCCCATTCTATCATGGAAAGCCCCCAAACTGTGGTGTCCAATGTGGTAGTCAATAGCAACCTGTAAGTTAATGGGCACTGGTAATGTGACTAGCCTAAACTGAGATATGTTATAGTATAAAATACACAGTGGGCTTTTGAAGATTTAGTATCAATAAATGTTAAATATCTCAATCATTTTATATTGATTACATGTTGAAATGATACTATTCTGAATACAGTGAATCGCATAAAATACATTAACACGAATTTCACCTATTTCTTTTTACTTTTTAGTGTGACTACTAGAAAATTACATACATAACCCACATTTGTGACTCATATTTCTATAGAACAGCACTGGTCCCACTGTAATAAAGAGTTCTACTATATCTAGAATGTTTATTCCTCCTCCTCTTACAAAAAACTAAATTCACCTCATCATGATGATGGTGATGACAATAATACCTTAAATTTTACCAAGTACTTTCAAATCTATGACCTGATTTGATTCTTTTGATCTTCTACTTGGAGTTAGTTCCTCTCTCCACATCATCTCAAACCATCACCATCTAAGACCCCTGCATTTTTGTAATGCATTAATTGGAGAAAATCTATTTTCTAGAATTGAATTAAAAACAGAACAGAAGTCCAGCCCGTGTTGCTCAATGGTTGAGTGTTGACCCATGAACCAGGAGGTCTCGGTTCAATTCCTGGTCAGGGCACATGCCCAGGTTGCAGGCTTGATCCCCAATGAGGGGCATGTGGGAGTCAGCAATCAATGATTATTATCACTGATGCTTCTCTCTCTCTCTCTCCCTCTCCCTTCCTCTCTCTCTCTCTCCCTCTCCCTTCCTCTCTCTGAAATAAATAAAAACATTTTTAAAAAAAGAACAAAAAATATCAGGACATTAGTAGATAAAAAGCCTTTGAGGACATTCAGATTTCTATAGTAAGTTAGTTTTTGGTGTTTGTTTTTCCCCCAAAGAAACAGCTTTTGATTAATATATTGTGATGAGTAACACATAGAAGCAAGGTCCTTAAATGAAAATGTATACTTTAAATGAGAATTAGGAAAAAATACAGGAGGGACAGAAACATCATAGGAATAAATAAATACTGATCTCATGTCTGTCCAAAGCAGAAAGTACTATATATTCAAAAACATTACAACAGCTAAAGAAGTTTATTATTAGAATACTGCTTACTCAAGGGAGTAAAAAAAAAAAAAAAAGAAAAAAGAAAACAATAGTTCAATGATTTTGAAGTTTTACTTTTTCCCATCCACTCTCAGTTCTCTGGGGAAACAAAAATCAGCCCCAAAAAATCCATTGTTTTTCCATGTATCAAATGATAGGTAGTGAGAAATTTCAGAGTCCTAATTATTAAAGTGTAGCATTAAGACATTTTCAAAAATAAGTATTAGTAAGCTTAATCAGTATCCTATCTAATAATAGACAAATATGCAAATTGACCATACCTCCGACACGCCCACAAGCCACACCCACCATCCAATCAGAGCGAGTATGCAAATTAACCCAAACCAAGATGGCTACAGCCACAGAGAGCAAGGTTTCCTAGGTAACAGAGGAAGCCAAGCTTTCCGCCTGCCCTGGCCAGGCCTAAGCCTCCACTCAAGCTACAAAGTTTCAATTATAGAAGGTAAACAAATTCAAACAAATGGCGGCAGAATGGAGCTTGAGAGAGCAGGCCAGGGTTGCCGCTGGCAACAGGGGAAGCAAAGCTTTCTGCACACCCTGGCCGGGCCCACCCGCTTAAGGCAACAAAGTTTCAATTATAACCCCAACACAAAAAATGGCTGCCGGCCTCCTCAGAGGAGCCCCAGGCTTGGCTCTGCTCCAGGCTACAAAGTTTCAATTGTAGAAGGAAAATAAATTCCAGATACCAGGGCCTCCCCTTGGGTTGCCGGGGGTGTGGCCGGCCTGCAAACCACCACAGGCCCCTCGCTCAGGCCGCCCCACACCCCAAGGGAACCCCTACCTGATCCGGGACGCCCTTCAGGGCAAACCAGCTGGCCCCCACCCCTGTACCAGGCCTCTATCCTATCTAGTAAAGGAGTAATATGCAGATTGATCATCACTGCAACACACAATATAGCTGCCCCCATGTGGTCAAAGATCCTGCCCCCATGTGGACACAAGATGGCCACCACAAGATGGCCAGCAGGAGAGGGCAGTTGAGAGGCACCCGGCCTGCAAGGGAGGGCAGTTGAGAGGGACCAAGCCTGAAAGGGAGGGCAGTTGGAGGTGATCAACCCTGCAGGAGAGGGCAGTTAGGGGTGACCAGGCCGGCAGAGGAGGGAAGTTGGGGGCAAACAGGCTGGCAGCAGAGTTGTTAGGGGGTGATCAGGCTGGCAGGCAGAAGCGGTTAGGGGCAATCAGGAAGGCAGGCAGGCAAGCAGTTGGGAGCCAGCAGTCCTGGATTGTGAGAGGGATGTCCCATATTGGAGAGGGTACAGGCTGGGCTGAGCGACAACCCTCCTCCGTGCACGAATTTCATGCACCGGGCCTCTAGTCCATATATAATTTTTCTAGGAAAGTTCAAATACTTCATATTGGAAATCATTTCATTTCAACAATCATGAGGAATGTACAAATAGGCATATACACTTTGGAAAACCTTTTGGCATTATTTCCTACTATACTATGCATATACCCATACATGCATCAACAAGTAACTTCACACAACTAAATATTATATAGAAGTAAAATGAACCAACCGCTACTACATGACAGTGATGATTCTCATAAATATGACGTGTAAAAGAAGCTAGATATAAAAGAATACATATATGGTTCTATTTAAACAAAGCTCAAAAACAGTGAAAATTAACTTATGTTCTTAAAAGTCAAGATAGCTATCTTTGGGGAGGAAGAAAAGGTAGTAACTGGGAGGGAAGGAAAACTCAAGGGACACTGAAAATGCTTTATTTCTTGACATGGGCAGTGGTTACATAGATATGTTTATTTTGTGACAATTGAACTTATACACTTATTATTTGAACACTTTATTGTAGGTGTATTATATTTCAATTAAAAGTATTTATTCAAAAAATTAAATTCCATGACCATACTAATTTTTTTATATTACTAACTAGAGGCCTGATGCACGAAATTTGTGCAAGGGGCTCGGCCCTCGCAGCCGTGGCGGCTTGCCTCGGCCCTCGAAGGCCTAGCTTCATCCAGAAGGTCGTCCAGAAGGTCGTTTGGCAGTCCAGTCTAATTAGCATATTGCACTTTTATTATTATAGACTAGCCGCCCAGTACACGAATTGGTGCACCTTGAAAGGAACTGTGGGCCACGAAGGCTGCAGTGGGCATAGAGGCGGGTCTCAGCCCATCCTCCACACCCCTGCCCAGCTCCTCCCACTGCAGACCCCCGGGCCCCTGTCTGCTGGCAGCCCTGCTCCCACCGCTGCCGCTCCTGCTGCTGCTAGTGCTGGCCCCGCTTGCACCCACTGACTGCACGGAGCAATTGGGGCCGGCACCAGCAGCGGATTCAAGCAGGGCTAGTGCTGTCAGCATCAGCAGGTGCGAGCAGCGGCTGCTGCCCCAGTCGCCCCTCAGGAGCAGGTGGAGGTGGAGAAGCCCTGAGGGGCAATCGGGGCCGGCAGCCACCACAGAACGTTGTAGTAGCCCGATCGCACCACATCAGTGATAGGAGCAGCTCCAGTCTTGCTTTTGGCAGCATTTACCCGTGTCTGCTCACTGACGAGGGTCCACAGTTTATCGAGGTTGACAGTTGGGCAGAAGCTCTGGTTCCTCTTTAGGTGGTGATGCCTCACACCAACTTTCCCAAAGTAACCTGGTGATATTTGTCGAAGTTGATCCTGTGATGATGCAAGCCACCAGCATTACCGTGCCCCCCCGGGTGCTTCCTGTGCTTGCCGATGCGGCCGTGGCTGTGGCTCACGTGGCCCTGAAGTTTTCGGGTTTTCCTGAGTCTGGATGGCATGTCGGTGACCAAGCTGCAAGAGCTGTAGTGCATAAGTTTTAAAGTTAATTTAAGTAGAGTTAGAATGCATTAGAGAGACTTGAAATTCCCTCTACAATCTTGATGTTTAATAATGCTAAAAGGACAAAAACTACAAGTCATTGTATGTCAGTCATTCATTCCTCCACTTCAGTTATAATAAAATAATGAATAAATCATAAAAAAGGGAGGAAAATCACACAGCCTTTTCGTGAGGAACTTATAAGAATTAGCAATCCATGTCTTTTTTAAAAAAATATGTTTTATTGATTTTTAGAGAGAGGAAGGGAGAGGGAGAGATAGAAACATCAATGAGAGAGGAACATCATCAATCAGCTGTCTCCTGCACACCTCCTACTGGGGTGGGAATTGAGCCCGCAACCTGGGCATGTGCCATGACCGGGAATCGAACCAGTGACCTCTTGGTTCCTGAGTCATACTCAACCACACCAGCCAGGCATCAATCCAAGTCTTTTGAACATATTTCAAAATTTACTCTTTATGAAGATAGATATAATATTGGTGTTCAACCAAATACTATATTAAAAACAGAATAGTCTCAATTCACATTGCCTTTTTCTCTTTTACTTTTTGAAACTTGTTTGTAAACAAGTTTAGGAGGGACAAAGTCAAGAGGTATTGATTCCTCTTGGAAATGCATCCACATTTGAGCTACTAGCAATTCACAAGGTTAAAGGTTATAACCACTTATTCTCTTTGTTTCTTTCAGACTTCCAAATATGGTCTCTCTCTCTCTCTCTCATTTAATTTTAAGAAGAAGCTATTCTTCTGGCCCAGATATTTAAAATAAGCTATTGTAGCATACTTTTAGCATACTTTATGTTTGCTCTTTTCTTGCTTAATTTCTTTTTCTTTTCTTTCTTTCTTTTTTTTTTAACACAATTTTGTTTTGGAGGAAGGGGAGGAAGGAGAGTTCTAAGAAAAGCTTTCATAGCAGGTTCAAAAGTATAAAAGCCATTTCAATCTCCAGACATTTGTACCCTTTATTTCTTTGGTCCTTGAAAGGGCTTTTTAAATGTTAACAGCTAGGATAGGACTGCTTTCCTATTCCAGGCCAGGCTTCATTTCCTTTGTAGTCTTGGGTTCTTCCCCACCCTCGACCTCCCAGTAACCTCCATGCCAGTTTCTTTTTTTGAAACAAAACAAACAAAAATAGTAAGAAAAAAAAGATTTTATTCATCATGATGTGTATATAGACAGACTTATAAGATCACATACCTCTTGTAATTTAGAGTATTAAAACGTTTTTGCTTTAATTTATTCTATATTTGGTGATTTCATATGCCTATTTAATATGCTTTAATTTTAAAAAGGACATGTCACCTGCAAAATTAGAGCTAAAAGAGCTAACAAGAATCTTTGTACACTCCCTCTCCTTAGAAATACTTGAAATATAATCTTCAAAAGCTAAATGTCAAAAAGGTGTTCATTTATATACGCAAGTTAAAAATAGGCTTATATCAATACTAGAAGCCCAGAGCACGGATTCTTGCACTGGTGGCGTCCCTCAGCCTGGCCTGCGCTCTCTCGCAATCCAGGACCCCTCGGGGGATGTAGTAGTGCACAAAGCGGCAGGCAGCCGGGGAGGAGCCCAAGCCCAGCTCCTGCTCATCCTGGCCCCGCTGCACCTGCTGCCGCTGCCACTCGATAGTGCTGCCACGCAGGTGGGAGAGGCTCGCACCACTGCAGCTGCGCTTGCCAACCCTGAGCTCGGCATCTGGTGCCCATTGGTCAGCTGAATGATGCTCCTACTGTGGGAGAGTACTGATCACCAGGGGGCAGCTCCTGCGTTGAGCATCTGCCCCTGGTGGTCAGTGTGCGTCATAGCGACTGGTTGACCAGTTGTTCAGTCATTCAGTCGCTTAGGCTTTTATATATATACTAGTGGCCCAGTGCACAAAATTTGTGCACAGGAGGTTGTCCCTCAGCCCGGCCTGCACCCTCTCCAATCTGGGACCCCTCGAAGGATGTCCTACTGCCGGTTTGCAGGGATCGGGCCTAAACCGGCAGTTGGACATCCCTTTTGCAATCCAGGACTGCTGGCTCCTAACCACTCACCTGCCTGCCTGCCTGATTGCCCCTAACCACTCTGCCTGCCGGCCTGCTCGCCCCCAAATGCCCCACCAGCCTGATCACCCCCAACTACCCCCATGCCAGTGTGCTCGCCCCCAATTGCCCCCCCTGCTGACCTGCTCGCCCCCACATGCCCTCCCCACTGACCTGCTCACCCCCAACTGCCCCCCTGCTGGTCTGCTCACCCCCAACTTCCCCCCCGCGCCGGCCTGATCACCCCAACACCCTCCCCACCGGCCTAATCACCCACAACTGCCATCCCATCCTGGCCTGATCACCCACAACTGCCCTCCCCTCTTGGCCTCTAACTGCCTCTACCTGAGACCCGCCACCATGGCCTTTTCCAGAAGAATGTCTGGAAGGTCTCCTAGTCTAATTAGCATATTACCCTTTTATTAGTATACTAGAGGCCCGGTGCACAAAATTTGTACACAGGGAAGAGGGTCCCTCAGCCCAGCCTGCACCTTCTCCAATCTGGGACCCCTTGGGGGATGTCCGACTGCCGGTTTAGGCCCGATCCCTGGGATCATCTCAACTGGCAGTCGGACATCCCTCTCGCAATCCAGGACTGCTGACTCCTAACCACTCACCTGCCTGCCTGCCTGATTGCCCCTAACCCATCTGCCCGCCTGATTGCCCCTAACTGCTCTCCCCTGCCGGTCTGATTGCCCCTAACAGCCTGTGCCTGATGCCCCTAACTGCTCTGCCTCAGCCCCCGCCACTGTGGCTTTGTCTGGAAGACATCTGGTCTATCCGGTCTAATGAGCATATTACCCTTTTATTAGTATAGATAGGCCTGGTGCATGGGTGGGGGCTGGCTGGTTTGCCCTGAAGGGTGTCCTAGATCAGGATGGGGGTTCCTTTGGGGCATGGGGCGCTCTGGGCGAGGGGCCTGTGGTGGTTTGCAGGCCGGCCACACCCCCATGGGGTGAGGGTCCCCCCTGGGGGGGCATGGCCAGCCTTAGGGGCTGAGGGATGTTTTCAAGCTGGCCACACCCCCTTCAGGGTGGGGGTTCCCGCTGGGGTGCCTGGCCAGCCTGGGTGAGGGGCTGATGGCTGTTTGCAGGCTGGCCATGCCGCCCAGTGGGGACTCTTACTCCATGGGGGTGTGGCCAGCCTGGGTAAGGGGCTGAGGGCAATTTTCAGGCTGGCCACATCCCCTTCAGGGTGGGGGTCCCCACTGGGGTGCCTGGCCAGCCTGGGTGAGGGGCTGATGGCTGTTTGCAGGCTGGCCATGCCGCCCAGTGGGGACTCTTACTCCATGGGGGTGTGGCCAGCCTGGGTAAGGGGCTGAGGGCAATTTTCAGGCTGGCCACATCCCCTTCAGGGTGGGGGTCCCCACTGGGATGCCTGGCCAGCCTGGATGAGGGGCTGATGGCAGTTTGCAGGCTGGCCAAGCCCCCCAGCGGGGACCCTCACCCCATGGGGGTGTGCCCAGCCTGAGTAAGGGGCTGAGGGCCATTTTCAGGCTGGCCACGCCCCCCAGTGACCCAGGCTCCCAGCTCCTCCTTCAGTGGAGGCCAGGGCAGGCTGGAAGCCTGGGTTGCCCCCGGGAAACCCAAGCCTCCTGCTCGCTCCAGCTCTGTGGCCACCACCATCTTTGTTGGGTTAATTTGCATACTCACTCTTGATTGGCTGGTGGGCGTAGTGGAGTGATGGTCAATTTGCATGTTTCTTTTTTGTTAGTGTAGATAGGTAGAATACAGTATTATTCTATTTTAGAAAAAAATTACACAAATACAAAAAATAAGTCTGAAACACTGTATTCCAAGGTCTTAACAGTGATTATTACTAGTATTTCTAGGTGGTGAGATCATGTGTTTTTACTTTTTAATTTTCTTCTTGCTTATGAATGTAGTTTAATTCATCTTAAATAGACATGCATTGTTTGTGATAAGGAAAATATTACTTTTAGTTTTAAAAACAAGTGCTGTTTTATTACTCCTCAGCACATCATATGGGTAGCTCATATATATATATATATATATATATATATATATATATATATATATATATAAATATATATATACACATATATACATATATATTTATATTTAATTATTTATATGAGCATTATATAAGAAGATAAAATTCTAAAGGACAACTTCCAAATGGTAAAATAATGGCTCTCATCTATACTAATAAAAGGGTAATATGCTAATTAGACTGAACAACTTTTGGACAACCTTCCGGACAAAACCATGGTGGTGGGGCTGAGGCAGAGGCAGTTAGGGGCTATCAGGCCAGCAGGGGAGAGCAGTTAGGGGGATCAGGCTGGCAGGGGAGACCAATTAGGGGCATCAGGCCGGCAGAGAGAGCAGTTAGGGGGATCAGGCTAGGAGGCAGGTGAGTGGTTAGGAGCCAGCAATCCCAGATTGCAAAGGGATGTCCGACTGCTGGTTTAGGCCCGGCAGTCGGACATCCCCCAAGGGATCCCCAATTGGAGAGGGTGCAGGCTGGGCTTAGGGAACACCCCCCCCCCCCGCACAAATTTCGTGCACCGGGCCACTAGTATAAATATAAAAAAGAATCAAAATGTTGTGTCAGAGATTTTATTTAACTTATTAATTAAAGAGGAAACTAGTGGAAAGTGAAAACCAATTCAAAATAGAATTTGATTTACAGAGATTTCTATTCATACTGCACAAAATACATTTGAATTGCCAAGGACAGGAATCATTTGCACTGTTATGAACAGAAATATTTGCATTGTTTTCAGTTTTCTACAATTTAACTTTTATCCCTACAAAGTTGTCAAACAGCCTAAACAAAGATGATCAAAGTGCACACTCATTTAGAATCAGATAAATCTGCAGGTCCCTAGACATTAGCATTCCCTTGAAAATAAAGCCAGTAATCATTTCTGTCCATTTCCAATTCATTGACAAATTTTTATGACATATTTTATTAATTAGTAAACTGAATTAAAACTGCCACAATTATGTCACAATTAAAACTTAAATTCCCGGAATGCAGAAAACATAGTATCTTTTTCTTATGTATCCCATGAAAATGTTTAGTAAAGTGTTCTGAATTTAATATATCACAGGTATGTCACAAATATTTGGGGTAATACAAGCATTAGAAACTTCAGACCAGTTTAAATGATGGAACATTAGTAAATTATAAAATACTAGAGGCCTGGTACACAAAATTCGTGCACAAGGGAGTGTGTCCCTCAATGCAGCCTGTACCCTCTTCAATCTGGGACCCCTCGAGGGATGTCCGACTGCCCGTTTAGGCCTGATCCCAGTAGGATTGGTCCTAAACGGGCAGTCAGACATCCCTCTCACAATCCAGTACAGTTGGCTCCCAACTGCTCGCCTTCCTGCCTTCCTTATTGCCCCTAACCGCTTCTGCCTGCCAGCCTGATTAATGTCTAACTGCTCCCCTGACAGCCTGATTGCCCCTAACTGTCCTCCCCTGCAGGCCTGGGTCCCCCCCAACTGCCCTTCCCTGCAGGCCCGGTCACCCCCAACTTCTCTCCTCTGCTGGCTTGGTCATCCCTAACTGCCCTCACCTGCAGGCTTGATTGCCCCCAACTGCCCTCCCTTGTAAGCCTGGTCCCTCCGAACTGCCCTCCTCTGCTGGACATCTTGTGGTGGCCATCTTGTGTCCACATGGGGGCAGCCATCTTGTGTGTTGGAGTGACAGTCAATTTGCATATTACTCTTTTATTAGATGAGAGTAATATGGTGCACGTGTGGGGGCTGGCTGGTTTGCCCTGAAGGGTGTCCCGGATCAGGGTGGGGGTTCCCTTGGGGTATGGGGTGGCCTGGGCGAGGGGCCTGTGGTGGTTTGCAAGCCGGCCACATCGCCCAGCGACCCAAGCTAAAGCCCTGGTATCTGGGATTTTTTTATCTTCTATAATTGAAACTTTATAGCCTTGAGCAGAGGCCAGGGCAGGCGGAAAGCTTGGCTTCCTCCATCGCCGGAGAAACCCAAGCCTCCTGCTCGTTCCTCCTGCTGCCGCCATTTTGTTGCATGAAATTTGTGCATGAGGGGGGTGTCCCCTCAGCCCAGCCTGCACCCTCTCCAATCCGGGACACCTCAGGGATGTCCGACTGCCTAATCCTGGACCACTGGCTCCTAATCACTCGCCTGCCTGGTCACTCCTAACTGCCGCCCCCTTGCCGGCCTGATTGCCCCTCACTGCCTCTGCGTGCCAGCCTGATCGCCCCTAACTGCCCTCCCCCCCCCCCCCCCCCGCTGACCTAGTCGTCCCTCACTGCCTCCTCTGCCAGTCTAATCGCCCCCAACTGCCCCCCTACCAGCCTGGTCGTTCCCAACTGCCCCCCTGCCAGCCTGGTAGCTCCCAACTGCTCCCCCCTGCTGGCCTGGTCGCCCCCTACTGCCCTCCCTGTCGGCCTGGTTGCCCCTCATGGCCCCTCCGCCGGCCTGGTCGCCCCGCGCAGCCTGCTGTTCAGTCGTTTGGTCATCCCTCACTAACCCCCCTGCCAGCCTGGTCGCTCCACGCAGCCTGCTGTTCAGTCGTTTGGTCATCCCTCACTAACCCCCCTGCCAGCCTGGTCGCTCCACGCAGCCTGCTGTTCAGTCACTTGGTTGTCCCTCTCTAAACCCCCTGCCGGCCTGGTCACCCCATGCAGCCAGCTTGTTCAGTTGTTTGGTCATCCCTCACTAACCCCCCTGCTGGCCTGGTCATAGGCAGCCATCTTGTGAGGGTGTGAGGGTTAATTTAAATATTACCTCTTTATTATATAGGATACCACTCTGTTACATTGTATTATTTTTATTCTTCCTATATTAATTAAAAAAAATTATTAACTACTCTGTGTCAGGCATTGTGCTAAAAGATACAGAAACAAAAAATAAAGATGGAACAGTCCCTATCCTGAGGATGTTATTTCAGAGTTCCACTGGGTATAGAATATCTTCTTGTTTTTACAAGACAAAGAAGAGTATTACTGTTTCTATGCCATATAAGCAATTCTATTACACTGTATAATTTCATTCTTACCTAAAGTCTTCTGTATATGAAGCAGAGTAAAATCTGATTAAATTATCCAGTTTTCATTATCTCTTATGTTACTTTTAGGCTTGTGACCTTGTTTTATAACTTAAAAATTTAGCCTTACACCTAGGTGCCAACAATTCTGATAAAGAAATAAGACCAGGTTGCCAGTTCATTAAGCTTTTCTAGACTTTCACTAATTAAATTAAAAGTATTTAGTAACTACTAGCCTTACTGATTGTCCTTTTTATTTCAGAATTCTTTTAGCAATCTAAATTACCTATTCAGGCATCACATTGGTTTATTGGTATTAAAGCTAAGTGTTCTAAATGCTTTGGAGAACCACAGTCCACCCTAGAAAATTCTGTAACTTAACTGTAATTTCATTGTAATTTTCACTTATAGAACTTTTGTAGACTCGTAGTTAGTAGGCAAAATATTTTAATTTATAGTAAAGAGCAAACAATCACTTTCAAAAAGTACTTTTTCTCCTCATGGGTTTACTCTTCTCCAACTTGATTTATGGTTTATTCTTCACAGAACTAATTGATTAAGGTGACCTTGCTTGGTTATAAAAATTATCCTATTTGAGTATGTGTGTTTTTTCATATTCGAATTGGTATTGTTATCCCTTTGCTTCCAAAATAAAAGAGTAGAATTTGGATATATGACTGCATAAAGAACTATATTCCACTGGTGAGTTCTATAAATGGTGATAGTCTGGAATCGAGGAAAGTGATACTATTTCTACAGGGGCAAACTAAAGCAATTGCTGAGTTCAGGGGCTAATAGTGAAGCAGTTTCACAGGCCACTTTCAGTACCAAAATGCAACTGTTTCTGAACTGTCATCCCACTTACTGATTTTTGCTTTAAAAAAATCAAGTTTTTAATCAAGATCAGAAAGCTTCAAAAGTAAGGCCATGGATCCTCACAGAACGCTAGGGTTGAAGGCAGACAAGTTCAGGCCTGGTTAAAAATTCAGATACCTTGATACTGCATGAACAAATGTCCAATCTTACCTAATAATAGACAAACACGTAAATTGACCGTGCCTCTGCTATGCCCACAGCCAATCAGAGTGAATATGCAAATTAGAAGGCCAAAGATGGTGGCCACCCAGCTGCTCCAGGCGTGGAGTGGCCAGGCGGGGCAGGACACCTGCTATGAGAGGGAGGGCGGGGGAGGGGGGGCGAAGGGATCTACAGGAGTGGAGTGCCACAGGGAAGACAAGACTGCAGACTCCAGAGTCTGCAGCAAAGACAAAGACAGCAGTCTGCAGCAAAGATGGCAGACTCCGGCTGGAGTCTGCAGCAAAGATGAAGATGGCAGACTCTGGCCATAGCAAAGGCCTGGGTCACGAGTGCCAGAAGAAAACTGGTGCTGGAAGCCAAGGGAAGGAAGGCCTATTGCATGAATCTCTTCGTGCATCTGGCCTCTAGTATCTATATAAAGCCTTTAGATGCAGCGGTTTCTTTGGAGATGAGTGGTTGCTAGGGAGGGACTGCTTAATGGGCACTGAATTTCCTTTTGGGGTGATGAAAATGTCTTAGCACTAGATCGAGGTGATGGTTGCAGAACATGAATGTACTAAACACCACTTAATTGTACACTTTAAAATGATTAATTTCATGTTATGTGAATTCCACCTCAATAAAAACAGCAAATATATATTTTTAAGGGGAAAAAAAGATACATGGCTTTCTGGCAGAAATTCTGGATTGGGGTTGGGGGGCTTCACTTGGTGAAGACCCCCCCCCAAAAATACAATGCCTACACACCAGCAGCCAGATCACACAGGGTCGCTGCCACTTCACACAAAGTCATGTGGAAAGCTCACAAAATTCCCTCAGGGGGGCCCTAGTTTCAATAACTGCCAATAAAACTGGTACACCATCCTTGTGGACTCCTCTCAGTGAAAAAGAGAAAGCAGCAAAATATCCCTCAGGAACTTCCAGAAAGCTGCACCGCTGGTCACCTAGAAACCTCTACCAGTCACAGAGAACACCAGGGTGGAAACAGTAGAAGCCATTTTTTTCTCAAAGGTTTTTGTATTGGGAGTAAGCTCACGCGTGAGGACTCAACAAGCCTCAAACATTACATTGAAACCTAGGTGCTTAACGATGACGGACACGTAGGTCAACCGTGCGGCATCTTAGTGAAAAGCGAAAACCCACTCTAAGTCTCGTTTTGTGCCAAGGAAGCTCTGCCACAACGCTCACCGCCATACCCATCCGCGGGAAAGCTTCCTCCACCAGCCGGAGAGGGCGGGGCCTCAGAGGACACTCCCGCCACAAAGCACGAGGTGCGCCGCTGGGCTTCCTGGGAATAGTAGGTTCCGTCACCCCTCTTTGTCTCTTGTTCAGGCTGTATGGAGCCAGCCAGGAAACTACAACTCCCAGGGTGCTCTGGGGTGGCAAGCGGCTGCGTCGTGACGACTGTGGCAGAGAAGGGCCGACGGGCTCCGCGTTCTGGAGTGGCGCTGCTTGGTCCGGAGGCAGGTTGCAGGCTGCTGGTGCCGGAGCTGAGGAGACCAGCGACTCGGTTTGGCATTTGCTGTCGGGGTCCCCGCAACGATGAGTGCTGCCAGGGAGTCCCATCCGCACGGGGTGAAGCGTTCAGCCTCCCCAGACGACGATGTAAATAACAATGGCGGAATGGATGAGGGTTGAGGCCTACTGAAGGTTGGGGTAGGCCGGGAAGGGTGGGTGTAGATGGAAGAAGCGCCGGAGGTGGCCCGAAAAGGAAGGGAAGGCGGGGGGGCCCAGAGGAATGGGAAATGTCTCCCTTTATTTAGGGTCGCAAGGTTTTAAGAGGGCCGCACGCTGAGAACCAGAGCCTGCGTAGGAAGGGAGGGGGATCGAGGGAGGAAATCCTGTACGGTCGGGAGGTGAAAGAGCGTAGTCAAGAGGTCATATTTGCCTCTTTGGGGGCTGATGAAGCCTCTTGGTCGGGCCTTTCCACTCGGGATAGAGACGGCAAGACCCGCCCTGTTTGAGGCTTAAACTGCTCCTGTGACAGCGTCGAGGTGTGTGTGCAACTTGGGCAGATTCTCCGGCCGGGATTATTTTTGCGGTGTATTGTTAACAATTAGTCTTAACTGTACTGTTAAGGGTAAACTCAGAACAGGATTGAATGGAAAAATTGTATCCGGGGAGTAATTTGTGACTGGCGCAAGGTGGTGCTGAGGTCTAAGACGCTGCGACCTAGAAGCCCGTTTTGATGTCAAGTACCTCCCTCTCCCCTCCTCCCTTCTCCCTCTGCCTTCCTCCCCCCAGCACGTCAGTTTAAATAGCAAACCATTCATTTCTTAAAGTAACACATTAAATATTTACTGCTGTGCCAGGTGTTGGAAATTCAAAGATGAATAAGTATGTGCTTATCGTAGGCCTTTTTTGTATGTCTGCCCCAGCTCCTAGCGCATTGTCATGGAGACTGCAGTAACCCGTCCACTTAAAACTAGGTCCTCTTTCAGTGGGTAAATGAATGCCCACTGAGAATGTTGATGGGGCGGGGGAGCATGGCAGGTCATCTTTAAGGATGGTGAAGGAACATCTAGTTTTCTTCCCGTTATTGTTTAAAGCACTGTCAACTACTGAATGTGTCGTTTTTTTATTTTCTTATACTTCAGTTCAGTGCCTTTCATAATATCTTTATTTTGTGAATCATAAAAGGCTCACTGAATACTACTAGTGTGTATCTTTTGTAGCAAATGAAATAATGGTTAAGACCCACCACTCTATGGGTGGAAGGGTTAGGTCCAGAATAGTAATGCTCTTTGAGCTTTGCAGAAAGATTAGCAATCAGTAAAGATTTGAGGATGAATAGTTATAGTGAGCTTTATTCATGCCCTCTGTTCCTCCCTACAAGAGGCGTTTAGATCTTTTCTTGTTGATATGGTAATCCAGTTCATGCTGTGAATTTATCTAGGCTTTTAAGTAACCTGGGTGCCATTTCAAAAGCTATTACACATTGTTTCCCTCCTGGTATTTAATTGTGACTTGATTGTTAGAATGTTAGGTACCTGTTTTGCTAAACTCAAGAGACATACTCTTTTAGCTTGACAGAAAATTCTTGGTGATACTAAGTAATTTAACACAAAGTTAAGGGGATTAAGTAATTAAGACTGGGATCAGTTTAAACTAGATGAACTTTAAGACTTTTTCCAATTCTACAAGCATTCTCTTTGAAGATGATGGTTATAGTTACAAATCAAATCAGGACTTAGCACCATCACACATTCCCTAAAATTGATTATGTTGTTGATTATATATTATAGTGCAATACAATAACCTATCCCTTATCCCTTGATAGTGATTTTTTTAAGGTTCCTTCATATGAATTTTATTTTTGCTGGTAATTGGGAGTTATCTTTTAAGTACTTGTTTGTAAAATATTTTAATATATGTAAAACATTTTAAAATGTTTTTAAATATACATATAAATTGTAGAAAATCAACTAATTATAATATGTAGTTGGTCAATAGTTTCTAATGAACATCCACTGCAGGTAAAAGATAATTGAAGTTTTTTTTGCCCACTGACCTCACATATTAAATGGGGATTATCAAATATTTAAAAAGATATTAAAAGTAGATATTAAATCACAGAATCCAACTCTAGGAAAATGCTGACAATTCCAAAAGTTACTATGGTATTATTGGAGGTAAATTGATCGCAGTTCTATAGAATATCGACAGCTTTAAAAAATATTAGGATTATAAATTGTAAATGATAAGGTTATTTATATAAAGACATTGAACATTTGCTCTTTTTATATATTTTTATAACTAGTTCATAAACTATTTCCACATACTCTATCTCATTTGGTTGTGTACAGTATAATGTGGAAAGAACAGAGGACTTAAGGCCAGAGGATGGAAGCAAGTCCCTTAGCCTCTTTGCCTCATTGTCCTTATTAATTAAATGGACTCTTGAGAGAATGTAAATGAAAGCGGTTTGCAAGTTGTAAAACACTGTGCAATTTTAAGTGTTATTAAGACAGAGTTTTAAAGAAGCCTTGCTATATAGATAAGGAATGAAAAGAAGTTAAATGTCAGTCTAGGAGGTTAACAGAGAGCAAGTAATTTGGTGGGATTCAGAACTTAAGCTTCACTAGTACTTTAATTTTTTTTAACCATATTGAACCAGAAATAGTTAAGAACTAACTGGTCTGTGAAAAGATGAGCTGTCAGATGGAAAGAAGCAGAAATTTGGAACTTAGCCAAAATGATGAGAGCATATAATCCCCCTACCAAGAGGAATTTAGAAGAGCCATGGTTGTCCATGTAGTACAAATAGTTTTAACTCTCATATGCCCAGAAGAAATGGCCATCATTGTTTCTTTTATATTCTATTAGTCTTTTTTTTACAAATAATTTTCATAAGTAAGGAGAATAGTGAAAATCGCCTTCATTAGAAATTCTAATATGAATTTAACCATACCAAATCAAATTTGTATTCCACAGTTTCATGACATACATACCCAAAATGATGAGCATCCTCTGAATACAGCTAACTGCCTGTCAGTTGTTATGTGTGAAGCTGGAACATATAATTTAAGATTACATACCTATTTCTAATAGATTTTAGCTTATTAGGAAGTTATTCTAGTTCTTACATTGGCATCATCAAAATATAATACTACTTGAATTATTTTAAACATATGATTGCTCATAATTTTGTGTTGAGAAAGGGGTTGTCTGCTCCATAAGTGTGAAACATTTTCATTTTTAAACTATAAACTCGATTAGAATGATCACTGAATGTTTTCATTTCTACATTCATTCTACTCACCTTTGTATACACACCTGCCTTCATCATTTGTCCACTTAAAAACCATATCAAATAAGTTTTGGTGTACAGATAACATAAAAGTTATATATCATTTTAGAAAAACAGGATGGTCCAGGCTATTATAGCAAAATGTTGCAGGATGAAGTCCTTCCTGTTGAGTGACTCTCTGGATGAGAGTATTATATTTATTTTTTTCTTTGTCTATAATTGATTTCTGGTTGGAAAAAGTTATTTAGTTCATCATTCAAAGACTCATAGTCATAAGATTTTTGCATATACAATTTGCCATCACTTGACAGTTTGCATTCAACTACTTACTTGTCTAATAATTGTGCAATGCCTTCTGTCAGTTTCCAATATTTTACCCACTTGCAATTATGGGTAGAAATGAAAAAAAATCTGAATTAACTGTGTCCAAAGAAAGCTAGAAGTGACCAATAGAGGAGTGATGTTTTCTTAAAAGTAATGCAATACTTTAGACAACATGATGAGAAAACTCTTCTACTACCATTTTTCTATTTTCTTACTATTTTAGACATTTTTAGCATAGTTGGGAATAATTGGTGATTTAAAGTAATTCTTACATTTGTTTCAAGATGTAGAGAAAAATAGCATTAGGATTCCATAATATTAGATTTATAGCATGGTTCAATATTTGATATTGATTTGGCCCAATATTTGATAATTATAAGGTACTATGGGTTATTCTTTTTCTTGATTTTTTTTTTCGTTTTTAAAATTTTTTTTAAATATATTTTTATTGATTTCAGAGAGGAAGGGAGAGAGATAGAGAGACAGAAACATCAATAATGAGATAGAATCACCGATTGGCCGCCTCCTGCATGCCCCCAACTGGGGATCAAGCCCCGCAACCCAGGCATGTGCCCCTGGCCAGAATCGAACCCGCGACCCTTCAGTCCGCAGGCCGACACTCCATCCACTGAGCCAAACCGGCTAGGGCTCTTCTGTTCTTTTAAAAAAATAAGTAAACTTTCTCTTTATTCTTTGGAAGACCTCTAAGAGTAAATGAAAGTCATAACGTATCATTACAAAAACTAGAACTCCTCAAAAAGAAACTGATGCCCTAGCTGGTTTGACTCTGGATAGAGCATTGGCCTGCTGACTGAAGGGTCCCAGGTTCGATTCTGGTCAAGGGCACATGCCCAGGTTGCGGGCTCGGTCCCCAGTGGAGGGTGTGCAAGAGGCAGCCAATCAATGATTTTCTCTCATCATTGATGTTTCTATCTCTCCCTCTCCCTTCCTCTCTGAAATCAATAAAAATAAAATTAAAAAAAAGAAAAGAGCCCTGACCGGTGTGGCTCAGTGGATAGAGCGTCGGCCTGCGGACTGAAGGGTCCCGGGTTCGATTCCGGTCAAGGGCATGTACCTTGGTTGCAGGCACATCCCCGGTAGGAGGTGTGCAGGAGGCAGCTGATCGATGGTTCTCTCTCATCGATGTTTCTAACTCTCTATCCCTCTCCCTTCCTCTCTGTAAAAAATCAATAAAATATATTAAAAATAAATAAATAAATAAAATAAAAAAGAAAAAAAGAAAAGAAACTGAAAAACTAAAATTGGGTCCAGTAAACTCTGATGTTAAATTGTCCTAATATCCCAAAAGCCAGTTAGCTAACTTAAACTAACAACTTGGCAGCCCTCTGGGTTCAAAGTACTACATGCTCTAGAGTCCTATAAAGTTCTGGGGCAGTAGGTATTAACATCTGGTTGCCCACATGAACCGCATCACTTGAGGAATTCGTTAGAAATGAAATCTATGAGCCCCACCTCAGACCGACTGAATCTGCAATTCCTGGGGTGTTCTAACAAGCCCTTCAGATGATGCTGATAGAAACAAATTTGAAAACTAAGCTCTGGCTGTAAAAGAACTAAAAGCTTCTGCCTTGAGGTAACAAAAGGAATAAGATGCTCCTCCAATGTGTTTATATCCCAATAAACCCATCATAAGTTGAAAATACCATTAAGTCAAAAATGCAAACTTAAACCTACTGAACATCATAGCTTAGTCTGACCAGTTTCTACTAAATGGGCATCACTTTCATACCATCATAAAGTTGAAAAATCTTGTTTAACCATCGTAAGTTGGCTGTATATTTATGATACATGTGCTTAATTTCCTAAATAAGAATGAGCCCACAGTTAAAACTGACAGGGAAAAAAGAACTTAGAATTTACTGGTAAACTTAAAAATTTTTAATACTTAATATTAGGCAAAACAAATTAATATGCGAATTTCTTTTCCAGCTTGGATCTAGCAATTGGGAGGCAGCAGACTTAGGTAATGAAGAAAGAAAACAAAAGTTCTTGAGACTTATGGGCGCAGGAAAGGTAAGCATCAGACAGGATGCATTTTTTTCTTTTCTGTGAAAATAATGCCTTTTTCTGTGTATGTTAAGTGAGAAGTACTGAATATACTTGGATCCCATTTCCCTGTTCTGCATGATTATTTTAGGCTTTGGGGAATATAGCTGAGCAAACTGAGCGCTTAAAATTCTTACTATTTCTTAGGATTCTCATTGCCTCTAGGCAGTAGCTTTAGGAACTGAATAGAAAAAATTTTTGGTTTGAGGAGACTCCTACAGAAGAAAGAAGATGTTAAAGTTTATGATTTGCCATTTGTTAAAATAATGATTTGATACAAGGTATTACTGGACAGACCAATTGGTAGGTCATATCACTCCTTCCAGCCCTTGAAGAAGTAACCAAGGGAATAACCTTTATCTCTGATTTTTAAAATGTTCAATTTATTTTTGTGAAATTCCTTTGATTAACATAATAGAAGATATAAAATATAGGTGCCAGAAAAATATAACCTATTAGAAAAACTCTTTTCCTAGCAATTTATTTTTACATATAGTGGTAGCTAGGTATTTATTTTTTATAAGCAAGTACATTTATTTTTGTAACATTGTCCCGATAGCCTTCCTACAAATAGAATGTGAAAGTAATAGGGAAACTTTTCTCTCTTTTAAGATCCTTAAAATGAAATTCTTTTTGTTTTTGTTATTAATATGAGAATGTGCATTTTAGTTTTACCAACAGTTACTGACCACTATATGCCAGGTACTTTACAAGGTCTGGTGGGAGGTGGGGGGCATTACATAGAGCAATAACACATGTTTGGAGCCATCATGTAATAGAGGAAATCAGATAATAACAATACAGAATTATAATTGCTATGAAAGAGCTATACACATAGTGCTGTGGATTCAACAGACAAGGATTGCTAGCCCTGGCTTAGCAGTATAAGAAACCTTTCCAGAAATAGAATTGATCTGAATCTGAAAGGATAAGGAGTTAGCCAGAATACAGCAGTGGGGTTGAGGGTAGGGAGAGACCATGCAAAGCATGAAGATCTATACAAAGAAGGCATTTGTATGTCTCATTAATCCAGATTTTGCATAATTTGTAATTTGTCATAGAAAGTATTTTGAAGTTCGCCTAGGTCAGTGGTCGGCAAACCGCGGCTCGCGAGCCACATGCGGCTCTTTGGCCCCTTGAGTGTTCTAACGCCACTTCTTCAAAATAGACTCGCCCAGGCCAAAAACTGACTTCTGCGCATGGTCAACGAAGTTTCAATCACACTGTATGTGCGTGCCCGCGTGTGGTATTTTGTGGAAGAACCACACTCAAGGGGCCAAAGAGCCGCATGTGGCTCGCGAGATGCGGTTTGCCAACCACTGGCCTAGGTTCATGCAAATAAAAGATTTGCTAAGGATATATAAAATAATAGTTTAGAGGGCATGCTAAACCTGGTAGAATGAAAACTCTTCAAGTGCTTAGGAAGAACACCAACAAAATGTATGCATTATAGCTACCAATAGTGAATTATATCAATAAAAGGGGAGGGAACAAATTGAACATTTAAAAAAGAAATTTGGCTACCAGTAAATGGACTGTTTAGCATACATTAAATTCTTTGCTAGCAAGGCAAAATTGTAGCTTTGCTCAAATAGGCTGATTTGATTTGTTCTGGCTTGTTGCCACATTCCTAATCCTAGCCAACTACTATGAGTATTTTATTGGTCACGGAGAGAACTAGCTGAGCAAGTATGAATAGACCACTGCCATTATATATTCAGATCTTGTTAATGATGTATTTTCTGGAATTTAAAGAAACAACATATTGAATCATTGATTTGCTTATGTGTTAATGGCATGTAAAACATTAATGCTTGAAGCTTTCAGTAGTATCTTTGGGTATGGAGAATGTGTCTATCATCCTTTTACAATAGAAAGATTTGTTAACTATATCTTCACAGATGATTTAAGATTGCTTTGCAAAGTCACTCAGTGTCCTAGTGAACAATTTCTTTACATTATAAAACTGAATATGAACCATAAAGAGTGGATTGGGCCCTGGCCGGTGTGGTTCTGTGGTTAGAGTGGTGGCCCTCGCACCAAAGGATCATGGGTTCAATTCCCGGTCAGAGGCATGTACCTGGGTTGCAGGTTCAATCCCTGGCTCTAGTCAGGGCACATGTGGGAGGCAATCAATCGATGTCTCTCTTTCACATTGTTGTTTCTCTCACTCCACCTTCCTCTTACTCTATCTAAAAATCAATGGAAAAATTTGTTTTATAAAACTAGATTATTTTAAATTGTGTTCTTTTCGACAGTTTGAGATTGGGTGCTCATTGCCGCCAAATACTAATGAGCTAGCAATTTGAGGATGTTATGTCAGTAGTAATAATTATTTTCTTTTTTTATATTTTAAAGATCTATTAAAGTGCATTATAAGTCTGTTTCATTTTTAGCTAGCTAAATAGTCTCATTTGCAATCTCCATGAGATATGCCTGAGATACCAGAAAAAGAAGGTGGGAAAGTTAAAGCAATTCATTTAATTGGCCTTCTTAAAAAAGAAGATATTTAGATTGTCTTCATTTTTTAGTTATCTATCCTTCCCACTTAATCTTTTTTTCTGCACTGTATCCCAGAAGCCTGGAATTGTGTCAGGCATATAGTAGACACTCAATAATGATGTTAAACTAGAGGCCCGGTGCATGGATTCATGTAATGGTGGGGTCCCTCCCCGGCTGGCTGGCTGGTCCTTATTGGGACTGGGCGAGACGGGCCAGACACACCCTGGAGCCCTCCTGTGGTCCCTGGCCTGCGAGGATCAGGCTGAAACCGGTCCATGCACAAATTCATCTAGGGCATGTCTAGCCCATCTCACCCAGTCCTGATCGGCCAGACCCCAGCAGCAAGCTAGCCTACCATTCAGAGCATCTATCCCCTGGTGGTCAGTGCGCATCATAGCTACCGGTCGAACAGTCACTTAGGCTTATATATATATAGATTAGTGGTCTCAAATTCTAATACATTTTCTGCCTCCTTATAGAAAGAACATACTGGTCGTCTTGTTATAGGAGATCACAAATCAACATCTCACTTCCGAACAGGTAAGAAATTTAAAACATAATTAAAATGATATTTAAAATATTAGACTTGGAAATGTACATGGTATATGTAAACATGTTACATAATTATGTAATAATTAGTATATACTTTGATTTTTAAAAGATTTGAGAGTATAGAGTACACATCAATATGATATTCTAACCAAGAAACTGACCCTTTTATGTCTTCGTTTTTACTGACTCATATATTTTAATTGTAAGATTTTATGCCTCGCTGAAACCGGTTTGGCTCAGTGGATAGAGCGTCGGCCTGTGGACTGGAAGGTCCCAGGTTCGATTCCGGTCAAGGGCATATACCTTGGTTGCGGGCACATCCCCAGTAGGGGGTGTGCAAGAGGCAGCTGGTCGATGTTTCTCTCTCATCGACGTTTCTGGCTCTCTATCCCTCTCCCTTCCTCCCTGTAAAAATCAATAAAAATATATTTAAAAAAAAAAAGATTTTATGCCTCATCTTACAAACTGTAGTATGTATTGACTTTATATATTTTTTACTTTATAAATTATTTAGCATATGTTATAATTGGCATATTTTACTGGTTTATAGTTTATTCACTGTTTTGTTCTGAAATCTTTGAAGAACTAAAATTCATTGCAAAGCCTGAAAAAATTAACTTAAAAAAAATTGTGGGGGGAAAACTTTTAAATAAGAACTGGAAATGGATTTGAATTTGAATTCAGTCTGCTGAAAAGTGAAATTTTCTCCTACTTCAAATTGACCTTGATCATGGACATTAATATTAGGGTATAATGACCTTGGTATATTTAACAAAACAATTAAAGTATTTAAATTAGCTTTTTACTGACCTAGAATATGTAGCACATTTTAGAAATTAATTGGTATTTTATACTTACGGTATTAAACAATTTCTAATTAATTTGCATTGCTACAGAAAGTTAAAAGAGTCCCTGAGCTTTGCAGAATGGAAATATATTCAGCTGCTTTTTAAAACTGGGGGTTTTATGAATGACAATAATGAAAAGCACCAACATTAGTGATTAAAATGTGAAATTCCTATTTTATTTACAAATTAAAATGTCATGCACAGAAAGCTTTGATTGTATTGATAACATCGAGTTCTTATGTGGTAAATTCACATGTAGTTTAGTTTTCTGTTCAATAACTACATACAACAGTATTTATGTAAAAATATATATCATATGTTGCATGATAAAAACGTTTATGTTGCTTCAGTAAACTAATATGCAAAGGAAGTCATAAAGGAGAGCCATTACAAGGTCATTTTATTTAACCATCCTCTGAAAGAATTGTGTCTTTTCATTATTTTTATTCTAATACAGAAGGTTTTGTTTGGAGGTTTTTTTGTAACTAGAAGAAAACTTTCACTTTCAGGAGAATAGTTTTTAGACTATAAATAAGCTAAAACATATAATAGCCAGAGTTCTTAGTAATTAATTTCTAGAATATCTGAACTCCATGCACTTTTTCTGAGACTCTGTGTCTAGTGTGAATTACGTGGAAAAATATAAGCTGTTTATATTTTATAAACATTTTTATAGTTCGAAGGGTTGGCTATTAAAGAAGTAATCATAAGTATTTCAATTATTTTATGTCCATTAAGGTGTATTGTATAGAAACCCATCCACAAAATTAATTGTAAAATTAGTCACAGTTCAAGAAATCAGCCCTGATTATAATAGCATCTGTATTAAGGGTTTTTTTGTGTAATCAAATATTTTTATTAATTTGACTGAAACATAACCAAAGTACCCTGGACATGCAGGGGAAGAAGACAAGAAAATTAATGAAGAACTGGAGTCTCAATATCAGCAAAGTATGGACAGTAAATTGTCAGGAAGATATCGAAGACATTGTGGACTTGGCTTCAGTGAGGTAGTAATTAATGTATTTTCATTAAATGGGAAAATAATCAATTTGATAAAATTTTTAGTTACTTAAAATATTATTATATGCCGTACTAGATCTTTGTAGAGAAAAGAATTTTGAGAGATTTATTAATAACTTTTCTGATACCAGCTTATGTAAATTCTGCTTAGATAATTGCTAGGGCACATTTTTTCAGTATAGTTGACATAAAATACCATATTAGTTTTAGGTGTACAACATAGTGATTAAACAATTATATACCTTACGAAGTGATCACAATAAGTGTAGTACCCATCTGGCACCATACATAGTAATTACAATATTATTGACTATATTCCCTGTGCTCTACTGTACATCCCTGTGACTATTTTTGTAACTGGCAATTTGTACTTCTTAATCCCTTTCACATTTTATACCCATCTTCCCAACACCCCTCTCATCTGGCAACCATCAGTTTGTTCTCTTATCTGTGAGCTTGTTTCTTTTCTGTTCATTTATTTTGTTTTTTAGATTCCACATATAAGTGAAATCATATGGTATTTCTCTTTGTCTGGTTTATTTCACTTAGCATAATACCTTCTAGGTCCTTCCATGTTGTGGCAAATGGCAAGAGTTCTTTTTTTTATGGCCAAGTAATATTCCATTGTGTATGTGAACCACATGTTCTTTATGCATTCATCTGTTATCATCTGACAATTTTACTTTTTCCTTTCCAATTTGGATGGAAATTTTAAATATTTTTCTTGTATGATTGCTGTGGCCCAGGATTTCCAATACTTTGTCAAATAAAGTTGATGAGTGTGGACATCCTTGTCTTCCTCCTGTTCTTAAAGGAAAAGCTTTCATTTTTCAACATTGAGTATGTTAACTGTGGGTATGTCATATGGTCTTTATTATGTTGAGTTTGAATTATCTTTCCTCATGTTGCTGAGAGTTTTCATCATAAATGGATGTTGCATTTTCATCAGATGCTTTTTCTGCAACTGTTGATAAGATCATATAATTTTTATCTTTCATTTTATTTATCTGGTTTATCACATTAATTGATTTGTGGATACTGAACCAACATTGCATACCTGGAATAAATCCCACTTGATAGTAGTGTATGATCTTTGGAATTATTGCTGAATTCAGTTTATTAATATTTTGTTGAAGTTTTTGCATCTATGTTCATGAAAGACATTAGCCTATAATTTTCTATTTTTATAGTGTTTCTGTCTGATTTTGGTATCATGGTAATGCTGGCCCGATAAAATAAGTTTGGGAGCATTCCTTCTTCAATTCTTTGGGAACAATTTGAGAAGAATAGATATTAATTTTTCTTTGGTAGAATTCAACTCTGAAGCCATCTGGTCCAAGACTTTTGTTTTTTGGGAGTTTTTTGATTACTGATTCCATTTCATTACTAGTAATTGGTCTGTTATCAGTTTTGTTTATCTTTTCAGAGAAACCAGCTCTTAGCTTTATTGACTTTTTTCTATTTTCTTTGAACTATTTCTTTTATTTTCACCCTGATCTTTATTATTTCCTTCCTTCTGCTCAAGCTTTGGGCTTTGTTCTTTTTCTAGTTCCTTTGAGTGTAAGGTTAGATTGTTTATTTGAGCTTTTCTCCTTTTTTGAGTTGGACCTTTATTACTATGAATTCCCCTCTTAGAACTATTTTGGCTGTGTCCCGTAGATTTGGGGTATTGTTTTCATTTTAATTTGTCTCTGGGTATCTTTTGAATTCTGTGATCTCATTGTCAACTCATTCATTGTTTCATAGCATATTTTTAACTTCTAGGTGTTTGTGTTTTTCTGTTTCTCGTAATTTCTAGTTTCATATCATTGTGTTTAGAGAAGATGCTTGATATGATTTCAGTCTTCTTAAATGTATTGAAACTTGTTTTGTGGCCTAACACGTGGTCTTTTGAGTCCATATAGTCTAATGTGTCATTTAAGGCTGTTGTTTTCTTGTTGATTTTTTTGTCTGGATGATCTATCCAACAATGTCAATGGGGTGTTCAAGTCCCCTACTATTGTCTTATTGTCAGTCTCTCCCTTTATGTCTGTCAATAATTGCTTTATATATTTAGGTTCTCCTATGTTCGGTATGTAGGTGTTTATAAGAGTTATATTCTCTTGTTGGATTGATCCCTTTATAATTATGAAATGTCCTTCTTTGTCTCTTGATACAGCCTTTAATGTCTGTTTTGTCTGATACAAGAATTGTTTCCCAGATTTTTTTTTTCCATTTCCATTACATATCTTTATTAAATTGTTTTGTTTTTATAGTTCTCTTTTCCTTTTTTATTCTCATGCTCTCTTCTCTTGTATGTTGATGACTTTATATAGTGTTATGTTTGGATTCCTTTCTCTATTTCTTGTATACCTCTTATAGGCTTTTGGTTACCATGTATTCCATATGTACAAAATATAGCAGTCTTATTTTAAGTTGATGGTTGTTTAAATTTGAACACATCACTACATTTTTTACTCACCCTTTCTCCACATTTTTGTCATTATTTTTTTACCCTGTGTGTGTGTGTGTGTGTGCGCGCGCGCGCGCGCGCATGCGTGCGCACATGCGTGCATGTGTGCGCATGTGTGTGTGTCTCCACTAAGGCACATCTTAAATAGGCATGAAGAACATTCAAGTTAGATGAAATATATCATGTCAGTACTGATTTGGAAGAATTCTCTTAGTTGTTTCCTGAGTCATCTTTTTTGATATTACAACTACTGGTTTATTATTCCAAAGTAGTGTAATATGCAAAACATTGATACTGTAATATCCAAAACAATGTTTTCCACATTTCTATGAATCAGAAGTTAACTTGCCTTACTTTAAAAAAATTGTCTCGAGCTTTCAAACAGGGTAGAGGGTGGGACACGTAGGTGAATGAGTGGTCTTTAAAGCCTTTTCTTAAAACAAAATCCTACTCAAGTCCCAGTATATAAAACACATGAAGTCTTCAGTTCTTCCTTTGGCAGCCTGTGGTCATAGGACAGTCTTAAAACTATTAATTTAATGGCTATGAAATGTTTTTTCCAGTTTTTGTACTTGATTGTATTTATTTAAGAGGCTGTTGATTGTTGCTTTAGGTAGAAGATCATGATGGAGAAGGTGATGTGGCTGGAGATGATGATGATGATGATGATTCACCTGATCCTGAAAGTCCAGATGACTCTGAAAGTGACTCAGAGTCAGAAAAAGAAGAATCTGCTGAAGAACTCCAGGCTCCTGAGCACCCTGATGAAGAGGAGGATCCCAAAAACAAAAAAGATGCAAAAAGCAACTATAAAATGATGTTTGTTAAATCCAGTGGTTCATAACTCCCAAACACTTAGTCTTTGTATTAAAAGTAAGCCTTATTGTTATAATGCACAGTGGAGGACTGCTTATAGAGCACAGACCTTTGTATTATAATTTTTAAAAAGGCCCTTTTAAGTAATTACAAAGAGTGTTTGCTTTCAGATGCCATGGGTTACACTTTTATGGGCATGACTAAAATCAATTTTGTAAAGAGTAAGAGTTGTATAAAATAAGAAATAAATACAATACTCAATTTCCTTTCATATTAGCATTATCAAACCTCTAATCTCACCTTTTTATCCTTCAAATAGTTGAGGGAGACACTATTTTTTGTTTATGGTAGCTGTCTTTTTTTGTGTTCATATTTTTCTCATAAAAAGTTTATCTGTACTCTGATGTGTTCATGAAAAGAATTATTTTATTATACTTTGTTATAGTAGAACTATTCATCATGGATATTTCTGCTGCCAATAACAATCTAAATTAATGTTGGCATACGGTTAGGTACTTAGTTTACTCTTACTGATTCAGCTCTATTCTTTTGGACCAAAGCAACATGAGAGCAAATACTTTTCACACCTGCTAGGATGGAAATATAACCGTCATACATTTGGAATGCTGTGATCTCAAGCAGTCTTTATATAAGTTGAATTACATTGAATGTTAGATTTTTAAATAATATTTGGCAAGTTTTGCAAAAGAAATTATATCTCTGATCATTTGGTCCTATCTAGGAATATGTAAAAGGTTTTTTGTGTTGGTTTTTTTTTTTTTTTTGGCGGCGGGGGGGGGGGGGGTGGTTGTTGGTTTGGTTTTGTTTTTTTTTAGGTAATATGTGACCAAAGTTAATTTTCTTCCTAAGGCCTAAATAAAGAGAAAGCAGTTTCCCATATTTGGTTGTGATACCTTTATCCTCATTATCTAAAATTGAGGAACAGGCTTATTGAATAAGAAGCTGAAACATTCTCTTCATTGTATCCCAATGCTGCTATCTTGATTGTCTAATTCCTAAAAAGTAATATTGCTTTCTGAATTAATTGCTAGCTCTGTTAGAGTAAGATTAAACCAATCTACTGTTAGGGGGTTAGTTTGTACACCAGATTTACACAAACTGCATTATGGGCTAGTCAATGAACTTTGAGTAATTGGGTTCAAAATATCGTTTCTTAGTAACATGTTCAAAAGCTTGAATCAAACCTGTTTACTGAACTAGATACTTACGGGTTTGATGTGTTGGTTTTGTTTTTGGGGTTTTTGTTGTTAATCCTCACACGAAGATATTTTTCCATTGATTTTTAGGGAGAGTGGAAGAGGGAGGGAAAGACAAACATTGATGTGAGAGAAACACATCGATTGGTTGCTGCCTGCAACCAAGGTACATGCCCTTGACCCAAATCGAACCTAGGACCCTTTGGTCCGCAGGTCAACGCTCTATCATTGGATAGAGCGTTGTGTTGGTTAGGCTAGAGCGATGTGTTGGTTTTTAAAAATTATTTCTATGTCATTTTGAGGAGTATGGTAACTAGAACAGGTGATTTCTGGTTTATGCAATCCATCCTGAAATATTTTTCATATTAGACCCCAACATTTATCTTTTTTTTCTTAATTCCTACCTACCTACCTACATATATATATATATATAAAGGCTAATATTCAAAGTGTCCCCTCGGGAGTTCTACTGGGAGACTGGGAGTTCGATTACTCGCTATGACATGCACTGACCACCAGGGGGCAGTGCGGAACAAAGGGAGGCCCCAGTCAGCAGCCAGAAGGATCGCAGGCCAGGCCTAGGGACCGTACCCATGCACGAATTTCATGCACCAGGCCTCTAGTTGTTTTATAAAAGGTGCTACCCAATATAAGGTAGAGCAAAAGTAAATCTACAGATGTTCATATGAAAAACAACAATAAATAAGAAAAAACTCTGTTTGCATATTTACAACTGTAAACTTACTTTTGCCCAATCCTATAGTTAATACTGAGTAAATGGGTAGTAGACTAGATATGTGACATTTAACAAAATTTGTTTTAAACTGGTTGGGCTTTATTCAACAAATTTTACTTTGGCCACTGATTTTCAAATATCTGGTCTAGGGTGACATATTAAAACTATTTCAAGTAGAAAGTGAAGACTGATTCATGTTTAAGAGTGGAAGAGGGAGAGGCAAGTATTATGTTTTTTAAAGTATTTTCATCACTTGGTTGTTCAGATGCTAGGTTGTTTATAAGCCCTGGTTCTGATACGTAAATAGAAAAGCCTTTTAAAATAACTGCATTGGAAGAGCATTTTTCTTCATCCAAATAGAAATTCTTATTTCAGTTCACATATTAATGTACATTAACATAATCCAGGGTTGGAATAAATTTAAGTCTGTTGGTCCCTGTTGCCTCATATCCTAGCACATTAAACATCATGGCTGTCTTTTAAGCATGAACATTTAATTTTTTTTTTTTTCCCTTATCAAATTGGGCAGAAAAACATCAGAGGAGGACAGATATCCCTATATGAAAAGTACCAGGTGAGGAAATACAAAATATTTTTGTGGAGTGAAACACTATTCATTTTAATGGAAACTTTTTCCTATCATTGATAATTTCTTACCTGACACAGTCTTCTCAAGCATTTTAAAAATATTTTTATTATAGTTGACATACAATATTATATTTCAGGTGTACAACATAGTGATTAAGCATTTATATATCTTAAGTTGTGAACACACTGAATATTGTAACTATCACAATACAAGCACACTAGTGACTATATTCCTCTTGCCTTTTTCATCCATCCCTCCCATCCCCTCTGGCAACCAGCAGTTTTTTGTTTCTGAGTCCATTTTTCTTTTGTTTTTTTATTTTATTTTTTTAAAAGTTTAACATAATTGGAATTATGTGGTATTTATGTTTGGCTTACTTCACTTACCATAATACCCTCTAGGTCTCACCATATCACAAATGCAGGATTTCATTTTTTATTGGTGAGTAATATTTCATTATATACACACACATATATATTACATCTTTATTTTTCTTAATATATTTTATTGATTTTTTACAGAGAGGAAGGGAGAGGGTCAGAGGGTCAGAAACATCGATCAGCTGCCTCCTGCACACTTCCCACTGGGGATGTACCCACAACCAAGGCACATGCCCTTGACCAGAATTGAACCTCAGTCCACAGGCTGACGTTCTATCCACTGAGCCAAACCGTTTAGCGCTATATTACATCTTTATTCATTCGTCTGTTGATGAATACCTAGATCACTTCCACGTCTTACCTATTGTAATTAATGCTTCAGTGAATATAGGGGTGCATGTTTTTTAATTAGTTTTTGTTATCTTTGGATAAATACACAAGTGAAATTGCTGGGATTTATGGTAGTTCTATTTTTAGTTTTTTGGGGAATCTCCATACTGTTTTCCTTAGTGGCTGCGCCAATTTGCAGTCCTACCAACAGTACTGGGTCCTCTTTAACCCACATCCTTGCTAACACTTGTTTGTTGACTTTTTTATAATAGCCTAACTGGTATTTCATTGTGATTTTGATTTGCATTTTCCTGATTACAGATTTTGAGCATCTTTTCATGTATTGGCCATCTGCATATCTTTGGAGAAATGTCTCTTCACATCCTCTTCCCATTTTTCATCAGAGTATTTACTTTTTTGTTACTGAGTTCTATGAGTCATATTTTGGATATCAGCCCCTTACTGAATGTATCACTGATCATCATCTCCTATTCAGTAGGTTGTTTTGTTGATGGCAAAGCCTTTTGGTGTGTAGTCACATTTGTTTATCATGACTTGTTTCCCTTGTACAAGAGGACATACCCAAAAACAATTACTAAAATGTCAAATAATTTACTACCTATGTGTTCTGGTTGTATGGTTTCAGATCTTATAATTTAAGTCTTTAATCCACTTCGAGTTTATTTTATACTAGAGGCCCGGTGCACGAAGATTCGTGCAAGAATGGGCCTTCCTTCTCCTGGCGGCCGGCACCGCCTTTGCTCTGGCTGGAGCCGCCTTTCCACCTTCCCACGCTGCCTAGAGGCCCAGAGCAGCTGGGGTGGTGCGGACTGCCCTGCCCCCAGCCGCTCGGCGCCTACATATGCAAATGAACCCACCATCTTTGTTGGGTTGATTTGCATACTCCTGATTGGCTGGTGGGCATCGTGAAGATACAGTCAATTAGCATGTTACTCTTTTATTAGTGTAGATGGTGTAAAAGAGTGGTTCAGTTTTGTGTGTTTTTTGTTGTTTTTTTAAAAATTTTATTGTTTAAGGTATTACAAATAGTAGTACATATGTCTCTCTTTTTTCTTTTTTCTTTTTTTTCCCACTGACCTCCCCCTGGCCTCCTGTTCTGTGGGGTTTTTTTTTTTGCATGTATTTGTCCAGTTTTCCCAGCACCACTTGTTGAAGACACTTCCAATTTCTCCATTGTATATTTTTGCCTCCATTGTTTTTGATTAATTGACCATATAAGTGAAGGTTTATTTTTGGGCTCTCCACTTTTTTCCATTGAGCTATGTTTGTTTTGTGCCAGTGCCATATTGTTTTGATTATTAAAGCTTTGTAGTATATTTAAAGTCAAGAGGCATCTCATACATCCAACTGTTCTTTCTCAAGGTTTCTTTGGTTGTGGTTGTTTGGTGTTTCCATATTAATTTTAGGGTTATTCTTGTTCTGAAAAGAGTGCCATTGGTACTTTAATAGGATTTTATTAAATCTATTGATTGCTTTGGATATTATGGACATTTTCATGATATTAATCATTCTAGTCTGTGAGCTTGGTATATCTCTCCATTTATTTGTGTCCTCTTCAATTTCTTCAGGGTCTTATAGTTTTCAGAGTACAGGTCTTTCATCTCTTTGGCTAAAACCTTATTCCTAGGTTTGTGGGTTGTTGTTTTTTTTTTTTATGCAGTTATAAATGGGATTGTTAATTTCTCTTTTTGATCATTATTAGAGCTTAGAAAGGTGATGGGTTTCTATCTATTAATTTTGTATTCTGCTACTTCATTCTATTAATTTTTTGGATTCTTTAAGGTTTTCTATATATAATATCATGTCATCTATGAATAGTAATTGTTTTATTTATACCCTTCTAATTTGGTTGGTTTTAATTTTTTTTCTTTTTTTTTCTGTCTGATTGCTATGGCTAGGACTTCTACTATGTTGAATAGAAGTGTTAAAAGTGAACATCCTTTTCTTCCTGATCTTAAAGAAAAAGCTTTCAGCTTTTCACCACTGAGTATGATGTTAGCTTTGGGCTTATCATATATAGCTTTTTTTTAAAAAATTTTTGTTTAAAGTATTACATGAGTCTCCTTTTTTCCCCTCTCATATATAGCTTTTATAATTTTGAGGTTAGTTCCTTCTAGCCCCACGTTGCTGAGATATTGAATTTTGTCAAATGCTTTTTCTCCACCTATTGAGATGATTGTGATTTTTATCCCTCAATTTGTTGATGTGATGTACCACCAGGTTAGAGAAGTTTTTAGCTATTATTTTTTCAATCCCTTGTTCTCTCTCTTCTCCTTCTGGTACCCCTATGATGCAAATGTTGGTATACTTCAGGTTGTACCAGAGGCCCCTTAAACTATCAGTTTTTAAAATTCCATTTTATTTTTGCTGTTCCATTTGGGTGTTTTCCACTACCTTGTCTACCATATTGCTGATTCAATCCTCTACTTCATCTAATCTACTTTTTTCCCCATTTCATGGTTTCATCCTAAGTGCATTGAGCATCCTCATAAAGTGTTTTAAATTCTGTGTGATAGATTGCTTATCTCCATTTTTTTTTTTAGTTCTTTTTGTGGAGTTTTGCCCTTTTTTTTTTTCACTTGAGGAATGCTCCTTTTTCTCCTCATTTTGCTCATTCTCTGTGTTTGTTTTATGTATTAGGGAGATCTATGTATCCCAGGCTTGACATAGTGGCCTTATGTAGAAATTGTCCTGGGGGACCCAGTGGCGCAGTCTCCCTGGTCACCTGAGCTGGGTGCTCTAGGGATGTCCCCTGTGTGGCTTGTGTGTGCTTTCCTGTTGTAGTTGAGCCTCGATTGCTGTTGGCACACCAGTGGGTGGGGTTGACCCAGGCTGACTGGCTGAGGACTGGCTATAACTATAGGAGATGAGCTTTCTATTGGGGCTAACCCCATGGAACAGGAGTCACTTTAACTGGGCTCTAGTACCAGCGGAGTCTGACCTTCAGTGTGTCATTTGTGGAGCTGTTTGGTGGTGCTCTGGTGTGGTCTGAAACTGGCCACTGGGTGTGTTGGATATGGAACTTCTGCGGGGGGGCGGGGGCTCTGGTTTAGGCCAAGGTCAGCTTACCACTTATGCCTGGATTGGGGCCTCTTGGTAGGAGCTACAAAGTGATCTGTTGATTGCCATTTGTGCTGGCCTTGGAAGAACTTGGGAGAGACTCTGCTGCAAACCGAGACTGGCTGCCACTTGTTCCAGGCTTGAGGCCCTTTGGTGGGGACCACAATGTGAACTGAGTCCAGCTGCCGCTGTGCCAGGCTTGTGGTCACTTAGTGGAAGCTATATTCCAGACCAAGACTGGCTGCCATGTATGCCAGGCTTGGGGCCACTGATAGGATTACAATGCAAGCTGAGACCAGTCAGAGCTTGTGTTGGGCTTGGGGATGCTTAGTGAGAGCTACAAGGCACACTAAGGTCGGCTGCTGCTTGTTTGGCATTTCTGGGCCTTTGAGTGGTTTGGGGTAAGTCTGTAGCATGAGCTGAGGCAGGCCACTTGTGTGGAGGAGCCAATGGCAGAGTCTCAGGCCAGGCCGGCAAGATGGGTGGCATAGGGTCTTGGAATCACCAGGGAGAGGCAGATGGTATTAGCCAGGTTAATGAGGTCAGATTTGGTGCCTGCCAGTGCTTCCATCTCTGGAGTTTCCCCTACCTGTGCCCCTCCAGCCCTTGCTCTGAAGTTAGTCAATTTAGTTCCTCCCTTATCCCTGGCCCTTTCTGAGCATCTGCCTCTTAACTGGAGCTTAGAGTGAATGGGCTTGTGAGCAAGGGAGTCTGTGTGTGGTCCCTTTAAAAGAACCGCCTTGGTCTCTAGCAGTGCTTTGTCTTTCTCTGTCACAATTCACTCTGAATTTTGCAGCCAGATGCTATGGGGACTCCTCTTTTTAGCACTGATGCCCCCAAGTCGGGGAGTCTGGTTTGGGGCTGGGACCCCTCATTCCTCAGTGAGGACCTCCACAGCCAAGATATCCCTCCTGATTCTTAATGACCACACCATGGATATGGGACTTGCCTGTTCTGCCCTTCCCACTAGTCTTGATTGGCTTCTTTATATCCTTAGTTATAGGAATAATGTTCAACTACTCTTCAGGTGGTTGTCAGTGATGGGTGTTTATTATTTAGTTGTCATTTTGATGTGGGAGAAAGTGAGCACAGTGTTTCTTTAATCCACCATCTGAACTGGAAGTCCTCTAAAGTAATTATTGATAGGTATGTGCTTATTGATTGTTTTTGTATTTTTTCTTTGTTCTTTTTCTTCTCTTGATTTATTCTTGGTTTGCTGGTTTTCTTCAATGTTTTTTGTTTGGGCTTTTTTTTTTTTTTTTTTTTTTTTTAGGTTTTTGGTTTATGGTTACCTTTAGGCTCCTACATATTATATAGAACTAGAGGCCCAGCGCACGAAATCGTGCAGGTAGGGTCCCTAGGCCTAACCTGCGGTCAGGGCCATCTTCTGCCCGTTCAGGCCGAACGTCGCCTCTGCCGCCAGGGCAGGTAGGTTGCAGGCACGCCCCGCAGCTTCCGTCAGCGCTCCAAGCCTTGGCGGTGGCGCCCGTGTGAGCGGCCTCGAGGGGGCAGCGCGTTCTATCAGCAGCCCGCCCGGCACACGCACACGGAGGTGAAGTCGCTGGTGCCCGCTTTCCTGCCAGCCTGAGCCCCCGAGCAGCCAGGGATGAGCTGGGGATCCCAACAGCCTGACAGCCAGCCTGGTCCTCCCACCACCCACCCCACTTCCCCCGTTCACCATCGCTGATCCATCGGAACCTGCGGGCACGGGGGAGGGACCAAGAGGTCAGCCGTTCTGCCCACTCGTCAGTCCCCAGTCCCACCCCACCGCCACCCACCCGCTTCCCCATGGTTCCCCGTTCGCCTGTGGGCGGAGGTGGGGGAGGTGAGGGAGGGGAGGGACCAAGAGGTGGTCATTGTACCTCATGGTGACTGGTCGAGCGGTCATTCCACTTATGGTCCCTGGCCTTTTATTATATAGAATTCTATTTTAAGCAGATAGACATTTAAATTCAAATGCATTTTAAAAGCACTACATTATTACTCCCCCTTCTACATTTTACAATTTTGACAAAGTTTATAATTTTTTTGTTTTGGGTATCCCTGACAGATTATAATTTTGCTGCTTTTTTCTTTTAATCTTCATATTAGCTTTTTAAATGGTTTACTCACTGTTTATCATATTCAGTAGGTCCTTGGGTTACGTCAGAGATCTGTTCCTATGGCGCGACGAAACTCCTTTTTCGCCGTAAGTCGGAACCCACCTACATAAGCACCTACGTCACTCACACAGCACATACACAACAGTAATGAAGTGAGACAGTAAAAAAAAATTTTAAAAAGATAATTCCTGACCTTTACTTGTGGTAAATAAATAATAAAAAACATAAAGCACATATGTACATGTCGAAATGACGGAACTTTTTTTAATAAATAAATGGGAGATGGTGACGTAACCACGAAACAACGTACGTCGAGTCCGATGTAACCCGAGGACTGCCTGTAGTTGCCTTTACAGTGAGATTTTTTTATTTCCTCAATTTTCTTATTTCTGGTTATGGCCTTTTCATTTCTGTAGCAAGAAGCCCCTTTAACATTTCTTATAAAGGCATTTTAGTGGTGACAAACTCCTTTAGTTTTTGCTTTTCTGGGAAACTCTTAAGCTCTCCTTCAATTTTGAATGATAACCTTTCTTTGAACATTTAAAATATTTCCTGCCACTCCCTTTGGCTTGTAGAGTTGCTGCTGAGAAATCAACTGATATAGCCTTTGAGGGTTTTCCTTGTATGTGATTTTTTGCTTCCCTCTTGCTGCCTGAAGATTGTCTCTTTAACCTTAACTTTTGCCATTTTAATTACAAAAATTAAAATGGTGTGGGACTCTGGATTCTCTTGTTTGGAACTCTATGTTTCAGGGACCTGGATGTCATGTTCCCTTACAGATTAGGAAAGTTTTCAGCCATTATTTCTTCAAGTATATTTTCTGCCCCTTTCTCCTTCTTGGACCCCTACCATGTGAATATTAGAGTGCTTGATTTTGTCCCAGAGATCCAATCCATCCCTTGTACAATCGTCTTGTCTTTTTTCTTTCTTTCTTTTTTTTTTTTTTTACTATTCTGAATGAGTGATTTCCATTATTCTTTCAGGTTGCTAATCTGTAGTGTATTAAGTAATCTGTTGTTAATTCCTTCTAATATAGTTTTCATTTCTGTTATTGTATTCATCATCTCTGATCTTTGTTGTGCAGGGCTGGGCAAAAGTAGGTTTGTAATTATTCGTATGGAAAATAATACAATTAGTAAATACTCCTATATAATAAACGTGTAATATGCTAATTAGACCGGACGTCCTTCCGGACGAAGCCGGGGCTGCGAGGGCTGAGGCAGAGGTGGCCACCTAGGCGGGTGGGGGCCGAGGGTGGTGGGGCCAAGGCAGAGGTGGCCGCCACTGTGGCAGGGGCCAAGCACCTTGCACATATTTCGTGCATCAGGCCTCTAGTACAAGAATAAACTTTTGCACACTTAAAACTAAGTCTACTTTTGCCCACTCCTATATTTTCTAATTCTTTGCTGAAGTTCAGAGTTCCTCTATTCACAAGTTTGTTGAGCATCCTTATGACCATTTCTTTGATTCTTTATCAGGCAAATTACTTATCTCCATTTCATTAGAGTTTTTATCCAGTGTTTCTTATCTCTTCATTTGGGGCATATTCTTCTCCCTATTTGACTTTCTGTTTTGTCCCCATGAGTTCGATGATAGATATATTGCTTTCCCAATCTTGAAACAGTAGTCTTGTATAGAAGTGACCACTGTGTAGACTGTGCCAGCAGGTTGAAGTTGGGACAGGTGCACGCAGTACCTGGTGAGCCATGGACCAGGAGCAGGGTCCTGTAATGACAGCGTCCGTGTGTGTGTGTGTGTGTGTGTGTGTGTGTGTGTGTGTGTGTGGTAGTTCCCTATTGTTCCGGCTGTCCATGGTCAGAATGGAATCAGGGCAGGACAGCCTGATGTGTGTGCTCTTCCTTGCCATTCTGACCCAGTGTGTGTGTGGTGCCCCCTGTTGCTTTATTACCAGAGCTAGGTCTGAGCAAGGCAACCTTTAGCAGCAGCGCCCTGCTAGATTCTTTCTCTGGATGGAGTAGCCCTGTGTGCAACCGCACCTTGTACCTGCTGGATCAATTTTTGGGTGGAGGGGCCCTGTCCACTCGTGCTGTGGTACCCTCATGTTCCTGCTTCACTTAGTTCCAGAAGGGGTGGCTGGGGACACAATACAAGGTCCCTGCAGGAATACCTGGATAGGGCTCCCACCCACTATCCAAGTGCAGGGGAGACAAACAGTGGTGCTGTCCGGTTCCTCTGGTCCTGAGCCGTTCTCTCAGCTCCTGAATAGCTCTTGCCCAACCTTCTTTATGTGGTCTTTTTTGGTGTGGAAGCTATTCACTTGGCTCTCAGTTGTCTTGGGAAGAATTGCTTTATATAGAGTTGTATATTCACTGTGTTCTTGGGAGGCGGCGAGTTCAGTGTCCTATGCTGCCATCTTGGACTCACCTCAGAATGTTACATTTTTTCTTTCAGAAATCCTCTAGTCATGTGCTGCTTCATGTTTCAGTCATGTTGCATATACAACATTGGTCCCACCAGGTTATAATGGATTATGAGCAAAACGTTTGTATGCAATGCTGAAAGAAAAGGCTGGACCGGATGTTGAATGCACTGCCAGCTCTGGGTAGTTTAAATAGAAGAGGCTCAGCATGCTGTTTCCCACCTGTGCCCACCCAAGACTGGGACCCAGAGTTGACAGAGGAGCAAGAGGAGCAAGCTAAGAAGTGGGGGTAACCGTCTTGTGATTGAAAAGGTATTCAGGAACACAGATTTCAATTTTGTGCGTATTAATATATAAAATTCCTCTCCTCACATCTATACTTTTTAAATAATTTTTAAAATGTATTTCTTTTTGTTGATTTCAGAGAGGAAGGGGGAGATAGAAACATCAGTGATGAGAGAGAATCATTGATCAGCTGCCTCCTGCATGCTCCCTACTGGGGATCGAGCCCACAACCCGGGCATGTGCCCTTGACTGGAATTGAACCCAGGACCCTTCAGTCCGCAGGCCTACACTCTATCCACTGAAGCAAACCAGATAGGGCCAAATCTATAATTCTCTAAACCTGGGGCGTTGACAGTATAGAAGAAAGTCTGAAGTGATCATTGTGGATAAATGATCATTTGAGAGGAGAAAGGTCACATTCTTTCAGTCAATTTTGAGGAAATAAATTTCAGATATCTGATTGACATCAATGACCATTTACATACAGAGCTTTAGTTGTATTACTGTCTCCTAGGTACTTTCAGTATCCAAAACAACTTTACTCCGAAATCTCAAATTTAGAAATTCACCTCTGACCATAACAGCTCTATTTCTTTACACATAGTCATGTCAGGTTATTACTCATCTATCGTCACCTGTCTCATAAGCCCTGTTTAAATTTTTAATTGAGCTATCATTTCAATATCACTGTTGTCAGTATCCCAACTAACCTTTCCCTATGTGGTGCCTTCCTGGAAAACCCCTTGAATAATCCTCTACAGATTATTTCTAGAGAAAAACACCAAATGCACAAATCGGAATTATTAAAAGTTAATGTTAATTGATCTCAACACTGCATGTTCTTGGTGTTTTCTCTAGTCAAACTCTTTTCTCATTCTCCTAAATAACAATTTAAAACCTCTATTCTCAAACTTGTCTGGCATCAATGACCCTCTCTTTTCTCCTTCCCTCTTAACATGTCTTTGCCTTCCAGCTTACATAAGAAATAGAGATTTTATCAGACAGACGTTCTCTGAGCGTCCACCTAAATCCACAGCCATGGAAAAGTGTCTCACTACTCCAGGTCACACCCCAGTTCTACCACCTTAGCTGATAAACTGAGTGACCTTGGGCCTAACTAGGCCTGAAGCTCTAGTCCCTGGCTGTAAAATGAGTGTAGCAATAGCAACCACCCAGGGGAGTTACTGTGAGAATTAGATAAAACAGGTAAAAAGCTTTAGCACACCAATAGTTAATAAGTGCTCAATAAATGCTAGCTACTGCTAACCCTTTGCATCTTCTTGTGCAAAGATCTGCTTTACAATGCATGTCTTTGCTAAGAGGCTCTGTGTCAGATACTTGTTCCCCCCTTAATCTAATGAACTTTTTCTGTCTGCATTTATACCCCAAAAGATTTCACATCTTTTTAAAAAGATTGTTCCTAGATATCATGTACTTCAGCTGTAATCCTAATTCCACACCTTCTACATCCAATTTTAATAACTTGTTTCTATTACTGTCTCAATTTACTCACTGCCATCCCTTCCCTTCTCAGTTACTTCAATATGGTTTCACCCAACTTTGATATAACTGCATTGAAAACTACTTTCATCACATCAATGATTCCATTTTCCTTAAACAGGTATTTTTTTCACTTCATTCCTTGCTTGACCTGTTACTTGGCATTGTTAACCAGTAGTCTTCAAATGAACATATACTCCTGGTAAATGAGGGGTTCTACAGAATCAATTTCCCAACCCTGTATACACACACACACACACACACACACACACACACACACACACACACACACATACACACACACTAGTCCCCCACCTTGTCTGTGGGGGATATGTCCCAAGGCCACCAGTGGATGCCTGAAACTGCAGATAGTACAAAACCCTATGTAAAATGTGTGTTTTTCCTATACATACATACTTATTGTAAAGCTTAATTTATACAATTAGACACAGTAAGGTTAATAATAAAACAACTATTATAACAATATACTGTAATAAAAATATTGTGCTGTACTTACCCTTCTTGTGATGAAGTAAGATGATACAACGAAGTAAGGTGAATGTTGTAGGCATTGTGACTGCATTTGGCTACTAGAAGATTTGCCTGAACACAAGCACTGTGATGCCACGTCAGTTGACCTGGTAACCAAGACAGCTGTGGAGTGACTGTCGGGCAAGTAGCATATACGGTGCGGATATGGTAGACAAAGGGACGGTTCACATCCCCAGCAGGACAGAGGGGGATGGCTTGAGATTTCATTGTGCTGCTCAGAACAGGATGCAACTTAGAACTTACACATTACTTCTGGGATTTTCCATTCATATTTGTGGTTGACCCTGGGAAACTGAAACAACAGAAAGTGAAACTGTAGATACAGGGGGAGTTACTGTACTTCTCCCTAAATTGATGGATCCCCTGAAAACTACCTCTCCTTTCACAGCAGCCTTCCCCCCCTCTCAGAAGGTGTCCCACAGTTACTCCCGGCAATGGGGAAAGCAAAGGAGTGCTTCCGCATGCTCCTCCCGAGGTGGACCACTGCAGCTACCAAGCAGTGCCGTCCCCGTTCCCTCCAATACCCAACACTTCACTGCCCGCCCCCCCCCCCCCCCCCCGCCGAGCTGGAAGGACCCTAACTTGCACCTACTGAAAATGCTGCCTCTTGTGCCATTATCAGCACCAAGATATTGCCTCCTAAGGCTTTTGTATGGAGACATTTGCCTGCCGATCTTTTCAAATTATGTAGGCTGTTTTCTAAAGGACTGTTATATTAGACACTAGAGGCCCAAGCCAGCATGGCTTGCACCCTCTCGCATCTGGTCAAGGGTAACCCTCGGGGGATGTCCAACTGCTGGTTTAGAAGTTAGGAAACAACCTTGTGAGAGAGAAAAAAAAAAAAACAGAGGCCACTCCAGCAAGGGTGGGTTCTGAGGAGCTAGGGTTAACTTTCTGCCTGAAGATTAGCCAGGCCAGGGAAGAGCAGGGGGGGGGGGGGCGGGGGAGATGAGAGAGAGAGAGAGAGAGAGAGAGAGAGAGAGAGAGAGAGAGAGAGAGAGAAAGAGACAACCCCCACCAAAGACTCCAGACTCTTTTGTTCTAAAGCACAAAACTTTGCTTTCCCCATGTTTATCGCATGTCTAAACACAAACCATGTACTTCAAGCAACATGTATTAGGGAAGGAGAATGTGGCCTTAAAGCAAAGGGGGGGGGGGTGTCAGAGGTAACTCCTCTCATCCCCCAGCTGGAGCTCCTTGGGGGCCTGCCTCTCTGCGAATCCACATTTATCTCTTGGCACATGGGAGGTTAGGGAGCTGGGCGGTTAGGGAGCTGGGCGGTTAGGGAGCTGGGAGGTTAGGGAGCTGGGAGGTCAGGGAGCTGGGAGGTCAGGGAGCTGGGAGGTCAGGGAGCTGGGAGGTTAGGGAGCTGGGAGGTCAGGGAGCACAGCATTATCCTGGGATTGGAAGGGCACGGGGACTGCACCCATGATACTCGCTCCAAGTCTCATTTCCTCACTCTCCCAGGTCGCTTGCCACCCCACCACTGATCCAGTGAATGGGGTCGGAGGTCTGCAGCCGGATGCCTCCAGGCAGAGAGCGCGCTGGGGGCTGGGTGTCCAGCTCTGAGGCCCCTGTGTCCACGCCCTACCCTGGCCAGCTTCTCGCCTGCGGGCAGTGGCTCAGGGTGTTCCGCCCCACCGTGTGCCAGGCTCAATCTGACTGGGTGCAGGGAGAGATATTGGGCGGCTCCACGGTGGGCGGCTCCGTGGCTAGTGCCTTCCCTGTTTCCAAAAAGAGATTTTCCAAAGCCTTCAGGAACCGGGAGGTTGACCCGGCTGCTGGCAGCTGGCCCCACCCCCCGCCCACACCTGCCTTGTCCTGGCGCTGCCCACGTCTGCCGCCACCCACCCCCAGTTCCCTGTTCCCCATTGGGTGGTCGGTGCCTGCCGGCCAGAGGGAAGGACCAGAAGGTTGGCCGGCAGGCCCCGATCAGATGATCGGGTGGTCAGTGTGCATCATAGTGACCAGTTGTTCTGGTCATTCAGTCGTTCCGCCTGAACGTTAATGGTTCCTTAGGCTTTTATATATATAGGTAAGATTGGTCCTGAAAACTGAGGCTCACGTTAATGCAGTAAAGATAAAACTTAGCTTGAGCTTCCCAAAAAACAAAGTTAAAGGGAAACATACCGATGTCTCTAGTTAAACTGGCATTAGGCTCTTTTTCTTTTATATAACAGATTATGGGTAGTAGGGGAAACTTGCATGTGGGTATTTCTTGTCCTTAGATTAGTAGTTCTCAACCATGAGGAATTTTGCCCACCAGGGAACATTTGGCAATGTCTGGGTGTATTTTTGTTACAACTGGGAGGTGGTATTGGTAGGTAGTGGGGAGAGACAAGGATGTTGCTAAACATCCCACAATGCACCAGACAGACCCTCCACAACAAAGACTTATCTGGCCCCAAATATCAATGGTGTTAATATTGAGAAGCCCTACCTTTAGACCCAGGTAAAATCGGCTACTGCCTTGGGACCCATGTGTTAGAGGGCCCTGCGTGTCACAAATACATATTTATCAAAGGGATGTAGGTACCTCTGTCACTCAGAACCTGCCACAGAGGGCTGGCATAATGCAGCCTCTAACCTTAAGTATTTAACCTGGTGACCAGGAAACTTTCCCACATCTTTTGCCCCATGGCCTTGAAACACAGGTGACGAGGTCCAAATTCCGTGAATGTGGATGTTGCCACTGCCCGTGGCAGAGACAGACACTGCTCCAGGGTGTGGGAGAATTGAGTGGTAAAAGCATTTCCGTAAGAGGGAGGTTTCTCACGTGGACAGGATGGGTTCTTGCACACTGAGGTACTGTTTCCCCCGGGGGGGGGGGGAGTACAAAGTGCTAGCATTCATGTAACTGAAATCCATAAAAGAGAACACTGAGTATGGGCAAAATCAAATTTTTTAAAGAGATCTGAGATCTACAAATAGCAAATTGGATAAAGACAAAATCACATCCAGGCAACTTGCAGTCAAAGTGCTGTGAGCTGAAAAGAACAGTCCGTGCAGGAGTGGCCTCAGCGTCATGGCGGAGTGAGAAGTCCTCTCCTCTCTGTTTCTCTCCTTCAATTTACAAGTCAGACAAGTATCACTCAACGGAGGGATCCCCCCCCCTCAACAAAGAAACTCACCTGGAAGATCTATGGATGCATCAGTACAAGGAAAGTGAGCCGACTGCAATTAACAGGGGAGGCGAGTTGGCAGGATGGACTGACTGCCACATGCAGTTCAGTGCCCACCACAGCTCCAAGGAGTGCAGCAGCAGCGGGGAGTCGGCTGCCACCTTCACATCAGGCCTGGATTGTAAGAGGGACAGAAGTGGTGGTCCCCCCAAGAAAAGGCATCTCCCCACCTCCCTATTGCAGCAGGCAGAGAGGTGGCTGGGAAGCTTAAAACCACACAGCACTGCGCACAGCCATTACTGGGAGGGGGCAGAGCTTCGGATCTTGAACTTGGCCTCCACAGCCCCACCCCTCCCAGCAGAGCCTGGGAAAGAGCCAAGAAGCCCCAGGCAGGGCAGCGATGCTGAGGACCAGTGCTGGCAGGGGGCAGGGCCACAGGTCACCAACGTGCTTCCCTTGCCCCATCCGACCTGCCAAAGCCAGGAAGAGAACATTAAGATGCTTTAAACAGTATAGCAGGCTGAAAAAATTTGAACCTGACCCCCCACCCCCACCCCATTCATCTTGGCAGAGCCCTATAGAGGCAGTGGATACACGCCCCCAAAATACAGCAGGGCCAGAGACCATTCGTAAAAGAATAGTAAATCTGCGAAAGGCAAAATAAGGTTTCTAGAAAATACCATAGGAGGGTATTTTTATGGCTTAAGTATAGGAAGACTTTTTAAAGATGCAAACCCCACAAATTACAAACCGGATTACCTTAAAATGAGTGATTTCTATTCATCAAAAGACACTGACAAGTCAAGCTACGGGGTAGACATTTACAATGCATGTCTTTGCTAAGAGGCTCTGTGTCAGATACTTGTTCCTCTGCACTTCCTCTCCACCCCATTGTCCTCTGGCTGTTACTGCTGCGGGATCTCACTCCAGCTACACCTCTCATTGGATGCCCCAAGGCTTCTTAGCTGCCCCAGGGTGGGGCTCCTATGGGAGTCCCTCAGACATGTGGGATCCGGGGGCCTGAGGAACTTACATGCTGACGGGGAACCTTTGGTCACTGGGGGCCCTGAGCTAGAGGATACATGCTCTTCTTTCAGACCTCAGGTGAGTAACTCTGAGGTGCTTTTACATGGCTCTTCGTCTCAGTGAGACTGAGCCCCAAGTTTCACACATCAGTGGTCGGACCAACTCGAGACGTTACCTTTCTCTTGTTTCCCCCTCCTTTGTTTCCGCTTCTGTTCCACAGAGTCATTTCCCAAACATGCCATCTACCTGCAAGCCCCTGCCCGGCTCTGCTTTCTAAGGGTAACCCAGGCTCAGACAGGCTTATATCCAGAATCCCTACAAACCCACAAGAAAAAGATATACAACCCAATAGAAGAAGGATGAGACTTGACAGGCACATCACAAAACAGGAAATCCAAATGGTCCATGATCATTTGAAAAAATGTTCAAAGTCATTAATAAGGGAGATGCTAATACACCTGTACCATGCACATCAAAATGCCTTTAAAAAGGTTTTTTGCATATATCATCTATTGCTGGGTAACAAATTACCCCTAAAGTTAGCATCTTAAAGCGATAAACATTTATCTCCTAGCTCCTGTGAGTTGGGAATCTGGGCTTAGCGGGGTGCCTCTGGCCAAGGCTGTCTACAAGTTGTAATCAAGGTGTCAGCCAGGTCAGCAGTCATCTCAAAGCTCAACGTGGAGGAGACCCCACTTCCAAGCTCCCTCTCAGCTCTCAGATGCTCCCAGGCTGTTGGTCGGAGACGTCAGTTCCTTCCCCGGGGGCATCTGCATAGAACTCACAACATGACTCCTCACAGTAAGCAAGGAGAACGCCAGGGAGGATGCCAAGGCAGAAGCCACAGTCTTGTCACCTCATCTTGAAAGTGGCTTCCTGTTGTATTCCCTTATATCCTCTTCATTAGAAGCGAACACTTGGGGGGAGGGGCTTGTTCATGGGATCATTGGGGACCCTCTGAGAGGCTGCACCTCAGCAAGGATGTGGAGTAACTCATATACTGAGGGTAGGAGTCCAGATTAGGACGATTGCTTTGGAAAACAGTGGCATTTTCTACCTAAGTTGAAGGTATGTTTATCTTATGAACTAGCACCTCTTTGTCTAGGTATATTCCAAAAGAAATAGGGTTCACATACCCCAAGAGACATGTATACAAATGTTTGCAGCATCATTTATTTGTAATAGCTCCAAACTGGAAGCACCCAGATGTCCTTCAATAGTAGAATGGATAAATGATTGTTGAATATTCCTTCAATGGATACAACAACAAAACAAGCGAAACGTATAGTTACATGGATGGGTATCACATGGTAATGTTCAGTGAAAAAAAGCCAGACAAAGGAATGCATTCTTTATTATTCCATTCATATGCATTTCAGAAAATGAACAAAACTAAGTCCATTATTTGGCAATGCCTGCTTCCATAGTAAAACCATAAAGAAAAGGCCAGCCCTAGCCGGTTTGGCTCAGTGGATAGAGCGTAGGCCTGCGGACCAAGGGGTCCCGGGTTCGATTCTGGTCAAGGGCACGTACCGCCGTTGTAAGCTCTTCCCTGGCCTGGGCCCTGGTCGGGACACGTGCGGGAGGCAACCCATCAGTGTGCCTCTCACATTGATGTTTCTCTCTGTCTTTCCCTCTTCTTCCACTCTCTAAAAGTCAATGGAAAAATATCCTTGGGTAAGGATGAAAAAGAAAAGGATCCAAAGTGTTGAGTTCAGTTCAGGGCAACTTCCCTGTTGTGTTAATTAAACTTTGGGACATTGAAACACAGGCCAGGGGAGATGACCGGATAGAAAACATTGTTCTATTCACTTACCTCCCAGCCTACAAAAATGAAAAAAAAGAAAAAAGAAAAAAGAAAAGAAAAAGAGAAGGCCAGCAGGTGGTTACCACAGAAGTCAGGAGAGTGGTTATCCTTTGTGGGAAAGCTGAGTGCTTCCGAAGAGGCATAGGCATGGCCACAGCTCCCGCCACTTCTGGACTGAGGTGGGGGTTAGACAGGTGTTTCTTTTCTGATCATTTGCGGAGCAGCACATTGTTACTTTGTGTACCTTCTGTATGTACGTTCCATGCCGCCATAAGGAGAGATGTCACAAACCTGCACACAAACCCACATCCTATCATCCAGCCACACACAAAGGCAGACCCAGGGGCTGCCCGGGGGAAGCGTTGGCTGTATGTGAGCCAGTGTCCATTTTCGGGACCCCTTCCAGTGGGAACTCCGTCTGCCTCACCTCTTGATGGTGCCAAGCACCGGAAGGAAAGGAAGGCAGCGGGGCTGTGCCTCCTGGAAGCCCTGTTTGCAGCAGGTTTGGCCTGGAGGGGCTGAGACAGGGCCAGTCTCCTGCAGTCATTGCAGGAGGGGAGTGTGGTGGGCCCCGGTCAGCAGTCAGGCGCAGGGAGCCCTTTTGGAGCCGTCGCTGGAGCTCGGCTCTGAGACAACCGCCCTGCCCCACATGACTTCAGTGAGAAGACGCGAACGCCCTCTCTTACCACCTCCCTCCGTCCGAACTTCAATGGAAAGGTCAAGGGAATTCTCCTCTCCTTTAAATGGAGCGCATCTTTCTTGGGCCCAGAAAGAATTATTTATCAGGTGTTGGCGGCGCTCCGCCTGCCTTTACAGGCCCAGCCGTGCTCCGAGGCACGACAGATGACTCTCCTGAACCTCGGTGGATAGGCCGACTTCAAAGCCGGGGCCTCAGACCCGGCGCGGGCCTCCGGTTTGGGAGCTGACATCAAAGGGGGCGCACAGGCGGATCTGAGGGCCCGTGGGCGGCTGCAGGCTGCCGGGAGGCCTCAGAGGACTCCCCCGTCCTCCGTCCCCATCCCCGGAGGGCTCAGGGAAGCAGCCTGGCAGTGGCGCGGCCCTGCGAACCCCAACTTCAAAAGCGCAGCCATTGCTTCGCTTGCTGCAGGCAGCTGTGTAAAATGGCAGGCGGAGGGCGGAGGGCAGAAGACCCTACACCTGTTCATCCCGCCGAGGCAGGTGAAGAAGACGGGGTTTGACGGTGGAAGAACCCCTGGGGCCCTGGGTTCATCATAAGGATCACACATGAGGGCAAACTGGCAGTGGTCGTTGGGGAGTGCCCCATGCCAGGGACGGTGCCGAAGGTGACCTCAGTTCGTCCTCAAATCACACATGGAAGGAGACACTGTTGTTCCACTTTTCAGAGGAGGAAACTGACGCTTCGGGAGGCTCCGTGATCCGCCCAAGGTCAGTGTTCATAAGGGTGGGTGTGAATTCCACAATCCCTGCTCTTCACTATTTCTCAAGACACTTAAAAACAGGCCTAGGGATGCTCTCAGGGGCCGAGAGCAGCGGTTTTCAACCTTTTTCCTCTCATGGTACACATAAACTAATTCCTACAATTCTGACCAAACATATAGGTATAATTTTAAAAAATATATATTTTATTGATTTTTTACAGAGAGGAAGGGAGAGGGATAAAGAGTTAGAAACATCAGTGAGAGAGAAACATGGATCAGCTGCCTCCTGCACACCTCCTACTGGGATGTGCCTGCAACCAAGGCACATGCCCTTGACTGAAATCAAACCTGGGACCTTTCAGTCCGCAGGCCGACGCTCTATCCACCGAGCCAAACTGGCTAGGGCTAGGTATAATTTTGATTCATGCACACCGGTCAGCTATTGTTGTGTTGGCTGTTGTCATTTTTCAAATTTCATTTGACAATCAAAGGGAAAAGAGGTCAGTGCCCCTGACTAAATAGTCAGGTATCGCATGTTTTGTAAATGCTTGCGGCACACCAGTTGAAAATCACTGGGCGAGAGTATAAAACATGGGACAGGAGCGCAGAGGTCAGCAAAGTCCCCCCCGGCCCACAGGCCTGACTCCTTTCATTCATTCAACCCGTTATTTCTTAGCACCTGCTTCGTGGCAGACATTGTTCCGGGCACTAGAGATAATCCAACGAGCAAAGCAATGTTCTTATTCTCAGGAAGTTTATATTCTTCTGAGGGAGACCGGCAATCATAAGGAAGAGTATGGTAGGCAGTCAACGATTAGAACGTAAGAGCAGGTAAACGGTAGCTAATGTGTACACTTTTGCTAGTGCTTCCTGTGGGGCCAGGAGCCATGCTTAGCATTTGTATGTAATAACTCGTTTAACCCTCCTAACAGCTCCCCTGAGGGAGTCGCTAATATAAGCCCCTATTTCACAGGTGGGCAAGCTGAGCATGGAGAGGCGGAGTAACTCTCCCAGGTCACAGGGCTGGCAAAAGGGCACCTGAACTGGATGGCAGGCAGCCTGGCTCCGGGGTCCGCGCGTCACCTCCGCCTCCGGATGCCCCCTTTCCGCGGAGCCGGCCGTGGTCACATACAACGGAGACACCGAGGGGCCCTGCTGTCCTGCTCTGTCCCGAGAGGAAGCCCTCCCCAGGCCAGTCTTCCGGCTGCAGCTCTGGCCAGAGCACGGGGAGGGTTTGGCCGTGGTGCCTGCACCCTGGCTTTCCCAGCACAGGCCCCAGTCTCCCAGCTCCTCCCAGTGACCATGCGATCTCGGAACCCAGATTCCGGGTCTGAGAAGGAGGCGGTTTCTAGATCCAAGAGGCCTCTGAAGGCACACAGACTGGCCTGACACAGTCCACGTGGGCTGTGTGCCTCCGGGGGGCCGGGCCAGGGCCGGGCCAGCGCCGCTGCACGTGCGGAAAGCGAGACTTGGTGGATGTTTCAGGGCCCCGGGCCGGGGCGGCGAGCGGGACCACGGCGACGGCCCACACAACCAGCGAGGTGTCCGTCCGAGCTGCCCAATCAGTTCAGGGTCGGCCTGCGGCTCAGGGCTCCGTGGGAAAGCATCTGGGGCTGCTGAGTGCTGTCAGCCCAGGGCCGGGGACAGTGGCAGCTTCCTGCTGACTCCGTGACCTCAGCCAAGGGACCGCGCCTCTCATGCCTGCCCTCACGGTGCAGACTGCGGCCCGAGGCCAGGGAAGCGCACACTTCTAAACCTCCGAAGCTCAGCGCGAGAGACAGCGAGCCACGGGGCAGCGAGGAGCCCTCGCTCCTGAAGACAAAACCCTCGTCCATTCCACGGAGCCCCTAGCAAACCCTCCCCTGCTTCCCACAGACGCCTCCGAGGAAGCCTCTTCCCTGTCCCCGACGCTGTCCCCCGTGAGCTCAGCGAGGACCTCCGTGTGCTGCTCCACAGCGCGGGGCCCAGCCTCCACCCCAAAGCACAGCCCTTCCCGGCTGGTCCCCACCCCCCAACCACGACCCACAGCCTCCGCCAGGCGGGCAGGTCCACCCCCACACGCCGGCCTCATCTGCATCGAACACCCCTTGTTGGGCTGTGGCAGAGAACACTCAACAGACTCAGATTAAAAATGCCCTTTAAAATTCAAAAGCTTTGAACTGAAGAAACACCTCGAGAAGTTCTCCTGGAAAGTTCAGCCCTGCTGGCTCAATTCGCTGCACTTAGATGCACCTTTTCAAATAATAGGGGGAAATGTAACAGGGTCAGACCCAATCAATACGCTCGTTCAAACGGAATGGCGGGGACTCTGATGTGCGCACGTTTTGTACTCGGCCTTTGTAGCAGCCGCTCACGCTGAAGAAAGGTCCCTTTGCTCGGAGAGCGAGAGTGGTCGCCTTTGGAGTGGAGGTGGCCGAGCAATGGCATGTTTACTGGGCCGGGGGGTGGGGGGGAGCTGCCATTTTCACCCCCTCTCCGCCCCCCCCCCCCCCCCCCCCCCCCGTCCCCAGCTTCATCTCTTTGTTCTTTTCATAACAGCACAAAACTCACGTGGGCAAAGTCCCTCACGAGTCCCAGCATCTGACTCTGAATCGGAAGCAGAGGGCTCCCAGCGTCTGCCTGCCACGTCTCAGAAATGTGACTTGTAGGTTAGACAGGTAACTGGCTGCTTCTTTCCCACCTTGGTGCCCCCCGAAAAAGGACGCGCCCTGGAGTGCTGTGCCAGAGCCGGGGAAACGTTCAAAGCCTAAAACAGGCTCTCATCTGGCTGAGTCAGGCTCCGCACCACTCCGTCCACCTTCCGCCCCTGAGCTGACCTTGGGCAGACAGAGGGGTCCCTGGCCTTGGGCTGCAACCTACACTAGCTAGGAAAATCCTGCAGAACCCAGTGTAACGGAAGACAGCGGGGGAGGAAGGGGCTCGGGGCAGTTTGCATCCCACAACCAAACACGGAGCTCATGACGGGAACACACAGAAGGCTTGTTTTCAGCGCCCGCCTCACGTGCGCTCACAAATGTGCCCCCGCCTCAACTCCAGTCATTGAAACAGAGCCTGGGCATGCTGAGACCTGGGCGGTCAGAGGCTCCTTTGGGGGTCAGGAAAAGGTTTTATTCCCAGCCCCCATGTTTCTGACTAGATCCTAAAATGTTCTCGCTGGTTCTCAGGCCACTCATGAGCACACAGCCAGCAAGAAGCCATCTGGGCCCGGGTTGAAGTTAAAACTCAGGAGATGCCAACAAACAGATGCAGGTACCCCCTTTGTCAACTGCAATTCCATCATTAAAACTGCTCGGGCGCTGTGTCCCCTCTAAAGAGGCCAAGCTCACCTGGCTGGCGTGGCTCAGTGGTTGAGCATCAACCTGTAAACCAGGAGGTCACGATTCGATTCCTGGTCAGGGCACAGGCCTGGGTTGCGGGCTCGATCCCCAGTCGGGGGTGTGCAGGAGGCAGCCAATCAATGATTCCTTCATCATTGATGTTTCTTTCTCTCTCAATCCTTTCCTCTCTGAAACCAATAAAAAATATATATATACACACATATATATATTTTTAAAGTGAAACTGGTCAGTGGACTCTCCCAGGGCTGTCCCCAGGGGAGGGCCCCTGGCCAGCCGGCACTTCCCCTGATGGCCCCACCTTACCTCAGGAAGCCAGAGTCCTCCACGGGGGCTGGCCTGCTGCCTGCTGCCCCCGGACGCAGCTGGTGCTCTCCATGCAGCCTGAGCGGGGGCCCACCACGCTCTCTGCAGGTTGGAATGTGGGCCATGCTTCTCAGAGAGGTCTACCCCTCCTTCCTGCGGGGGCTGGAGAGAACAGTGAGAGTGGCCACGCTCCCCCTCGGAGGACCTGGTGTGACCTGAGACCAACAGGAAGGAGACCCTGCCCTGCGCTCACCACGTGGGGGCATGGCGCCCGGACCTTTTATTTTCCTGGTCCTGGAGGAATCCTCCTCCCGCAAACCCCATTCCTCTGTTACGGAGATAGCTCCAAGCAATGCTTAAATAGGAGAGGATTTTTATTGTGAAACGCAGAAAGAGACCAGTAGCTGAAAGACGGGCAGTGCCCCCGGTTCAGAACGCCTTGGAGTGTATTCCCCTCCCCCCACCCCCCAAATAGCTGGAAAGTCACTCAAAACCGCGGGTGCTCTTCTTGGCAAGAGAGAAAAACGGCCGTCACACCAGACTTGGAAATACACACATCCCTACGCGCAGCTGGCCTCTTGCCTTCTGTTTTAAGCGTATATCGCGAGTCAAAAGGAATTAAATGCAAACCCACTCTGCAACGGCCCTTCACTAACCCACCTCACTGGACCGCGGGCGGGCGGTGTGTGGGCTGGAGGGGAGCCGGTGGAGTCCCTCCTGCTATCTTGGATTGCAGTCTGCCTGCCAAGCCAGCCCCACACGGAGTCCACGGGGGTCGGGGGGGTCGGGGGGGGGGGGCTTGAGCAGCTGCTGGGCCGGGAGCGCAGGCCTCCTTCCCCCAGGCCTCCTTCCCTTAGGGGAGCACAAGCAGGACCAAGAGCCGCCGGTGCGGATTTCCCAAAGACCGGGGAGGAAAACTAGCCCAGGCCCCTCGTGAGGACACAGCCAGCGAGAAGCAGGAAGTGTATCAGGTTAATATTTTAATCTGTACATCACATTGTTTTTTTTGCAAACCATGACACTTTTATTTAAATTAACTTTTTCTTGCAAAATATTCATTTCATTTCTCCAACAAAATCTTTATAAAGGCAAAAATAAAATCTTATTTTGGCAATTGTCATGACGTCGATACTGGCAGCATATGGAGTTAGTTAAAAATAGACGGCAACTCCTAAATATATTCAAGACGTTTTTTCTGACCACAGTCAAAGACCAATTTTCAGGGAAAGTGTGGCTCCACCGGATGGTTTGTTTTGTTTTCCTTTAAACATCGCTTTCTGTGTGCAGAATGCCATGAGCTCGTGACTCAGATAAAGGGCCACCAATACTTCACCAGGCCCGGCAGCCCCCTCCTCACTTGGGGCTGGAAGTCAAGTCAAGGTCCTGCCATTGTGCCCTGCCGGTTGGCAGCCAGCAGGGACGGCGGGGCACGCTGCCAGCCCTCTCGCCCCCCGACCGAGTCCTGGGAAAGTTGACTTCGGTTCTCCAGAGGCAGCCGGCGAAGGTCCCGGATTCCGATCCCAGCCTAGCCTGGGGTCAAGTCGTGTTGGGTAGATGCCACCCAGTGTGGAGTTTATTGCTTACGATGCAACAGAAGGTGCTTCCTCTCACCTTTTCTGTATTTCCAAGTATATTTTTTAAAGGAAAGCAAACCCCTTTTTTCTTTCCGAGAAGAGCCCTTCGCTGAGAGAACCTCATGGGGGGGACCGGGAGCCAAAGCCCTTGAACTCATGGTTTCCCGAAACCAAACCCAAGGGCCAAGGCACAGACCCGGGCTCCACGTGACATCCTGGTGGAGTCTCCGCTCCAGAGCCGGGGACAGCGGACTCTGCAGCCCAGGCCCCTCCTCCCCCGGGAGCAGGCCCGGGACCCGAGGGCAGAGCCCACGGGGGCTCATTCTCAGATCCAGCCTTCACCTGAGTTCATCGGTGTCGGACCTGCCTCCCCTCCGCACCTACCACCCCACAGCACCTGAACCTGCGCGTGCAGCCCCCACATCCTGCACCCTCGCCTCCCCAGCCGCTCAGCCCTTGAGGTGAACATTAGAAAATACATCCCGATTCTAAAATACAGTGTCAGTATTTTACAGTGTGTATCCAAAGTGCGTCTGTCATGTCAAAAGGAGTCAACTAACGCAAGGCGGGGGTGGGGCACCCAGCCCTGTGGGGGACGCCCCCAGCGGGTGGGCTGCCCCCTCCTCCAGCCAGAACCCCGGCTCAGCCGGGAGGGGATTTCTTGGGGGAAGAAAAGTCCATCTTCTCTCGGAGCAAGCTGGTTCCACGGGACCCCTGGCTGCCGACTTCTCCTCCGCACGCTGGTCACGGGTCAGTCGCTGCCTGGGCTGCAAACAGCACAGGAGAGCGTGAGAACCTGGCGGGCCCTGGCCCACGTCGGGGGAGCAGGCATGTCTGCGCACACACGGGACACGGGATGACAGACAGACAGACAGGCAGAGCAGCAGAGCGGCAGGAGGAGGCAATGCGGCGGCTGCGGCGGGCAGGACCCTCGGCTCCCAGGACTCAGGGGTGCTTGGCCCCACCCTCCCCCAAACTCTACCCCTTCTAGGAAGTTGGCCAGACACATCTTGGTCCCTAAACTGGGTCCCTGCTCCGAGAGTAAGAGGCCTGAGCAGACCACTCTGGGGCCCAGTTCTGGCCCTGCCTTAGCTTCCCTGAGCGACGTGGCAGCGCTCTCAGCCTCCATGAGCCTTAATAGTTCACCTAAAGCCAGGGTGATAGGGGCCCCCCTCCCAGGGCTTCAGCGAGGGTAACAGGAAATGTGGGTGTGCTCGGACCGGCGTGAAAGGCCTATTCACAGCCGCGGGCACGGGAAGCTGCGAGGGGAGTGGGTCCCCCGCCTCTGCATGGCCTGGGCGGTGTCGCCACACCCCGCGCTCCAGGGAAGCCACGCACCCTGCCTGGGCCCCGCAGGTCCTGCCGCCTTTACACGGGGCCGGCTGAGCATCCCCTGTGTGGTTCTTCATTCTTCCCCGAGAGCCTGCCCGCCTCTTCCTTCTACCCCCAGACGAGGGAGAGGGGAAGCCGGTGGGCTCTATGCCCCACCCCTATGCACACACTCTCTGTCCCCCAAGACCCTCCTCCAAACAGCTGGAGCTCCTGGGGGTGGCCCGGGGGGGACACGGGAGCTGTGGGAGAGCAAAGGCTCTGAATCCACCCTGAGGGGTTCAGGCTCTGGCACTCACAGCTGCGACTCCCTGGGCAAGTCCCTCAGGTTCCTCGTCTGTAAAATGGGGGCGGATACCTTCACAGGGTTGTTGCGTGGGTCAAAGAAGATGCTTACAATGCCTGGAGCAGAGTAGGTACTCAGCAGTGTTAACCATAAGGACATAAAAAGGAAAGAGGGGAAAACCCTACAAGACGGTGGCAGGGGAAGGACTGCCGAGACGTTTGCTCTGACCCCTCCGTGACCAGCTGAGGCCACCGGGCTGGGAAGCAACTCACAAGATTGGACCAGACGCGGGCCCTCTGCCCCCGGTCCCGGGCTCCTTCCCTACCCGCCCCCCCCTCACCCCACCCCACCGTGCTGCTCATCACGAAGTGCTCCCACGGGGAGGACTCAAAGCACTGGTGCGGAGCCTTCTGAATGGCCGAGGCCCACTTCCCCGGGCCCTGGGCAGCCTCCCGGGAGCTGCCTTCTCTCCATCCCAAAGTGCTCAAGTGACCGAAGGCTTGGCTCAGCCGCCAATTCTGTGTGGCACGGAGGGAGCCCTCGTCCGTTCCCGGGGCCTCAGTTTCCTCATCTGTAAACTGGACTTTCCCATCCTCCAGTTCTTCGACTTCTTTGGCCAAAGCCCGGCGCGGCCAGATCTAACTTCCTTTGCAGCCTGCCCTCCTCCGGCCAGCCCAGCGGCCTGCACTGGCCCCGTGGGGCGTTCTCCGGCCTGCGGGTTAGCTCTTGAGATTTCTAAGCGTCAGGGCCTTGGATCTGACAGTCTCTGTTGTATGGGAGCCACTGAGGATGGAGTTTCCCAAAACCATCAGTCCCCGCCTGCCCCCCGGCCTACCCGTCCAGGGCGGCCTCCCCAGCGGCCGCTTTGCCAAAGGAAGGAAGCAGCAGGCGCACAGCAATCATCTCAGCAGCAGGGTGAGGGGCGGGCATGCTCAGCACTAGGCGAGGGGCACGCCGGGCGAGGCTCTTACTTGGAAGGTGTTAGACAAAGGTGTAGTGAAGTCCGCTGCTTAAGGGGGGGCAGGGCGGCACCGTCCTGGAGGACAGGGGGCCTTTAGGCGGGAGGAGGGCCAGCTGCTGCGCTAGACGGGCACAGGGATTAAGCGGTGCGTTAGGCTCCTCGTCGGCTCCCGCAGCAGCACAGACGCCCCGCTCGGCAGGGCTGGGGGGCGCAGGCCTCACCGCCCACCATGAATGGCCTGGGCTCAGGGGGCCACATCCACGGGGCCTGGCTGGGATTGACCTGCGGATCCGGATACGTCTCTGGGATGGGGAGAGGGAGCAAGTGGGAGGAAAGGCTGCGGCGAAGGCGGCCACTCAGCGGGGAGGCGAGGGGGCCCTGAGTGAGCAGGTGTTAGCTCTGGGGCCTCGGGTGGTAAGGAAGCGGGGGGCGGGGGGGTCGATCCACAGAGCAAGCACAGGCTGGAGGAGAGTATCCCGGCCGGGACCTCGACACGGGGGGAGCTCAGAATGGCTGAGGGGGGTCACAGGGAGCCCCCAGGATCACGAGGAGGAGGCTCTGAGTGAGCCAGCTGCCCCCCCCCCCCCCCCCGCCCAGAAAGCCACACCGACCACCTCTCAGCCACCCAGTATGTCCCCATGTCCCCGGATGGAGTCAGGGCAGCAGGGATTCCGTGGGGACAGAGAACGGCTTCCATGAGATCTTGGCCCTCTGCTTGCCCCGGTCACTCCCATGGCTTCTCGAGGCACCAGGAGGGCTCTGCTCCCAGACCAGACCCCCCAGGGCCAGTGTCCCTGGGCCACTTCCAGACCCTTGGCCGGGGCGGGAGGCCTGGTGGGGCCTGTGCACCACGTCGGCTGTGACCGCCCTCTCCCCAGAAGGCCGAGCACAGCTGCCAAGGGCACTGCCCGCCACATGTGGGAGAAAGGGCACAGGGAGGGGGGAGGGGGCCGGGCCAGGAGCCAGGGGTCCCTTTCCGGCTGAGGGAGCCTTTACACCCGCACACACTGGCAGGCACGGGTGTGCACCCACCCTCCGTCCCAAGGTGCCCTTTCCCCCCATTGGCCCCCAAAGTCCCACTTCCCGAGTCCTGCTTTCAGACACAGGTCACTCTAAGGTGAATGGTGGCTTTGATTTGGGGACCAAAGCAGGGGTCCCAGGGACGACCAGAGGGCCCCATGGTGCCTTGCCCCAGCAAGACGTCCAAGCACCCTCAGTTTTCCTGTCCCCTTCTTCATGAGGCCAGAAACCTCAGCCTCGGGCCCTGGGCTCAGGGCCCCGAAACACCTGTTCTTAACCCACAGTCCCCGGGAAAGCTGAACAGCAGCACCCCCGCCCCAATCTAAGAATGAGTGATGGCCCCCCTCTCTGGGGCCTCCTTCCTGACACTCCCGAGCTCCCAACCCCCCCAATGCTCAGCCTGCCCCACGTCATCTTCCCAGCCCTGCGGTACCTGTGGGGCAGAACACACCACTGGCCCCCAACCACCATGCCTGACACTGGCTTTCCACGGAGACTCCCCGACTGGCCCCGCGTTCCAGGGGGCAGCGAGCGGGACCCGGCTTCCACGGCCTCACCTGCCACCTGCTTGCTGCGCTGGGAGGCCTCAGAGGCCAGGGCGTAGGAGATGTTGATGATGCGCTCCTGCTCCTGCATCTGCGAGTCCAGGTCGGCCACGCTGTTCCTCCGGTCCTGGCCCGGGGCGGGCTGCAGGTTGCACATGCTGCGGGAGGGCCATAGAGCAGGCGGTGGGCCCTCGCCACCCCAACCGTCTGCCCCCGGGGGAGGGGGTCTCCTAGCCTGGGGCCCCCATCCTTGTAGGGGGCATTGATAGAAACAGTGCACTTTGGCCCAGCCGGCGTGGCTCAGTGGTTGAGCTTCAACCTCTGAACCAGGAGGTCTTGGTTTGATTCCTGGTCAGGGCACACGCCCAGGTTGTGGGCTCGATCCCCAGTGGGGGACATGCAGGAGGCAGCCAATCAATGATTCTCTCTCATCATTGATGTTTCTCTCTCTCTCTCTCTCCCTCTCCCTTCCTCTCTGAACTCAATAAAAACATATTTAAGAACAAACAAACAAACAAAAAACAGTGGACTTTCTCTCTAGACAAAGGTGCGCGTGCTCCTCCGCAAATACCCCCAAATCACAGCTTCGCTCTTCCGCTGGGGGACCACAGAACTCAAGATCAGAGCCCCAGCTCCAGGCTCCTGCTAAATCCAGATGTGCAAAGGCTACCTTAGCTCCGACAGGGAGGCCCGCAACGCGAGGTTTTTGGAGGCCGAGGGAACGGGGTGCCTGGCTCTGGTCTATGGTCTGCGTGAGGGTACACGGGCCCCAATGCTGGAGCTCCAACTGTGTCCACGTCACCGCCATGCTTGGCTCCGCTCCCCACGAGCCAGGGTCACGGGACACAGGGGAGGCCTTCTGTTTCTGGACTGCACGGGTGGCCCAGGCCAGCTCCTCGATGAGCACCAGCCAGCCCTTGCCAGCGGGGAGGAAGCTGGCGAAACACGCACCCTAGCCGGCCTGGCCCAGGCCCACTCCACTGAGACACCACGGCATGGGCCTGGCGGGCCGTCAGGACGCGGGCAGCGGGAGGGCTGACCTGGACCGGGTGAGGATGCTGCGGATCTTCTCGGCTTTGCGATACCGGGCCTGCAGCTCCTCCAGGCTGGGCGGCTCCTCAGGATCCAGATCCACGTAACGCTCAGGGATGGAGACCTTCTCTGGTTTGGACAGCTGAGGAGAGGACCAGGAGGCCATGGAGCGGGGGCGGGGGGGGGGGGGCGCTCAGATATTTGCATTCAGGACCCACGCCCACACCCTGTCCCTCACCACAGGGAAGCATGCGTTGCCCACAGAGGTTAGCTTGCTAAGATCCCAATGTCAGCCTACTATGGAGTCAGGATTGGAAGCCGGGTTTGACTCCAGAAACCATGTTCTTTCCACTCCACCAAAAAACCTCCTACGGGAGAGGCGGGGAGGCAGAACAACTGGACTAGAAGCCCTCAGGACAGAAATGGCCATCCTCGGCTGGGACGCTCTTTCTTCGCTCCACTGACCCTGCCTCCTCGTTCCACCCGCACCTCGAGAAGCCCTCCGACCCTGCCCGTTCCAACCTCCTGCTGTCCCAGCAAGGACCTGGTGCTTAGTAGCCCCTCAGCAAATACTCCTCGGATGGCTGGTGGGTGGGGGAGTGGGTGGAGGGGAGGGTGAGTAGGTGTGCGGATGGAGGGATGGCTGGTGGATGGGTGGGTGGATGGGAGGGTGAGTAGGGGTGCGGATGGAGGGATGGCTGGTGGGTGGGTGGGTGGGTGGATGGGAGGGTGAGTAGGTGTGTGGATGGAGGGATGGCTGGGTGGATGGATGGGAGGGTGAGTAGGTGTGTGGATGGAGGGATGGCTGGGTGGATGGATGGGAGGGTGAGTAGGTGTGTGGATGGAGGGATGGCTGGGTGGATGGATGGGAGGGTGAGTAGGTGTGTGGATGGAGGGATGGCTTGGTGGGTGGATGGGAGGGTGAGTAGGTGTGCGGATGGAGGGATGGCTGGTGGATGGGTGGGTGGGTGGATGGGAGGGTGGGTGGATGGGAGGGTGAGTAGGGGTGTGGATGGAGGGATGGCTGGTGGGTGGATGGGTGAGTGGGTGGATGGGAGGGTGAGTAGGTGTGCGGATGGAGGGATGGCTGGTGGATGGGTGGGTGGGTGGATGGGAGGGTGAGTAGGGGTGCGGATGGAGGGATGGCTGGTGGGTGGGTGGGTGGATGGGAGGGTGAGTAGGTGTGTGGATGGAGGGATGGCTGGTGGCTGGTGGGTGGGTGGATGGGAGGGTGAGTAGGGGTGTGGATGGAGGGATGGCTGGTGGGTGGGTGGATGGGAGGGTGAGTAGGGGTGCGGATGGAGGGATGGCTGGTGGGTGGGTGGATGGGAGGGTGAGTAGGTGTGCGGATGGAGGGATGGCTGGTGGATGGGGGAGTGGGTGGATGGGAGGGTGAGTAGGTGTGCGGATGGAGGGATGGCTGGTGGGTGGGTGGGTGGATGGGAGGGTGAGTAGGTGTGTGGATGGAGGGATGGCTGGTGGGTGGGTGGATGGGAGGGTGAGTAGGTGTGCGGATGGAGAAATGGCTGGTGGATGGGTGGGTGGGTGGATGGGAGGGTGAGTAGGGGTGCAGATGGAGGGATGGCTGGTGGATGGGAGGGTGGATGGTAGGGTGAGTAGGGGTGCGGATGGAGGGATGGCTGGTGGGTGGGTGGGTGGATGGTAGGGTGAGTAGGGGTGCGGATGGAGGGATGGCTGGTGGGTGGGTGGATGGGAGGGTGAGTAGGGGTGCGGATGGAGGGATGGCTGGGAGGCGATAGTGCTTTCCGTCCCTACGAAAGCTCCTCTGAGCTAGACAGGAGGCAGCCATGCTTGTCTGCTTCCTTCTAGAGGAAAACGGCCCGACCCCTGCCCACCAGCCTTTCACGCGAACCCAGGAGCGGCCTCGGCTTGGACCGTCTCGCTGGGGCGGAGACCGCTCAGGCCGGGGGTGCACACCCCGGGGGGGTCCCCTCCCTGACCTACAGCAGCACCTGAGGGCGACAGCACAGCTGCTGCCAGAGCACTAACTGGTTCTGAGAGCCTTCAGCGGGGCTCGGGCCGCACGTGGGAGCCCTGCTGTTTTCGTCTGTGTGTCCGTGTCCGGCTGTAAAATGTCTATTGTTAACGATAAATAAAAATGTGTCTTCTTAGATTAAAAAAAGAGTGGGGTTGGCTGAAGCTCCGAAAAACAAGCTAAATCCAATCCCGGGGCAAATCTGGACTTGAATTTAAACCCGGGCTGCCCTTTCCTTCTGGGGAAAGGTGGCAAGAAACAAGCTCTTCTCTGTGGCCTCCAATGGGGGCAGATCCGGAGGAAGGAAGTAGATTACATTGAGCGGAGGGATTTAGGTTAGAGATAAGGAAGGACTGTCTCCCCTGGCTGGCAGGCAGCGAGGACACCACAGAACGCACTTTCACTGCCCGGCCGCGTGCCGAAGCTTCTTTTGTGAACCTGAGAAAGCACTGACCTTCGGCTGTTTCAGAGGCAAAGGGTCTGAGGGCGGGGGACTCATCAACCCCTGGCGCTCCAGCGGACCCCAGAACTCATCCTCCGGGGCGTCCGTTTGCCCCCCACACTGCTAAGCCTACCCTTCGTGTGGTGAGCGCATTTCCTCATGCAGCGTCAGGGCTGGCGAGTCCTCGTACAAATGTTTCTGGGGTATCTGTGGGCCCCTGTGTTTCATTCAACAGAGTCCTCATTCAGCAAACGGTTACAGAGCACCATTATGTGCTGGCCCGGAGTTCGGGGGGCAAAAGTGAACCCAACAGCCATTAGCATCTGCCCTAAAGAGCTTACAGATGACGCAAGAGAGGTCACCGGAGACCGCCCTATGTCTTGAGGACTGCATCTGTCACCCTCTGATTCCCTTTCTCTTCTAGGTAGAGACATTCCGAATCTGTACGTCATCCCCACCCGGGATGTTACTTGGTTTCCCAGGCCTGCCGGTCATGATGCATTGGGGCCACCAGAGGGCGCCAAAGGAATTCAAACCAGAACTATATGCAGGTCTAGCTTCTGCCTTGGCTGGAAATGCCACCTGTGCTTTTCAAACCCGCCCCCATCTTCCTCAAACCTGATTGCCCAAGTCGGCCTGAGAGGCCAGTGGCAAGGCCAATGCTGAGTTTTGCAAGGAACATCTCCTAACAATAACTACCTCACTCCATGCCTGCGCTGTGCCGGGCCTGGTGCTCATGGCCTTCTGATCACTGCTAAGCCTCCAGGCCGCACATGGAATCCGCTAATCCTCATCACAACCCACATCACCACCGAGGAAACCGAGGCACAGAGAAGGTACATGACTTGCCCCAAACTACAGAGAGACAGAGATCTGAACCTGCATCAAAACACTGGGCTCCTTTTATTGCCTCAAGCTGCTATCCATCTTGTCTCCTGGGCCACACGGAAGCTGAGCCTTATCCCCACTTGAGGACAACACCCCCCGCTGCCCCTGGGAGGGTGGGTCAGGCTGGGAGCCTGAGGGCCGTATCTCCTGGGGGGGCATGAAGGAAGCCCCTGCCCTCACCTCTCTGCTGATGTCCAAGTCATAGTCTTGCGGCTCCAGGTCCAACTCAGTGACAGGCACGGCCTGCACTTTCAACCAGCCGTTCTCCTCCTCGTCCTTCCTCTCCCCTTGCATGGCGCGGTCCAGCAACTGCAGGTCAAAGTCCTGCTCGCGCTTCCACTGGCAACAGAACAAGAGGGTTAAGTGTAGTCGCTCCCTGATGACTGCAGGAGCCAGCCGGTCCCCTTCTGAATGGTCTTGCAGGCCCTGGGGTCCTTGGGAAGCTGCACCTGTGATCCAATCGGGTGGAGCTATGTGACCCTGGTCCTCAACCTCATCTCTAAAGAAGGCAGCCGTTTTACGACACGGGGCATCCCTGATGTATGCTGTACCTCTCCGAGGAGTGGAGAATGGGGCCTTTGCCCCTTTTAGATGGCCTGACTCCAGACTGCTGATTTCTTTCTGTTCTAGGCCCCCCCGAGGGTTCAAACATGATCCCCGGGGCACAGGTCCAAGACCCATGACTTTAGACTCACATGGTCCCCAGGGATACAGGGGGCTCCCAGGTCCAAGAGGGTGACACCTACACAACCTGGGAGAATTCAGGAGAAGGGATTTGCCTCTCCTGCTGCCCCACGATCGGGGGAACATTCGGGTGCAGGAGCCATCCGTCCCAGCTCAGCAATAATGGAAGAAACAAGCCCTTTGAGGCCTTGGTGAGCAAGAGGAATAGCCATGAGCCTCTGTAAGGGGGATTCTCAACAGGATACCTTTAGGGCTGGGCCTTCAGCACCCACAGCGGAGCTGGGGAGGTCCAAGCAGGAGAAGCTTGGGACAGATAAACTGCTGTGTATCAAGGCATCTATGTGGGGCAAACGTTTCCTTTAACTTAGAAAAGAAACAAAAACATGTAAAACCGAAACGCTAAATCAAATGCAACCTTTTCCAGGCTGTTCCGCGGTATCAACCTTTTAACAAGTGTCTCCTCACAGAGGGAAAACCAAACTGGCCATTTAAAGATCCAAGCACAACGGTGTGCCTTGGAGGCAGCCCTGTGTGGCCCGCATCCTCCCAGGCCTTTGACGCTGAGCAGGTTTTGAGAGGAGGGAACAGGCTCAACGCCTCCCTTCTCTCGAGCAGAAACCAAACAGATGCTTCTCCATCCCAGTCATCTCCTCCCTCCCACACCACCCGCCTCACCGAGCCCCCAGTGGTCAGGATTGTCTTTGAGGACGCTTCAAGTGCCCCCCCAAAAGCCCCAAACCCATAGCCAGTATCAGCACATTTCACCCATTCATGCACAAGCTCTCAATACGGCTGCCAAGCCAATATAATCGCTCTTAGGTTTCCAATCACAGTATGAAAGGATTAGGCAGTTGACATGTCAGGGATGAAAAAAATTAATTTAATGATTCACAAACGAAACAAAAGCACATTTCTTTACAGGCGCCCGTGTGCCCCGGACAGAGAGAAGTCCTCATTTAAACCCGGCCTGATTGTTTCCACAAACAGAGAAAGGCCACTAGGCTCTGCGGTGTGTCCTGGGGAAGAACCACGCCAATCCATTATCATTAGCAACACGTTTATTGGCGTCGATACAGAGACTTACACAAGTCCTTTCTTTTTTTTTAAGAGAAAAATTACAAGGTATTCAAGTTACGATTTTTAGATAACCTTCCTACATTGGAGACATTAGTTTGTAAAAGGTCAGTGTTCCCCCCACATGACATTTGCTTATAAAGTTTAAAAGTTACTGGCTTTGTAGCTTTTCAGGAGGTGAGTTGTCCTGGGACTTACCCCTTTGGTGTCTGAGCTAACAGCTGCAGAGGGACCCTCTAAATACAGAACAGACTAGAGCTCGCTATCTGTTCCAGTTATTAAGTACTAAAAACACAAAAAAAGCTTTCCGTTAGAAATTGTGCCATGGGACTGAAGGAATTAAAAGCAAACCAACTTAGACTTGATAGGATTTATTCAAATGTACAATCTCTGAGGTCCGTGTCTACTGACCGGATGAGAGACACGGACTTTGGTTAAGTTCATAATGCCCAGACCTCTGCCAGTGACCGCGGCCCGCGGGCGGCAGGGCGGCTCAGTCTCGCAGGGCAGCTTCTGGGGCGGGCGAATTAATGGCGAGTCAGCAGGCCTGCACGAAGGGGGCAGCGGAAAGGTGAGTCACACACGGGAGGGCTCGCTAGGCTATGGAGACAAGAGCTGCTATTATAAGCCTGGTAACAAAGAGCACAGGCCAGTTAGAGACTGTTCGATGCAAATTAGAAGCTTCTGTAAACACAATCAGGCAGGATTAGAGAGGCAATGAGCGAGCGGTAACGCTAAAAGCAAAAGAGCTTGTGCAATGAATTAGGGAAAGGACAGTCAGGCTAGAGGTCTAGGGAAACACTTGATTTCAAACAGGAAGAAGTCAAATGGGAGGTATCCAAAACGGACCTAAGGCGGCTGTGGGTGGGATGCAGTACCGGGAAGCACCACCAGGGGCAGCACACACTCCCCGGCTCTCAGGGCACCGCGGGCCTGTGAGCACCACAAGCAGCAGGAGATCACAGCCCTGGGTTGGGGGGGCGTGACCCTGCGCTCAGCTGCCCCATAGGGCAACCGCGTGGGAGTTTGGGAGGCCGGCGGGCTTGTGCTCCTCCTCATCAAAGCGCCTCCCCATCTTCCTCCTCCACTCCTTGAATCCTCAAACCAAGTACCTATTCCCAAGTCCTTGATTACGAGACTCCCGATGCCCACAAAGGCCTCGCTCGGTCAAGCTCCACTCAGAGGACTGACTGGACGTTTCCTCAGGCTCCCTGACGCCTGCCGTGACATCCTCACTCCAGCTCTGCTTCCCCCTCACCCTCTTGGCCCGGTCACACCCGTGTCCCAGCGTGTGAACACAACAGCCCCGAGAGGTGCCCTCGGAATCCTCTGGGTCACCGGCCCCCTCTCCCTGGGGTGTGACGTGCTTGTGTGTGGGGGACTCGGGGAAGCTCTGCTCCCTGTCCCGGCCCCACCTGCCTGGACCCTCCTAACATACTGAGCCAAGATCTCCAGGGAGCGGGTGGCTGAGGTAGCGAGACGAGGGCAGGCTCGTCCTCTCCCCTTGGCTCAGCGTCTTCTTGCGCTCCCGGACCAGGGCCTTCTGGTGCCGCTTCATGCGCTCCAGCTGCTCCTCCGCACTCATCTTGCCCCGCTGGTGGTCCCCTGAGTACAGACGCTCCAAGGCACTCTTGGGTCTCTGAGGAGGAAGAGGCGAGAGACAGGGCGGCTGGGCTGGGAACACACAGGGCAGCCACACGGCGGCTTCACTCCCGTTCTGTGTCCGTCTGTCTCTCTCTCTCTCACACACAAACACACGCTTATCTAGTTGGGCTCCTCTCGGCCGTGGAGAACCACTGTCTCTAAGCATACTCATAGGCACGACGCCCCCGGCCCCTCGGGCTTCCTGGGCAGCAGCCCATTCTGCAGATGCAGACACTGAGGCCCAGGCCTGTCCAGTCAGGCACACAGGCGGCACGTGGTGGGGTCAGAACTCAGGGTGCAGACTTCCTGGGCGCCCTCCTTTGAGCCGGAGAGGCTGGGGAGAAAGGTGGGGGTGTCCTCAGGAAACAGGAAGGGCAGCGTGATGCCCTCTTGGTGGACTGTGGGGGGAGACATCTCTGAGCACATGGTGACAGGGACCCTGAGCTCAGGAGGAGCTGAGACGACCTCAGAGACCATCCCAGGCCTCACAGGATCGCAGTCACCGTCCACCGTGGAGCCCGTCCCTCTGTGCGTGAGGGAGCAGCGAGCTCCTCGGAAACTTCTCAAGGCCACTCACAGGGAAGGTCAGCTTGCTGCTTTCGGCATTCAGACCCCTCCGGAGGGTGACGTAGGGCGCAATGGTGGACGACTGCTGGAGCCTTGATGTGGACCCCGAGAGCCCTTAGTGAGGAAAGAGAAAGGCAGGTGTATTGGTGGGGGGTGGCCAGGCCACCAGCCCCTCCCCAGTCACCTCCCACTGCCATGAAGGGACCACGGGGGCTCAGCCCACAACCCGCTCTTCTTCCTCCCCAGGGCCTGGAAGAGCAAGGCCCCAGGGAGAGGATGAGGGGCCAGTCCAGGGGTGCCCTCTGTCCCCAATGGGGGACAGTGCCCCTAGAGATCTGTGGACGACCCTAGTCTTCCCGCACACGCAGAAGATGGAAAGGATGGAGAGGTGGGTATTCCTTCACCCCTTCCTGCTGCTGAACTCGACCCAGTTCCGATATCCTCCTGTGTGCAGGCCCCTGAAATGCCGAGGCAGGATCAACTATTTCCGAGACCCCTCAGTGTATTCACTGGTTACTGACCACAGAGAGTGCCCACATACCTGCCTAACGAGATTGCAAATTCACCAATGCCTGGTTGACTGACTGAACAAGCAAATGCATGAAGGGATAGAAGAAGGCACCAAACGTTTACTGAGCACTTAGTCTCTCAGGCACTGTTATGTACGTGGTCCCTCTGGCCCTACAAAGTAAGCATTACTTGACCATGGCAGAGCTGCCGATCTAAGGCTCACAGGGGTTGAGAGATTTGTCCAAGGCACATGGCAGGGGCCTCACTGCCATGTGCTTCCTGTGTCTGGGTCCTATGGCTCTGAGGAGTCATCTCACCCTGGCCGGCTGCTGCCACGCCTGTGCTTTCTCCACGAGCCATGATTCTTATCAGGGGTGGTCCTCGACACCCTGACGGAGGACACCACCGGCACACCGCACGTGGGAAAGAGAGTGATGAATGTCCTACAATGTCCAGAGACTCCCAAGCAGCAAAGAACTGTCCTGCCCACAATGTCACCAATATGGCCACTGATAAACACCTCCAGGCCATAATGAATGAAGGCTGCAAGGCCTCCGGGCACAGCGCCAAGGGCAGCCATGGCCCCAACTCAGCAGGGACCAGCCCAGGCCACGGCAAGCTCAGGCCACAGCCAGCCTAGACAGCGTGGTGAGGTGGGAGTCACATAACCCCACACGGGCCGGAGCCCAGCTATGTGTCCGTCCACCTGGCCAAGGGGGGAAGCAGACAGGAGGAACAGAGGCGGGAGCACGGGCTGCCTGCTCAGGGGTTCCAGGAGGCCTCCCTGGATGGAGAGTTCTGAGGAAGAGGGTCTGGCTTTGGGGAAAATGAGCTGCTAGTGAGCCTATGGGCCTAAGTCTGTTCCCATCCCCATCTTGAAGGGATAGGGAAGGACAGCGAGAAGAAGACCCAATGGAAGAGAACAGTGTGTTTGTTTAAAGAAAGGATTCACTGAGCCCTAGAGTGACACCGAAGAGGACAGAGCCCTCTAACGGCCCTTGGTTACCGCTCTCCCAGCCTACGCTGCAGCCAGAACCCTGGGCTGGAATCCGGCTCCATCGCTCTAGCTAATTAGCAAGTTAATTTCTCTGAGCCCTAGTTTTCTTATCTCTAAAATGGAGATAATAATAGTACTTCCCCCGTACATTATGAATATTAACTAAGTGATTACAAAGTGCTTAACACGACACAGTGCCGAGCGTTACAGCAATTGCTGTCAGCGTTGTGCCCAGGAACAGATGTAATAAAGAGAAAGGGAACCAGCATGTGGGCTGGAGAAAGGACGGACAGGCCCTCCCCGAAGCCCAGGACCCGTGGCAGCTGGGGCCCAAGGCCCAAAGCTGCAGGCAGAAGGGTGCGAGGTACCGGGTGAGGGTTGGGGAGCAGTGATGGGCAGAGCTGGGGTTCCCAGAAGCCTCCGTGGAGAGGGGTGACTTACCTCTGCTGGGCAGCGTCTGGTACCTGCTCTCAGAGCCCCCGGGCCCCAGGGGAGGCTGAGCCACGTCCCCACCGAAAGTCGTCAGCTCGGGCTCACTAACGTAGGACCGGAGCTCCACCTGCGAGCAGAGTCAAAGGCGGTCATACCTGCCCAGCGTCACACCACCTTCCCTCTCCCCGCCCTCAGTGGGCAGCCCCAGGGTGCTCTCTGCTCACCCTCGAGTCCCCGTTCACACACTGCACCTGCTCCCGATCTCGCTTCCTCTCGTCCGACTGCCGCTTGAGGCCCCGCACAGAAGTGTGCCGGATGACGGTGGCCTCCCTGGGCAGAGGCGGCACGGCCGGGGGCTGGTCGTCCGGGCTGTAGAGCTCAGGGAGCGGGGGCCTGGGCGGTGCCTCGTCTTCCTGCTCAGGGAAAGCGCCCAGTGAGGAGCTGGAGGGAGGAGGCCCGGTGGCCCCACCCCAGAGGTGGCCCCAATGCTGGAACAGGCCCCCCCAGGCCTGAAGAGCACAGCCACTTCAGCCCAGAGGTGCCACCATTCCCCCTGGCAGAGCCATGAAGAAGGTGACACCCTGGCTCCAAATCCTTTCTTCCCTTTGAGTCACATTTTCTGTTTTTCCAAGAGTTGCCAATACTGTGTCCCCAAATCCAGAACTCAGGTCTCTACTCGCCTGGAATGCATCATAGGGGGAGCAGGCTGGCAACCTGGTAAGTCTGTGACAGCCGCCCCGCCCCCACGTCAGCCCCCTCCAAGGTGCTTAGGCTGAGCGCACGGCTCCTGCCTGGTCTCAGGACCCCTCAGCAGGTGGAGCGCTGAGTAAGGACAGTCTACCTCCTCTTGCCCTCTCTATCAGAAATGCGAACGGTCACAAAACATTTCCTCCTTCCTGACGTGGCGGCTGAGCAGGCGGTCAGAACGGGTGACTCGCTGCCTGCCCCACAGCCCACTCCCTGGGGATGATGAATGTCACTATTTCCCTTGACATCGCCCCCCCTTACCCCCCCCCCCCCCCCCCCGGCCCGGCCCAGGACACTCTCTGAGGGCTGTGGCTTCTCCATGGATCAACAGCCTGGCTCCCAAATGCCAGGGACACCTACTCCCGGGACACATGACCACTGAGACCTGTTCCTCCCAAACTCCCCCTTCCTTAGTCTAATTTTGCTTTGTTTTCCAGAATTTTGCAGAGTTCGGGAAAGGGCGCTGCAAGCTTGCCTTGCAAAGCGTTAGCGGAATTCTTCGTATGCAACACATTTCATCACTGTGTGAATGTTCTCTCCACAAGCTCTCTGAGCAACCCGGTTTCCAACCCTGACAAAGGTCTCAGAATCACCAGTTTCTGAAAAGCTCCCCAGAATGATAAACACAAAACACTGATTGCCCTTGATAGAAGGCAATAGAATGCCTGGAGGCAGAGGGTAGAGGGAGGCACTTTATTATATATTGTTTCATATCTTTTGATTTTGTACCCTTCAAGAGGATTATCTAATAAAGAGGTAAGTGACATTAAATTCAAGAAACGAAGCCAAATAAAAATAAAAGAACCACAGCTACATGCAATAATGGGGATGGATCACACAAGTATAATGTTGAGGAAAAGATGCAAGATACAAAAGAATAAATACAGGCAAAACTAAGGTATTTAGAGATGCAAATGTAGGTAGAAAAACTAAAAAAAGGCAAGGAGATTATCCCAAATGTCAAGCCAGTGGCCACCTCTGGCAGCAGGGCCTGCACTGGGAAGGAAGCCGCAGGCCTGAGGGCTCTGGTCGCTGCAAAGCTCTATTCCTTAGTCTGGGTGTTGGTATAACACGGGTGGTCTCTTTATTAATGTGTTAAATTATATGTTCATGTTTTACATCAACTTCAGGTTGTCATTATTTCACAAATATAAATATAAAAAGAGCAAACAATAATAAAAATATGGTGAAACTGGTGAACACACATGCAATCCTAGAGGAGGGGAGAGAAGACCCCATTGGCTGTGATGCTGACCCAACTGGAAAAGCCCTGCCCCCGAGCCACAGAGGACCACGCTGGGAAGATGGGCCTCTAGTCAGAGCTGGTTGCTGTGCATAAGGGGAAACTGAGGAAGCTTAGCGAGGACCCAGAGAGAACAAGGGCTGGAATCCAGCTGGTCCAGCTCCCGGCTAGCACCCTCTCCCTCTGCTGCTGGTCCTGGCGGGCAGGTCCCTGCCTCATGTCAGCAGCCGTCCTCCCCAGCCATTCCTGTTTAAGTTGCTATTTCTACCTCCTGGCTTGTGGCTGGTGCTCCGGGCCCCTTAGATCTGGGATGAGGAGGGAGATCTTAAGGTAAAGAAATTCACAATGAGGCCACGCGCCCCGGGGCCCGGGTGATGCTGGGTCCTGGGTCCGGGTGAGGCCGCGCCCCTGGGTCCGAGCGAGACCAAACCAGAGGGAGTTGGACCTGCATTACCACCATTTGTCCACCATCCAGAACTGAAAAGTCAGTGCTGACATGTACACATAAGGAACTGGTAGACATTGAAATTGGGTCTCAAAAGAACTGTTGGTCCAGAAAGAAACTCACTACAGACTGATTCATTTGCCTGTCAGCATAACTATTATTGCTCGTCTCACATTCGGTTCTTATAAGTATATTTCTAGTAACACATGATCTCACTCATCTAGGGGAAATGATGAACAACATAGACTGATGAACAAGAACAGACCCAGAAACAAGGAGGCATCGATCGGACTGTCGGGCCTCAGAGAGAGGGTAGGGGAGGGTGCGGGTAGCAGGGAGAGATCAACCAAAGGACTTGTGCATGCATACAAGCCTAACCAATGGTTAAAGACAACAGGGGGGTGGGGGCATCCGTGGGGAGGGGTGTGGGATGGGAATGGGGGGATGAGGACAAATATGTGACACCTTAATCAATAAAGAAATTTAAAAAATAAAATAAAATAAAATAAAATTCTATAATCAAAAACAACAACAAAAACAATAAAAAAAAAAAAAAGAAATTCACAATGACCCTGGGTCCTGGCACCTGTCTCCCAGCTCTGGGCCCTGGGCCCTGCCGGTAGATGGAGAGGAGGGTATGGGAACTTGTGTGTTTAAGCCACTGCTGTGCAGTCGTCAGAGGTACTAGGCACACATGGTGCCCCGGCAAAGCTCCTCCAAGCAAAATCCTGGAGGTCCCCCTTCCCAGGGCCCCTCTGCTATGGCTCTCCGGTCACTTGGACGACCCCTCGGGTTCTCCGGCCAGAGCTGGCCTGGCCTTGGAGACTTGAGCTATTCCGGTACCTGACGACATCTTCTGTTTCTTTAAAGTCTCCTGCTGTCCCAGACTCTGCCAAGGGCTTGGACTCTCTCTATGCCAGGCAAGCCAAGGCATTGGCCTAGGCAGTCACAGGGCCACAAGTCTGACCTGAGGACCTGGGGCGGATGTCCGGTAAGATGGCAGATGGCACAGGGAATGATCAGGAGATGTGGACTGACTCTACTAACCAATAATGAGACTGTAAGCAAACTGAACACCTCTGGGCCTCAGTTCTCTTACCTGTGGCATGGGGATACTGGCCTTCCTGTCTGTACTCCATGAGGCTATTTTAAGGCTCAAATGTACCTACTACCCAGCAGCATGCTCAACTGTAGGGGAAGATAAGAGAGACTCTTCTGCTGAGATGAGCTGATCGCCCACAAACGTGTGTAACTGTAGATTTGCAAGGAGCAGCCACACACCTGTCTGCACGGTGCAGACCACAAATTCTGCCTCCTCATCGCAGTCACTTCCTCTTGCTGGGCCTCAGTTTTCCCAGCTGCAAAATGGGAGGGTTGGGCTAGCTTATATCCAGGGAATTATATCCTAATTCTGGGAGTCTGAGGTCCAATGGCAGGGCCCTTCCGCTCCTTAACCTCTCATGGCTCAGGACTTTGGCTGGTTCTATCTCCCCATGTTTCCCTAAAAACTTTTCTCCCGAGAGAAGCTGACCTGCGGACAGAGAGAAAAAGACGGTGCTCGGCTCCTGGTTCTGGTCATCGTACTTACAACTTTGGGCTTCGTCTTGGTTGGTGACTGAAGAGGAGACGTCACCTTCCTCAGCTGGGGCGGGTGAGGTCGGTAGGGCAGGTAGGTTTGCAGCTGAGGGAAGAGCCGAACCTCCAGAGGGGTCCGCACAGGGCTGGTGGGAGGGCTGGGCTGCGGGGGCGGCTTGCTCTCAGAAGTCGAGAGTGAAGGCACAGGCGGGTGAGGAAACAAAGGCACTGTTTTTCTCTCTAAGGGGCATGCATAGAGGGAAGCAAAGGATAGGATGGAACCAAGACCTGCTTCCCGGAGGAGTGACACACAGGAGGACCTGCCCCCCCCTCCCCGAGGGCCACCCCTCCTGCCTGGGCACTGGCCCCCAGGAGACGCCCCACTCACCAGGATTTTTGACCGATTCCACCAGGATTCTGAAGTTCTCCTTGTTCGCACTCAGGCCTGCAGTGACATCCTCAATCCTCCAGAGATCCTTCTGTATCTGCGACTTCTCCTACGGAAGACGAGCGGTGGTTCACTTCCTTCTTAGCTCCTCACGAGACGGTTTCCCACGGGACTTGTGCTGTCATTTCAGACAGGGCCCCGCACCCTGGGCGGGTAGCATTTCCTAGGGAAACCCCACCCGGGCGAGAGCCCAGCCTGCTCCACGGCTTCACGGGGAAGCGCAGACGTGAAGGATGCTCAAGGCCCGGGAGAGAAACGTCAGGGGCGCTCTCGCACGTCCGCCTCGCCTAGTTCCACCTCATTTAGGAACAGGCTGCCTTGGACGCTGTAGGACTCCACTTACGTGAGGCATGAAGGCTGTCAGATTCAGAGAGAAAGCAGAGGGTGGGTGCAGGTGCTGGGGGAAGGGGAGGGATGGGGCTCTTATTTCCTGGGTACAGAATTCCAGGTCTGCAAGGCAAAGAGCTGTGCAGACAGGTGCACAACAATGTGAATACACTTAACACTGCCCACCTGTACACCGGAACGCGGGGAAGGTGGTCAACTTCACGTTATGTACGTTTTGCCACAATTTTTAAAAACAGGCCATCTCAGGCAACTTTGGCATAAGGGAAGGAGAGAAGGCAAGGACTAGAGGTTACGCCTTCCCTAGACTATAAAGAGCACCGTTTAAAAGACAGTTAATCCTGGGATGTGACGTTTAGTTCAGAGTACAATGGGCTGTAGAAATTTTTGGCAATAAAAGGGAACGAAGTACTGACACATGCTACGTGGACGAACCTTGAAAACATGACGGTGCATGAAAGAAGCCAGACACAGAAGGCCACGGATTGTACCATTCCATTTATATAAACGTCCAGAAGAGGTAAATCCAGGAAGAAAGAACATAGATTAGTGCTTGGCTAGAGCAGGAGTGGGGATTGAGGGTGGGGATGGGGAGTGACCGTTAATAGGTACAGGGTTCCTTTTGGGGGATGATGAAGTTGTCATAATATTGTGGGGATGGTTACGCAACTCTGAATATTCTAAAAACCAATAAATTGTATGCTTTAAAAGGGAATTATATAATTAGTCTGTTATTTTTTTTATTTTATTCTGTTAATCCTCACTCAAGGACATTTTTCCATTGATTTTTAGAAAGTGGAAGGGAGGGGGTGAGAGAGAGAGAGAGGGAGAGAGAGAGAGAGAGAGAGAGAGAGAGAGAGAGAGAAAGAAACATTGAGTGGCTGCCTCCTGCATCAGCCTCGACCCTCGACAGGCCAGGGATAGAGCCTGTAACTGAGGCACATGCCCTTGGCCGGAATCAAACCCAGAGCCCTTCAGTCCGAGGGCCAACACTCCATCCACTGAGCCAAACCGGCTACGGCAAAGCTGTTGTTTTTTAAAGTAACGGGGAGAGAGCCAGGCTACAGGACCACAGGCACACTTGGGAAGTCACAACCAAAACCGGCTGGGAAGAGGCCCTAGAAAGACGTGAGCGGGGTCTGCAGTGGTTCAGGGATGGCGGGCATCTTTTAAGAGAGTTGTTTAAACATCAAATAGAATATTCTTTCAGCTTTTAAATGACCACGGACAAGCCAATAATGACCACATCCCCGGCCACACTCAGCCAGAAGAGATCCCGCATGCGCCATGCTCATGGCCACGTCTGATTCTACACCTAGACTATGTGCTCCCTGATCCATCCTCCAGAGGCGAGTTTTCAGCAGATTCTTAGTACATGTATGTTCAATGATCAAGGACCAATCACATAAAAGTTCCGGGTCAAATACTGTCCAACAGCCATGACAACAGATGTCCGAGGCCTCCCTCCTAGCAGCTCAGCCTCCCACACTCTCCCCACCCCTAATACACCAACGCACATCCTCAGGGCGGACAAGCCGATAATGAACTTGAGGCCCGGCTCCTCACTGAAGCACACGTGTCCTAAAGCAGACGTGTCTGTGAGCCCAGAGTGTGGGTACAAGCGAACAGGGTTATCTCTAGAGCGGAGGCCCCAGGCAGAGTGCTGGCAGCAGGTGAAGGGGGAGCACGGGCTTAGAATCAACTCCCTCCTCCCCTGGCAGTCTCCCTGGCACACTTCTCCTGCCAGTTAGTTCACAAGCCTGCCCCCACTCTGCCCTTCTGCCACCCCCACCCGTAAGAGAAGAGCAGGCCAGAGAACCTCAATCTTTCTCCAAGGGCGATGGAATTTCAGAACTTAATGACGAGGCGAAGGAAGCTTTTGGGGAGCAAGGCAGTGGGGTTTCATTCCTGCATCCTCACGCCAGGCTGGGCAGGATGGCTGCTGTGCACTCCACGCAGCAAAGGCTTGACTCATCGGACACCTACAGAGACCCTCGCCGCTCACTGCCTCTCACATGGCTACCCAGAGGCGCTTTGATCCTCTGGCTTCCCCGCCCAGGGGGCCATGAAAATCTTTATAAACAAAGCCACGCATCTTCCATAAAAAGGCTATGGCTTTTCTCACCGCCAAACCTGGCTGAAGGGAGGCGAGCTTCCAGGCTCCACTCCTGAGAATGTGTGCATCTCCAGTGTTAATGATTTATTCAGGCCTCTATTCAACAGCTTGCCTGGCCTTGAATTACACCAAAGTGGACACAGCGTCTGCTCAGAGAAGGGCTTTGTGAGCTTGCGGTCACTGAGGCATCAGGGAAAGTGTGAGCAGGGCCTCCGGGTAGATACATATCAAGCAGCAGGGACCAGGCTCCAAACCGGCCTATGTTTCAGTCACTTACTAGGGAGTCTGTGACAAGACCTGTGCATTGTACCCATTTGTTCTGTGGAGGGGAGAGAGGCTCTGGGCCTGCCCTATGTTACGTCACCGTGGAATGAGCTGCAGTAGGAATACAAATGGCCCATAATCACCCGAAGAGATGTCTAACCTACTGGGCAAGTAAATAAATGCAAATTAAAACAAGATGTCCTTTTTCAGCAAGTCGACTGGCGAAAACTAAAGAGAGCGATAACATCAAGTGCTGGCAAGGATGTGGGTAGACGGGTTCCGGACTTTCATTCATGTGGGTGGGAGGGCAAATGAGAACAGCCTTTTAGAGAGCGATCCGGCAGCATCCAGCCACACGAAGATGTACACTCTTTTCAACCCACTGAGTCTGCGCCTAGGGACCTGTCTTAGATTCAATGTCCCTCAGAGGAGGAATAGCTAAGCAAAGGATGAACTGTCCAGACTACAAAATTCTATGCAGCAGTGAAGAACTACTTTAATTTCATTTACTTAGACCAGCGATTTTCAACCTTTTTCATCTCATGGCACACATAAACCAATTACTAAAACTTTTTGGCACACCGAAATATATATATTTTGCCGATCTGACAAAAAAAAATAGGTATAATTTAGATTCATTCACACTAGACAGTTATTGTTGTGTTTGCTGTTGTCATTTTTTCACTTGACAATCTAAGGGAAAAGAGGTCGGTGCCCCTGACTAAATTAGTCAGTGTTGCATGTTTTAAACATTCTTATGGCATACCTTTTGAAAATCGCCAAATTAGACCAACAATGTTCAGTACAACTCTCTGAGGTTATGGAAATCTTCTATCATCTGTGCTGGCCAATCCAGCAGCCACTGGCCACATGTGGCTACTGGGCAGCTGAAATGATTCTAGTGTGACTGAGGAACAAGTTTTTAATGTTCGTTCGTTTTAATTAAGTTATGTTTAAATTTAAGTAGCTACCGTATTGGGCAGCATAAACTTGGGGGTATCTTTCCTAGAAAGATTGCCACAACATAAAGTTATGACAAAAAAGTGAGTTCCTGGACAAGGAGTTAGAATGATTCCTCTTTAAATAAACGTAACGGTCACCCTCAAATAAATTAAATCACTCTGTATGTGCACATGTTTGGAAATGCAAAGACAATGGTCAGAAGGCGACTTTGCAAACTGAGGCACTCATTACCCACAAGGGAGGTGGTGGTCTAGGGCAGAGGGAAGAGAAGCTTTTATTTTTTGGTTTTGCTTCTTATTGTTCGGACTTTTCTGAGAGATGTAGTCCCATGTGATTTGTATAATCATAGAAATATAAGGAATAAAGAGCTAAAAAAATTACTGCTAAAATTAACGTGGCTCATTGAAGTCCCAAAAGATATGTATAACAGGACAGGACAGTTTAAGAAACTAGTAATCAGAAACAATCGTGCGAAGGACTTTGTCAATATTCACCTAGTATTTTCATGCCACTGGGCTAAGTGCTGGGAATACAAAACAGAGTAGGAGGATGTTAGTCAGCTTGAATGAAGGGACATTATAGGAAAAATACAGCAGCAGCAGGAGACAGACAAGCGGGGGACCGAGCAGGCCAGCCCTGAGCCACAGGCAGGTCTCCACCTGGCCCTGGATTGGGCTCTCTAGACCCAGTGCCCAGTGGTGAGTGGGGGGACAGCAGGACCTGGGAAAAGCCTCCCAGTCCCGAACTTCCATCTCTTTTTGGGGTGAGGCTGATGTCAGGAGAGTCAACATGTTCATTCAATCACTTGAGTGAGAAGCCTTCGCTAGAACTAGTCCATCCATGAGCAAGCCAAGCACCCAAACTGGCCTAGCTGAATTAATGCTCGCTGAACTCAAAATCGAATTCACAGGGCCCGAAAGGGGAGATAGAGACCTGAAGCTGGGTTCAAAAGCAGGTTACTTTCCATTTTTAAAACGTCGAGGGGGGAGCCTGGTTGGGCACCACAGTGAGGGAACGAAGGCTGGGCCTGTGAGGACTGGACCGGGAGGAAGGAAAACCGCACAGGCCTTCCTTCTCTCAGCTCTGGGGGCAGAGGCAGTTGTCACCAGGTGGCCTGGTTTTTAAGGACAGAGGAAGCGGGGCCCTAAGGTGCCTTTCCTGAGGAGGGCAGGGGCCACAGCGACGGGTATCTCCTAGCCTGGCACCTCCTGGATTCACACTACCTCCTCAGGTGAAGGCTCGATAGCATCTATCTTCAGGAATCAGAGGACGGAAGGAAGGGGGTGGGGCTGTCCGCTGCTGTCTCCGTGAAGAGCTAGGACCCAAGATGGGCCAAGAACCAACGAACACAGATCACTCTAGGGTCTCTGTGAGGGTCTCAACGTTGGCATTTGTCTCCTCTTGGGGCCGATTTTCCAAATGTAAAACCCTTACAAAACACGCCCCAGAATCTGTCTAAAAGCAGAGAGGCGGGAACTGTGGGGAGGCTGGGCATCACAGCCTTGCCGGGGGAAGGATCCCAGAGGGAGAGACCTTGGGGAGGTGAGCAGGCTGAGCCCCGGGAGAGGAGAGAAGGCCCTGGGTGGGGGTCTCCCAAGGAATCAGGGCCCAGGACGGAGAGAGAGCCCCTGAGCCACCTGGAAAAAGAAGGCCCTTCGGTGCTGCTCCTGCAGGGTGTGCTTCAGCTGCGCCACGTCGCTCTCCAGCTTCAGGTATTCGTTCCAGGCATTTTCCATCTCCTGTTGGCCAAGGAAACGCTCTGCCTCTTAGCCGTCCTTGCCCCCAGAAGCCCCATGCACACCTGTGCTCCCGACCACAGCCGGCCCGCCAGGGGCAGAGGAAGAGGCCCCGCAGGCCTGGTGGGGCTGGTGAGAGAGACATGGGCTGTCTTCTCACGCACGCGCTGACCTGGCCATCTGCCCTGCCCCCTCCTCCACCCTTGGGGACACTTTGGTGCCCAGGCCTGGCAGAAAGGGGCCTGCACCACATCAGATGGACAGATCAAGTGGAAATTCTGACATCTTGGAATTAACGCAGATCAGGGAAAAGCCTTGCAGGCCGCTCTGAGGAATCTGGTCCCTTGGGTGTCACTGCAGTCCTGCAGGAGTCGCTGACGGAAAGGACCCTAAGGCACCTCTGGACACGTCACCCCTGGACACGGTAAGCTACTGCCAGGAGGCAGCCTGCTACCCCAAGCCTCTGGCCCCTGGCGGCCGATTCAGTTACAGCCGGGGAGCTGAGGAGAGCAGCCCCCTGCCCCGCCCAGCCGGAGGGAAGTGTGTGCCGCCCTCCCCGGCCTCTACGCACAGTGGACTCTCTGCAGAGCTCCGCCCGGATGTGGACCAGGTCCTCCTGCAGCAACCTCTGCTGGCAGGCGATCTTGTCCAGGTGCTGGGGCTGGTCTCGGTACTGCTCCATCTGTCTGTGCAGCACCTCCAGCACGGACTCCAGCTGGTCCTACCGGGCAAGGGTCCAAGAGCAAGGTCATAAGGACAGTCCCCGGAGGCCTCCCATACACACCAGAAACTAAACAGAGCTGCAAGACCGAACCGCTGACTGAGGGCCAGTGTCCAGCTGGGGCCTGAGAGTCAGGGTCTCTGAACCCCGCTCTGACTCTGCCCACTGGGTGGCCTGGGGCAAGTCACCTAACTGCGCCTCAGTTCCCTTGTCTACAAAATGGGCACAAGGCTATCAACCCCTCATAGGATCAAGGATGAGGATAAATCAGAGTCAAGGAAAACTCTTTAAGGTCTTAGGACAAAGGGCATGTTATAAACCTTCAACATCACAAATATAACACCTGGTAAAATGCAATAAAGAAAAAAATTCACACTAAGTGTCTAAGAGATCAAACATTGGTGCCCCCCAACTCTGCCCGGCCCATTCCTGCCCTTCCATCCAGACTTGCTTCCTCCATAGCCCAGATCCTAGGGGGCCCTCCTCTCCCAGGCTCACCTCACCAGGCCTCCAGGGAGAGGTGGGCCAGAGCAGAATTAAGGGGGTGGGAGGAGGAGGGCAGTGGTATTAGGTCAAGGTCTCCCTAAAAGGTTTCCTCCAGGTTCAGAAAGAACCCCCACCCAAGAAACACCCTTTAAACCCAAACACATTGTTCTGGATAAACGAACACCTGTTGTTCAACACCATCCTGTCTATGGCTGTGAAAAGACAAACCCCCTACCCCACCCAGCCTAAGATTATGCAAAAGTGATACATACCTTGTTCTCCTTGAGGGCGCGTATCTTGTCTTCCAAGTCCTGGAGGATCCTGTCTTGTTCACAGAAGATGCTCAGTTTGACCTGTGAGCAAGAACAGGTTGGAGAGGGCCTGGGATGATGAGGAAAGGGCATGGCCTTGGAGTGCCAACAGGAAGCCTCCGGCTACAGAACCCTCCAAACCCTCCTGACGCTGCCCACCCCGGGGCTGGGGACAGCAGGCAGCCGAGGGGAGCGAGCGGTCAGCTACCACTCAGTTCACTCACGTCAATGTCACTCTCGGCAATCTTCATTGGTTTCAGGCTTCGATCCTTGAGAAGGTCCCGGCCTGTCATCTGTGAGGTGAACAAGTTGAAGGAGATTTAACCACAGGGTTTGGGATCCAAACTCCAGAAGGAAAGCGAGCCCCACGGTGGATGGGTGTAGAAGTCTTGACAGCGGCAGGGAGGGTCACAGCACAGGAGGGGCAAAACTGAGGCAACATCTGCTTCATTTTCATGCCCATTTCATTTTAGGAAGAAACTGAAACCTTTTCAAGGTTCTAGTAGCACTTGTAAATTCCTCAAACTAAAGGGAATGCAGATATTCAAATTATAGCATCATCAACTGCAGCAGTTTCTGTTTGCTCAAAATCAGTATGAGTCTTGGAAGATTTGCCCCTGATAAGAGAGCTTTCCTACTGAATCTGGAGTCAAACACAAGTGACTGAAGTCCAGGGCAGTGGGGTGGGTGGACCAGGAGGAACGAGCAAATCCCCGGGACAACGTGAAGCCTTCGTTTCAGGAAGTGTCTGAGTAGCCCACCTCCCCATGAGCAAGGTCAGCCTTCCCCACTCTAACTATCGGGGAAGAGGACCCGGCCAAGGGAAGAAGGAACCTGGATAATTCCTGGTTGGGGTTTTCAATGGATCCTGAAATAACTGGTGTTATTACTTGTATATTACCCCGTCCTCTTAAGACAGGAAGCCACAAAGCAATAAACAAAAATCACCCAAACTTATGGGCAGGTAGAATTTCACATTTCCCATCCCCCCTTGACCCCACGTGGGCAACACGTTTCCCATCCCTCCCTGACCCCTACAAAGCTAAACCTAACTCTTTAGCCTATGTTTTCATTTCTCTAAATGTCATTTCTTGCCAAAAGCTGTGTGGGAGTGGGGGGGGAGGGGAGGGTTTAAACAGGTGCCCTCCCCCTATGGCCAAGCCATGGGCAGGAACTGCCAAGTTGAATGTGCCCCCGTAGGGAACTCCATTTTGCAGATCTACCAGGGAAACAGGGAGTAGCTAACCATGGCCAAGACAGGTGGTGGTGTGTCCCAGTGCGGATGGACAGACAGCTGCTGGGGAGATGGCCCTCGCTTCCTCCCTACTCCATCTGGGAGGTCCAGTAAGTTTGTGAATGTGAATCAGAAGCAGAAATATATTGGCAAGCATTTCCCTCAGAACTCAAGCCCTGTTCCCCCCCCCCCCCCCAAGATGTCCAACTGTCCTATATTCCCTTCTTCTTGACAATCATTATCAGCAAAGGTCAAGGTCTTGGCCTGAGGACTGAGTCTGGCTGCAGACCTGCCCGCACTCATCCCCAGGCTCCCTTTGGTCACACAGCAGAGGGCAGGGACCACTTATTTATCTCAGTGAAGTCAGCCCTGAATACAAGGCCTGGCACTGAAGGGCCCTCAGCAAAGGCTCCTTGCATTCCAAGTAGGCCAAAGGGAAATACTTGTACATCAGTGCTGTCGAGTTCCTAGGGGGAAAAATGGATCTCCAGCCAAATTCTGCTCTTCAAACTGACAGGTTATGTGTACATACATGTATACACACAGTCACGGAACACACCGACTCCAGCAACAATCCACAAACAAACAGGCAGAAGGGGAGAGGGAGGCGGTGGAGTTAATCCTGGTGAACCACAGACGGCTGAACTTCCCGGGCAGGACGTGGGCCTTTAAACTCAGGGGAACCCAGCAGGGGATGCAGTAGAGCCTTCACTCTGCGCCCCAGTCCTTCGTCAAAGCAGAGGGCAGAGCTTGTCTACCCTCCACGGGGCTGACACTCGGCTCATTTCCCAGGAAGAAATCATGTTCAAAGTGAGATATGCTTTGGGGACTTTTCCTCCTGGCAAAACTCTTCCCCGTTTATCACTGAAGCTTTTTACAGATGATATCTTTTCGATACTGAAAGAGCCAGGCAGAGAATCTAATTGAGCGATGCCTCGTTTATCCAGCACCGCCAGGAATTAAGTGAGGGATTGCACACAAAAAGGGCATTTTGAGGAAGCCAAGCTTTTTAAATTTTTTTGGTGGAAAGCTTATGAAAAGTATGCCCTTCACTGCCTTCACAGAATGATGAATATATAGTCAACCTTTTATGGGGGGATGATCAATCATTATAAAAAATCAGCAATATAGAATTTCTTAGGAGCTATTGGCCCTTGATTAAGTGCTCCCAAATTCCTGTGACTTCATGTCCATTTTAGATTGACATGTAATGTTTCTTTTCTCTCTTGGGGTATTAGCACTCCTTCTTTTCAAAGAAGTAACCTTCCCCGGTCCCCTTTCCATGTGCTGCTCTTCAGGTGCTGGGAGTTAGGAATGCGAACTCGGACCGAGTCTCTCAGGATTAGAAATTCAATGCAGGTGACATTCTTGCTGTTTTCCCCATCTCCCTGCCTCTAGCTGGGTGTGGCGCCCTCCCAGGGAGATGCTCCACACCTGGTCTCTCCCACAACGAAGGGCCTCAGTACAGCAGATGGAATGTTCTGTCTCCCCTCACTAGGAACTAACCTAATTAGGGGGTAACTGTCAGGACTGTGACCCATTTTTCTCTGCATCCTCAAAGCCCAGCCAGGGCCCGTCACACTGAGGATCTTCGGGAAATGTTTGCCTCGTGAGTCTGTGATTGTTACAAAACAAGGCGAGCTGGCTGTGCCCAGGGCCCAAGCCCTGAGTCAAGGCCACCGGTTTTAGAGCTGGGCTTTGTGATCGTGTTCACACAGCTCGGAGGCCCTTTCAGCTTCTGAATGAGGCTGTCCCGAAGCGCCGAGGCTACTATGAAATCCCCACAAGAAGTGTCTGACATCTACTTTTCCTTTTAAAACTGTGCTTTGTGTTAGCCATGTCTAAATCCACCGACAGCATCAAGCGTGGGCTGACACGGTGCCTGCATCAGAAAGGCACTGCAGGTGGCCCGGCCATCCTGCTCCCTCCCCCACCTCCCAGGACACCTCTTCTCAGGGCTCAGGATGACGAGGCGTGGCCCCTGCTTCCCAACCTGCATCCTCCCTTGAAAGCGACAAAAGCTGGCCGTGTTCCAGGCACAGATTCTGCATCAGTTGACGCGAGGGGTGGGAGGCCCTATTTTGTTCTAGCCCAGCTCCAGACCTCAGCACCCTGCCCCGAGGAAGAGCCACCGTAATGCAGGCCCACGGTGGGAATCTGAGGACACCCAGCGCCTCCAAGATGACCCCGAACAACCGCTCCCTCCCAAGGCTCATGCTCGACTACCCAGGCCATGCCGGTCTCTGTCTAGGCCAGGCCTCGCTGTGGAGGCAGGTGAGGGAGGATGGGACATGACACAAGCTGGAAGCAAAGCTGGCGAGCCCCCCCACCCACACCCCCACCCCGCCCCCCTGTGGCAGCACAAAAGATGGAATCACAGGACAGGACGGATGAGAGGCTCAGCCTGGTGCACCAGCCAAAATGCTGACAGGAGCTTAACAGAAAGGAAAGAAACGGGAATGACTTGCAGGAAGCCTGGGGTGGTGAGGAGAGCCCCTGGTTAAGCACGTGATGGAATCGGCGCTGAGCCGGAAGCATGGAATGGCCCCGCCTGGAGACACGGGTCAGATCATCTTACGCGTCTCCTGGGCCGCCAGCCCTGTGCTGACTTCTTCAGCACTCTGTAAAGCACGTTGATCAAAGGCTCGTTATTTTTTATCTGTTCCAAACAGAAAGGCAAATACAACAAAACGTCACAGGTGAGACATCAAACAACACTTGAAGGAGCCAGAATTTGGGGAACGGGCAATGGGGACCCTGAAGGAGGATGTGCTACGTGTGGTCCAGTGACTGGGACTCAGTCCTCGTGCTGGCTTCCCAGCGGGCGGGCCTTTCTGGAGTTCAGTTCCCTCGTCTATAAGACTGGGGATGATGAGCTCTGCCTGAAGGACCTCCGTGCCGGCTAGCTTACGTGAGAGCCGAGTTCAGTGCCCACTTGAACCCGGGTTCTGCCACAGAAGGCAAGAGGCAACTTTGCTTTCTCCTCCGTCCTCCCTCACCACAGACTGTCATTTAGAGCGGTGCCATCGTTAGTCCCGCAGACCTTCGCCTCCACGCTGCGCTGCATCTGCATCGAAGTCACTAGTCTCACCCACGATCCCGATGCCTGCAGCCGCTCTGAGGGAGGACTGTCCTCACCGGCTCAGGCAGTGGGTCTCAACCCTGGCGGGAGCACTCGAATGACTCAGAAACTTGAACGGATACTGGTGCCCGAGTCTCAGTCTAAGAGACTCGAAGGTAGCTGGTTTGGGGTGGGGCCGGGGCATTGGGATGTTCAAAAGCCCTCCTGGGGGATTCTAACGTGCAGCCAGGATTGGGAACGTCTCCAAAACAGTGGCTCTTAAACGTTATGGTGCTTCAAAATGACCCGGAGGGCTTGTTAACACAGGGGTGGGCACAAGTAGTTTACAGCTGTGAGTAACCTTCTGTGTTACGAAAGCTATAACCTGCCTTTCTCCATACGAACAACTGTAAGCCTACCTTCCTCATCCCTGTACACAGATTTGCTGGGGCCCACCCCCAGCGGCTCTCACCGAGCTGGAGCTGGTCTGGGGTAGGCCTCGGGCCTCAGGATTTTGCATTTCCAGCCAATTCCCAGGTGTTGCTGATGCCGCCGGTCTGGCATCACACTTCCAGAGCCAGTGCTTTGAAACAACATCCCTCAACCGTGGCTACACATTAGAAACATGGAGGGAGATTCTGTTTGTTTGTTTTTAAGAGCAATACCTTAGCGCGATCAATTCAATCAGAGCCGCTGCAGTGGTCGGCAAACGCATTAGTCAACAGAGCCAAATATCAACAGGACAACGATTGAAATTTCTTTTGAGAGCCAAATCTTTTCAACGTAAACTTCTTCTAACGCCACTTCTTCAAAATAGACTCGCCCAGGCCGTGGTATTTTGTGGAAGAGCCACACTCCAAGGGGCCAAAGAGCCGCATGTGGCTCTCGAGCCGCCGTTTGCCGACCATGGCGCTAAGGGATGGGACCCAAGCAGTGATGCTCAATTAAAGAGCTCCCCGGGTTGTTCTGGCTCAGGGCCAGAGTTAATAATCTCTTCTCCAGAACAACGGACCTCAGACTTCATATGCACAAGAAGTGCCCCAAAGCTTGATGCTTAAAAAAGACAGGATTCTGGGCCCCATCTCCAGAGATTCTAATTCAGCAGACGCCCAGACCTGCGATGATTTACCAGGCTCCCAGGGGGCCCTGCAGCAGGTGGTGGCCCAGGCCACACCGTGAGGAACTTTGCTCTGGACGCTGACTGTGGGAACAGACCTGAACAGGGAGGCCCTGATCACAGGCTCAAACCGTCAGGAAGGGCCTGGGGGCCGGGCACCTGGAGCCACTGGTGACATGCCCCTCACCAGGGACAAGCGCCTCTCTGGAGCTGACTGCTACCTACTCTCCCTACAAAGGCATCAGCGGAGCAGCTGGCAGACACCCTCCCCGCTGCTCCCCGTCCCAGCTGTGCTTCACGGCTGCATAAAAACAGTTCCAGCTGCCAACAACAGGGAACCCCCACGCCCCTGTGCAGACCCAGCCGGGGGGTAGGGTCTTGAAGTGCAGAACTTCAATGCCAGAAGTACAATTCGCGAATACACCTTTAGGGCAGGTGAAGTGCGTGGTGCACGGAAGGAAGATGGCAGGTGTGCAGTGAGTCAGTGGGTTTGAATCCCAGCCGTGTGACTGCAGAAGCTACTTCTCTGATACGTGCGTTCCTGGTTGATAAGGTGGGGATAGTAATTCCTATGGCGTTGCTCAAGGATGCTGAGTGGATTGAGATAAGAACACCAGGTGCCCAAACACTGCCAGGCAGAGGCAGATGCCTAATCTACGGGGAGCCCTTTCCACCCTGGCACCGCTAGGGAAAACGCCAGAGAAGTCAACATTTCCCAAAAGAACATTAAACAAGGTGTCTTCTAAGACAGTGGAGTGCACCTTCGTGGGATCGCTTGGCACCGTAGCAGGAATGCTCATTTCAGGAAGAAAAAAACTCCACGTCACCACACCCTGATTCCAGAAGCTGAGCATCGCTGATTTGGGGGGGGGGGGGGGAGGAGGATGGGCTCTGGATCCTTAAGGCAGAGACGAGGGGGACTCTAGGCCAACCTCCTTCCTCTCCCCGAAGGACCCAGGGGGACCTCTCACAAGGAGCCGGTGACAGTGGGGACTGTGCCTGTCTGATCTCCATGCCCGGGCTCATTCAACTGTGTCCACAGAGGCCCTCATCTCAGGGGCCCCCGCCGGACTCAGCGTCCGCCCATTTTGGCTAGCACGCCACAGAACCTCAGGAGCCAGCGGCCTCAGGGTGCTCCTGACCCAGCCGCTCATCCCACCCAGTGCTCCTCTGGCCCCAGCTGCGCCGTGGTGGAGAGTTCACCGTGAGCTGAGGTGGCCCTTTGAGAAAAGTCTTTCTCCTACTAAACGGAAACCATCTACTGATAGCTACTCTCCACTTGTCCTAACTCCCCCTTAGGGCCACAGGAGACACCTGGTAATATTTCTCTCTGTCTCCCCTGGTTTGACCTAACCTCTGACCATTCTGCACTGGAGCTGTGCTAGCCGCTGTGTTTCTTGCTTCTGCCCAGCATGCCCTCCCTGAGGGACCTCGCCTTCACCCCGAGGGGAGGCGAGGCCGGGAGGAAATGAACCTGGATTTGCAGATGGCTACCTTCCCTGGCCATGTGGAGGCAGCCTGCACACTAAGGAAGGTAGACCAGTGACAACATGGTCTAAGCCCGGCGAATGTAACCCCTGTAACGTATATTCCCTCTTTGGCTTGGTAGGTTGATGTGGGTTTCAGACACTTGCAAACGAAAGCATCCCACCTATACACTCCTCAGCCATGGTTTGCAGGTCCTCAGCACCTCTCCTTTGATTCCAGCCCTTCCCTCGTCTGGGAACCCTGTACCCCAGCGGGGTCAGAGTAGAGCAGGCCTGCTGCCTCCCCGATATGGGCACCCCGTCCCTTGGAGGCAGGCCAAGGTGGTGCCTGCCTTTCCCGCAGCCACGCCAGACGGATGACTCACACGCAGCATAAACCCCCTCCCCCCCGCCCCCCAGCATCTCTTCCCACACAGGCTTCTGGTCCATTGATCGGGGGGGACTAGTTCTCCGAGAGGAGCCAGCAACTGGAGCAACATCCACAAGACCAGGGAAGGCCGGGCATCAACACAGCTGTTGTCCATGACCAACAGCGACAACTTCCAATTGCTAATGTTCTGGGCACACACAGCTCCCAGCCAGTGAAACACCCCAAGGACACACCTTGCCTCCATCACATCAAACACATTTCCTGGCACAATGACCCCCAGTTCGGTTCCATAAAACACTTAACTCCTCCGGGTGCACAGTGGTAGACGGAGATTTTCAGGAAAGTCTGGGAGGAAAGGTGATTAAGAGCATGAGCTCCAGAGTCAGAGCAACACGTAAGTACTGACTCCCCAGTACCTGCTCATGTGGCTTTGAGAAAGTCATTTCCCTCTCAGAGCTCCAGTCTATACGAAATAATCCGCCACCTCCCTCCCAGGACTGCTGAGGGGCTCACAAACTTAATCGGAGCAAAGCACAGTGGCCGGCACGCATGACACCCTGAACTGTCTTTTAGCTTCTCTTGTGAGTCAGGACACACAGGGCCTCCTGGCTTGGCTCTGCTATCCCGTGCCTCAGTTTCCCTCTCTCTAGACCCCCTTTAACACCAATCCTACAGTCTGGGCTGGATCTTTACTCCAGGACAACTGTGCGTTTCGGCTCTCCCCCACAAACAGGGGTCAGAAGACAGCTACTCCCAGGCTTCTGGCCCAGGCACTTCATTAAGTTCCTCTCGCCCTGTGCACTGAGCGTGGCGAAGGGTGTCTCACACACACCTGTGCGGCTGCCGGGCTGAGCCTCTGCCACAGGCCGAGGACGTGGATGCTCTACGAATCCTTCTGTGCCGATGGCACGGCCCCAGAACAGGGGTGAGAAGACACAGCGACATGGTGGCTGGCAGTCAGGAAGGCCAGGGACCAGGGATGTGGGGGCACACGTGGCAGATGGAGGCCAGGGGCTGTGGACCGCCCCCGGTCAGGCGGGGGTGGTGGGGTGGGCGTGGTGGAAGGACTCTGCTCCGTCCCATCAGGGCACGGGAGCACGGGCTGGGCTGCACGGTTATCCCACGCCCACGTCTGAGCACTCTACCCTGAGGCATTACTGCCACACTTAGAATACTCGTTCACGCCACGTGCACTAGAAGATGCCCTGGTTTTGAGAGAACCCTGTTTTGCTCGTGTCCAAAAACCAAGTCAGACTTCTATTCACTGCACCTTCCTTCCGGACGCCTGAGACCGGAGCATGAACGAGCTACCTCCACTTCCTGAGGCCAAGGCCACACCACCCTCCCTGGCTCTCCTTGGCTCCCTCCATCCCCTTCCCTTTCATCTCAGCCAACCCAAATATTCTGGCTCTTCCAGGCTCCACCCACATGCCACCTCCACTGGGAGCCTTCCCAGCACGGCAGCCCATGGAGAGCCTCATTATCTCCGCTCTGAGCACTGGGCCACATCTTTGTACATAAGTCTGTTATTTGGGGATGTTTTCTTTCCCCAACCCAGAGGGCCTCGATTTTACGCTTGCACCTCCCTTCTCCAGAGCCGAGTACACAGCAAGTGCTCACTAGATACAGAAGTCAATTAGTTGATTTCTAAACAGGCTGCCATAGGGCCTGGTGTTCACACCCTGCTTCTCCAAGGCTGGATGACAATCCCCGTTAAAAATCTCTCAAGCCAGGGACCCCGAAGACTGGAGGAGGTGTGCCCCGTGGCAGTCACCTGGGTGCCCTCCACCTCCCTGGCCCGCCTCTCTCGCCCGCAGTTAACTAAAGGTCACATTCCTTCCATCTGTTTCACGTCTGTTTACGGCTCAGCCATAGGAAGTGCCGTCACAGTGGGAGCTTTCAGAGAGCCCGGTGAATGCCACAGCAGCAGCTGCCAGGCAGTGCCTCTCGGTGCCACGGAGGTGCTTCCTCGGGCTCTCTGTGCCATGGAGGCTGATTGGAGCCCGGAGCTTTATCACCAGTGACGGTCTCCTAAATGGGGGTGGGAGAGACGGCACCCCTCAGAGCCACGTAATTCCACGTGGAACCGTCTCCCCAGCAGCGAACAATCCGCCGACCTACTTGTGACCAAAAGCACACACCAGGGGCTTCTCTGAACCAAACTCAGCCCCACGGCAGGCTCTGAAGCAGCAGCCGGTGATTACTTGGAGGGACCTTTGGGTTCTGACCAAGGACAGGAAGAGATCCGAATCCTGTGGTCTCATTCGGTAAGACAGACACCTCACGGCAGAATTCACAAGAAACTAAGCGCAGAATCTGAGGCTGTAAGAAATAAAACGCCTCTGATTAGACAGCAGCCGTCTCCATTTGGGACCCAGATTTGATCAGACCTGCACTGTCTTTGGCTTGGGCTTGGCTATGATGGAGCGGACACGCTCAGTCAGGTGAGTGTCCAGGGGACACGAACCCCTGATGTGGCTCACCTTTAGGTCCAGGTATTCCAGGTCTTTCTTCAGCTGGAGGTAGGTATCATCGGCCTTCAAAGGAAGCACAGAGAACCCAGTTACGAACAGCAAGGGTTTCCATAACTCAAGGCTTCATGAATGATTTACATTGCACAGCATCGGGGACAGAGACCACAGCAGACCAACTCTTCCCGGGCCACAGAGGAAGCACAAATGTCTTGGTGCAGCTTGGAGCCCGCTCTCAGCATGATGGATCTTGCAGGTCGCTGTGGGGAAAGCCAGCTTGTCCCCTCATCAGCTGAGGGGGCAGTTTGATGGCAAGGAGGGGGACGGCACACATCCCACCAGAAGGCTAGGACAGCATGCCACGGAGGCGGAGGTGATCTCCTGAGACAACTACAGAGGTCCACCTGGGAGAGGACACGCCACACCTGAGCTCGGGGCCCATCGATGGCCAGTGCTCCAAATTTTGTCATCAAACCTTTGCACTGAGTTATTCACATGCATGAAGCAAAATGACCCATGACTGGTATGGGTAAATGCCTGGAACAGATGGCCCAGAGATGTCCCCTTTTGACCTTGGCTTTCAGAATAATAAACACCAGTAGCCACTGAAAGTTTCCTGGAAGTTCTGGCTTCCTTGCTGAGCGTGGCGCCAGAGTGACCACCTCAGGAGCTACCTGAGGGAGGGCCAGTGTCAGACCTATCAGCTCGCATTGCCTCCGACAGGGCTGAGTTCTTCAGAATAATTACCAGGAAAAGTGAGAATAAGGAAAGGACTGCTCTCCTAGGACTTGTGCTTCCCATGCAGTAGGTCACGGACGCTAACTGGGAGGCAGAGAGGTTTCAAAAGCAGCCCAGGCACTTTCCCGGCAGACCAAGAGGCCTCCAGCAAGCCGAGGCGAGCGTGGCTGGGCAGATGGTCCGTTTACAGCTCTGACGTAAAACACACACACAAATGAACAAGGCGACACATTCGGGCAGTGCTTTTAAGCATGAGAAGGCCTGAAGGACCATTGCCAGGGACACTAATTAGCAAGATCTTATTTCTGTCCCCAAACCTTCCTTTTCCCCTTCCCCAGTTCCTTAATCAGCCCAGTCCCTACACACTTCCTTCTTTTTTATTGTTGGTCCCTATACACTTTCCACAGCAGTAAGAAGCACAGAGCAATGCTATTAAATCATTAATAAATTATTAATAAATTAATGTTATTATAATAAATGCTATTAAAAAAACACACCCACATTCTCAACTTAGGGTTTTTGTAAGTGTTCCCTTACTTTCCTTCTTCCAAGTACATTTCCTGAGTGCCTCAGGTCCCACTGAAACAGGACAAGGAAGGAAGGAAGGCGACAATCCCGTCGCCCTCTGCATCTGTCTTCTGCCGACATCTGTGCAACTCAGGGGGACCGGTCCTGTCTGCACCAGCATCTTCTTTAAGCTGCTCCAGACGCTGGGAGGGCAAGTGCCTGGACACTGTGCAGGCAGCACCTGGGCTTTGGATGTAACCGAGGGATCCCGGGCAAGTGACTTCCCTTCTTGATCCACTGCCTGCTGTGCGCTAACAATTCCTGCCCACCTACCCTCTCCCAGGTCACTGTGAGGCTCACCAGGCTAAGGGAGGTGAGGCTGCCTGGTCCATCGGCTGGGCACTCTGCCTTCTCCCTCCAGGCTGGCACACACCTTCAGGCACCCAGGAGTACCCACGGTGGTAACAAGGACGACAGCCAGCACAGCCCCTCGGACATGGCCACACACCAGCCTGCCAGCCACCCCTCACAGCCAGAGAAGCCACAGGTCGGGGCCTCACACCACATGCAGCCTCCTCCCCGGGGCCCGCGCACGGGGGCCCCACCACCGTGGCGCCGTGTCCGGCAGTCGCATCCAGAAGCAAACAGGCAGGGAACGAGGGAGAGAGCCAGACAGCAAGTACAGACCGGAGCGCGGCACGAGGGAACACGGGCCAGCACGTCACGCCCTTGCCTACGGGGTGGCCCCCGGCCCCCAGAGACCTGGGGTGCTGACCTGGCAGGCGGGAAAGGTCAGCTGGTGCTGCAGTAAGTGGCCCACAGCGAAATCTCGCACACTGGCCAACTTGGCCTGGTGCCGCCGTAACCGGGTGAGAAGCAGCGAGAGCTCCTCCAGCTGCAGGTGTGCAGACACATCACGAGGAAATTAGCCACCGCAGGAGCACGCCGCTATAATTACTCTTCGCCCCGTGCTGGGACAGCACTGATGTGACACCATTAGGTAATTACTGCATTAATTCTGTCAGTAGGACAAATAAAGGCACTGGCGGGAAAGGGGCTGCAGGAAGTGCTTTTTTTCAGAAAACAGCAGCCGCAGTGGCCCTCACCCAGACTCACACTTTGAAGGTGGTTAACCAATCAAAGCCAAGACCAGCAGAGGAGCTAACGAGAGAAGAGCAGGTGGCTGGAAAACGCTGTCCGAAAGGGAAGAGCCCACGGTCTCTTCCACTCCCCCAAGCTCTTCATCGCGTCTGGGAAGGACCCAATGCTGGCGGCGTGACCCTGAGCAAGTCATTCGACTTCTCTGAGCCTCAGTTTTCTCATCTCTACATTGGGGGTTGATAACTGCCCTGCAGACTGCATTGGACTGGCTCGGGGGGAGGAATCAGACGAGATTAACCCTTTGCAGGCTGCTCTATATCATTCGCCTGGAGGGGGGGGATGAAGCCCCGCTTACCGATTTTCCGTGTAAACTGGGAGCGCTGACAGTGTGGGTCATGTAACCCATGGAGGGCATGGAGCGTCGGTCCACGTGAGAGGAGTTCTGCAGGTGGGGAGAGAAGAAGTCACACTGAGGGCCGGGCAAGGGGGCGGGGCTGGGGCCAGAACCTCTGCCACTCACTGCCAGGGCAGCCTACCTCAGGCACGTCACCGCTCTGAGCCTCACTCTTCATGTGTAAAATGGGGATGCACCCCTTTCTCACCCGGTTATGACAGTGACAAACTGTGAAAGCCCCTTGACGAGTTAACACTTAAGTTGATTATACACCAGAGGCCCGATGCAGGCAATTTATGCAAGAGTAGGCCTTCCTTCCCCCAGCTGCCGGCGCCGGCTTCCCTCTGGCACCCGGGGCTTCCCTCGCAGCCCCTGCTTTGTCCAGAAGGACATCTGGTCTAATTAGCATATTACGCTTTTATTATTATAGATGATTAAACTGAACACTGACAGCTTTTCCTGCCTTCCAAGCTGCAAGGAAGCAGACTTTTAGTTGTCTGGCCCTATGCAAGTTACTCATTTCTTAATGCCTCAAGAGTTCTTATCAGTGAAATGGGCATAATAACAGCCCCAACCTCTTTGGGCTGTTGTAAAAATTAAAGTAACTAAGTAACTCCTTTAGCCCTGCACCTGACACCTAAAATTACTGGGTAAGTGTGACCTATCATTATTGCAAATTGCTCCAATTTGTGTTCAAACCACGTGAGGCTCCTGGTGCCTTAATGCTGGCCCCCAGCAGCCCTGCAGGACTCCAGAGCCTCACCTTGGTGGTATGGCCCCATGTCTTCCTGGGAGAACTGCCCAACGAGATGTCCACACTCCTCCTCTGGTCCGGCGGCCTCACGGTGACCCTCTCTGCTGGTGTGTGTGGCCGCCGGGGTGGGAAGGCCCGCGGGGGCCCCGGGGGAGGGATGTCCGAGGGAGATGGAGGCACGGAGATAGAGCGCGGCACCTCCAGCATGCTCCTGCTCCGGCCCTGCTCGGGGAACTCCGGGGAGATGGGCGCCGTGGGGCTGCCGTGCCGGAACTGCTGGCGCTGCTGCCACTCGTAGAGCTGCCACACGGTGCCGTCGCGGTGTGCCCGGCGCTCCTCGCTCGACATCTTCAGGTGGCTGGCTCGGTCCTGCGCGTACTTGTAGTCGCTCGGCAGGTTGCGGGGAGGAGGCGAGGAGCTCCCGGAGGGGTGACGGGTGCTCCTGGGAAGCGTCTGGTAGTTTTCCGGGAAGGACAGGGGCTGGCTGGGACCGTGGCGAGGAAGGGTCTGGTCCGGGGGGAGGCTGAGGAGAAAGGAGGACAGGTCAGACGATGCCAGGGTCTGCAGGCATCTGGAAACACAGCTACGTAAACGTGCAAGGCCAGGCCGGCGAGCGAGCCCTGTAAGAGCCCCAGAGGACAATCAAAGCGGACATCCAGGACTTCCGTCTCTTGGCAAAGGACTCCAGAGCCATTTCCCCTGTCAGCCTCGGCGTGTCAATCCTCTACCAGGCCGACGTGGCTACCCCACGCCCATCACGTCAAGGGAGGGACCCTGCCTTCTCCTCTCCCACTTAACCCCCGTCAGCTCTTCTGAGACGCTGCCTGTGTCCGGTATCGCCGCTCCAAGTCCTGCAGGGTCCTAATGGACGTGGCTGACATCGGTTCCTTTCTTTTTCTACTACTCTAGTCCCGATACTGATTAATGAACCCCCCGCCCCCCAAGACAACTTTGAGACCTTCCTCACTGGTTTCCAAGCAGTATGCAGTCAAGTGTTCAGATCCAATCCCTGCCGTGCTCCCTAAACTTCAATGGCCCCCCACTGCCTATGAGATCTAAATCCCTGCGCCTGGTCCTCATAGCTCGCCAGCGCCTGACCCCAACCCACTCTGCAGTCCTGCTGTCTTCTCACTGCTCCTCCTACTGGGACCAGGACTGAGCTGGGGCGAGCCGGCGTCTCGGGCCCAACAGGCCAGGAGGCCCCCCTCAGATGCGGCCCTGTAATTACTAGAGCCTGAGAGTGAGAGCTTCCCCCTAATCCCGCCCAGCCTCCTACACCCCTGGGCAACGTCTCACGTGGAAAAGGCAGAGGCCGTCTGACTGGGGTCGAGTCCTAGCTCTGGCATCCACTGGCGACGTGACCCTAGGCAGCTTGCCCACTGCTCTGAGGCTCAGCTTCCTGACCTGGAACGTGAGGACAGAATTTCCTGCCTCATAGGCTATTCTGAAGGGTCCACGGGAGAATGCAGGCTCCATGCCTGATGCATAGAAGGCCCTTCACCAGCAGGTGCTCCCTTCCCAGCTATCCTCATTCTCATATTGTTCTTCCCTCCCCCACCTGCATGGGCTCCCAGTGCCCTGTGCACCCTAACTCACTCATTCTCCAGGACACTGTCCGTCCACAGAGGCCTCTCTGCAATGCCGCAGCCCTCGGGGCTCTTGCTCTGCTCTGACTTGGTGACTATACAGTCGGTAACTGTTCTGGGGTCCTTGTCATACTTGCAAGACATCTCTTTCCCAGCCGAGCTGCACAGCCATGCAGGGCAGGGCCCGTGTCTTACATTCTGTGGGATTGCCCACGGTCTGAGAAAGTCTTCATGCATAACCAGCCCTTTAACGAACACGCCAGCACACAAAAGCCGGATACGATTGTGAAAACTACAACCAACCTGCCGTCTTATTTTGCGAAACAAAAATTCAGCAAAGGGCCAAGTGTAGCGATTTATTCGGCCTTAAAAGTCAAACCGGAGAGGCGGCATGTTGTCAAAAGAGAACAGGTGTTGGGATCAGACAGGCCGGGTTGGAGTCCTGACCCTGCCTTTATCTATCAACTTTATCCAGCAAACTTCTATACAGTGCTCGCCACGAGCAAGACGTTGTGCGGCAGCATCAGCACCACCAGGCAGTTAGATGGGCAGGTTACCAGGTTCCACCCAAACCTGCCAAGTCAGAAACTCTGGGGGTGGGGCTTAGCCACCTGTGCTTTAACAAGGCCTCGGGTGGCTAACATTATAATTGTTCTAAAAGCATTCTAGTTGTTTTAAAACTCATTTCATCTCTTCCTTACTATATGCACTCGGGTGTCACGTATACCCTCATTTTCCTCACTATAAAGTGGGAATACTAAGAACCATTCAATGGATTGTTGTGAGGATTAGAAATAGTTGTCATACGCCGGGCCAGTGTGCTCAGTGGTTGAGCAATGACCCATGCACTAAGAGGTCCCTGGTCAGGGCTTGATGCCTAGTAGGGGGCGTGAAGGAGGCAGCCGATCAATGTTGAATGTTTCTCTCTCATCAATGTTTCTTCCTCTCTCTCCCTCTCCTTCCCTCTCCAAAATCAATAAAAACAGATTTTAAATAGAAATAGCTGTCATTCAAAAATGGTAGCTTTCTTCTCCCTTTTCATCGTTACCATTGCAATTAACAAGAGGTAATGTTGAGATCTCTTCAACCCAGGCGTGTCTAGTGTCTGTGTAGCTTGTCTCCTTGCCACTAGGTGGCAGGGTTTGCTGCTGATTTCCCAGCGTCAGAGGGGACCCTGTCTAAGGAAGGGGCCTGAATCCTCTAACAGCGGTGATAGCAGTGGCACAAACCAGGCTGGGCTCCCCCTGGGGAGCTTATGACGTTACTAACCACTGTTCACTCTGCCTCAAGCAAAATGCAAACTATACAAAGCATGTCCTACCTGTGCTCCCACACCCCTTTGGTGTGGCTCTGCAGCCCACCGGCGCCTGCCTATGTGTCCCACGGTCAGAGACCCCACTGGGCAGTGCCCCAAAGCCCTCAGCTTGTCCTCTAGCCTGTCACTCCCCACCTCCCCGCCCCTAGCGCTGGCCATTTGGAGGCAACCCCAAAGACCCCAGTGCCATGGTGAGCCCTGGTTCCAGAGGAAGGACCAGGAGGTAGGCAGGGCTGTAAGGTGACATAAAGGTCACCCTGGGAGCAGCTCTGTTCCGACAGCAGACCCATCTGCTGGCCCCCAATTCCAGACTGACCCCAAAAGAGTGCTCAGGGTCTCTTGCCCTCACACCCTGCTCTGTGGCTAGGGGGCCTCCCTGTTCCAAAAGGCACCAAAGCAAACAGGCTATTCTGACACAGCCACTATAAAATGGTCGCATCGGAATGTAAAATCAAATTTTATCACCAATTCCTTATCCAGCAGACCGTCCTCACCTCACTTCCATATCAACTGTGTAGGACTTTCACTTCCTTCTCTGCTCCTCGCTGATGTCTGAGTCCCTGATTCCACCCCCACCCCCACCCCCGCCTTTTTATTTTACAAGTCTGCATTCATTTAAACACCAGGGGATAATAGAAGGCTGGCATTTCAAACCAACCTCTTAGAATGTGCTAAGATTCTAAGGGTACGTCAGTCTGTTCTCCACAAACCATCATTATAAAGGAGTGTATTGATGTGAAATATGTATCTCCAAATCCTGAAAGAACAGTTATAAACAATTTCTTGTGGTCTAGAGCCACGAACACAAGATCCTAATACAGCCCAACCCTCCTTCCAATGTCCAACATGCTCAATCTAATGAGATTAGCAAAGTCTTAATCATACACAAAGCAGGGATATCCATTGTCTATATTTTCAAGTGGAGAAAGTTCCTGCATTAAGCAGCCAGCTCAACTTATTTCTTTTTTTTTTAAATATATTTTTATTGACTTTTTACAGAGAGGAAAGGAGAGGGACAGAGAGCTAGAAACATCAATGAGATAGAAACATCGATCAGCTGCCTCTTGCACACCCCCTACTGGGGATGTGCCCGCAACCAATGTACATGCCCTTGACTGGAATCGAACCTGGGACCTTTCAGTCCGCAGACCGACGCTCTATCCACTGAGCCAAACCGGTTTCGGCTCAACTTATTTCTTGACAGTAAGAGATTCCAAATGTATCTTTAAGAAAAAGAACAAAAACACCCCACAACTCTGGGAATGCAAGGCTCACTCAGTCCTTTCAAGACAGCAGTGAATGATCAGAGACCGAGCCCTTTGCTCACTCAGAAACTGACAGCTTTCTTCCCAAAAGGGTAGTTCATACTCTGCCTTCAATTCCTCACTTTTGCTTTTCAGCCCACTGAGAAGGGCTTCTACCACTAGTCTGAAGCTCTTCTCACCGCGTGCTCAATGACCTCCAAGGTCAACGGACTGTTTTCATCCCCAGACCTGATGTCACCCTGCCCCTAAGATAAGAACGGCTCGAACTCCCATCTCACATCCTAGGGACAGGCCAACGCCTTCGCCAGCCACCTCTTATCGGCTGGTGTTGACTTCTCATCCTCCAGCTCCCGATGTGCACCCTACCCCCAAACAGACCACTGTGTGTAGCAGAATAATGTGGGTTTGTGGGCTGCCAGAAACAGTTATGTGGAGACATTTCACAATGAATAACCTGTAACTGCATAGCAGTCACTCAGCTTGTGGAGTTCCTTCTGCCATACCGCCTCTCTGCCAATGCCTTGTGAACCATTCTCAGTAACAGTGCCATGCCAGGCAGCTGCTGGAAGTCCACCAATGGCTTTCACGGGCCTCAGGCTTACATCCAAAGTCTCCATCAGGAAATACAGGCTCATCGGGGTCCATCCTTGCCCTTCCTATCTACCCCAACGTCTGGTTTCTCCTGCTTTTGTCTCCCCCAGCCAGCTCCATACAGACTTCAGTTCCTAAGAGCTGCATAGAAGAGGAAACGGCTAACTTATCATGAGTTTCCCTTTGACCACAGTCTTCGCTGCAGGATCTCTCTCCTGCTGCTAACTTCTAAGTATTGGGGTACCCTTTACACGCTGATTGCCCCCAATTGGCATGTCCAACCAGCCCTCAAACCTCAACATCACCATCCACATCTAACTGCCTACATGACATCTGGCCTTGGGTAGCTAATAGGTTTCTCAAACTTATATGTCCAACATGGAAACCCTGGTTTCCCCCAAACAAGTTTCTAAACCCTCCCCACATCGGAACCACCCAGTTATTCAAGTAAAAATTCTAGGGATCCTCCTTGTTCCTCCCTTTCTCTCATCCTGAACTTCCCATTCATTGACAAGTTTTGCTTTTAAGCCTCTAAAATGCACCTCCAGTCTCTTTCTTTCTGCTTCCATTGTCACCAATCCCGGCCACTACGACAGCCTCCTTCCTCCCCAGGCGCTTTGTGGATTATTAATCACATTATATCACTTACCTCTTAAAACCTTCCAGTGGTATTCCTGTTTGTATTGAGCAAGTAAAACTTACCCTGACCTTTAGCGCATTATATTTAGCTTTTAAAAGTGAGTTTTGCGTATGTACTGGAAGGAAAAGGTCTTAGTCTTAGGCAGTTTCTTTGTGCAACAACTGGAAAGGAGCAAGGTCGTTTGTTTTCATTCTTTTTCCCCCCAAAGCACAGTCTGCTGCAGTGTACTTTATGTCTGACAGAGATAATTGGGGGGAGTGGGGGGGAACACTACAAATTATTTATAAAATTTGCCTCTAAAACATTTCTTTGTAGATCTTGTTTTTAATTGAGGCAAATGTTTAAAAAGAAAAATGCAGACTTAAAGCATTGAACTTTTTTTTTAAATGGTGTTTTGTTTTCATCTATTTTCTATCAGACAACATTTTATTTCTAAACTAGAGGCCCGGTGCACAAAACTCGTGCACTTGGGGGAGTGGGGGAGTCCCTCAGCCTGACCTGCGCCCTCTCGCAGTCTGGGAGCCCTGGGGGGATGTCCGACTGATGGCTTAGGCCCACTAAGCCATCAGTTGGACATCCTTAACATTGCCACGGAGGCAGGCGAGGCTCTCACCACTGCCGCTGTGCTCGCCAGCCGTGAGCCCAGCTTCTGACTGGCTCCCCCTGTGGGAGCACACTAACTACCAGGGGCAGTTCCTGCACTGAGTGTCTGCCCCCTGGTGGTTAGTGCGCATAATAGTGACCGGTCATTCCACCATTTGGTCGTTTGCATATTAGCTTTTTATTATATACGATTGGAGGTGGTTGGCACTCTTCAGATGGGTATGTACTTTTATTGTAGAATCTTCTCAAAATTAAACTGAACTTATTCAGGTTAAAGCAGTAGATACTGAAGCAGCATACCCTCATAGAGCAGCAGAAAGAACTCTGGATTTAAGGTACTTGTGGCTCATAGAAAATAGTCTCCTAAGTTTCAAAGTCCAAATCTGAGAATTACCAAACCCTGTGATTGTGGGGTCCCCTAGTGCTTTTAAATCTAGGAAAAAAAACTATCACCAAAGCCTTGTCTTAATTTTTATTATGTATGTAACTGTGGAACCAGCCTTTAAGGATGGGGCCCACAAGTAATTGATTTGTAACATCGAAACGAAGAATAGAATATTATTAGATCATTTAATCCAGCCTTTTGTCTCCTAAAACCTAATGCCCATTGTAGAAAAGCATTAGTATATTAGGACCAACAGAGTTTGGGTTAAAAATAATGAGTGTTTACTCTTATTGGAGCATAAACATGTCAGTATTTTTAGATTTCTGTTAAATCACTCAAAATATTAATTTGAACGTGAAGGGTTTAAATGCTAGAAATCAATCTATCCTTTACTCTCCCAGTATTGTTCATGCCTGTCTTTCGTTGTTTACATGCTCTTCTGCCCAGACTGTTAATACTATATATAGGGGCCCTTTCGGGGCTGATAAATGTAATAGTTCGGCTTTTTCCTCTAATATTGATCATGACTTCAACATTCCTAAGAACATGGTTCCTTCCATAAATTGGAAGGAATTTTAATTATATAAAAACATAATGTACTAACTTTCTGCCTACTCGGATCTCTTCTCTGTCATGCCCTTATATTTCTCATTAAGATACATACTACTTTTTATGCTACTCCTTTTATTATTTTTTATATATATTTTATTGGTTTTTTACAGAGAGGAAGGGAGAGGGATAGAAAGTTAGAAACATCGATGGGAGAGAAACATCCATCAGCCGCCTCCTGCACACCCCCTACTGGGGATGTACCCGCAACCAAGGTACATGCCCTTGACTGGAATCGAACCTGGGACCCCTCAGTCCGCAGGCCGACGCTCTATCCACTGAGCCAAACCGGTTAGGGCTTATGCTACTCCTTTTAGAAACTGAAAATCCTAGTTTCACTCAGTTTTTGTGTTAGTAAACATTTTGAATGTGTACCCCTGTATATGTGAACAATTACATCTTGACCTTTCAAAGTCATAGCTAATAACCAACTTCAAGAGTTCATATCTTTTGACCATTTATACGAGGGTTGCTACTGTATTCTGTACATGACTGTAAATTACGTGCATTTCCTCCGTGTTTATGTTAACTGGCTGAATTTTATTTAAATCGTGAAAAATTTAAAAATTAAAATATACTTATAAAAAAAATCCTTCCCGTGGTTCCCCCTGTTGCTTTCTCAAATAAAACCCAAATTCCTTACATTAATCTGAGGACCTGCACACTAATCTGAGGACCCAGCTTTCCCAGCTCATTCAGCAGGAAAGTCACTTACAACCACCTTGTCCAGCACCGAGCATAGCAGCACCCTCCCCTGTGTCCTTGAGCAGAGCTTCCGTTTTCCATAAGACACCAAATGTGAACAAACCGACACCTGGTCAGGCCCAGTGGGGATGGGAAAGCATCTCAGCTATGACACAAAAGGCCCTCCTCCTGCTCCTCCTCCTCCTCCTCCCGGTCTGGCCCACAACCATGTCTACCAATTGCTTAGGGGGTTCCACTGTGACTTCTCCACCATCTACCCTCACGACCATCCAGCTGTACCAGATTAAAGAGGTTACACAACCCGCACATGTGCTCCACACCCACACGCTGGGAAGCAGGCCTGGGCTATTCCCCTAGGAGCGCTGCTGCCTGCAGAGCCTGCAGGTGGAGAGCCGGCTCGCCAACAGGGAGAACGAAGTGTGGCAGTCAGCTCATGTTTACCAGGCCAGTGGCAGACTCGGCCTGAGCTCTGGTGCTTCCCCGGGTCCTTCTGGCGCAGGGGACACTTTCTGAACGCACCCAGGCCTTGCTCTCACCTCTACAGTCGGTGGTTTGTTTCACAAGCCTGAGGACAGGGAGGGGGGGTTTGCCATCTTTGCAATGAAGGCAAAACACAGGGGCTTCTGGGCACAATGGAAGCTGGGTGACCCTGAATTCTTCACGTTCATAAACGTGCCCTAATTAATCTAAAATTATAATAAAAGCCGAAACAGGTTTGGCTCAGTGGATAGAGCGTCGGCCTGCGGACTGAAAGGTCCCAGGTTCGATTCTGGTCAAGGGCATGTACCTTGGTTGCGGGCACATCCCCAGTAGGGGGTGTGCAAGAGGCAGCTGATCGATGTTTCTCTCTCATCGATGTTTCTAACTCTCTATCCCTCTCTCTTCCTCTCTGTAAAAAATCAATAAAATATATTTTTAAAAAAAATAAAATTATAATAAAATACAGACAGTGCTTTGCAAATAGCAAGGATTCACGTGCTCTAAATCACTGAAAACTGCTTCTGGAAGGAACGGGCATGGTGAAGCCCAAGGCAGCAGTGCCCAAGTGCCACTCTCCGTGCTGGAAGTTAAAAACGGGCCTGCACTTACTCTAGTTTCTATAACTACTTCCCGGATGCAGAGAAGGAGCAGGTAAAGGGAGAAGAGGAGTTACTGCCTACAGGCTGACTGTCTCAAAGCGCGCTCCCCGGGGAACAAAGAAGCCTCCTCGTGCTATCGCGTGTGGCTCGGGAGGCCTGCAGGCCCGGGTCTGAACTCTGGCTTTGCCACGTATCTGTGCGCCCTGGGCAGGTTCCTTCCCTTCCCCCAGCCTCAGTCTCCTCATCTATAAATTGGGACTATTCCCCCTCCTTGCAGAATTGTTATGGGATTTTTTTGAGATAATGGAGGTAGGGAGTTTAAGGCCAGCATTACCCAGTGCATGCTGGGTAAATGACGGCGACGGTTCCTGCGTTATTGTGCTCAGAGGCAGCAGCGACTGAGCTCTATTACTGACCTCCTGCCATCGCCCTTTTGGGACTTTGCCCAGTGCTCCACGGGGGCCAGGCTGCTCTTCCTCTGGCTGTGCTTTTCATGGTTGGTCCTGGGAGGAAAGGCCCGCTGGTATCCGCCAGTCCCATTCTGCTCTCCTGGGCCATATGCGATGCCATTCTTCTCTGCCCTCTGGGGCTGGGCCTGCTGGCCTCTCAGGCCACTGGGCAAATCCACGAATAAGGCATCCTCCTCAGCTGGCGAGTACGGGGACCTGGTCTTGCTCCTGTCCCTCCTGCCCTCGGAGGGGTGGGAACGGTACCGTTCTTCCTCTGGCTCCCGCCTCTCGTAGCCGTAGGAGTCCTCGTGGCGGCGATGAGGACAATCCCTCGCATGTCCGGGTCCCACGCGGCCACACTCACGACAGGACTCTGCGTGGTTGACCTGGGGGACTGCCTGCCGCTCCAGCTTCTCCAGGTCCCTGCAACGACAGCAGTACACTCAGCCCGATCCCGACAGCACAGCCGGCAGCCAGTCTCCCCAAAGCACACCCCGGGCACTCACACTACCTCCAGACCTTTGCACGGGCTGTTCCCTCTGCCCGGACCACCTTTTATGCCTAGTCCCTCACTCCACCCACTTAAACGTCTACTCCTTGGAGATCTGACTAAAATGTTACCACCTCCTGGAAGCCCCCCCAGCCACCTGTACCCAGTCTAGATCAGCACCTTCACCGACTCCACGGTCACCCTGGACCAACTGGCCCAAGTAGACTGAGTTCCATCAGGCGAGAGGCCCATCCTGCCAAGCATCATATGCCCAGAACTTGGAGACTGTTACAGAACAGGCGCTCTGTAAGCACTCTGAATGAGTAAATGATACAGTGACAGTCTCATACCTTGCCATATTGCCATCTGCCTGAGGCGGTCCCGCTTGGACAGAAAGGCTCCCGAGCCCACTGGCTGCCAACACGGCCCCAAGAACAATGGCAGCATAAGGAACATTCCCACTATCTGGTACCAGGGACACAGCAGCGGCTCCGCAAGCTTTGCAGAATTTAGACTGGAGAGGCAGGGAGGGGAACACACTCCATCCCAGAAGGACCAGGAAAATTACCAGAGACCCTTGGATGGGGCAGCCAGTCTACGTGTACCCCATGGTGAAAAAGTCCTGGCCTTGAGATCCATCACTCTTCAAACGGCCAAGCCAGAGATCTCTCCATTTCAGCATGAAAGCATACATTGGAAATGCTGCTGCATTTACATCTGGGCGGCCAGACCCAGGTGGCCTTGCAATGACCACATAACCTCAGCTACCAATACTCAGCACAGGTTCAGGCCAAAACCAATCCAGTCTGGGAGCTAAAACGGAATTAAAATGTCAATAAAAAGTGAAAATACACCCCCTAACACAGGGTCTGCTTCTTAGTGTGTACTAACAGTTGGCCTTAACTTGGGCTTGGAGAATAGGAACGCAACCCCACATCCCACCGTTCATGTGCTCATGACTTTTCCATCAAAACCCAAAGCTTTGTGGGAAACAACAACAAACTGTGAGCCATCTTTTATCCAACACTAGGGGACCTCTTTGCCCCCACCTCCTATACCTTCTGGTAACAGCATTTCAATTTTCATTTGGGGATCACCCTCCTCCACTCTCAGTCCATGTGGTTTGGAAGCTGCCCACTGTCCTAGTCCCTGCCCAGCTGAGGCTCCAAAGTCTCGGTGACTGGTTCAGGGGTTGACACATGACCTAATCCAGGCCAATCAGAGTTAGCCCTGGGACACTGGTTGGAGCTGGTCTTGAGCTGCTACAACTGTATGGAAAGCAACTATTTGAAAATAAAACCAACACCAAGGAAAGCAGATGGAAAGAAACAGGATCCTAAATGCTGGACCTGAGCTCCTAGATTTAGCTGTACCTAAACCAGATAAATATTTGGACTTTTTGTTTGTGAACCAATAACTTCTCTTTCTCATTAAGCTAGTTTGAGTTTGGTCTCTGTTACTTATAGTGGAAGGAATCCTGTTATATCATTTTATAATGACACTAGAGGCCCGATGCTCGAAATTTGTGCAAGGAGCTCGGCCCTCGCAGCCCCAGCTACCTCGGCCAGCCCTTGCAGCCCCTCACAGCCTTGGCTGGCCCTTGCAGCCCCGGCTTCATCCGGAAGGTTGTCCAGAAGGTCGTTTGGCTATTCGGTCTAATTAGCATATTAGCTCTTTATTATATAGGATATTTAGAGGATGATCTCTGAGGGCCTTTCCATTACTATAACCTCCAGCAGTGGGAACATACAGGAACTATTCAGGTTCTACACTTTTAGAAAAAGCAATTCTTTCAGTAAATTTATGAAGTGACAACTCTGTTCCACAATGTACACATTCTAGGTTTTGATTTCATCTTTCCTTTCTTCCTTTAATCCTCCATAACCACATCAGTGTAACCCCAACCAGAAGCCTTCACGTTGCTTAAGTTGGCCTTTATCTTCTTTGCTATTCCTCAAATTTGAGAAACCGTCCATGGAGGATGTGCTAAGGCTGCTGCCTTAAGATTAAACTCTGGCCGCACTCTGGGTCAAGCCCCGGCCAAGGAGCTTTATCACCTGGTTACTCTAATTGTGAGGCCTAAGTAACTGCACCTCCCGTTACTCACACCCAAAGATAAACCACCCTTTGTCATACAAGCTACATTGTGAAGCAAAACCACCACCTACATGTATGACGTAAGAACTGAAGGGAAAAGGTTTCCTCAACTACAGGACCCCAGGATTGTGGTACAGTGTCTCAGGGCAACCAACTGTAACATGGACTTTCCTGATCAAGTACCATGCATTTACTGAGTACTCATACACCCACTGGGATAGGCATTTGGGTGCATGAGAGAGTAGTATAGAAAATAGCTTCTGCCATCAAAGCCAGACGATCCTAACACCCCATCTAATAAACTGTTCCCATAAACTGACTTCAAACTGTGCAGTGTGCCAGGCTTTTCTAACTTATAACTGTCAATCTTAGTCCTACTGTACGTGTACACATGACATACACACCCTTGTATATGTCAGTCCTTTCTGAAGATACATTTGATAGGGAATGACAAATCCTTTTCTTCAGATAAACACCAACATTTACTACAAAACAAAGCTTTCGAGAACCCCTAAAAGAATGGTAGTCTGGCAGCATTCTAGGCCCTACGACTTGGGGTTATGAACAACTCCTAGTCCCATGGCTGCTGGGCCATAGGGAAAATGCCTTTGTGCCCAAAATGTTTAAACTCTAGCTCTACAGGTAAGAAAGGGGAGGCAATGCTCCCTACTCCCCCACCTTACCCGACTTCAACATTGAATTTACTAAGTTATAGGCTTGAAGGCAAAAATGTTTTTTGGCTTTCTCCCTGTCTCCTTATATTCCCAACAATTTAACACATGACTTCTCAAATCAGGAGACCTGTCACAAAATAGATTTGCCATGCTCAGTGGAGCACAGTGATGGGAAAGAATGAAGCACCCTCGCTGTCAATGATTGTGTCACTCAGACGCTGGCCGTGCAGGGCATAGATGTGTAGCTAAGATGACACAGCCTTTCCTGTGCAGGCCACTGCGATCACTGTAAGCACCTGGAGTCAGACACTGTTCAAAACATGGGAAATTTCTGACATCTGGTAACCATTTGGACCATATATATCACTTCCCGAGCACAACAAACCCAGAGGGCATAGGATTTTGAGCTAGTCAGGCCTGGACTCAAGTGCTGGCTTCACCCCAATATACGCTGGGTGCCTCTGGGCAAGTCCCTGACCTCTCTGGTTTCAGGTTCCTCTATGCAAAATGGGGACACCAGCCCCTGCCTTCGTGGGTTGCTGGGAGGATTAAAGGGGACAATGCACAGAATAAGCACAGCGCATGTCTGGCACACAGTGTGTCTTCACATGCCAATGGGTTGCCTCCCAACATCTATTCTCCCCTCCTGCCTTATCCCAATATTTTTTAAAGCAGCAATGTACCCAGCAAAAAAACATACATTTCCCAACCTGCCTTGGAACGGAGGGTGATCATGTAACTAACACAGATCTGGCCAATAAGACGTACACAGACATCTTAAAGTCTTTAAAAGAAGGCACCTTAGCTGGCTTAGCTAACCTTCCCTTCCTCTTGCCTGGAATGTAGGCTCTGTGCTGGAGAGCAAGGTGACAACAATGTGAATGAAAGCCACCTGCTGAAACCTGGGTAGAAAGCAAGAGTCGGGCTCCTGATGGCATCATGGAGCTGGTATACCGGCCTGGATTCCTGTTCTGTGAGAAAACGAACGCCCAATTTGAGTGACCATCCTGAATCGGGTTGTTCCATGACTAGCAACCGAATGCAATCCCTGAATTAGGGGTGAAGCCTTTTATTTGCAGGGGCTATGCTCTCATTTTCAGCAGATCACAGCAATGCTCTCTGTCTGCTTTCAGCAGATTCTTATTTCCACTACAAGTGGGAAGAGAATGCATCTCAGACCAGGATACTTCTCTCTCATCCTTTTTCTTCACAAGAAGTTGGAAGGTAACATCATACTAAGCCACTATGCACTGGTTATCATTTTATTCTGATCCCAAACTCTTATCTCACCAGGAAATAAGGAATAGCATTTCCCTCTATCTTAATGCTAAACACACACACTAAAACTCATCCGAAGACTCGGGTGGGCAGAGGAATGACGACATGGAGCGACTTGGTTGGACCTTGGTCCTATTGTTGGATACAGCCCCTCTGTTGCCGTCCCACTGGAGGATCCCTGCCCATTCACCTCACCTAACAACCAGATGAGCAGCCGAGAACCAGGGCCAGGCCACTGACATTCTTGGAGAGTCTGGTCTGAGCCAGGTCAGTGGCAGAAGCCCTGTCCTGGGAGCCCAGCTTAGCCTGTGTTGACAGATGCCAAGTCCCAAGCACTGACCCTCAGCCTCAGGAGGACAGTGAGCTCCAAAGCAGGACCCACCCTGGACACCGTCCACAGACTTGCACAAAAGGGTGAAGAGAAAGGGACTCGGAGTCTCTAGGGAGCCCTAAGACAGGTTTGCTCGCTTGAATTCGCTCCTAGCATTTGAGGGAGAAAATGGCTGGAAAGGAAGACAGGAGTCGGTTTCTGCTTCTCCCCGGAGTTAAGTAGGTCAGTCCCCCTGGGAGGGGAAAAGGTATCTGGCTACCTTTCATGTTCTGCTCTGAGTGAACAATAGAGGGCCTGGCAGCTCGGAGCACACCCCGCAATCCCCAGGCTGCCCGCCCCTAGAGAAGGGCAAGAATAAATGAACCTCCAGACTGCCCAGCTGAGGTGCCTCTTGCCTCGGCAGAATGGCTATTGGCCAAGTCCCCTGTGAAGATTTAAGGACTGACAAACCAGACGAAGAAAGGAAAGGTATCCTATGCCGGCCAGGTCTCCTCACTCTGCTCATTCCCGCCTGGAGAATCCTTCCCTCTTCCTTCTACCTCAGCAAGTGGTGCTCCACGGCCCCAGCTCAACCCGAGCTCGTCTGCAGGCCTGGCACAGGCCACACCTACTCACCTCCCATCGCCCCACATGGCAGGCACAGTTCTGGCCCATTCAGTATTTGTGGCCAATGCTTGGTTATTATTACCAAATGCTGGGTCCTACTGTGTGCCACAAACTCGACATAGCCCATCTCTAATGCCTGCAAGGTTAGTACTGTCAAGTCCAGAGAGGCTGAGGGCAGTCAGGTGAGTGCTGGATTACTTACAATAAATTATCTCTACTGGGATGGGGATGATGGCAGCAACGGCCATCACTGACTGCACTCGGTAAGTGCAAAACCCTCAGCCAAGTTCATTACATGCATGACCTCTTCTTAGCATTGTACAAACCCACAAGGCTAGAGACAGCCTTACCCTTTCATTACAGGTAATGAAAGTGAAGCTCACAGAGGTTCACCATCTTGCCTTGGATCATGCAACCAGTGACACAAGCAAGACTCAAACCCCATCTGGTCCGACCCCAAAGCCCTGCACCTGGCTAAGTATTCATTACTTCTGCCAAGGGACCCAGGGGCTTGTCCAACCTCAGGTATTCCTGCTACACTTTACCCAAAGTGATCAGAATTTGGAAGGTCAAATATTCAGTTCTCTGAAGAGAGCGCAGAGAGCCATTTCTGAGCAGGCTGATTCCCCACACACCAGTCCCACAGCACCGCTCAGATTGCTCTGGGACATCCCAAGTCCTTATCTGAACATCTCACAGGTGGAGTTTCTATAGATGTTTGGTTCATCTATCCACCCACCCACCTGCCCAGCCAGCCAAACACCCATGCACCCATTCAATAACTGAATGCTTGCTACGTGCCAGGCACTCTTCTCATTTTCAAGGAGCTTACAGTTTAGTAGGGGCGACAATCAGAAACCAGGCCAATGTAATGTTAGTGTGAAAGTTCTATGCATAAGGAATGACAGAGCGCTACAAGCAGGGGCATCGAACACACGGAAGGGTCAGGGAAGGAGGAAATAACATCTAGACTAAGACCTGGAGGATGTGCTGAAGTTGTCCTAATAAGGGTGAGGGCTGGGGGAGCAGCTGAGCAAGGCCCAGAGGGATCCTACTGCCTCCAGAGATGGACCACTATCTACCTTCCAGGTGCCACCACAGTCTACTCCACACCTTGCTCTCTGAGTCAGCCATACTCCCAAGCTCGTTTCTTGAACAAACCAAGCTCATTCTTGCCTAAGGTTGTTTGTAAGTGCCATTCCTTCTGCCCAGAACATTCTTCCTCTAAGTTTTGCATATGGGACTTTCTTGTATCAATCAGGCCTCACACCCACATCTTCTCCATATAGAGAAGCCTCCCCTGACCACCCTACTTCCTGCCCGCTAGTCTCCCCAACCCCATCATCCTATTTTACTGCATCTTCATGAACAGATCATGATAAAAAATCATCTTGTTGATTTGTTTGCCTGTTCATGGTCTGTCTCCCTGACCTCCACCCAAGAATGCATGGGACTTTGCCTCCCTCTTGAACACTGTTGTATTTCCCAGCATCTTTAACCTTTTGCACTCGGATGTCGAGTGTGACTCGACACAGTTAGCATCGGTAGCAGGAATCGAGAAAAAAGCAAGCGAGTGCAAAGAGTTAACACTGTGACCCAAAATATGCTCCCAATAAATGTCCTATATAATAAAAGGTTAATATGCAAATTGTCCCCTCGACCAGGAGTTCGACCAGGGGGTGGGGCTAGCCAGCCAACCACCCACGTCTCCTCCCCCCGGCTGGCCAGACCCCCCACCCATGCATGAATTCATGCACCGGGCCTCTAGTTCATAAAATAAAAGACTAAATGGATGAATGCATGAACAAATGCACCCAACTCAAGAACTTCAGTGTGGTTGGGGCATAGAGAATGGGGAGTGGCAAGATATAAGCCAAAAGTGTCTGTGGGGACCAGACCCATGCATTGCTCAAAAGCCCTGTTTTAAGGAAGTTGGATTTTACTACAATGGCAACTAGACTATAAGTTCCTTCAGTCCCAAGACAGGACTATAGTTACACTGGAGACCACAAAAGTTTGGAAACTGAGAAAAGAGATAAGTTGCCTTCTGATAGGCTCTCCTATCTGAGTCACTTGTCAGATGTGAGCTGTGAGGGCAAGCTGACCTCCCCTGCTTAGCTTGCTAGAGAGGACAGGCATCCTATGATAAGAGAGAAAAAGCAGTCCATCAGGGAAAGTTGGGAAGACAGATTTCACGGAGGTGCAGGGAATCTAAAACTAGAGTCCACAGTTTGACAAGTCGAAGAACACGGGAACAGGGGGAAAAACTATGAACAGGAGGTAGCTGGCAGCAATGCTTGGTGCATGCCCCTTACAGCTTGGGGTGGGGGTGGAGGGTCTCGAGAATACGTGAATGAATATCTATCAAGAGACCCTGAAGCCTGTGTAGGAAAGAAGAGGGCAAAGGGAAGAGGTGCAGTGAGGGTGCTCAGCTTGGCTCCTGGGAATGTTGTAGGAAAAGGCTGGGGGCGGGGGCGGGGAGGGGGGTTGTAAAGAGCAGGCTGAGGGACAGAGCTGCAGGACCCTGGGTTGTTGAACTCCAGTTCACACTGCTAGGGGAGGGGCACATCCTGGTGAGGGAGGGAGTGAAATTTGCTCACAGGAAATTCATCATCCATGTGATCCAGAGGAAAAAGCCAATGATATTGTTAAACCAAACCCTATGGAAGCCAGCCTATGTGAAAGGGGTATCTACTACGTCTTAGGCATCATGCTCAGTAGGCACTTTATCCATTCATTTATTTAATACTTGCAACAATTCTAGAACTAAGGAAAGCCGAGGTTTAAACAGCATACCTAAATGTACAAGTGACACAACTAGAAAGTAGTGGAGCTGGGATTTGAACTAGGCTTATCTGACCTCAGAGACTACGCTCTGCGAGGAGATACTGAAGGTAAAAGAGGTCAATATAGTAGGAAATAAGGGGTGAGCCAGCTGCCCTGGACACTGGCTGTTCGCGCCTCCTTTATCTCATTGCGCACATCATTTTACCTTCCTTTGCCCACAGCCCTAATGCTACTTGGGCATCCACCCCGGCCTCGCTCTTAGGCCCATGGTCTGGTTCTCAGCAATGGAGCATGTATCCCAGGCCTGTGCCAATCAGCATGTGTGCTCCCTGGCCATGGTGCATGGTTTAGTGTGTAAATGTGATCTAAGCCTGTTTAATCATAATGGATCTCAGAGCTTCTGGACACGACTCTGCTCCTTCCTGCTAGACTGAACCTGGAGGACATTAAGTCTGGGGCTACTGCAGCTATTCTGCCACCCAGATCCGCCAGGGACCTCCATATGGAGTCCAAGAATGAATCCAGAAGTGGGCAGAGCCCAGAGGATGACTTATAAGGGTATTGACTGAGCCTTAACCCAGCTGTTTCTAAAGCTAGATCTATTCTGAACTTTTCAGTGGCAGGAACCAATACATTCCCCCCTCAAGGTAAACCTGTCTGCATCTTCTGTAACCTTGCAATCAGGAGTCCTACTATACCACAGTCATAGAGAAAGCAGCTGCCCATATGGCTAAGCATGGAGGCATTTGGGTGAGAGTCAAGGAGAAGAGAGAACAAAGCATCACTACTGGGCCACCCCCTTAACAGTGACGCAAGTTTTCCCATGCAGATCACCAAACCGAAGGAAAGGAAAGATTTAGTTCTGCCTGAAAAATAATTCTAACTAACCAAATGTCTGAACATCTCATTCTGAAAAAATAAGATAAAAATAAAAAACACAGAACATTTACTAAAGTCTGGATTTGCTTCGCTGACAATTTCATCTCTCATAAAATTAAGAGGAAATGCTATGCTGCCTGTTATTCTGACTCAGAAGGTAGAACAAACTGTGTGGGATTTTTTTTTTAAGTATATATTTTTATTGATTTCAGAGAGGAAGGGAGAGGGAGAGAAATAGAAACATCAGTGATGAGAGAGAATCACTGATCAGCTGCCTCCTGCACGCCTCAACTAGGGATCAAGCCTGCAACCCGGGCATGTGCCCTGACTGGGAATCGAACCGTGACCTCCTGGTTCATAGGTTGATGCTCAACCACTGAGCCACGCCAGCCAGGCAAACTGTTTGTTTTTTATTTTTATTTTTTAAATATATTTTATTGATTTTTTACAGAGAGGAAGGGAGAGGGATAGAGAGTCAGAAACATCGATGGGAAACATCGATCAGCTGCCTCCTGCACACCTCCTATTGGGGATGTGCCCGCAACCAAGGTACATGCCCTTGACAGGAATCGAACCTGGGACCCTTTAGTTGGCAGGCCGACGCTCTATCCACTGAGCCAAACCAGTTAGGGCCAAACTGTTTGTTTTTTAAAAGGAAAACATGATTATGGGAGTTTAAGAGTTTATTAAGAGCATAATAAGAACAAATCCTAAAAGTTCAGAGGAAACCTAGGGACAATACAAAATCTAGGGCCTGAGACCCTAAAAGGGAAGGCAGCCTGAGAGAAAACAAATAGAGCCCTCTCAACCCAAAATCTGGTAGTTAATTATAAAATTTTCAGGTAGGGTACAGTAAAATACAGGTTGGGGCAAAAGTAGGTTTACAATTACAAACAATACAATTAATAAATAATAATACAAGAATAAACTCTGTGTTTCACATACAACTGTAAGCCTACTTTTGTCCTACTTTGTATATCCAAATCTCAGCTAGCAAATTAATTAATCCTGAATGGCTCAAGGCAGACAAGATTTACCAATCACAGCGCCTTTTCTTGTTAAGCCCAATTTCATTCTCAAGTTCTCTCTGACCCAGTGCCCTCGTCAGCCACGAAGAATTGACCCAAGCTGGGACACAAGAATGAACCTAGTCTCCACTGCTGGTCTAAAGAAACCAGCGTAACAACACAGGGTGCTCTCAGAGTCCATGTTCTAAAGGGACATGCCAGAGAAATGAAGGTGGGGACAACATCAAGCACAGATCCACAGTGGAATGGGCCATGAGAACGTGGCGAAAAGGGTAAAATCTAGAAAGAGCTAATGCTTGCTCATTTAAAGCAAAACAAAATAAACTTTCTATTTTTTGAAGAATTAAAATAAAGGAGGGGTGGGCTTAAAAATATGAGACATAGGTATCTCTGCTTGGGGAGGATGACACAACTTAAATAAAGCTGGATTCTTCAACTTCTAGACTTAGTTCCATGTCTTCATTAAGAAAGAGGATCTTCACCATGAAAAGGAGAACCACCTTGGTTAAGAAAGACCGAGAACCCAAGATGGGGAGGAAGATGGATGAGGCCCAGACTCCAGGGGCTGAGCTCCAGGCCCAGCCATCAGCATCCCAGGGCCCTAAGGGAAGGCGGAGATGGGCTCATCTGATTCAGGTGACCTCTGAGGAATCAAAGAGAACAGGCAAAATGCTGGAATACTGGAGACTAGCAGACAGCATCCCGATTTTCAAAAGAGGGGAAAACAGATTTCGTTAATCACAAGACTGGAGAGCCTACCACCAACCTCTGCAAGGAAGTAAGCTGCCTTCTCAGCGAAGCAGGTTTCAGAGCATGTAGGAAAGGAAGCTCTCCAGAAAAGCAAATGCAGTAGAAAAATGGGCAGAAGAAAAATTATATAAATGCAGTAGAAAAATTCACTGAAGAGGAAACACAAGTGGCCAAAAATAGAAAAGATACCTCAAATCATGGAAACACACATTAAAGTAATCAAATACTATTTACCTATGCAGCAGCTCAGCAAAAAATTTTAAAAACTGATAATATCAAATATTGGCAAAGGTTCAGGGAAATGAGCACTTGTTAGTGAAACATACAACTTTCTTTAAATGGCATTTTGGTGATACTGATTAAAAATTAAAATACACTGTATTTTGACCCAAGAGTCTGAAAGACTCACACAAGCAGAGGCTTGTAGAAAGTTTTTCATTAAAAGACTATTTATTACAGTAAAAGATTGAGAGAAAAACTATCCCAAGTTTAACACGTGCTTAAATACATTATGGTACTATGAAATACCATACAAGAGTCAAAACATAAAGTCGATCAATATATACTGATATAAAATGATTACGATGTGATCATTCATACTTTAAAAAAGCACAAAAGAGCCTGGCTGGCATGGCTCAGTGGTTGAGCGTTGACCTATGAGCCAGGAGATCAGGGTTCGATTTCTGGTCGTGGCATGTGTGGGCTCGATCTCTAGTGTGGGGTGTGCAGGAGGCAGCCGATCAATGATTCTCTCTCATCATTGATATTCCTCTCTCTTTCTTTCTCTCTTCCTCTCTCTCCATCTCCCTTCCTCTCTGAAATCAATAAAAATATATAAAAAATAAATTAAAAAGCATAAAAGGAACATATATATATATATATATATATGTATATATATATATATATATAGTGTGTGTGTGTGTATATGTCTATAAAAGAATAAAAAATAGTTTAATAGAATACCCGTTAACCTGGTAATAGAGATGACCCTGGGAAGGTGATTAGGAATATCTTTTTACCTTTTTGCATTTTTTTAAATAATAAGAGATCTTCATTTACTGTATAGTTAAATATATATATTTAACAAACAAATATATATATATATATATATATATATAACAAAAAAGTAGGACACAGTGAGTATTGGGGACCAGCAAGTGCACTGGAAGATGTGTCAAGCCCAAAATGTGTCATCCCTTCTCCTGGGATGACAAAGGAAATGTCAATGGCACTGTGAATAGAGTGCCCACAGGCTAATCCTGGACACAGAATACCTCAGGCTAGATGACAATGCTAGAGGTACAGTCAAACTTGACCGTAGTTGAGAGTTACTGATTCAGGACCCACGTGGAAACTTCCAGGACAGTCACTGGTCCTGTCCTGTCCAACATATTCATTCATTCTCTCAGCCTCTCACTCATTCACCAGACATTTGTATCATCATGCAGAAGACACCAAGATGACCTCTGCCTGTAGCCTAGGAGACTGAGAAGTCGAAGGGAAAAATAAAAAAACAGCATGACAAACGCTCGACTGAGGTGTTGTGGAAGCTTCAAGGGATGGGGTCTGACCCCAACCTGGCCTCTTGAAGGAGGTCACCATCTATACCAAATGTCTGTTCACCTAAAGAAAGAGAGCACGAAGCTAGGAAACACCACTAACACCCCTAATCACATACGTGTGAGTTGGAAAAGGTTGACAAGCTGTAACACACCATGTGAAATTCATTTGCAGCCACTGAACAACCCTACCTTTAGGCTGCTGGAGGTCCCTTTTGTTCTGAGGCCTCACCAAACAAAGACCATTGCCAAAGAGGCCTCTAAGCAGAGCAAGGTGTCCAGGTGGTGAAGAAGGGAGCCCGTATCACATGAGGACTGGTGAAAGGCGCACCCTGAATTTTCCAAGGCCACCCGGCTCTCTCCGGGAGCCAACCACAGCCAACAGGTTCAGGAATTCCAAGATCCCTGATTGTACCCTCGCTTTGCCCACTGGAGGGAAGGGACGGCTGGAAGACAGCATGGTGGGCAGTCTGTGGCACAGTTTGCAAGATCTTTTCTGCCCTCTCTCTCCTCCCCAACTGGCGTCCCAAGGTTGTCCCGTCTACCACACAGAGGAGAAGAAAAAAAGGAACGCACACCAAGTTCCAAGGCCGTGTACCCTGGGCAGGCATGTCACTCTCCCGGCCTCTGTTTACTGAGAGTGGACTAGCCCACTCCCAGGGGACCCCCCGGCTGGGACAGGCAACCCGTGTGGCATTCTCCTCCCGGAAGAATTCACTGTTGAAAAGGACTTCACAGAGAGGGCGATGCTTAACACCAGTGGGTTAATGGTGAAACGGGGGGGGCGCTCAGGAGTTCTTGTTTGGGTCCCCATCCTAAGGCAGGAAGCACTCTCCCGGGGACCTTCCGCTGGGACTGACCTCTTCAGTGACGACCGAGACAGCAGCTGCGCAGCCTGGTTCATGGCCCTGACCCAGGCGTTCATGTCCTCCTGGGTGTCGGCACTGAAGTAGTAGGTCCTCATGCCCGACTGCTCGGCCTGAGAGCCCCCGGCGGAGGTGTGATAGATGAGCGCTCGCATCCCCAGGTGCACAGCCTGCAAGAGGGAGACGGAAACCCGGGACAGAGAGGTTAGCACGCCTTTCACCTCCAGGAGCAGAAACAAGGAGACACTGAACCCCGTTCTCCCCTCTTCCGGACTGAAAGCCCCGGCACCAGCCACTTGTTTCCACACCTGGAAAACGCCACAGCTGGAGTGCCCCCTCTCAGTGCAGTCAGGCCCAGGGACCGCTGTGCCTACTCCCCCACGGGAGAGCCGTGCAGGGGTTACCTGTTTCTGACTTATCTTACTCAGGCGCGTAGGGAGGGACACGCACCCAAGGCTTACGTGAGAAAGGCTTTAAATAAACCCTCATTCCCTGGAAGCCGATTCTCGGGAATCCCTGTTTTGGTTCTTCTGAAGCACCAAACAATTACTGGAATCGAGTCAAAACTCAGCCGCAACAGCAGGCAGCTGGGTGCAGCTCGTCACTGCGCTTTGCGGCTTGGGCATGAAATGTGCTGCGTGCCAAAGAGGCTGCTGTTCTGGCTCTCCCAAGAGGCACTACAAAGCTGAACAGAGCGAACATCTGACTGAAAATCCCTGTGTACCTACTATGTGCTAGGAAGCCTCGGGGTGCTTTCACGGGTATCCTTGCAAAGAGCCTGTGAAGAGGCATCAGGAATGACCTCTGAGAAGCACCTGGGACAGTTTCCAAACCAGGGGCAAGAAATGTCCTGGACCTTCAGGCCATTGCCTATGGCTGGAAGGAACGTGTAAGATGGGAGTGGCTAAAAACGGGCTGAAGAGACAAGCTGGGGCTTTGTAAACCAACACTGGGCTTTAGGCTGTAGGCAGTGGGGAGCCACTGAAGGGCTTATGGAGGGAGCACCACCTAAAACAGATGTGCAACTTAGGAGCACTGCGGAGGATGGACTGGAGACTGCAGAGGGGACCGGGGGCTGGAGCCAACACTCCGGAGCACTGGCTATGCACTAGGCACTGTTCTGGCAGGGAGTAGGTTACCTAGGGGAGGGGTGATGGCTGCTGACACAGACCAGTGGCCGCAACAGGGGAGAGGAAGAGATGGATGTGAAAAAGACGCAAAACAAAATTGAAGTGGGAGAGGAAAAGGGCAGCTTTCATGTTCTCTTCTTATTCCCTAATAACCCCCAGGCTGATGATGCAGAGTCTAGAATATCAGCCCCAGGAAGGTGAGGACTTTGTCCTTCGCACTGTTGTATCTCCAGGATCTACATCCTGCCAAGTGAAACCACGGACAGACAGAACACAAGATGGTGGAATATAAATCGGTGAAAACCTCATCTCTTGGCTGGCGTTCAGCCAGAATTCTGAGGGGGTCTTAATTTGGGGGAGGGCACATGAAACCTTTGACAGTTTGATGAATCCTGTGAACTCTTCTCAGAATGCTTTTAAGAATACAATTAAAATAAAGGAAATATGTTATGCTGAAATATAGTTACCAAATATTTTTAACTATTGTGAGGTAGTGATACAGGTGCTTCTTTAATAATATACCATAAAGCAAACGTAGTAATAATTACTGTCATTTCAAAGTAGGGATGCTCATAAATGATATCTCAAGATATTTACATCAATTATAATGTGCCGTGAGCATCCTTCTGATTTCTAGTGGTGACCAAGGCACAGGTGCTGCTGATACCTATGAAGGCCTACTTCCTTAACCAAAGGAAACGCTATAGGTTAAAAAGGGAAGATACGATTTATCCACTGGCACTATGGGGTCTGCAGACTCAGGTCAGGTGCCCTTGGTCTTGAGAGAGGGAGAATGGCTCAAAGGAGACGGTGAAAGCATTTTCCCAGGGAAGTTCCTTGGACCCTGGGCTGGGTGGGGATGTTTTGTGCTCCAGATCCTGGACCCGAAGGGCCAAGCTTGCTCAGAGGTGACCAACAGGCCGAGGGTGGCCGTGTATCCAACAGATCTTTGGGGAGGTGCCCCAGCTGAGCCAGCAGAGTAGGGCGGATGTCTCAGAGAGCCTGGCTTGGCTCACCCTGCAGATCTGGCTGTATTCAGGGTCCATCTAGCATCTAGCATCCCTGGTCATGAGTAGGGGCTGCCAGGCTGCAGGCACAGTTGCGGGGAAAGACCAGTAGAGAACCATAAAACCTTTCAGTCTGTGCTTATCTACCACTACAGATAAAGCTGAATGATCTCAAGCAAGGTGCCCTAGCAACACTCAGAGAATTCCAGCTCTGGAAATAGAGAAGAACTGACAGTAGAAACAGGCATAAGGCTCTTGACACCAAATACTGTCCATTCTTCAGTATGCCCAAGAACATGGATCCTGCCCTACCCAGGGGACACCCCCTCTGACCCCTAAAAAGGACAGTCGGGGAAAGAGATGCTGTAACCCAAAGGGAAAGGGTACCTTTTCATACTCAGGAAAGCACAGTCCTTTCTGGAGAACCAGCTGAATCCCACCAGATCTGCCGGCAGTAGCTTTTCTCTGCTCTCAGACCCTAAGGGTCTCCCTGAAAGTCCGCCCCCACCCCCACACCCCGCCCAGCACATGCATGTCTTCCGTCTCCCAGACAAAAAGATTTTTCTTAGTAGAGTCTAAGAAAAAAAATTTAAAGAAAAGAATCTGACACATAAAAGATGTTTTCCTAGAATCTATTTTCACAACTCCTCAGAAAGTGTTAAGATGGAATATAAATAGATATAAGTTATTTCAGAATATTCCAAATGCTACCCGCCCCCCCCGCAAAATCACTTACAACATCATTACCCAGATTGCTTGCCCCAAAGCAACACTTGACCCTAGGAAGGAAGGTTTTCTGAGCAAAAGACCAGCCTGAAACCTATTGAACAAACTGGTCTCAGAGCCCACAATAAGCAGGAGAAACTTCTGAACGATTAAAGAGAAGAATGTTGCTAAAACAATAACAATGAACATTAAGTCTAATCACCTCGAATCCCTGACCATGTGCGTGCAGGAGGTAACCAAAATAAGAGGAAGAGAAAGAAATTGCCTTCCCTCCCTGGAATTCAATTGAAAGAGGACATAGTTCAGGTTTGAGGTCTGTCTCCATCATCTTCCAGCCCTGTGACTTTGGGCGAGTGTCTTCAGCGCTCCAATCCTCATGTCCCTGACCTATAAAATGAGGCTAATAATACTGACCTCACCAGCTCCCCCACAAGCACTCAGTGAGCCAACATGGATAAAAGCACTTCTCAAATCATCAAAGGTCTTGCAGATATAAGGCAATACCATATAATGCAACACGAAGTGGGAGAGCATCCAAGAATCAAACCACTGCAATTCTGGAGTCATGAGGAAAGTGACAGTCAGGGGAGAGAGACAGACAGCTCACACCTGTCGATGAACAGAGCTGAAGCATAAGCTCGGGAAGGAGGTGGAGGAAAATGAGACTTGACTTTCCAACCACCACAGTGGACCCCAGAGCAAAATGCTGATGCAGACAATCACTTGCCAACGATGCCTTTGGACACTACATACCAACACTTTCCTTTAACCCTCCCAGAGAACAGAAGGTGTTTTTTTGTGTGCCTTCCATGGTCCTTTAACTATCTGTGGCTGGGAAACTTGACTTTTTTTAAAAAAATACATTTTATTGATTTTTTTTTTTTAAACAGAGGAAGGGAGAGGGATAGAGAGTTAGAAACATCGATGAGAGCGAACCATCCATCAGCTGCCTCCCGCACACCTCCAACTGGGGATGGGTCCGCGACCAAGGTACATGCCCTTGACCTGGAACCCTTCAGTCCTCAGGCCGACGCTCTATCCACTGAGCCAAACCGGTTAGGGCTTGACTTTTGTTCAACTCCTCTTTAGTAGCTACTGCCTAGTACTCATCTTGTACCCTCAACATGGAAATAGCCAAGCTATATAAGTAGTGTAGGCAGGAGCCCAGACCCCAGCTTGAATGCATGTCATTGCCTCGTATCCTGAGCAGCGTGAAAGGTGTTCCCTGTGGTTACTGGCACCAGCAGCCACTTGCTTCAGTGAGACTTCCACTCCAACTGCCAATAACGTTTGACCTTCAACCCCTCCACCCTCACCATCCCCAGGAGCCTAAGAAATATCAGCAGTGGAGGAATTGTGGAGGCCACGGAAAGAGAGGGCCTCAAGGTTCCCCAGGTTTGGGCCTGACCACACCTTCCCGGAGCCTCCGCACCGGGCTGTGAAGATGCCAGAGGCTGACAAAGGATGGCCCTCAGTTATCCTGGCACCACGCACTCCACACGGCATGGCGATGAAGGAAATAGAAAAGGGGTTTTACGGGGAAAGGGATTTCCCTAGGAATCTCCAATGATCCAGAAAGTAAACCAAATTTGATTCTAATTGCTTTGCGGCAATATACTAATAAACAAAATGGCCAAACCTGAAAATATCTTCGAAAGGCAGGCCCCCTAACCCTGATTCTAAATTTTCATAATATAATTGATATAAATCCCTTAGGCGGGACCATCCTTTGCACTAAATGGCTGGAGGCTAGTTAGACTGGCTGATTACAGGGATAAGAAAGCAAGAGAAGGGCTGTGTCCAATCTGCAATCACAGGACTAACAGAGAGAGGAAAAGAGGGGTCTAAATATTTGAGCAAGGCTGGGGACTCAGCAGCTCAGATCCAAATGAAAGCGCTTGTGATGTGATATTACTCCTGTGTGAAGAATTTATAACTGTTAACATGAGTGAAACTCTCTAGCTTAACTTCTTCCCCCTCCCCACAAAAAGAACCGCTTTTAATAAAGCCTTATTTGGGAACACAGTTTCCTAGGATGGCGTGTGAGCCCTAGAGGAGAGGGGGCAGTACCTTAAAGGAATACTTGCGACTTATGCGGTCCTCCGGGCCCACCGGCGATATGACGTAGCTGGGCAGAGGAATGCTCCCAAGGACCACTTCTTCTCGGCTGTCTTTGAACGGAAAAACACATCAGAATAGCCTTCTGTGGCACCTCCCTCGGGCTGGTCCACCCCACTGCCCTCGTTCAGGGCTCCTTCTCTCTCCCCAGGATGACTGCCTTCACTGACAGTCCACGCAGCTGTTCCCTGGGACCTTTGACTCAGACAGGGCCCCCTCCCTAAGGGCTGAAACAGGCATGTAAACACACTCAACTCAACTGCTAACTCCTGAAATACAACATATGCCAAGTGCTGCGGGAACAGAGGCAGGGGCGACACACAGTTTGAGGATGTCGAGACTTCGGAAGGTAATATGTAAAGTGTCTTCAAGGATGGGGAAGGGCGTTCTGGATGGAGCAAACCTCACAGGCAGTTAGAGCATGTGTGAAGCATCCTACCTTTCACCTCCATCCTCCTCCTCCTCCTAATATCGTCACACCAGAGGCCACTTCCTAACGACAGTGGTCCTGTCTCTCTCCTACTCAAAGGCACTTTGGACACATACTGCCCACTGGACACAGAACGAAGCCAACTTCCTCTACCCGGTCTCACAGCCCTTACCCACCTCCTGAGCCTCATCTCCTGGTACAGCCTCCATGTGAGACTCACTCTGGCCTCACAGGTCTGTCACTCCACCTACTTCTGCTTCTAGAACTTTTACTCAAGTTATTTCCTCTGCCAGCAATGTCCATTCCCCGCCTTCCCCCTGTCCCCCCAACACAAGCAAAGCAGTACCTATCCTTCAAAGCCCAACTCAAGTCCTATCTCTCCTAAGAAGCCTCCCCAAATGCTCCGACGTGCACTTGACTCCTTACGTCCCCTAAACTGCCTAAGCACTCCGGATGCCTTCTAAAGCACCTATCACTCCCAATCTTGTCTTTAAAGTAGGCTATCTCTTCCTCCACACTTTGAGGCATACCTTCCTTCTCACTGCTGCACAGCCTACCTCTATGTACTGGGGCTCCATAAATGTTCATACGGCCAACTCAATCCACCAGCTGTCCATCCAATATCCCAGTGGATAAATCCAGATAACAGGTTACAAAATACAATGGTTTACCTATACTTCCCACCTCTCCAGATTACGTCAAAGGTGTCCTTGTGTCCTGAGCGGGGCAGAAACGGACACAACTCCAGATCCTGAGACCCTAAGTAGTAGCACACTAGATCCTGTTTATTTTAACTCAATAAATGGAACTTCCAGAGCCGGGACTTGCAAACATGATGTCACCAACCATCCATATATGTAAAAGTGAACAGCTCGGCAGATTAGCAGGTTACTAATTAGCTCAGTCACTGAATCTGGGACAAGCACCATTTGCATCACCTCACCAGCCCCTCCAGCACAGAGCCCATGGTGGCTTGAGCCTCAGCTCACCTTTATAGTAAAACAAGCAATAATCAGCAAGCACAAACCACCTCCTTTTCCACAGCCTCATCCCAGAACTGTCCTGCAAAGCAAAGAAAAGGAATCAGGACAGTGTCTGAGCATACTGTTCCCCTTCCCCAATCTTGACTTGCCCATATTCACTCTCTCTTTCAAGAAATTAATGAATTTTTATTTCATAGACATTCTTTCACTAGGAAATTAAATTTTAGATTCAGTGATGGTTGAGCCCCAGGAAGTTTGTTGTTGTTTTTTTCTTTTCCTGGAAACACATTCATATATTATAAGCATCCTTCTTTTAGAAAGAAATACATGGATTCAAAAATACAGTTCTTCCTTTAAGAATGAAATCAGCTTTTAAGAAAAAGTTTTGTTTAATTAAATGCTATGCTGTAAAATGCCTTCACTTAAGCTGATTAGAAAACTGATTTACACATTATGGAACCAAGAGTTTAAGTTAGCAAATTAATCAATGAAGCAAAGTTCTCATTTGATTAAGTTCAATTCTCCACCACAAGAGACTGATTTTTTTTCTACCGTAAGAGACTGTACTTTTCTTCCATTCAATTAAAACAACCTGGATTTTCTTGCTATCAAATTGTTTCATAATAAGAATCTGACTTTACTCTTCTAAAATGTAAATCATTATATTTATGAAAGCCATTTTAGGTGAATGTGAAAATTTTTAAGAAGACATAATCACAGTAGGAAAATAGTAGTGTTTTAGGATCAGTTTATTCCTAAACCTAGGAAAATTCCAGAGCCTTTTTAGCTGTTAAAATTGTGTTCCTTCTGCAAAAGTTTTTGACAGGTTTAAATTTTTTTAAAAAGCCCAGCTGGCATGGCCCACTAGTTGAGTGTCAACCTATGAACCAAGGGTTCATGGTTTGATTCCCAGTCAGGGCACATGCCTGGGTTGTAGGCTCAATCCCCAGTGTGGGCATGCAGGAGGCAGCCGATTGATGATTTTCTCTCTCATCAGTGATGTTTCTCTCTCTCCCATCCCTTCCTCTCTGAAATCAATAAAAATATACCTATTTTTTAAACTAGACAGTTTCTAAACCTAACAACATGAAGTCTGTTCATTCTTTACTTACTGAAGTGCTAAAAACAAATTTAATTTGCTGAGTTCACACATTTCTTGGTTTTATTTTTTGCATTGACCAGATAATTTCTAAGCATATGATAGTTGCTTTGTTTGGAAAACTCCTCTCCACCCTTCCATACCTGGTTCAAACGTCACTTCCTCTGGGAAGCCTTTCAGGATTCCCCCAAGCACAGCTACATTCTCTCTGCTGTGTCCACAGGGCTCCACACAAACCTCTGTTACAGTCACAGCACAGCCAAGGGATTAGGGGGTGGGGCTTGGGGAGAATTATTTATAATTCCTTCCTTTTCCCTCCACATTTCAAAGGACCATTCTTTTATTTAATGGGCACAGAGATGCAAATGGAAAAAGTCAGAGGGTTAAATTACTCTGGGGAGAAAAGAGATGAGCAGGAGTAAGAAAGCAGAGTGAGAACAGAGCTGTGAGGGGAGGGGTATCTTTAAGAGTGGGGTGGTGCCAGAGGAGTGGTGACAGAAGAGGCTGGAGAGCTGTGGGAGTTGCCATGGGGATCAGAACTGGGGAGACAGATTTCATGGGGACTTTTATGGATTTCTTCTGTGTGGTGTGCAATGTAATGCCCTCCTGTCTTCCCATAAATCCTTTAGTAAAAATTTACATCATTGCTTTTGGAGTTGGATTTCCTTTTTTTTCAGGTAACATGATATATGAGAGAATGTGCTGAGTGAGGGGATGACATGGGAGACATGTGTCTATTTGTGTCTCTCCCTCCCTCATTCCCTCCCTCCTGCAGACCTTTAGTTCCTCAAGGGCAGGAACCACATGTTATTCATCTCCTTATACCTGCTGTGAGAGCATTGAGAAATGGCAGGATGAATGGATGGATGGATGTATAGCAAGAAGAGAAGGAAGGAGACAAGAGGGACATGGTCTCTGGCCCTGGGTGCTCACAGACACTCCATGGCCAGAGGGCCAGAGGCAGAGCAAGTGATGGGGAGGACAGAGATGAAGGATGGCCTCGGGGCGATGGAGCTGACTGGGAGGGCTTCAGTGACTGGATGGATGTGGGAGGAGGAGGAGCTGGTGGTAGTGCTGAGGTTTCAAACTGAGACCCAGAAAAGCAGATTTGGGGGGTGGGGTGGAAGAGGTGAGGGTGAGGAGACGAAGAGCTGAGGTTGGCTGATTTGGAACTTGAGGTGCTAGGGGGCTAGACTGGAAAAGAGGAAAAACAGGGATTTTTCGGCCCAATGATAACGAAGACTCTAACATCAGGAAGGCAAGTGCTGGTGGGAAGGCTGGATTCGTGTTGGCCCACCCACACCAGCGCCTGGGTCCCAGCGCAGCAAAGAGCACCAAGGGCCAAAGTGGGCAAGTGGGTTTGGGGAGGGAAGCTGTAGCCATTGAGGGGCGAGTCTACTCATAAAAACGAACAGCAAATTGCTCAGTGCAGTCAGTGGGCAAAAACTACCTGCTTCAGACAAACTCAGGAATAGAACACTAATTATGAGCCTGTCCCCAGCTCCCAGGAGCCAGGGTAAGGAAAGAAATCAGCAAGAGCAATCCTATCCTCCCCGCCCTCCCTCCTCGGCCTCCTCACCTGCTTGTGCAGCCAGCCCCTCACCACCACCGGAACATTGGGGTTCCTCCGAATGGCTTGGTCCCTCTTCCCAAAACTGTGGACTTTATTGCTGGACTTGATGATCTAGGGAAAAGCAGACTTGAACTCTAGCAGCTGCGAGGATTTAAGGAGGCACCAAAAAAAGCACATGTGTGATGGGAGAGCTGCAGGCTCCCTCGGCCTAACTCTCCGTGCCAGCGCCCTTTGATCAGAAGAACAGCGAGGAGACATGGGCCAGGCATGCACATGGCCACAGCCCTCTAATTAATAGGCGAGCCCCAGACCTGGCAAGCTTCCCATCTGGGTCACAGAGGAAAAAATTTAAAGGGATATTTCAATCAACTTCCACCAGCAGCTGTTGGCCCCAATATGTCCTCCAGCTTTCTGGAAACAAAGCTACTTTTTGGTCCCAGACTTTGCCAATCACCAGCTATGTATCCCTGCTAGCCGGGGGCGGTCTCAGCACCTCTCCCCTGCAAGGCTGGCTCCTTTCCCTGCTCCTCAGTCAGTGCTCCCAACAGCTCGAGCACAGAAACCTCTGGGCCTTACTCAAGGGCCCCCTTCCTCGGGGCCATCTGTCACAAATTCCTCCAGGCCGCCTCTAACACACATGTCCCCTTTCCAAGATACGCCTGGAAAATGAAGATGCATCCAAGGGCCTAGATGCCAGTCCTGGTTCTGTCAACAATCCCCTGTTTTCTTGGACAAGGGACACGCCCCCAACTGGCCTCGATTTCCCGATCTATCGTTGCGGGAGAATACTTCTCATGTGTCTCCTTCACAAAACTAGGGTCAAGGTCAAATGGGCTTCTGATTACAAAGGGGCTTGGCAACTCTAAGAGAGGGGAGAGAAGGCGTGAGCAGCCAGGAGCTCACCTTGGGGCCCGGCTTGGCCTCCACGGTGGACGTGGTCCCAGTTGTGGACGTTTCGCTGACCATGCTGGACGGTCTTTGGTTTCTCTCTTGCTTCGACATATGTGGATTTGGCCTATGAGGGAGATAGGAGAATCTAGTGAGTAAGTGCCAGACTGCGGTAGGAAGTGGAATCTGAGATTTATTCCTGCTTAGAACTGGTTGATGGGCCTTAGGCAACCTAGGACCGACCTTTTGGGGACCACTTGACTCCAGATTGCAGCCTGAGGGCCGCGATGCCCAGCCTACCCACGTGCTTCATGGAATCAAGAGGATGATAGAGGGTCTCATCTCCACAGCATGACACCCCACAAAGGGGCCAAGCAGTCTCCCTGCCTGCTGTCCTAAGGTCCCCACATTTACTCTTACTCGCGTGTCTATGGCAACTGCCTCATCACACGGTCACACACCACTCTTCACAACAAGAGCAATCCATACCCCCCCCCCACACACACACACCTCCATTTCCCTGGCTCACAAAAGAAGCTGCTTATAATTAGTAACAAGAAATCACTTGTGAGCACATCCACACCCCCAGATACACACAGAGACGCACTTACATAAACGCCAGTAGGGCCTGCCTCCCAAAATAGACTACTCAACAAAGAGTCCTATTCTGGGAACACTCTAGTCACCCCAAAATAGAGCCATTGGAGATATTAACCCCTTGAGCCAGGCCTGGAGAGCAGGAAGAATGAAGCATGCCTGGGTCCCCATGAGGACCCGGGGTACATCCCAATCAGCATCCAGCAACATCATTCTTCCCTCTTGCCCTGGAGGACCAGCACTTTAGGGACAACACTCAAGAGACGCCTTGCAGAACCCTTCTCACCTGCCTCCACAGAGCCCCAGCATTTGCCAGTTTTTCAAAGCAGCGAGGCCGCAAATGCCTCCCCACAAATTCAATATTATCCTTGAACGGTTCGGGGCTGATGCCCAGATGCTGCTAACTATGGGACCAGTGTGCCTTCCTCAAAGCGCAAGTCCCAGAGGAGGCTGGGTTTTGTCCACTGCTCTGCCAGGCAACAGGGTCCAGGCGGCTGCAGGAAACTGAGGCTCTTTGCCTGAGGAGTGGAGAAAATCGGATCTGGAGGCTGGGCCAGGACCCCTCAGAGATGGAGATGGAAGATCCAGGCAGGACACAGCTGAAGACGGAGCGCTCTGATGGCCTTTCTCCAGCCTCCCCTTTACAGAGGTGCTACGAGGGAAAATCCTAGTTTCCACCTTAGAGATAAAACAGGCGGCTTCCTTGAAAAAACAGTGCTGCTCGAAGAATAAGCGATCCTTCCCACGCCCCAAGCCAGAGCCCCGGGACCCTGCACCATCAGGGAGGTTCTTCACAGAAGGACCACCAGCTTTCCAAGGGGCTGGGTCCTGCCGGATGCTTGGCAGCTGGAGATGCAGGTCCCTCAGGCAGAAGGCTCACTCACTGGCTCCTTATAGGCTCAGGCACTCACTCTAGATTCCCCGCCTCCATCCCAGCCAGACTTTTGTCACTGCTCCCACTCAGAGAATGTCCCCACACTCAGCCCCACTCTGCTGGCAGAGGCTGTGTCTCGCTGCTGGCAGAGGCTGCGTGCAGCAGGGATCCTCGCCGGCTGCTGGTGGGCAGGGGCTCTGAGAGGCCGCCTTGTCTCGGCCCTGCCTCCAGAAAGAACTATGTCCCTAACGCCTTCCTGGAACCTGGTCTTGCCTGACTTTTCAGATTTCTAAGGTGTGAGTCAAGAAATCTCAGGTCACCTCCGTTATGGCACCCATCTCTCTAAGCCAGGGGTCCTCAAACTTTTTAAACAGGGGGCCAGTTCACTGTCCCTCAGACCGTTGGAGGGCCGGACTATAGTTTAAAAAAAACTATGAACAAATTCCTATGCACACTGCACATATCTTATTTTGAAGTAAAAAAACAAAATGGCAAAAACACCCGCATGTGGCCCATGGGCCGTAGTTTGAGGACGCCTGCTCTAAGCTAGAATTCAGCACTTAATGTGTAACAATGAAAAGGGTTTGGCTGAGATTTTATCAAGTTTAATTTGCTCCCACTTAAGACTTATTCAAGACTTATAGAGAATATTTGAGAAATATTAAGAAAAAAAATCTGAAAGAAAAAAAATCACCATAGTCCCATTACCCAAAGGAAAATCATTTTTCTAATACTTGTTATATTTACTTTCATTGGTTTTTATATACCTGTTTGTTGTTTGCTTGGTTTTGTTTTGTTTTTGTTTTTTTGGGGGGTTGGCTTTTTGTTTTTATATAACTGTGATCACACTGTTTGTGATTTTGCATCTTTATTAAGAAAACTTATTATAAACATTTTCTCCATTCCTTTAACTCATCCACATCATTTCAAATGACTGTACCGGATTCCATCCATTAGATGCAAAAACCACTCTTCCACTGTGGGGCAGAGAAAAGAGGATCTGGATTTGTGACTGCCCAGGAAATCCAGGACAGAGGGCCACTTGGCCATTTCTGCACCTTACCTCTGGAGCGCTAACTTTAATCGTCTTCTTGCATGCCACCCCCGTCTCCTCCCCACACTGGCTTCTGAAATGCTGGCTGAAATGTCGAGGAGCTCCCAGGCCAACAGCACAGGAAAAAAGATGCCTGCCCTGCAGCGCCGGGTGAGTGAGGACAGAGGGTCCAACCACCACTCAGGGAGCCAGCTGCGAACATATTTCAGCCGGAGGAGACGTGGTTGCGGGCCCAACACTGAACATCAGTGAGGGGCAGGGCGGGGAGGGGGGGTGTCGCATGAAGACAACTCCATTCTTCATGCCTACAGAGACCTCTGCTAAGCCACACCCAGAGAAAGCTGGCTTGTAAGGACATATGACTGAGGTCCACACTAAATCTTCCTGCAGGGAGGGGACCATTGTTGTCTCTACAAGTAAAGAGTGTGTCTTCGCCAGGGCTCCCTGGTATCCAAAAATGAGAATATAAAAAAAAAATCTCAAAAACAATTTTCTCACTTGGCTGAAAAGCTGGTTCTGTTGGAAACTTCTAGAGGGTGTTCACCACACCGTTTTAAGCAACGGGAACATCAGTGGCGCCCGTGTGAAGCCTCCAGAAGAGACAACACTGAAGGGATCATCACTCAAGTGGAAGTACGCCTTCTGGTACATTTGCTTCAGTCAGTTACATCTTAGGGTGTGTCCCCACTTTATTTTTAATTTTTTGTTAATCCTTACCTGGGGATATTTTTTTCCATTGATTTATTTTATCTTATTTATATAATTATTTTTAGAGAGAGAGTTAAAAGGAGGGGGAGACACACAGAGAGAGAAACATTAATATGAGAAAGACACATCAATTGGTTGCCTCCAACATGCGCTCCGACAGGGGCCAGGGATCAAGCCTGCAACCCAGGTACGTGCCCTTCACTGGAATCGAACCTGCAACCTTTCAGTCTGCAGGCCAATGCTCAGCTAGGGCGGGATACCCCCTCTTTAGAGCCTGGTGGGAAGACACTGATTTGTCCTCAACTCCTCAGACCAAAGTATACTCCCGGCAAGTTTCACCCAAGAACCCTCCACGTCCCCCAGAGAAGTGCATGTGCCCTGAGCTGAGCAGCTGGGAAGATGGCTCGGTTCCCAACAGCCTGCCCTTAGGCACGGGAGTCACAGATCTCTGGAGAGGAGACAAAACCTTGCACATGCTGTGGGGAGGCAGACTCTCGTGTCATTAAATAAAACCTATTAACTTAAAAGCCTGTTTGCCAGGTTTCTGAGCTATCTGGATTCCCAAAGTACAGTGGGATGAGGTGAACAAAGACTTTTTCCTGGATCTGGGCTACACGAATGCCGGTTATTTTGCTGGAAGGCTCTGGGCTGAAGCTCAAAACAGTGAGCTGGAGTTGTAACTCAATTGCCTCCCATCTGAAGGGAACAAATGAAATTAGGACCAGACAACACTCAGTCTGGAGAAGCTCAATAGGAAAATGACTCCATTGTACTCTGCACTTCCTCAAGGATGTGTCAGGTGAGCCTGGGCAGAGAATTACTCTCTTGTCCTTCCGTTTCTCTGTCAGTAAAAGGAGCCGCTGCTGCTTCCTACGTATAAATGCACACAACACTGACAGAGGGGGCAGGAAAGGGAGGCTCTAATTCGGAAGCTATTTCTTTCTGTTGGGTCTGAACTTAGGTGGGTTTGGTTGATGGGATCCTCAGCTGCCTCTCAGTCAACACTGAGAAGAGGAGCAACCGAAGTGGAATCACAGCAAGACCCTTCCCTACCTACCGCCATCACAACAGGTAGGTCACCAACCCTTAGGGGCAGGTACACAAGGTCAAGCAAGCAGAGGGGCTGGGCTATACTTGTCCAGCACCTACTATGTGTCAGGCACTTTGCCCACATTATCTCCCTTGACCTGCAAAGCCAGTTTTACCATCTCCATTTCATAGAGGAGGAAACGGAGGCTCATAGATACATGATTTGCCCAAAACAGAAGTTGGACTCCAAAAACCTTGGGCCAGAGACACCAGCCCACAGCCAAGTCCCCAAGTCTGACAGAAGCAGGCTTTTGCTCTTCTCAGCTACAAGACTAATCCCCAAACCCAGAGGATCCTGGGATGCTGGAAGGACCAGGAGCCCAGAATAACTGGGTCTCAACAAAGCTCTGCAGCTGACGACTCCTCCACCAAGTCACATCGCTCCTCTGGGCCTCAGTTTCCGTTACTGTAGAATGGGGTGAAAACTACTCTTATCTCACAAGGCAGTTGTATGAATTGAAACACTTAGAAAACCATGAAGAATTACTCTAAACGAAAAGCAACTTGTGACCGTCCCCAGTGGATACCCCACAATTTAAATCTTATTTTTTATTTCCAAGGCACTTCTCTCTAGAAAGCTCAAGATGCCAAAAAATTAACTTCTGAGCAACGATCATTTCCTATAAATGCCCCTATAAACACTTGATGTGGGGCTTCTTTAAAATGTAGTAGCCTTGTGGCTGGGGGACTGGACTCCCATCCTGTCCCCGGGGGAATAATAATGCCAGGAGTCTTCAAGGTGAGGATAGGAGGTTAGAAAGCTGTGGGGAATCGGGAATCTCTTACTGAGAAGATATCATGAGATGATACCTATATTCCATTAATTCCTGGAAAAATAGGCCCCCAAATTCATGCTCTGTCTTCAAGGATCCTACACAGAGAACTCAGCTAAAACTATTGCTATGAAAGGAGGCACATTCAAAAACAACCAGCAAATTTTTTAAGATGCTGACACCCACCACCTAAGGGGTATGGAAAAGCAAGAATAAAAGGAAGTTCTTGTCCCAAACAGGCAGACTCCTCCACACCCCCTCTTCCCAGAGAAAGACACACACAGAGACAGACCGCCTACCCTTACTGTACACTCCCAACACCCTGGGGAGCTGTCTGACACGGGTTTTCATTCAGCAGCTATGGCCTCATTACTCAACTATGGCTTTGTGTGTTCTTTCCCCTTCCCCCACAATCCTCTCTGGAACACAAGCTCCATTTCCCTCCGCCTCTCCACCCGGGGAGCTGGAAACCAGCCCAAACAGCACCCCTCATCTGTCATGAAAATAATCCAGTGAGTCTCTGGGCTCCCCCCACCCTCGCTCCCCAAACCCCAGCACTTCCCTGAATTCGGCCTGAGTCCCGCTCGGCCAAATGACCCTGGGCCAGTCCCTTCCGCTGTCCAGGGTGCACGTCTGTCTATGGGAGAACCAGACCTTGACCTCTGCCATTCCTCCCGCCTCTGCTCTGCTGTTTCGGACGTGCTGCAATGCTAGCAAGAGCCTCTGGCGAGCCCTCTCCGGCCTGTCTGCTCCTCCTGGCTCTCCAGGCAGCCACTTCTCTCCGTGGGAAACAACCTTTCTAATGGAGATCTGGGCACATCCCAGACCAGGGGAAGGTAAAGGAGAGGACAGGGAAGTCACAGGAGGAAGCAAAATGCCTGTTTGCAAGCGGCAGCTTCCTTTCCACACCCAGGGAAGCCACCATGCAGCATTTTCACCCAGCACAGACAGAGCCGGAGACACGGTGGCCGTGTGGCAGTGACTGCAGCCCGTGCCAATGTTCCTCGCAACATCAACATCAAAAGCCAAGCCAACACCCAGATGTCTGAATGAACTAAGGACACTATCACCACCTCTTCCCCTACCTGTGACTGTCGCCAGTGCAGTCTCCTAGTCCTAGACCAAGAAGGAAAACTGAACAGTCTAAGTTTCTGTATCTGCTTGCCAGGTGTTTCCCTTTTTCCTCCTTTTCTCTGCTGTCATGGCAACCAAATGCAACAGGCAAAGCCAGCCCAAGACTGTCAGTCCAGAGTGACGAGGTAATGGCTATACAGCCACAGAGCAACACGTAGGCCTCACAGCCCAGGGCTCAGCTGATGAGCAGCAGGACAGATTCTGCCTCCCTGCTCCATAGTACACCCCCACCCCATCCTGTGCTCCAGTCTCTCACTATCAGCTTTTACCAATTTGTAACTGCAGGAGGGAAGGGAGACAGCCATCTCCCAGCAGCAGGAGATACCCCACCCCCAGGCCCATAATCGGCACCCACCTTGGAGAGCCTGCCCTGCAGCCTGCAAAAGGAACCCCCAGAGAGGTCAAAGGTAAGGAAGGTAATGCTTACCTTCAGCAAGACAGCCTTTTAAGTGTTATTCTCCCAACACCACTCATAACATTCCAGGCGATCCCAACTTGTAGTTCTTTTCCAAACGATCCAATGAGGAAAGAGAGGGCCGCTCGGACCCCAAGGGAAGGAACAAGCTAAACTCACTAGGATGCCCTGAGAGGCAGGCTAGGCCAGAGTCCTCTCCTTGTTAGGAAACTCCAAGGACATCTTGGGTGCCTGGCAGCTGGCTTCTGAGCACAACAGCAGGCATGTGAACTTCCGGAGCGCATACTCTCTCAGCGAGGCCCCCCCTCCACATCAAGAGCTTGACAGAGCCTGGGGATCAGCGTGCACAGCCTGCCGTCAGTCAGCTGCCAGCGTCAAGGCTCCGGAATGCTTCTCTCCTCTTCACCGAGAGCTGCAGAGGCGTCTGTCAGCGGCTTCCCGGGCAGACCAGCACCGAGGAGAAAAAGGCTCCCATGCAGATCACCAACCACCAAAACCACAACCTGGAAGTTCCTTGTGCCAAGGCTTACCCCTCCAGGAGGGCCCCTGTGTGTGGCCCTTTAAGCCACAAAGGGGCAACCACAAGCTCCCAATTTGAAAGAATCGCTGAGAATCAGGAATGAAGCTTAAAAAGAGGAGCCCAAATGATCCAATCACTGGAAACGAGGCCCTGCAAAAAGGCCTGCTAACGTTTTCTGAAGAAAAGACTACCAAGGAGGCTTAGCGATTTCCAAACAAGCGTGAAGTTATTAGATCAAATGTCATTACAATTTGATACAATTACAATGAAAATCTCTCAGCAGCCGTCCCCTACTTAAGTTACCACATCAAGGCCCGAGCACAGCCAAGGAAGGGGACTGTCTCTTGAAGATCACTGAAATGACAGGCAGTATGTGTAGTGGTCAGAGGCACCGCATCTGGGGCCAGACTACCTGGATTCAAATCCTAACTCTCATTCATTGGCTGTGTGACTTTTGGCAAGACTCTTAACCTCTCTGTGCCTCAGTACCCATGATAATAATGGTATCTTCCTCAGGTGACTGTTATGGAAATTAAATTCATATATGTGAAGCACTTAGAAAAGTACCTGGTAATAAACAGTAAGGGCTATACGTGTTAGCTATAAAATGATAACAGTGTTATCATTCATGAAAAAGCCAACTCTTAGACTCTAAGAGGCAGATTATGTCATTTAATGTTAAAGATGAAATTCCAGATCCTGAAACAAAGGATGCTGGAAAATCTCTTTCCTAGAAAATTGTGACTGAGCTGAAATTGGCCTGCCTGTAACTTTTACTCATTGATCTGATGCCTGCCTTTGGCAGCCACGCAATCAATGTTCCCCACTTCCACTAGCCAGTCCTTCTTGAAGACTTACAGCCCATCCTCCTTCATCTTCTCTCCTACAAGCTAAACATGCTAGGCCAGGGCTTCTAGACCACTCACCATGATGGTCCCCCTCCTCAGGGGAATCTCAATTGCTCAACATCCTCTTGAAATTTATTACCTAGAGCACAGAGTTTATGGCCTGGCACAGTGGTCGGCAAACTCATTAGTCAACAGAGCCAAATATCAACAGTACAACGATTGAAATTCCTTTTGAGAGCCAAATTTTTTGAACTTAAACTTCTTCTAATGCCACTTCTTCAAAATAGACTCGCCCAGGCCGTGGTATTTTGTGGAAGAGCCACAGTCAAGGGGCCAAAGAGCCGCATGTGGCTCGCGAGTCGCAGTTTGCCAACCATGGGCCTGGCATATCCTTGGAGCTCCATAACTTGAAATGAACAAATGAAGTAGTCCACAATGCCACGATACACCAGAACTATTCTCCCCTTTCTTTATACGTTGTACTTTTCCTAATGCTGCCTGGGCTTATATTAGTTTCTCCAACAGAGATTTCCACATGCCTGTCGGCTTGGGTGTGTAGGGGTGTCCCCTGGGAACAAGGCTGGAAGACCTGTTGAGTGACAATGAATTTGGTTCTGACAGTGAACTCGGTAGCATAACAGAAAACACTCTAGTCATGTAGTAAACTAGTCATGCAGCAAAAGAAGCTTGTCAGTGACAGATTTGAAAGGTCCTGCTTCCCTTAATAAATCTTGACTGTGGATTAAGTGTAGTCATTGGTGCTGACCAATAAATATTTCTAAATTCTAAACTAGTGGCCCGGTGCACGAAATTCATGCACGGGAGGGGGGGGCGGGCGTCTCTCAGCTCGGCCTGCACCCTCTCCAATCTGGGACCCCTCGGGGGATGTCTGACTGCCGGGGGTTGTCCCGGTGGGATTGGGCCTAAACCAGCAGTTGGACATCCCTCTCACAATCTGGGACAGCTGGCTCCTAACCGCTCACCTGCCTGCCTGCCCAATTGCCCCTAACCACTCTGCCTGCTGGCCTGCTCACCTCCAACTGCCCCCCCTGCCGGCCTGCTTGCCCCCAACTGCCCCCCCTGCCGGTCTGATTGCCCCCAAATGCCCTCCCCTGCCAGCCTCATGGCCCCCAACTGCCCTCCCCAGCCAGAGACCCTCCGCAGCCCCGTGCCTGGCCCGGCCAGAGGCCCTCTCCGCGGCTGGGTGCAGAGCGTTTGCTTCATCGCTGGAGCGACGATGCAAGCATTCCGCGCTATGGGTGCCGCCATCTTTGTGGCAGAGTGATGGCCAATTTGCATATTCCCTCTTTATTAGATAGGATCTCTTCCCAGGTGCATGGTAGAAATGCACTTCCCTGCCCCTTTGAAGTTAGGTATGGTCATGTGACTTGCTTTAGCCAATGAAATGTGAGTGAAAGAGCCAGTGCACAATTCACTAAAGTTCCCTTTGGCGATCATGAAGCAAAGAGATGGAGCTTCCCTCAGTAAAGGTGACAATTAAGGTTTCTTTCTTAGTAAAAGTGAGAATAAACCTTAATTGCTTTAAGTCACTGAGATTTTGTTTCATATTGTTATCATAGCAGACCCTAGCCTATCCTGACTAATTCTGTATTACTGACACAGTAACTAGAATACTCAGACCTATGTCCTTTGGATCCACCAAAACATAGCTTTCACATTTTCTTCTCCATGCTTCTAATATGCAAGATGAAAAAGCATCTTTTAGTGGGCATGCACCTGTTACACCAACCAGCCAGGTGAGTTCACCTGCCAACAGTAGGGGAGATGTGTTATCTGTTCACATCAGTAATACTCTAAAGGAAGTCACAATGGAGACCTTTTTCTTTCTTCCCATAGAAAAAGAAACTGTTTATCTGATTCAAAGCCCTCTAAGATTATCACTGCAGCCCAAAGAATGATGGGTATCTGGAGGAGACTTAATGATGAGTGTAAGAATCTGGGAATAATTTAGGAGGGACGAAAACCTGAATCAGAATCACCTGAAGGTGTGTTAAAACTCAGGTTTCAGGGTCCTACTCCAGAGTCTCTGATTCAGGAAGTCTGGGGTAGGCTCGAGAATTTGCATGTGTACCAAGTTCTGCTTCAGAAACCACACTTTGAAAACCACGGCTCTAGAAGGATTCCCACCAAGAAACCAGGGTGAAGGCTTTGCAAGTAGAGAAACTGTGGCCCTAACAGATCCTCTTTGAAGAAGAAAAAGAGCCCTATTTTCCTTTCCACCCAACATAATCTGAGCTGATGTGTGAAGGACAAAAATGGTCCTCACCTTTCTTTCCTCCCCACACAACACACTACACAACAAAGTCAAGCTCCTCTTTACAAGTTTATAACAGTCATCTTATTCGTTGGTACTTTTTAAAAATGGTTTCATGCCTCACTCGCCCTCCAGAGCAGCGGTCGCCAACCTTTCGGACCTCACGGACCACCAGTGTTCTGCAGACCACCGGTTGGCGACCGCTGCTCCAGAGCTCCACCAGGAAGTAAATCCGAGTGTTTCAGGAGGAAGCCATTTAGATAATGGGCTGCAGCCTTCTCTCCAACCTTGTCTCCACACTCCCTTTCCCAAACCCCCACTACACATCCATTTTCTCACCCTCTGACCCCACCAAGACTGGTCACGCTTCCTTCAGCTGTGAACCACCCTCATACACGTGCACACTGATTCTTACTTATCTAAATCCTCCCCCTTCCTCCTGTTTAGGGCCAGGCACTTCAATAAAGTCTTCCCTCTCTTTCATCCCCATCACAGACAATCCATCACCATGTCCTGTCAATGTTACCTCCCAAGTATCTCCAGAATCCATCCAGTGCTCTTCAGTTTTCACTCTAACTCAGCTGGTACAGACCCCTCTCTCTACACTCACCCTCTCTGCCCTCGAGGGCTTTGTCCACGTTGTTCACGTGGGACTGGACAGGTCTCAATTTAAACAACAGACCTTCCCAGGATGGAGCGGCCTTCCACGATCCCTAAGCCAGGTTAGAATGGTCTTTTATCAACTCCCATTTAACCCTTTGTTTCCTTGGTCATGAACATGGATCACATTTGTGATCTTCTGTTTGATTATCTATCTTCCCTATTCAGCCGTCAGTTCTTCACAAGACAGGACCACATTCGCCTTCCTTGCTGCTGTGACTGCCGTCGGGCATCGCCCCTGACACAATGTAGGCATTCAGTAAGTATTTAGTGAGTAAGTGCAGGGATCACCACATCAGCTCATAGGAATCCTCCCTTCCTCTCAATGCCTGAAGCACTTTCTGCCTCCTTGAAGGAGTGTCTGGCCACACCGGTGCACCCCCACCACTCCAGATAAGCCAGCACTCCTTAGGACAGCCAGGAAATGGACTCTACAGGGAAACAGTGACCCTTGAAAAGAACATCCTTTCCTTGGAAACGGAAAGGAATTGAGACTAACTACAGAGATATTTTGGTAGAATACAAGAGGCTACCTTCCCAGAAGTAATCGGGGGACAAAGTCTTTGTTAACATGAGGAAAAGGAGGTATGTGTGACTGAAGTACTCAGTGATAAAAGTCTGCATTTTTCTAGACGTTGGTAACTTCCCAATTTAAGCATTCTGATGGATTCCCTATCCAGACCTTTCATAATGACAGGTGCCCAGGTCTCCAGGATGCCTAAGAAAGGGGGCTGAACCCAATGACCTCTCAAGAACTTCTGACCTGCAGGGTTCTATAAACAAATTCATTCCAAGCTGGAGTTCTTTACACAGCAATTCTTTCTCAAATTAGAAGACAAGATAGTCTTTGTCTTCCACTCATTCTCTAATAGTAATGCTTTCAGAGTCAGGCCCCAACCCCACAGTTTGGCCATCATGTCCCCTAGGCCACCAGCATAAAAATAATTTAGCAAGCAGCATCTGACTAGGGCAAGGTTAGACCTGACTAAAGAGATCAAGCTAGAATGACATCTGGCTTTTCTACTTCTAGCCATGCAACTTGGGGCAAGTGACTATTTCTCTGAGTCTCAGTGTCTTCATCTCTAAACGATGATGATGACCTACTCCTCAGGATTACCGCAGTAAATGAGGTATGCATGTAAAATCCCCAGCACAGAGTAAACATGCAAGGAATTACTGTAATTCAGGCGTCCTCAAACTATGCCCCGTGGGCCACATGCGGGTGTTTTTGCCGTTTTGATTTTTTACTTCAAAATAAGATATGTGCAGTGTGCATAGGAATTTGTTCATAGTTTTTTTTTTAACTATAGTCCGGCCCTCCAATGGTCTGAGGGACAGTGAACTGGCCCCCTGTTTAAAAAGTTTGAGGACCCTTGCTGTAATTATAGAATTCTAATTTTAAAAGTTCTGTAAAATAATTATTCTATGCTGAAAATACTACAGAGATAACATGATGTTTGGAATTTGCTTCGAAAGAATCTGGGGGGGAGTGCATAGATGAAATAAAATCAGTTGTGCTTTGAAAATTATTGAAGACGAGCAATGAATATATTGGATTTATTACTGTATCTCTCTACTTTTGTATATGTTTGAAATTTTCTATAAGAGAAAGTTTATACGTGTTAGTATCAAGGGAAATGCTGTAAAACACGAATACTGATAATTTATTTAAAGACCATATTTGGTCTAGGCCCGTGGTCGGCAAACTGCAGCTCGCGAGCCACATGCGGCTCTTTGGCCCCTTGAGTGTGGCTCTTCCACAAAATACCACGGCCTGGGCGAGTCTATTTTGAAGAAGTGGCGTTAGAAGAAGTTTAAGTTTAAAAAATTTGGCTCTCAAAAGAAATTTCAATAGTTGTACTGTTGATATTTGGCTCTGTTGACTAATGAGTTTGCCGACCACTGGTCTAGGTGATTGAACACAAGAAAAATAACTTGAAGGGAAAAAACAACGACACATAAAGCCAACATATCTATTAGTTTCTCAAACAGAATTGTTTTCTTGGAACAGAACGGCCTCCGATGAGAAGGGAACACAGCCACCTGCACAGGGTCTCTGCCTTCGTGTTTGGTTGAAGAACGCATCCTGCTTGGGCTGCGTGTGCCTTTGAGGTAGATGGCCCTGGGTGGGAGACCCATCTCTGAGCTCCCCCGAGGCCCTGCTGAAACGGGACAGAGGAACAAGAAAGTTCCTGTGTTGGGAAAAGCAAGCATGAGCTCCAAATGTCCAGGGTAAATGGGTGTCCCCGTCCTCCTTTCTTCTAAGCCCTGGCTTTGGGCTCTTACTTAAGGCTTCCTTTAGAGGCTGGTTCCGCTCAGTCTGAGGTGTATTTAAGGTGCTTTCACACCAGATGAATGTGTTAGATGTCACTTGAGGAAAAGAATTAGTTCAAGGGAAAGAGAGCTTTTAAGGGGCTCTGACAATACCAATCACAGGCATCCCCATGTCATCTCCCCCTTCCACCTCTTCCCACTGAGAGAAGTTCAGAGACTGCAGAACAAAGTTCTCCCATTTCACCAACCACTCCATGCCCCTCTAGCTGAGAGAGAAAATAGTCCAACAAGCTTTGTTTTGAGCAAATGCCTTTAAGCTCCCAAGCTCTGCCCGGGAAAGAGAATATTTAAAGTACTTACTCTTCTTGAAGAATAAAGTCACTGTTTTCTGGAGAAAACTGCCCACTCACAGGATGCCTGAATGCTGTGGTCTGCTGGTTATGGCTACGGAGACAGAAAAGGAGATAATGAAGGAACAGTCATATGAATGAAAAGGATTATAGACACAACAGGTCAGGAATGTCTGAGGACGCCTGATCATCACAGACGCCTCCCAGGGTGAGAAGGTGGGCCTTTCTGCTGAGAGGCACTGAATCTTTTTACAACCCAGCTGTATTCAAACACCAAGAACTTCCGGCTGAGCCCTCGCCAGGTAGCTCAGTTGGTTACAGCATCGTCCCGATACACCAAGGTTGCGCGTTTGATCCCCAGTCGGGGCACATACAAGAATCAACCAATGGCCCTGAGCGGTTTGGCTCAGTGGACAGAGCGTCGGCCTGTGGACTCAAGGGTCCCAGGTTCAATTCCGGTCAAGGGCATGTACCTTGGTTCGGGCACATCCCCAGTGGGGTGTGTGCAGGAGGCAGCTGATCAATGTTTCTCTTTCATCGATGTTTCTAACTCTCTATCCCTCTCCCCTCCTCTCTGTAAAAAATCAATAAAATATATATTTTTAAAAAGAATCAACCAATGAATGCATAAATAAGTGGAACAAACAAATCTGTGTTCTTTCTCTCTCTCTCCCCTCCCTCCCATCCCCTCCCTCTCTAAAATCAATTAATAAATAAAAATGCTTTAAAAAAAAAAAAAAAAAGAACTTCCAGCTCAGGTGCTAGAGGCCACCTAAGACGCAGGGACTTTAATTCTAGGGATGTCTTGGCTCCAGGAGAGCACTGCATCTCAGAGAGACATTCCACGAAGCACCGACTCCAACAAACGGAGCGGCTTAGCAAAAAGTTGCTTCAAGACGGCACGAGCTAAAACAAGAATGAAGGAAAGCAGACGGCCCTTTCAACAGCTCCCAAAACCCATGAACCAGGGAAAGAATTCTAAGAATTAACCACCCACCCAGAAAAAAAAAAATAACTATCTTCTTAAAATTCTTCTCCCTACTACAAAATGTCTTCACTTCAGTGATGGATATAAATGTATGGGCATGTCTCTGCAACATGACCTGCACGATTTCAACACTGCAGAGTTTCTACCACCCTTTTGAAGTTAGGAGGGATCAGCTTCCACGCCAAGCTGACAGGCACAACCAAAGTGTGTAGGTGTTTTGTGTATCCACAAAGCCTGCCTGGTTCTTTGAAAGGAAGGAGGAGCTGGCTCTAGAGACCGCTGGTTTGTTCCCTGAATAAACTAACCTAACCTCCTTTTTAAAAGTATGATTTGTTTGAAAATGTTTCCCCCAGTCACAAATCAACCCTTTGACAAATTTTAGAAAATATAGACAGAAAAAAGGTCACCCATGATCTCACCACCTCGACATATACCTTTGTATATGCTCCTTCCTAGCTTTTTAATTTTTTTCCTTCTATTAAAAAAAAAAAAGCTGTGATTTTACTGCATTTAGAAATCTGTATTCTGCTTTTATCACATCCTATGAACACAGAAATTTTCCTGTCATTAAGACTTCTTCATTTGAAACAGCTGAATAATAGTCTCATCATACAGATACAATTTTTTCTCATATCGCAAATTGTTCAAAAACTATTTCCTGGCCGTGTGTGTGCCATGCTCTGCTTTAGATGCTGCAGGGACAAGTGAAACCTTACCCGACAGCACTTTCGCTGTAGAAAGATGAACATTCTTCTAACGCTGGACATTTCAGGCACCCTCCCTGCCCCACTGTTATAATAAACTAGAGGCCTGGTGCATGAAATTCATGCACAGGGGATGGGGGCGTCCTCAGCCCGGCCTGCACCCTCTCGCAATCCGGGACCCCTCGGGGGATGTTCGACTGCCAGTTTAGGCTCGATCCCATCTCTTGCAATATGGGACTGCTGGCTCCTAATCGCTCACCTGCCTGCCTGCCTGATCACCCCTAACCACTCTGCCTGCCTGCCTGATCGCCCCTAACTGCTCGCCTGCCTACCTGGTTGCCCCTAACCACTCTGCCTGCCTGCCTGATCACCCCTAACTGCTCACCTGCCTGCCTGATCACCCCTAACCACTCTACCTGACTGCCTGATCGCCCCTAACTGCTCACCTGCCTGCTTGATCGCCCCTAACCACTCTTCATGCCTGCCTGATCACACCTAACTGCTCGCCTGCCTGCCTGATCACCCCTAACCACCTCTGCCTCAGCGCCCCCCCCCCCCCAACGGCAGCTTTGTCCAGAAGGATGTCTGGAAGGTCGTTCGGCTGTCCGATCTAATTAGCATATTACACTTTTATTATTATAGATACATCTTTGAGTATAGGCTTTTTCTGCAATTCAAATTATTTCCTTGGCTTAAAGTCCCAGGGGTAAGATGACCAGAGCATGGTCTTAAGGCTCCTAACACAGATGGTTAACATGTTTTCACTGTCAGAGTCCATCCATCATCTCAGTTTGTTGGTATTAAAGTGTTAGCCTCACCTCCAAGTTGAGCACTGAGCCAACCCAGAAACTAGTAGATTTAAATGAGCATAGCATAAAGGTTTATAAAGAAAAAAATCTCTAGGCCTACAAAGTTTTTCTTACTCTGCCCTGGAGCCTGGTTAGAGCACCCTGCGTGCTGGTGTCTGGGGTAAGCTGGCACTGAGGCTAGAACAGCCTAAATCCCAATAAGCCAAAGGTGAAGCAGGCAGAGCCAGGCTGCTCCCTGGTCCCAGACAAGCCCTTAGACTCCTATGCCCTCATCTGGCAGGCAGCATCCTGGTCTTCCCAAGACATGAGCATCTGAATAAGGGTGGGAAGCAGGCTCCCTTAACTAAACCTGTTTCAGAAATCCTTGCACCACGTAAGAGAGCCATCTCCATTCACCAGGGAATCTGGAAACACAAGCTCTAATCTAAGCCTGCCTCCTTTCCACCTGCAGGAGAAAAAGGCCCTGCTCATAATGGGAATAACAATAAAGAAACACCACCACTATCCACTCTCACTGCTTAAGGGTTCTCCAGTCCTAAAGCCTTTCCTTACCCATCTCAGCTATTAACACCGGCCACCCCATCTTATGAATGAGGAAAGGTGTCAGAGAGGTTAAGTGACTTGTTCAAGATAACTTCGTCAATCTGTGACAAGACTGGGACATGAGTCCAGGTCTTCTATTTCTAAATGGCATTCTCTTTGCATGATAACCTGCTGTCCCCTTCCCTTAGGAGTCTGTGGGGCTGGAAGCTTCCTGGCTGGTGATCACCCCTAAGGGTGACAGAAATCCCTAAAGACAAGGCATCAGGAAAATAGCACCATCCACTGCTCTCCCTGTCCTTCCCTCCTTCCCTCCTTCCCTCCTTCCCTCCCTCCCTCCCTCCCTCCCTCCCTCCCTCCCTCCCTCCCTCCCTCTCTCCCTCCCTCCCTCCTTCCCCTGTGCCAGGGCCAGGGTCTGACTGACAACACCAACGTGGCTCTCAGTAGCCCCCAAACAGCCTCTGGTCCTATCACAAAGTCAACTGGGTGGAACTCTGGTGGAATCAGACAAGAGCAAATCTTCTATGTGCTTGGAGCAGCATCCAGCATCAGCAACCACTTCACAGACACCACACAACCTTCATAGCAACTCCTGGGCTCCCCACACCCAACCTGTACAAGCTTGACAAAGCCCAGAGTCTTGGGTAAGTAAATCCTGAGCTGAACGGCGTAGGCACTAAGATGAAGTTTACATTCTAACGTTAGAAGGAAGATAGTTTTTTAAAGTGGACAAAAATACAGCTGTCATTTCACCAAATATAGAGGTAGCTTCCTAACGTTTCCTCCCTAATATGAATGCTGCCCTTTTTGCCAAAAAAAAAAAAAAAGGTATCAACCACAGCATCATTAGCATCATTCCCTGCATTTACACGAAGCCTTAAGTGTAGTCACATTCGTCACCGCATTGGACCCTCCCAAGTACCCACTGAGTTAGGCAGGGCAGGCATTTTTATCCCCATGTTACACAACAGGAAACAGGATTCGGGTTATGGGATGGTATTGAACACTAAATTTAAAGGGGAAAAAAGAGACTCATATGTTGAGAAAAGAGATGAACCAAAGTAATGCCTCCGAAATACTGTTTAAAATTTGATCATTTCTGATCAGACTCACCCAGCTTGCTAATGGCAAAGCTTCCGGTTCAGCATTTTTAGAGCAAAGGAGGAAATTTAGGTCCTTGGGCTATTTTATTTCATTTAATCTTCCCAAGTACCCTGTAGGGCAGGCTGTGTCTCATCACACCACGCCACGGGTGAGGAAAGGGAGGCGCGAAAAGGGTAGAGGACTTGCCCACAAGGACAGTCAACTCCTGCGTTCCTGCATCTCAGTCAACCTCCTCCCGATCTCTTTCTGCTACTCCAGACTCGCCCTTACAAACCAAGGCTGCCTAGTACATGCTGGAGCCCTCCACCCCTCTGGAGATTGCCAAGTGTCCTCACCTTTCCTGGTGTCTCCCCACCCCTTGGCCCAAAAGCCCCCCTCCTGTCCATTTCCTGATTTTCTAAAACTCACGAAGGATCTCATGTACTATAACCCTGTCGCAGGACGCATTTAGCAGGCACAGACAAATCCCCCGAAATACCTGTTCTTAAACCTGAATTGCCACCTTGCTCCTTGGTAGTGATGGAGATGGCCCGGCTGGAAGCCAGGTGGCTGGTCTCAGGGGAGCACAGAAACTCTCTCTCCTCCATACAAGGGCTTCAGTTTCTCGTTAGGCCACTGAGATAGTTAACTTGGCAAATGAGGCCAAACACAGCCCTCGCCTTTATTCTTCTATCCCGCTCTTCTCCCAGGAACAGCCCCTCCGCGCTGAACAGCAGCCAGTCTCGCCTGGGAGAGGACCAGGCAGCAGGATGAAGGTGGCAGGGAAGGATGATCCCCGAGAAGGCGGGCCACAGGTAACCATCCACGTAAACCAGCACGTCTTCACAGGCCCCGGGCTGGGAAGGGCTAGGGTTAGGCCCTGGAGAAGCCCGACGGCAAACACGAAAGAGAAGAGAGTGAGGACCAGGGAGAAGTGGAGACCGGCTTGAGCTCAGTGTAAGGAAGAGCCCACCTGCAGCCACAGACGGGACCAGTCCAAATGCACACGGGTCCTGTAGTTTCTTGCAACGTTTTTGCAAGATTGATTTTCCATGCATATAGACTTCGACTACAAGGTGAGCAGTGACTCAGGTTGGTTAAGCCTAAAGGTTCCAATTCCTTAGCATGGCAATTTGGGGGGCATGGCAAGAAGCCATGGGGTTATGTGAACGGTGCTGGGGAGTGGAGGTCAGAGCCCCCTGGTGCACCTGGCTTTCTGACAGCGGTGGTATTGGTACGCTGAGAGGGGGGCAAAGCTGCCCTGTCAGCTTTAGCTCTCACCTGACCCAGGTTATAAAGAGAAGAAAGGGCTTCAGATGTCAGAAGAGCATCCGGCCTCACAGCCTCAGGAGGAACTCTATCAAGGCTCTTCCCATTGGCGTGCTCGGCAGCATGTGCCACGCTGGGCCTCCTGGCTCCTCGGTGTGGCCCCCAGAATAGTGCAGAAGATTCACCGAAGCTGCTTTCAGCACTGCCTCCAGGCTAGTTAAGGCACTTACTATCTTTGTTCCAAAGCCCAGTGACTCAAGAAAACCAAGGATTCTGGGTAACCTAATGTACTCTTACCTTAGGTCCCAAAATCAGTAACTGAAACTCCAAGAACAAAACGAATTGCCTCCCCATCTTCTTCCGTTTCCACTTGGGCTACAGAGTCAAGGGATACAGCAGCCAACCGTTGAAACCGCTTTCCACATTTCTTAAGCTTCTTTTTGTTTTATTTTACTTAACACTTTTTTCAAAATTGCTCGTTTAGTGCAAAGTGTCAACATGGTTCATGTGGCATTTCCTGAGAACCCTACCCAAGTGGTCTTCGGAGCTCACACTATTTTGAAAATGTCAAGATTTTCAACAGCTCGCTGCACACGCGAGTTAACTCTGACAGGCCCTTCTTCCAGAAGCATGGGAATCAGGCCTTGATGAGCCAACACATGGTCCCCATACTCTCTCCAAGTGGAAACACAATACTAACCAGCCTCCTTCAATATCTGCCCTGAGCAACAAGTCAGCCCAGAGCCGTGGAGTCAGAAGATCTGGGTTCAAACCAGAGCAAGCCACTTCACCTCTCAGCCTCAGTGCTTCCATCTGCAAATAAAGAATAATAATATCCGCCCGGCCGACATGGCTCAGTGGTTGAGCATCAACTTATGAACCAGGAGGTCATGTTTCCATTCCCGGTCAGGTCACAGGCCCGGGTTGCAGGCTCAATCCCCAGTGTGAGGCATGTAGGAGGCAGCAGATCAATGATTCTCTCTCATCATTGATGTTTCTCTCTCTCTCTCCCTCTCCCTTCTTCTCGGAAATCAGTAAAAATATATATTTTTTAAAAAAGAATAATAATATCCTCCTAAAAGGTTGTTGTGAGGATGAAATGAGGAAACATACATTAAAGAGCCTTGCACAATGCCCGACCTACAGAAGGTATGCAATGAACATTTGCTAAACCTGACTGTGCCTTGGTTATGGTAATGGCTACTGGTGCCTAAATTTTTACAGGGCAAAAATAGAACGAGCCTCCTCCCCCCACTCCCTCCAAACCTGATACTCCTCCTCCAGGCGTCCTTATTTCCATTCACAGCATCAGTCCAAGCTCCTAACCTTGGCTTGGAAGATCCTAGATGACTTGACCCCTGCCTAGCTCCACCTCTTCTGTATCGCTCTCCTCCTTCCCCAGTCACACTGGCCTCCTTTCTACTCCTTGAACGCCAAGCTCTTTCCAACTTAGCAACCTCTGTACCAGTCGCTGTCCTTTCAGCCTGGATGCTCTTTCCTCCCCTCTCATGACTGGTTCCTTGTCATTCAGACTCAGCAGAATCATCACCATCTGAGAGCCCTTCCCAACCACCCACTGAAGCAGGCTCCCAGTCACGTCACAGCACATCACCCTGCTTTAATTATTACTAACTGTTCTTTTTCTTACCTAGAAATGTTTTTGCTATTAGCAGTCTCCCTGACTAATGTGTGGTCCCGGAAAGCCAGGACCTTGTCTGTCTTTTCACTGCTATCATCAGTCGACAGCAGTGGGTGGCACTATTCTATCTGCGGAATGAGTGAGTGAGACATGACCAAGGAGACTCCGACCTTAAAGTGAGGCCATGCCTCCCAACAGGCTCGCTAACCCCACAAAAGTCTGGGCTCAGATAACAACGAGGCAAGAACCTCAAAGGTCAGAAGCCACAGAAGGCAGTGGCTTTCTGCTCTGGCTGCCAGAGGAAGGAACAAGGAGACGCTGACATGCCAAGAACGCTTCGTCCTTGGCTCCCTCCCAACTGTTACAATATAATTTGGAGGCATTAGCCCTCCTCTGCAACATCCCCCACCTCTGCCAGGGAAGGCGAGTGCCCTCGGAGAGAATCAAAGAACGGAATGCAAACACCAGAGAGGAAATTACTGAGCGATTAAAAACACATACAAGGACAACACAAACATTACCTGGATCTCCCTTTGGTGAACTGGGCGAGTATTTGGTGTGAAACCTACAATTTGGTGACTTGATTATATACTCTCTCATAATGCTCTCTACTTACTTCAGGTGTGTTTGTTCTCCTCCCCCCTCCCCTATCTCCAGCAAGATCCTAAGTGCCTGGAGGGCCGGGAGCAGTGCCTCACTTGTTTCTCCTCTCTCTCCCGCAGCACAGAGCAGTGATACCGTGGAGCAGGCACTTGAACTCCTTTATCTCAACAGCCAGAGCACAAACATACATGGCCTTCGGGGAGAGGCTGTGCAGAACCCATCTCATTTTCTGAGGTCAGCAGCCCCGACCGATCACAGATTCCTGAGAGAGAGCGGGCGAGGCAGGGGCCCACGGGCCCTGATAAAGGATCCTACACCCAGGCGGAGACTCCACCAGCCTTGGGGTGCATGACGCAGACCAAGGAAGAGCCTTCCCCTCTCCCACCACACCTGACGCAGTCGCACACCCAACTAGGCAGAGACACTGAAATCCAGCCAAACCCCAGACCCACCACCCGGACGGCCAGTCTGTAACTGTTCTCCTCACCCAGAGGTGCCAAAAGGGGCAGAGCCTGGCACAGACGGGGCGTACGAGAGTCGCAAAATTAACTGAGATAACGTAAAGCTCTCACATCTTATAAAGAGGGAAGTTCTGTCCTTTCCAAACTCCGAATTCAACCGACAGAAAGCCCTCTATTGCATTAGGCTCTCCAGGTGTTTTCAGATCCACTCTATGGCCAACGAAGTTCCTAAATCACCCCTTCTGACTCAGTGACCCATGCTGCAAACCTACCTGCTTCCCGAGTTCCCACATGGGGCCCCGGTACTTAGGGTCGCTACTTGTTAATAGGATGTTTTAATTATGGCTTCATAGGACCTCGATAATCATGAAAAGATTAAAGGCAAACGCCTGATAGAATGAGGAAATCAAACCCAGATAGCCTCCCCTTTCCTAAAGCTCTTTATAAAATGTGTCAGGGAAGCAACGTAATAGGAGCTGAGGTACAGCTTAATTACTACCAAACCAGTCCCAGCACCCCCGTGAGTAGCCTGCCTGTGTCTTGGTTTCCTCATCTGTCCAAAGAGGGGTTAGTCTCCCCATGTGGGGAGGCCACCCAAGGCCTGCAGAGCATGAACCCCCAGATCAGAGTCCGAAGTTCAAATCCCAGCTCTGCTGCACAATGGCTGTGAATGACCCTGAAGGGGTTAGTGATCTTTCTGAGAGTCGGTTTCTTTATCTGAAAAAAAGAGAAGACCATTGCAACCTGACAAGATTGTTTGAAGAGTGCCGGTCATGTGTCTGGCCTACAGCAAACACTCAACCTCCAGTGCCTGTTAGATTTTTCTTGTGCTAGCTCTAAAACTCTTCTCTCATCGAGTTGTTTTATTTTCTTCCACGTTGCCAGTTGCAGTATCATTAGCCCTCCACAGAACAGCAGCTCAAGAACACATTCTTCCTTTTGCGTTAAGGCACAGCACAGGCCTCCTGTTTAAACTTCTATTTAAAGAACTCGCCCGCCCGGCAAAGTAGCTGAGGATCAGGAGGCGCCTTCCTTCAGCCACACCTCTGTCCCTCACTGGGCTGGGTCCCACGGTTCAGAGAGTGTGGCCCAAGAAGAAAAGCCTGCCGCCAGGCTGTGCGCAGCTAGGAACGCACACCCTAGAGAAGTTTTGAAACCGCACAGACCTCAGAGAGCACCCAGTTTTTTGCTTCTGTTTAATACGCTTCAGTAAGTGAGGTTCGTTAAGTGTCAAGTGAGAAGGCTGGACCAGGTGATCTTCTAGCTACAACGTCTGAAGGTGCTGAGGTTCGTGTCAGACTCCTGCCAGAGCCACAGACCGAGAGGTTAACAACACTACACACAAGTGACAACACACAGGAACCAGGCGGGCAGCTGACCTCCCCCGTGCCACTTGCCAACAGAATATCCTTTGTAACGACATCAGGGAGGGGTAGCTGATGATACTTTTGTCCTACTTATTCCCAATTAAAGCAGATTATTGTTTCTTAACTGTAGGCACTCCCAACTAAGCCACAGAAAACTCCCTTTCTCTCCGTCGTGACTTGGGTTTTCAGGCATCAGACTACACAGCAGCAAACCGAATCCTTCCGAAACCAGTACAGGACTAACCTGCTCTCCTGTTCTCGCTGGGAAAGGCAGCAGACACACTCTTTCCTTGAGCTTCATGTTGGCCTGATGAAAACCCCAGTCCAGGTCAGACAGGGGGGGAGGACCTGGGCCTCTGCAGAGGTAAAGCGCGGGCTCCCGGTCCACCTGCTTGCTTTCAATTTCGGTTCTGGAGCAGCTGCCTCCCAAGGTGTTACACATCTAGCAGCCACTTGCTCCTACTCATTCATTCTGTTTCCTCCCCGCCCCTGATGCAAAATCTGGCAACGGTGCAGGAACTCAGTTCCAGCTCTGAGTCACCACCCCGCGGTGGCCCCGCGGAGCGCTGCTGGGGGTGAACTGCGAGGCAGGTGCTGTGTGTCTCCAGCCGTGATTCTTCTGTTCTTTGAGACTGGGGTTGGCTGTCCCTCTAGAAATAGGACATAAGAAACACCCCACCTAACAAGGAATTGCTCTGTTCTGCTCTGCCACACTGGCTGAAATCCACCCCACGGCAGAGCCTTTGATGGAGATATGACGGCTCCCATATCACTACAGGTGTAGCCCCCCCTTTTCGAAAGGTCAAGGTACACCTCTCACTTTTATGAAAGACCGACATTAATTAGTACCTGTTTCTGCTAACTGAAAGAAACCCAAAGAGGATGTTTGCTTCTACGGAAAAAGGTGAGAAGCAAAAATAGCGTTCAGCATTTGTTTTGCAGGGAGATGTTACAAAGGCAGCACGCGCCCCAAGTGAGAACCTGTGCTGTATTTCGACTTATATTGTGCATTACTGCTTTTACTATATGGTAGTGCTATTTCAGGTTTTATGTGTTATTTAGTACTAGAGGCCCAGTGCACGAAATTCGTGCGGGGGATGGGGATCCCTCAGCCCGGCCTGTACCCGCTCCAATCCAGGACCCCTCGGCGGATGTCCAACTTCCAGTTTAGGCCCGATCCCGGAAGCTGAACATCCTTCTTGCAATCCAGGACTGCTGGCTCCTAGCCACTCACCTGCCTGCCTGCCTGATCGCCCCTAACCACTCTGCCTGCTGGCCTGATCATCCCTAACCACCCTCCCTTGCTGGCCTCATTGCCCCTAACTTCCCTCTCCTGCCAGCCTGATCTCCCCGAACTGCTCCCCTGCCAACCTGATCGCCCCTAACCACCTCTGCCTCAGCCCCCGCCACCGTGGCTTTGTCCGGAAGTAAGACCAGACGACTGGAAGATGTCTGGTCAACCCCATCTAATTAGTATATTACCCTTTTATTAGTATAGATGATTTGATAAGTTATTTGGGGGGGTCTTGGAACACCCCAAAAATTTTCCACATAAATTAATGGTAATTACTTCACTTTACACTATTTCATCTTACAAAAGGTTTCATAAGAAAGCTCTACTCTTAGAGAGCAGGGGAAACCTGTATTTCACACAGTGAGGGCCAGGAAGGGTTGAGCAGTTAAAAGCCACTGTACCTCCTCCCCCTCGTAACAATCTATGGCTCTTTCATCACTGTTTGGGATGGTTAAGGTCCAATCAGCATCGACTTAACCCTGTGGCTCTCATTCCCAGAAAAGGCCTGGAAAGGAGAAAGTGAGAGGGATCAGAAGGTGAAACTAAGAAACCAAAATGCCTTGACTGCCTGTGGCTTTATCGCCACAGCCTAGTATCAACACTGTGGCTCTTTGCAACCTAGGTCTAGATGCAAGCACATCGCAGATTTTCACAGCTACATTCCAGGGGTAACATAGTGCCTGGCACACAGCAGGTGCTCAATAAATATTTGTTGAATGAAAAAAAAGACAGGCAAATTTTATTCTGAGTCTACTTGGAATGACAGGTTTACTAAAACCTGTACCAGCATTTTTTCCCTTTTAGAAAGCTCCACCTCCTTCATAACTCCTACTGCTGCCTGTAGTGAATGTTCTACGAGTCTCTAAATGCTCAGGTGATTTGCTGTGAAACTAATAAAGCTCAAGTTCTAGGGCCCTCACTTTCACAATCCCCTTCTGAGGCCTCTGGAAGGGTCCTGGCAATGTGTCGGCATACCTTCTGCAACTTTATACATTTTAAAAGAAGTCCTCCCAAAATACATAAACATCAAGCGCCACAAAATATAGATCTGCATAGCAAAATGATCACGCGCCAGCCTGACATGTCAGCCGAACAACACTTGTTTTAACCGCGGAAGAGATAGCCCCAGCCTGCAGACACATCCTCCTCAATCACAAGTCAACTGCTGTCAAGACTGGAGTAGGTTTGAGAACACAAACTCCATTCGTCCAACATGTATTCAGCCCTATGATGTGCTTAATACTCAGTGCTTTGGGGTAAAACAATGTTTAGAACATAATTATCCCCACTGAATAGGAACTTACAATCCAATAGACTAGACCAGTGGTCGGCAAACTGCGGCTCGCGAGCTGCGGTTTGCCACTCTGCTGACTAAGGAGTTTGCCGACCATTGACCTAGACTCTCGATTCCAATAATTACAGGCTGTTGTTGTTCCTTGTGATTAAGCCCCTATCCCAGTGGTCGGCAAACTCATTAGTCAATAGAGCGGCAAACCGCGGCTCGCGAGCCGCAGTTTGCCGACCACTGGACTAGACTAACATGGCCATATACAGATACAAATAAATATGTATTTTACATACTGAGCATAAAGACAGGTGTGGGCAAAAGTAAGTTTACAGTCATGAGTACACAAAACAGAGTTTATTCTTGTATTATTATTTATTGTATTATTTTCCATATGAACAAGTGTAAACCTACCTTTGCCCACTCCTGTAATATCAATATACATAACTACAGATCAGAGGTGTCATCATAGAAAAGTAAAGTAAGGCACACCTACTTGCTAAGTGTCAATCTGTTAGCTCCCACAACCCTAAAAGGTATGTCATTTTACCTTCATTTGCAAACGAGGGCATTGAGGCCCAAAGGAGTCAAGTGCCTTCCCAAGGTCACATAAGCAGTAAGTGGCAAGGTCAAAATTCACGCCCAGATCTGCCTGACTCCCAAGTGTGGGCTTGTTTATAGTGACTACACTTCAGCCAGTGGCCAGTTGCCCTACAGAACCTCCAAAATGTCTGGGGAGACCCTCATTGCTGGTTTCAGGGGTACAGGAACCACATTGTGCACCAGCAGAGGTCGGAAGCTTCCAAAGCCCACACGCCTGGGAGTGGAGGAACAGAAAGTGCCATGAGCTTACTCATCAGGTGGATAGGTATTACCTTTGTTCACCAAGCAACACCCTAGCAGGAATGGGTGACAGCCACCTGGGAGCCAGAAGAGGCCACGTGAGAGGCTCCCGCCCTGCGGCCCTGCCTCCACACTTCCTGGTCCCCGCTGCCGAATCAGTCATGCTGGGGCAGAGCTCCAGTCCACTGTCTCCGTCACACACCCGTTCTGGCTCCTACAGCCTCCTTATCGCTCACCACCTCCCTATACCCTTGGCTCCTGCCATACTTAATTATTCACGAGTCCCCAAGTCACCCTGTCTTCCTACCTCTGGGCTTGGGCTCCTGCCATCCTTTTTCCTAATGAAGTCTGCCCGCCCAGCCAGTGTGGCTCAGTGGTTGAGTGGTGATCCATGAACCAAGAATAACCAGTTCGATTCTCAGTCGGCGGGGGGGGGGGGGGGGGGGGGGGGGGGGAGAGTACATGCCTGGGTTGTGGACTCAGTCCCCAGTAGGGGGCATGCAGGAGGGCAGGTGATCAATGTTTCTCTCTCATTGATGTTTCTATCTCTCTATCCCTCTTCCTTTCTCTCTCTCTCAAATCAATAAATAAAATATTTTAAAAAATAAATTAAAAATTCTGCTCAGCCTTCAAGGCCCCTCCTCTTCCCAGTGGTCCTTCCCGATCACTCCAGGCTGCTCTGCTTTTCTTGGTCCTCTGCACTCAGCATGGAAGGCTTACACTCTTCATACAGCAACACTTCCCAGCAACTCTTTGCATTTTACCTCCCAAAACGAAGCACTGCGTGTTACAGAAGGGCACAGACTAAAAAGGCAGAAGCTCATTTCTTGTCTCCAACTCCGTGTCCATCTCAGAGGCAATGCCTTTACCAGTTGCTCGTGAAATTTTTACGCATTTAAAATTTTATCTATACATCTTTTTGGGAAAAAAAATTACGTAAATAAAGTAAGACTGTATATATCATTCTACCACTTGCTTTTTACGTTACACATCTTGGACTCTTCCACGTCTGCATGCACGGATGAACACAGCAGTCTCCTGCACACACAGCTCTGCGAGGACCCCCAGGCCAGACCAACCAGAGGGAGATGACCTGGGAGCCCATCCCAGGTACTAATCTTCACCAACATGTATCAGAGATTTCAAGTTGATATACTCGGGGGACGGGGGGGGGGGGGGGGGGGGGGGGGCGGGATTCTCAAAATTAGTTTTATTTGAGCCATATACATTTTTAAAAATTGAGCCAAAGTTTATAAATAGGAAAAGTTCCTATAAAAATCCAGCTTATCTTGGAAAAATGAAAACTGGCAACACTGGGACCCCATGAGAGGTGGAATGGCACCTTCAGCTCACCTCAGTCCCCACCGCTCCCTACTGCTTCCCACGGGTGAGGGTGTACGCCTCGTGCTACTAGTGTTTATCATCACACCTGCCTTTCTAATTTTCTTACCAGAAGAGAAATTTCTGTGCACCGCGATCTCAATCAGAATTGGGAAAACAAAAGATAAACAGAGTGAGCTGAGCATTCCAAAAACAAATTGGAGGTCATAAACACAGTCTGCCTTTCTGTTAACGACGCCTGTACAGACATCTGAGTTTGCAACCCCTGTCTTACACCAACACCACTGAGTCTAGAGAATAGCTTTCCTTTTAGGAAGGAGACCTGTTTTACAGAAAAGATTTTTTACGTCAGAGTAAGAACTAAAAGAAGATGGCAAAAAATAGGCCAAAATTCTCTTTCTCACACAAAGAATCTTAGGAGAATCTTCCCAACAACCATGGAAGTAGGCCTCGCCTCAGCCTTCCCCGACTGCTCTCCTGAACAGGTACGCCCCTTCGCAGCCAGCACTGTTCCCCACCCCCCACCACCACACACACACACAGTGACAATCCAGAGAGGCACCACCAACTGTGCTGTCCCTGAAGAATCCAAAGGTAGAGAGGCGCCAGGCGGACATCCACAGGGTCCGCTGACAGCAAGCAGGGGCTCCTACAACAGAAAAGCACCTGACCAGGTGCCAGCTACCTGGGACAAGATCACAGACCTCCCACCCCAACCCGAAAAATACCCAGTCCACTGTGGTGTTCAGATCACAGACCCTGGAGTCCAGGCCTTGACAGCCGCCCACATCACAGATAAGGAAACTGCTCCAGAAAGCTCCTTCGACGCATTGCCACCATCTTTTAAAAATAACTGCTTGTGCTGGGTATTCAGGAAGATTCTTTAAAAAGCCCACAAGTACCAGACGATCAGACCTGAATGATATTGTATTATTCCCCTCCCCACAACAATGACATAGAACATAGTATATGCATTCTTTCCATTCATGTAACAACTATTTGAGAGCCAACCAGACGCCAATCACTAGTGTCTTGCACTGCCTAAGTACCCAAGAGGGTGGGGGATGTTCAACAGCATAGTCTCTACATCCTGTCAAAGGTCAACAAAAGGACAGAGTTTTTTCAGATTTTTAGATTCGTGAATGAGACTCTGCCTTCTTAATCAGGAGCATAAATTCTCAATCAGTTTATTAAGCCAACTTGAGATCTGCCATCAGCTTGAGACCTTTCATCGTAAAGGGTAACCCTTGCTTTCCAGAAACCACAGGATTAGGAGTTTCAGAGTTGAAAATGGCACTGAGCTCACCTCACCCCATCTCTGTGTTTTACAGATGAGGAAACCAAGGTCTGGGAAGGTTAGAGAATTGCTCACGGTCATAGTTATTACTAACCATAAATTAATGCTAGTTCCTGGAAACAAGGGTTATGAAATAAATCATACATTGTTTTAAAACTAATTTCCTGCCTTAAACAAAATCCATTTCCCAGTGACTAATTTCCACTAACAAACATGAAAAATATATTTGAGAGCCGGGAATCTTTTTGTCCAGTCAAAACACCTTGCACAGAATTCCAGGGCTGTTGGTCTGGATTCAAATGGCATATGAAACACATATGGGGGAGAAGGCCATTTGAAGAGAATGGCAAAGACTGGACAGGTGCATCTACAAGACAAGGACTACCAAGAATTGCCAGAAACTACCAGAAACAAAGAGAAGGGCATGGAATGGATTCTCCCTCAGAGCCTTCAAAAGGAGCCAACCCGTCCAGCACTTTAATTTCGGACTTCTGGCCTCCAGAACGATCAGAGGACACGTTTCCATTGCTTTAAACCACCGGGCTTGTGGTAACTTGTCATGGCAGCTCCAGGAAATAATATAGAATCTGTATTACTTTAGTGGCATTGATTTATTACAAACCCAATTAGTCAAAAGTGTGGAAAAGCTGTCACCAAGCCAGTAGGACCTTGGGACTCACTTAATCTTACCTTATAATAGACAAATATGCAAATTGACCGCACCTTCGCTACGCCCAAGCCATGCCCACCAACCACGCCCACCAGGAAACCGTTGCAGGGACGTTGGGGTGTGGCGGAGCCCAAGGCTGGGAAAGCCTCGGGCACCAGCGGGGAGCCTGCACAGATCACAGGAAACCACTGGGGGTCGGCTCCTGCGATCCTTAGCAGGGACACTGGGTGCAGCTGAGCCCAAGGCCACCGCCCGGGGCCAAGCCCCGACCCTGAAAGAAGGCAGAAGGCGGTGGCCATAGCCAAGGCCTGGGTCCCCGGTGCCAGCAGAAAACTGGTGCAGGCAGCCAGGTGAATGAAGGTCTATTGCACGAATCTTCGTGCAAACGGGCTACTAGTAGTAGTATAAGGTCCAAAAGAAGGGAGGTAAGAAAAAAAAAAAAAGTTCTATTTTGAACTGATCGGACCCCATTCAAATACTGTGTTCACCTCTGGTGACCACACCTACAGGCCAGAGTGGAAGCTGGAGCACGTCTAAGAGAGACAAGCCCCGACTGTGAAGGGCACCCATGGGTCAGAGCCTCATCTCCGAAGGAACTGGGGTTTCATGGCCTGCAGACTCGGGGCGCATGAGCGCTGTCATCATTGCAGAAGGGCTATCATGAGGAAGAGTAATTTGATTTGTCCCCTGAGGTCCAAGATGGTAGGACTAGAATCGGTGGGTCGAGTCACTGGGAGACATTCTCAAAGAATTATGTGTCAACCATGTCACAGCCAGAGTGGCCTCTGAACATCAGACTGGCTGGCTGCCTCCTGTTGGTGGAAGTTTCCAAGCTCAGGCCAGAAAAATATTTGGCAAGATGTTGCTGAAGAACGAACACAAACCCCAGGCCTGAAGTCTGCCAAGAAGGCGTTATGGTCCTCTCCAGCTCTGCGATTCTATTAAGCCATGAAACACACCACTTAGCAGTTGAGTCAAGAGATTTCTGAAATACCCATGTCTTAGGAGAGCATTAGGAGACATTTTGGTGGGAAAACAACAAAAAAGGCCCCGTACAGACCTACGACTTAGAACCGATGCCCATCTCCCAGGAACCTGGCTGCAGGAGCAGGTGGTCAGCCCCATAGTTAGGTCCCTTAAGCCCTTTCTCACAGGAAGTTTACGCTGAGGTTGACAATACCTGTCAAGCCTTTTCTTTTAGATACGCAGTGTGACCAGTCCAGTGTGACCAGTCCCATTAACAAACCACTGGGTCCATTTCCTGAGTACCTGCCATTGGGAGTAACTACTTGAGGTGCTTGCACATACTACCTCGAACGTCCCTTCAACACTGAGAGGGATTATCATCTGAGGGAACTGTGGGTAAGAGGGCTTAAGCCATTTGTCCAAGGCCATACATTTCCGAAGGATTTAGGATTCCCTTTGAAATCCAAGTCCAGCCGAAACCAGTTTGGCTCAGTGGATAGAGCATCGGCCTGCGGACTGAAAGGTCCCAGGTTCGATTCTGGTCAAGGGCATGTACCTTGGTTGTGGGCACATCCCCAGTAGGGAGTGTGCAGGAGGCAGCTGATCGATGTTTCTCTCTCATTGATGTTTCTAACTCTCTATCCCTCTCCCTTCCTCTCTGTAAAAAATCAATAATATATATATATATATATATATATATATATATATATATATATATATATACTAAAAAAAAAGAAATCCAAGTCCAGAAGCCAAACTCTTTTCCTGCATCACGATGTCTCCTCTGCACTGTACTCCAGGAATGTACTGTTTCTAGATTAAATAACAATTCCAGGCCACTGGGAAGCAAACAGGTGGCTTTCCCTCTCTGGGCCTCAGTCCCCTCATCTGTAAAATGGGAACAGGTTGGAGACATGCGCACAGGGAGCCCTTCCAGCCCTGACACTGGGAGCTGCTCGCCTAGGTTCATTTCTCCATGTCGCCTCCACACTGGCAGGGCTGAGAACGTGGTGACAGGGGAGGGGGGGGCACTCTCTAGTACCAACCACAGGGGAGACCACAGCCAGTCCCTTTCCCCGTGCTGCCTCGAGGTCGGGGCAGTAATGGAAGAAGGAAACCAAGACCAGGCACCGAGTCGGCGGTACGCGCTCACTCACAGGTGTGCAGTGTAGAATGACCCACATAAATCCTGACATTTAGCACTTCACTCCATAAACCGTGCTGTGCTGTAAAGTATCCGCACGCAGATCTGAGGGCGGGCGCTGCCAGAGCCCGGGGGACAGCGAGAGGAATTCAAGCGCAGGGTCTGTGTCTGGGAAAGATGGGGCTGTCAGTGGGGTGTGAGAGGTAAGGCAGCCCAGACACATTCCCGGGGGAGGAGCCTCCGGCAGCTGCTCCCACACCCGCTCAGGACCTGCTGCGGCCGCTGTTTCCCAACTGCCCCGCGGAGGGGATTCTAACAGTATTCACAGACCCACCGCACAGGCGCACTGGCCCGGCATCCCTCCACGACCTGGGAAGGGGGGCCACCCCACCCTCAGGGCTGGGGTGGGAGAGGACATCCGGGCAGGGAGGGGCTCGCTCTGCCTGGCTCACTTCTAGGAAAGGGTCAAGTGAGATGGTTTCGGAAACCCCCTCCCAAGCCCATTTCCTTCTCCATTTCCTACCGATGCCCATGCCGGAAGGGAGCCCCAGGCTGAGGAGCACACCAGGAAGAAAGTGCCTGGCCCGCAGGACCCCGAGTGCCCAGACCTTCCAGGGAGCAACCACCGAGCCCAGGCGCAGGATCCCGACGGCCTGGCCTGGTTTTCGTCCAGCATTTCTTTCCTTTTTCTTTTTGGTTGGATGTGGGACAAAGCAGGACGGGAGAGGGGACGGAGCAGGGGAAAGGCATCAAAATGAGAGAAGGAGGGTGGGTTTGGAGGCAGGACTGGGTCCCAGTCACAGCTCCACTGCCAGGGCGGGCTTTGAGCAGGACTTCTAAATGCTGCTTGGCATCGAGGAGGTGAACAACGAGGGTAGCTGTCCTAATCGAGGTCCCCTCTCCCTAAAGAAAACCGACTAGCGCTTCTCATCCTAAATAGAGTGCCCATCATGCCAGTGTGCCGGGCTCCTGGTAGCTCGTGAAAATGTGTGTGGAAGGAGGGTAGTGGATAAGGAACTATCCTATATAATAAAAGCCTAATAAGCTAAGTGTCCGGTGGTCCATTCAACCAATCAAAGCATAATATGCTAATGATATACTAAGGCCACTCAACTGCTTGCTATGACATGCACTGACCAGACACTCCAACGGGTAGGTTAGCTTGCTTCTGGGGTCCGGCTGATTGGGACTGAGCGACATGGGCCGGACATGCCCTGGAGCCCTCCCTCGTCCTTCCCTGGTCCCAATCGTGCACCAGTGGGGTCCCTCGGCCTGGCCTGTGCCCTCTTGCAATCCGGAACCCCTCCGGGGATGTCGGAGAGCCGGTTTTGGCCCAATCCCGCAGGCCAGCCCGAAGGACCCCACTGGTGCACAAATTCGTGCACCGGGCCTCTAGTATCAGATAAAGAGAGATATCTGTAACCATAACTTCAGTGAGCATGTCCTATCATACTCCAGACACTCTGCAGGCACTGTCTCCTGCCTGGTTATAATCCCAGGGGGTAGGTACTATTATCTCCATTTTACAGATGAGGAAGCTGAGGATGAGAACTATTACAGGGTTTGTGCAAGATTACACAGCTCGGTAGGGGCAGAGCCAGGATTCAGACCTAGGTCCTTTGACTCCAGAATTGGAGACAAAGGTTGACATATTCCCCATGCAGGTAACACGGCAAAACTGTATTTCCAAGGCAAGAAGGAAACTTTGGTACAGGGTAAGGGCTTCATAGAAGGAGCCGTTCTTTGGACTAGAGTTTCCATGTTCTGAAAATAAATCACCAGCTTTCCACATCCCTGCCTGGAGGTCACAGCTCCCCGGTGTGGGTCCTCGCTGGAAGCCTGAAAATTAGAGCCCAGAACTTGCTGGTGACCTTTAACCCAGAACGACGCTCACTTTTGAAGAAACGAAAGGAAATCGAAGTGCGAAGCTCCTTGGCTCCTCACCATCCACCTCTCCGCGCACCCCTTACTCTGCAGACAGCCACAGTCTCTGACTCTGAATCACACATTTAAACTACACTTTTCCAGATCCACACTCAACTCCCCAATGTCACACAGTGTCGCCGGGGGAGGGATGCAGACAGCAGAGAGCTCAATGAATCACCTTCTCCGCTAGTGATGGTATCTGATGCATGTTAAACGCTTCCCTGCAAATCCTCAAGTGCCTATTAATCAGTGAACCGAGAACACAGAGGGCGCCAAGGAAAAAATCTGCCATTGCGGGGGATAAAACAAATTGTGAGGCGCCTCCTTACTGAGGCACAGAGACTTCTAAACCCAAGGTGAGGCAGGGACGGTAACCGCCCCGTCACTGGGACACTTGGTCCTCCTGGCCACAAAGCAAGACATTACAGAGCCTGCAACTAAAAGAGGCAAAACCCACCTCTCCCCAGCCTCAGCTGGGCACTGGCTGGGCCGAGGACAGAATTGGCCAAAACTGATGGAAAGAAAAACTTGGAAAAGTCACTTGCTCTTGCAGCGCTTCACTTTCCCCTTCCCTATAAAACGGCCCTAGAATTCCATCAGCGCCCCCCCCCCCCCCGGCTCTCTAGATGAAACAAGGTATGACAAAGTATGTACGTACATGATGGTCCTGCCCCTTCTCATGCTGCAGACCCTCCCTGGGAAAGCTCAGGGTCTTTCCCAGCTCACGCACGGCCCTGGTGACGACTCCTGGGCTGTATGTCCTGCGCTGTCCACTCTCGGGCCCTGGGTCCCTAGATCCAACGGCCTACAGGACACTCAGGGCACCACTGAATCAACACACTGCAAAATGGAACCCTTCCCCGCCCATTTCCCTCCTTTACTCCCCACTTACTAAAACCACCGTCTAGTGATCTTCAACCAGGGGCATGTGGACAAAGAGCAGTGATATTTTTGTTGTCATGACGACTAGGGGCACATTTAGTGGGCAGGGGCCCCAGGTGCTAAACGGCACTGTCCTCCCAAATCGGTTCCTCCCAGAATGCTGGAAGACATCCCTATCTCTTCCCCTCAGTCCCTATCAGTCGCTGAAACCAGCCAACTCTACCTCTACATCACCAACGCAGCCCGCCCTCTCCACCCCCACGGCACCCCCACTCTCACTGGAGTGGCCTCTAGGTCGCCATCCTTTCCCTGTACCCACTCGCCACCTACCCCTGATTAACTTTCGACAGTCCTCCACACAGCTACCTGTAACACCCCTCAACCTACAAACGGTGACTCCTTGCCTTAAGATCATCCAATAGCTCCCCTCACTTTCTGAGCTATTGGATGATTTTAAGGCAAACACCACCCTTTATCTGTTCCCTGCCTCATGGCTCCCCTCTCTCTCACAGATACCCCTGGTGGTACCTCAGTGCCTGTGCACACACTGTTCTATTTTCTTTAAGGCTGTCTCCCTGTCTCTCTGACTAACTTCTATCTATCCTTCAAGACTCAGTGCGAGGGTCACCTCCTCCGAGAAGCCTTCCTAGACGTGAGGTGGAGTTAAGTGCCTGCTGGTGGCCCCTGGGATCACAACAGTGACCATCTTATTCTGATTGTCCTGCTTGCCCTACCGCTCCGTCAGCTCTGACTCTCCAGCACCGTGCCAAGTATACAATAGGAGTGTGAAAAATAGCCAGTGTGTTAGAATTTACAGCTGACAAAGCAGCCTCTCCTGCGATATAATGACCTGGAGAGGTAGTTACTGTCATCATTTCCAATTTACAGAAGAGGAAACCAAGGATCCGAGAGGTTAAGTTCTTGTCCAGGTTCACATGGCTGAAGCCACCCTTGAAACCAGGGTCTCTGAAGGCAAATCCTTTGCCTACTGCCATAACATGAAAGGTTATAGAACAGATATCCAGTCGGGTGTGGGAGGTGTCATAAGCCTGCCTTCTGTAGACCCCGGGGGTAACCTCACCTGTAAAATCTGAGCTCTGGAAAACCATCCACATTATGCAGCTGCACAGCACCACTGGGAAGGAGGGGTGTCACTGTCCTGTGCTCTTCGGGCCTGGGTGGAGGTAGGGTGCGGGTAACTTAAAAACCCATCCACATTACCCAGTTGCATAACATCAGTCATCCCCCATCATCTAGCCTTCCTTCACCCCAGTCACACCATGCAGTACCCCCAGAGCCAGCAAAAGAGCCTGGTTTTACTACTGGAAACAGCCGCTCTCTGCCTGCATGCAGCATGATGGTCCAGGGTGGGTGCAGGGAGAAACAGCGGAGGACTGGAGTAAGTGGTAGCATTTAAAATTGCCTTCTCTTGCTCACAGAGAAGGTGCGTCAGCAAGACTTCTGAGTGGCCGGGAGGGGGCCAGGAGAGCTGTGCGCGGGAGGAGGCCTCCCAGCTGTCCGGCAGTGCCACCTGAAAGGCTGCTAGTTCCTAATTACTCTCCCAGAGTTTTCATGAGCACCTCGCAGATGCCATTTTGCCCCAGGAACATAAAGCAATTAGAAACGGGGTTTCAGACTTTAGAACTCTAACCGCGGCCGCAGTGGAGAGCGCTGCCTTGTGCACACGCACGTTTGGCTCAAATGGGAATTTCAAAGGTGATTAAGGAAATGTGCAGTTTGGTTCTGCAAGCCTCCCACAGGGCCAGGAAAATGATAAATGCTCATTCCGGGGCTCTGATGGCAATCACTACCCACTTCAGCAGTGTCATGGAGATATCACCATGACAACCACCAAAAGGCTTCCTTCCTCCATGGCAAAGACAATAGAAATTTTAACTAAGGACATTCTTTCTTTTTTTCTTTTCTGACCAATGGAAGAAAAACATCAACAAAACGTTACCCAGAAATACATGACCAGGAACACTTTCAGAATTCAAATATACTTCTTGCGTCTTTTCAGACTCATATGACCTGCCCCTACCTTCCCAAAGCCCACCCTCCTGCCCTCAAAAACTCCAATTTTACAGATCTCACAAATTTACATTTGTCTAGATCTTTTATCAAGCATTATAAAACCAGGTAAACACTCCAATGTAATTTTCTGACTGAGAAGAGGATGTTCGTCGTTTTTCTTTCAGTCAAAAAATTCAAAAGGTCTGACACGTTTTTATAAAGTGCTTCCAATAAACTCTGAGACAAACCAAGATTACATGAGTGCCTTTGGGCAGAGGCAGATCTAGATTCGAACGCGTGCTTTGTTTTCCTGGGTGACTTTGAGTTAGTTACTTAACCTCTCTGAGCTTTAGTTTCCTCATCTGGAGGAGAGGAGTACTAATGCCTGCTTGGGAGCACTGCCAAGGAGAAGCGGTGACAGCCGAAACACGCCAACACTTTGCTATCAATAAATGGCGGCGAGCATTATTATTACTTTGCCTTGTTTCGCCCTGAAAGAATTGGGAGGGCCTTGTCCATTCTTCCCAGGAAATGTCTCTGGCATGTGCTGGCTGCTGTCCCTTCTCACAGTCCTAAATTCAAGCTTCCATCCCCTCCCACCTGGCCTATTCCAACAGCTCCTAACGGACTTCCTTGCGTCTAGACTCTGCTCTCTCTAGTTCACCAGCCTCGTGGCCACCCAACCAATATTCTAAATCCAGATACGTGTCGGTCACTTTGCTCTGTATAAACTTTTTTAAAAATCTATTTTATTGATTTTTTACAGAGAGGAAGGGAGAGGGATAGAGTTAGAAACATAGATCAGCTGCCTCCTGCACACCTCCTACTGGGGATGTGCCTGCAACCAAGGTACATGCCCTTGACCGGAATACGAACCTGGGACCTTTCAGTCCGCAGGCTGACGCTCTATCCACTGAGCCAAACCGGTTAGGGCTCTGTATAGGACTTTTATGAAGAAAAATATGGCTTTACTGAAAAACATTTTAAAGGCCTAAATGAAAGGAGAGTTAGAAAACCCCACTATCAAAAAGATGTTGATTCTTCCCTAAATTAATCTATAAATTCAATGTGAAACCAATCCAGATCTCGCAGGATTTTTTTCTGGATCTGGCAAACCACTCTTAAAATCTAAGTTTAAGCGCAAAGGGACAAAAATAGCCAAGAGCATTTCATCGTCGTAGAAAGTGTCATTCTAGATTTAATAATGTTTTTGTTTCAATGGGTTTATTTTGGAGTCGTGTGGTCAATATAGACTAAAATTTAGCAGAAAAATAGGTAAGTGGAGAGAAAATATTTCAATAAAAATACTGACAGGTGGCCTCAGACTAGAGTTGAAGAAAAATGGGTAAGTTTCTCTACCACCCCAGTGTAGGAAGAGGAGGCAGAGGAGAAAAGTGAATTGGGAAAGAGGCAATAATCTTGATCAAAAGCCTAATGTGTCTCAGGCACTGTACTATGTGCTTTCCGTAAGATTTTCATTTAACATTCACCACGAGCATGTAAGGTAGGTAGCATTATTTCTGTTAAAGACTGGGAAAACCTTGGAACGGATGAGTGATTTGTCCAAAGGCAAAGAGCGTGTAAGTGGTAAAGAACCTTGCCCTCTGGGATTTCGCTCTATTCCACACTTGTGAGCTGTTCCAGGCCTGCTCTTAGCAGTCCCAGACGTCAGCCGAGGAACAGAGCGCCCGGTGCCAGGGGTGTCCAGAAAGTGCTGGGGTGAGTGGAGGGTAGAGGGCAGGCACCTGGTAGACCTGATCCTCCCACCCTCACTGCCCACTCCCCCTTTAACCCGGAAAGCACCTGGGCCTTACTTTCAGACAAGCACGCGTGCACACAGTAAGCAGGAAGGCCCCAGAGGCCAGAGCTTGCCACTTCCAGCATGAGAAATCCAGGTCCTGCTCCAAGTTGCCAACCTGATGTATGATGGGGAAAGAACTTCCCACATCTCAGCCTCTCACAGATGTAAATCCTCAGCTTTGCTCTAATTGCTTGACAGCAAATTCTGCGCTCAAGCATACAGTCGGAGCTCAATAAATTTAACTCCGCTGATCCACAAATCCGGTTAAAAAACAAAACACACACACACACACACACACACACACACACACAGGGTCCAGCCAGCCCTTGGCTCAGGTGGAAAGCTGGGGGCTCCCGTGAATTCCTGTTCTGCGAAGGCCTTGTAACTTTCATGAGGTATTTTACTGGGTTACAAGTAGACCATGAAATGCTGGCATCGGCAATTATTCTTGGATAAGTAAAATGGGACAAATTATCTAAGGGCACAGTCAGCCCTCTACATTTCTTATTTCATTCACATTCAATTTAACATAACTATCCATCACCACCCACCCACCTCCAATCATCTTTTCCTTGTAAATAAAGCTGAGTGCAAAACTGTTGTGCACAGCATTGTGATCAGTCACCGCCGGTGCTCCCTGGACAGACTCAAAGGGCAAGTAAGAAACGAGAGGGTGAAAAGCAGGAGGCTTCCAGGAGTGGCTGGACTCGGACACCAGCTCAGTTCAGGGACAAACACTTGTAATGCCTCTCGGTTTTTCCAAAAAAAAATCTTTTATCTAGAAAAAAATTAAAACTAGTTCAGGGGGCACAGCATGTGGAATTCATGATGTTCTTTTTGATTAACCCAATGGAACATGTATTTTATGACATAGTTTATCTTCGGTTCCCTACTTATAAAAAATAATACACACCCCTTAGAGAAAAACAGAAAAACCTAGAAAATTAGATGGCTGAGAAAATATACTTGGCTCTAGGTTCACCAACCAGACAGGCAACTGGGACCTAAATACTTAATTTTGTGCTAAACTAAACCCATTTTTTCCCCAATCAATTCTAGTGAGGATAAAGTAAGAGTTGTATTGGATTTATCTACTATTCCCAAAATTCCACCATTAGCAATTCATTTATTTGGGTAAGTACTGTCCTTCCCAGCCTGGTTTCTCTCTCTTTCTCTTTCTCTCTCTCTCCCTCCCTCCCTCTCACCTTTGAGACATAGTTCATATGTCAAACAATTCACCCACTTAAAGTATATAATACAATGGCTTAGTCACACTTGTGCAACCATACCCCAATCAATTTTAGAGCATTTTCATCACCCTAAAAAAAAACACACCTTTAGTCATCATTTCTCACCCCTCCTCCAGCCTAGGCAACCACTAATCTACTTTCTACCTCTATAGATTTCCCTATCCTGGACCTTTCATATAAATGGAATCACACACTATGTCATGTCTTGCGATTGGCTTTTTCCATTTAGCATAACGTTTTCAAGTTTCATCCTTGTAGTATGCATCAGTATTCCAAATAATATTCCATTTATCGCTAATTAATATCCCATTGTACAGATATACCACATTTTACTTATCTACTTATCAGTTGGTAATTTCCACTTTGGGGATAGTACTATGAATGCTGCTGCCATGAACATTCATGGATGAGTTTTTAGTGGATATGTTTGCATTTCTCTTGGGTATATACCCAGGAGTAGAATTCATGAGTCATATGCTAACTACGTTTAACCTTCTGAGGACCTGCAAACAGGTTCCCAAAGTGGCTGCACATTCTCACCGGCATGTGTTAGTACCTAGTTCCAGTTTCTCCACCCACACACTTACCAGCACTTTTTAATTATCTGTCTTTTGGGATATGAACATCCTAGTGGGGGTGGAGTGGTATCTCATTATGGGTTTGATTTGCACTTCCCTCGATGGCTAATGATGTTGAGCATCTTTTCATCGGCTTATTGGCCATGTGTGTATCTTCTCTGGCCCGGCTTTTCTTTTAAACTGCAAGTACCGCTGGACAGGAATCCTGCCTGAATTCAAATGTTACTCACCAGCTGACGTATCATGGAGAAGTCAGTTAACTTTTATTAACTTCAAGTTTCTTATCTGCAATGCAGAAATAATGCAACTACCTCACAGAGGGTTTAAGAATTGAGATAAGGCATATAAAGGACTTAGCACCCAGCGGGACACTCAGTAAAGGGTCAGCAAGTGACAGCTATTACTAACAACACTCTCGAACATTAACACTTTACAGTCCATTAATTCTTTGAAACAGTTCTATCCCATAAGCAGAGAGCCTAAGATCAGGGGCAGAGAAGCTGGGAGCAGGAGGCAAGAGGAATACAAAAAAGGAAAAAAACAAACAAAATTGCCAGTGGATCATTCTCAGAGTCTTGTTTTAGGAGTCACTGCCCAAGGCCAGTTTGGACCCTGCTCCTCCACCCTTCCAATGATGAAGCACCTGGTTCACTGTAGTAAATCCGTTTCTGTTTAGAATGGCCAGTTTCTCATTACTGCCATTGAACCCTGGCTGAAACAGGAATGAAGAAGTCTTAGGCACAGCTACGTTACCACTACGGCCTTGGACACGCTATGCTATTGAACATCAGGAGATCCATAGCTGAAGTGAACCAAGCGGAACGAGTGAATGGGCAAACAGGATGCGTTTGGGATACACGGGCTCAGCCAGGTGGAGGAGGACCGCCTTCCCAGAGGATCCTGGGAAAGGTGAAACAGCGCTAGGACCCAGCAGCCGGGCTTCTCGCTGCCTCGCCCTCTACATTAGAATATCTTTCCTTTCTTTGTTGCCCACACTCAGGGATTATAGATCCTAGAGAATGCTGCTTTACTTTATTTATTTCTTGAATTCACAGTGAGAGGGTGAAAAGGCCTCCACTTATGCTTTTTGGCATTATAAATAGCTCACAGTGGAGAGAAAGGGGGAGTCAATGGTTCCAAATTCAAAATCAAGACAGGCTGTTCTGACAAGCTCCAAATTACAGAGTGCTCCAGGCACAAATAAAAAGAGACAATTTCGGAGAAATTCTATTTTCCTATTCAATTCCGGAAGAGAGAGTCAGGCCAAGAAAACCCCAACGACCTTCCACAAATTGATTTGGTTTCAGCGGCCCCTTGGGGTGGGCACGCAGTCAGACAACAACAACCCATCCTTCAGGCCTTGTCCTTCTTGCCAGCTCCCTTCCTGCAGAGACGGAAAAGGCACCGCTGCCACCTGCTCCTTCAACGTGGCGAAAAGACAGTGCACGCTCCTCACGCCCGCTGGACGGACAAAAGGGCCCGGCCAGAACTGCAGAATCCTCCCGAAGACCTTGAAGCGGTCACGGTACGACAGGTTTGAGCTTTGCAGTCCATTTTGCAGGGTCTCTCCTGACAGCCCTTCATTGCCTTAAACCATTTTATTCTTTCATGTTATCATTTATCGAAATTATTCACAGAACACCCCACTCCTGCCCCCTCATTCACTAAGCACAAGCAACTGCTGAGCGCCTGCTGTGTACCCACCCACTGGGGTTACAGCCCCTCAAAGCCCCAGACTGACCTTTTCAGGGTCGACCCTTGTAGCTGCTGTGTTTCCTGAGCTGTTCATTTGGCACCATTTTAACAGTAGAGCACTAGAAAATACCTCATTGTCATGTAACCAACAAAAGGGAGTGGTTAGATAAAATACAATGTTTCTACTTGACAGAATATGGTACTGCCATTAAAAACGAAGCTTAGCCGACACCGGTTTGGCTCAGTGGATAGAGTGTCGGCCTGCGGACTGAAAGGTCCCAGGTTCGATTCCGGTCAAGGGCATGTACCTTGGTTGCGGGCACATCCCCAGTAGGGGGTGTGCAGGAGGCAGCTGATCGATGTTTCTCTCTAATCGATGTTTCTAACTATCTCTCTCCCTTCCTCTCTGTAAAAAAATCAATAAAATATATATATTTTTTAAAAGTTTATAGAGAACCTAAGCTTAATAAATGCTTATGTTAGATGAAAACCAAGCAGGACCCACACCGATATAAAACATATTCCGACTACATTTATAAAATGCAAAGCATGGATACAGAATAAAAATAGGCCAAAATGTTAACTCTAAGATTACAGATGACATCTCCTCTGCATATATCTCTGAATATTCCTGTTCACTTAAGAAAATTCAACAAAATAAAAAGCATAAAAATGTTTTTTTAAATCACCTATAACACACCACCACTGTTATCAATATGGCATGCTGTTCATTATTTGTCAGAAAATTCATAAACATATTTTGCATATATTGCTTGCAAAATTTTTAAAGAATCTTTAAAATGGGAAAGAATCAGAAATGTTTTTAAGACATATGAAGATAATGTAATGTTAAATGAGTCAAAATCATATGTACACTATGAATAAAAAGTGCTCTGTAAAAAGACTTAATTTTCCCTGCTTTGTATCTTGTCAAATTTGTGCCATGTCATGTCTATCTATTTAAGATAGATGAAAATTATTATTCTCTTACCTTCCCCCAAAAGTCCAGAAGAAATACATTAAGGTGAAATAAATATGGGTACTTTTCTCCCCTTATCTATTATCTGATTTTTCTTTTTTTATCCCCACCTGAGGATATTTTTTGCATTGATTTTCAGAGAGTGAAAGGGAGGGAGGAGGGAGGAGGAGAGAGAGGGAGGAGAGGAACATCGATGTGAGACACATCGACTGGTTACCACTGGGGGCAGGGAGCAAGCCTGCAACCGAGGTACATGCCCTTGACGGGTAATCGAACCCGAGACCCTTCAGTCGGCGAGCTGATGCTCTAACCACTGAGAAAAACTGGCCAGGGCTATCCATTTGATGTAATGTAGTTATACCACCTTCAGGATGAAAAAAATAACTTTAAAAATTCTATGCTTTCCTCAAAAATCACCATAACCCAAAGTATCTACTGTATTAGCACTTTCCCTTTCAACAACCTGAGTGTCCCCCTACTCCATCCCCCCAGCAGCCTTCTTGGCTGCAGAGGCCCAGGGAAGAGCAGGATGGGCCCTCTGGCAACCATCTGCAGCCGGGGACCTGCAGGAACCTCTCACCCCGCATCAGTGCCTGGGAGCCTTCCTCCAGAGAGCAGAGGGAAGCAGAAACACCTCCACCCACCCACCCACGGTGTCAGAGTGCTGCACGAAGGTGAACGGCTGAGTGCGAGGCCTTTGAAATGACTGGCCAGGGAGATGACTTGGCTTCTTTTTCCAGCTGTCCCTGTCTTCCATTCGCCAGGCGCCCACTCCTCCTCCTCTGGGAATCATGATGGTGATGGACTGGGCACTGGGTGATCATTCGTCCCACAATCCCACCTAACCTCAGAGTCTGCAAACACTTTCAATATGGAGCGTTTCATTTAACACTAGCAGGGGGCGGGGGGGAGGGCGGGGAATTGTGAGACAGGAATCTCCTCCACTTTACAGCTGAGGAAGATGAGGCTCCAGAAGGTTAAGGGGCCCACGCAAAATCCAGGCCTTCGTCTCTCAAGGCCGTGCGTGCGTCCCTGGACAGGGGACCTCCACGTGGCCGAGTCAAGGACAGCTCCTCTCATTCAGGCTCTTGGCACAGCCCGAGAGGAAATGCCCAGGGGCAGGTGGTGGCCTCGCAAGCCGGGGGCTGCCCAGGTGAGGCAGCCCTAGGAGTTCAGACTGGCCATCTGACCAACACCAGGCCCTCGGAGCCCCGACTTAGGCTGGAGAGGAGGAGCTGGCTGGTGGCGTTCACAGTGGACAAACCTACTTAAGCTTCACAAATTGGAGGGGTTTGAATCTCAGCTCCCCCTCCTACTCTGTGACCTTGAGTAACTTACTTAACCTGTTTCGTCGTTTTTTCAAAACAGAGACCTTACAGTACCCTCTGTGTAGCGTTTTTGAGCGGATCAACTGAGATGAGTATTGAGGTAAACGCTTCACGTGCACTGGCACACAGGAAACACTCCATAAACAGCAGCAACTACTGACGACACTGACGACTCATATTGGTGGGGATGGTGCTACAGGAGCAATCTCAGTGCGAGAAAATGTGCAGCAGGGACTGTGTCAGAGGTTATAGACGCAACGAAAGGAGCTTCAGTTTCTCAGTCCTTTTCCTCTTCAACATGTTCATACAGAAACTGGGGCCCCTTTTACGCTCAGGGCCTTTCCCCCTCAAAATGTCCTGCTGTAAAAATCAGTAAATAGCATGCAATGTGCCCTGAATTCTGGTGAGTTTTCATCCATAAATTATTGAGCAGAAAGAGATGATTTCACAAGACCTACAAGGCAACATCTGAGGTACAAGAGAAGGCAGCCATAGCATCCTGGATACGGAGCGGGGGGTCTGCTCCCCACACCACCACCCCCTGCACCATCCGGGCAGCAGCGTGGACAGGTGTGAATACCGCAGCAAGAGCCTCCGCACCTGGAAAGCTTGGACAGTAACCTCACCCTGTCACTGTGACACCTCAGACATGTTCCTTCTCTGGGCTCAGTTTCCTTGTCTGCAAAAGAAAGAGCTGGACTAGCTGAGCTTTGCTGTGCCAGGAGCTCAGAGACCTTTAATCTCCAAGTTCATCTGCATGCATCTCCTTGCCGACAAATACTGGCTTCAGCGCCCACATTCAGGCCTCACGTGTCCATTACCGTGCATCTCTCTGAGTGCTGGCAAGGAGGCCAAGGAAGGTGGCGCTGGTTTTGATTTTCATAAAATATTTGACAGCCCTTTGGAAATCTCCCCATAAAAAGACACTGGCTATCCCGTCACAGGTAATAACTAACGACCAATCTTGCAGAGACAGTGACCCAAAAGAGGTATCGCCCATGGCCACCAAGAAGAAAGAGATTAACTTTACAGGGAGAGAGGGGAAGATTAACTTTATGGGCAGAGAGATGACAAGGGTAATATACTTGGCCAAATGCAAGTCTAGAATTGCTGTGCCGAGTTCTGCACTTTGGAATTTGAGAAAAACCTCAAGAGCAGTAATTAGATCTGTATCGTAACATCGCCACTTAATAGATGAGTAATGTCTTATAAACACTTCCACATTCGGGGTGTCACTTAATTCTCATTCACAACAAACACCTCTCTCTCTCGTAATCAGATGAGGAAAGGGGCTAATGATGGTGGAGAGACTTGCCCAAGACCCCACAGCTAAGAAGTGCAGGGCTGGCAGGCAAATGACGACGGGAGTCCAAACTCAGCCTTTCCAAGCTTATTTACGCCTCTCCTCCGCAGGCGAAAACAGAGGAGGAGAGAGCTTGTATTCAGCGTGGCTTTATTGATGTGTGTAACCCAGCACAGTAGCCAAGTTGGGAAGAAGCCAGCTATGCAAAATGTAAAAGCGAAGTCCCCAAACAGGAAAATAAATGCCATAGGATGCCATTAGGGAAACATCCCTGACACGGGGCTCCTGCTGCTGAGGCAGTGGTTCTCAACCAGGGTGACGCTGGCCCCCAGCGGACATTTGGCAATACGTGAAAACATTGTTTATTGTCCCAACTGGGTATGCTACTGGCATCGGGGGTGTAGAAGCAAGAGATGCTGCCAAACACCCTATAATGCACAGGACAGTCCCCACCCCAACAAAGACTAACTGGGCACTGGGTGATCACTTAAAAATAAAAAATAGTCGATAGATGACACTCGCCATCTTAGCAAACTAGAGGAGCAGAAAGATGGGCTATGCTTTCAAAAAACAAAGCTCGCTACAAATATAAGGTGTTATTAACCTCTGGATGTGGCTTCGGGTTCTCCCAGACTTGGCTCCAGCCCTAAAATTCACTGTGCGGTCCTGGGCAAGTCACTTAACCACTCTCTGTCGAATTTCCCCTGTAAAACAAGAGTTTTACAAAGTGCTGATTCTCAGACTTTCCCGTACCTGATAGTGGCCTGGGATGCTGGCTAAAATGCAAATTCCTAGGTTCTATTCTCAGAGATGAGTTTTTAACAAGCACCCCAGGGGAATCTGTTACAGATGGTTGGCAAATTTCAGTTTGAATAGCATGAGAACACTTTACCAAATAAATAAATAAAAATATGTGTAGCTTCTTCTAAGCAGGATTTGTGAGTTTGAGAAATGGTGCCATCAGCAGCCCAGGGGCTAAATTATTGGGGGCTGTCTCTCAAGGGAGCGCCGATTCTCCAAGGGCAAGAGAACCAGGGAGGTGGCCCAACCGTGAGACAGAAGCCAAGGAATATCCGAAACCAAAAAAGCAACCCCTCCACCTGAGAGGATGCTCATGGAACAAAATCCCAGCGATGAACACCCCAAAGAAGGTGGGGAGAGGTGGCAGGACTTAGGACATCAAGGCAAATGCATTAGCCAACAGGGAGCATAACTATTCACAAATCACTTAAAGGAACCCACAGGCAAACCCAAACACACTTAGTGAAGGGACGCTCTCACTCGTAGCAATCATTTGGTCCCCGATTAACTCCTCTGGGAAGAGGTGTCTACAACATTCAAGGGTAAACGAGCAGAAGTGGGGTCTTAGGGACCCCCAGCCCACAACGGGTAACTGAGAGCCACAAAGGGTTGAACATTCACTACAGGCACCTGCTATGTTGAGCTGTCTGTCCTCTAGACCCAATGAAAGCCATCTTCTGCCGTTCACTCACAGCCCCGTTCCCCACTCTTCCATCCTGCGCCCCATGCTCCAAATGTTTGAGAAAAAAGTGAATCCATGCCCTGGCTAATGACCAAATATAAACAAATTCACATCCATTTGTTCCTTTTTATCTTTCACCTTCCCCAAGACATCCTCATCCTCATCCTCTCGAGGTCCCCTGCTTAACCACCAGGCAGAGTGACACAGCCAGAGCACACACTGGGAACAGTACTAGGTACCCCCATAGGGGGTTCCCACCGAGCCTGACACGACCCTCTCATTTGTCACTTTATCCTTTCTGCTTCCACAAAGGATGTGGAGCAAACTTCCCCAAAGGTCATCACCGGCTTCTACACACATCGTCCCATGAAAGGAAATTGCTGATAGAACATGGCAGGCACATGTTACTCCCCATTAGGGGAGAATCGCTGACCACTAGAATCACCTGTGGGATGTTTTTAAAATGATGATGCCAGAGCCCCATCCCAGACCAAATAAATCAGACTGTGGCACTGGGTCTCGGGCATCAAAAATGTTTTCAAGTTTCCCGAGGAACTATAATATGCAGCCAGGGCTGGCATTCACTCGGATAAGGCCTTGCAGTGGGGATGTGGGCTCCAACTAATAGCTAGAAGTCCTGGTGACATCCAGCCCCAAAATGAATTTGGGGTAACAATAAAGGGAAGTTCTCCCTCTTCAAAAGGAAGAAAACGCATGACATGTGAAATTTAAATGGGGGCTAAAGAGCAGAGAACTAGCTGGGTTTTGTCTCATAAATTATTGTTTCATTTCAATTGAACATGAGCACTGTGTCAGGCGCTGAAGCAGGGAACAGCGGTTATAAAACAAGACCCTCTGCGGAGGTAGCATCCAGGGCACCCAGAGGGGTATTAAGGCCGTACCCCTGATGCAGGTGTGGAGGGAGAGCAGGAGCTGGAGGAGGTCAGCCAGCCTGGGCCAGGCCCCAGAGACGCTTTGGGCTCCAGCCATGGTTAGATACTCCCACAGGTGCCGCAGGACTCAATTCCCAGTCTGTTTCCTGTGCGACTGGCTCCTCCCTGCTGGCCTATCGCCAGTCAGCTCTAAAACGCCTAAGTGCGGGCCTCCCTGCTGCCCACAAACTTACAGCTATCCTCGTTTCCCTTCCAAATTAATATGCCACTGCCCCGTAATAAAGCTGTCAGCTCCCGACAAAGGATGCTGGCTGAGAACGGTGGCCAAGGCTATTTGGGCAGTGGCTGCTTGATCCCACGGTGGGACTCCTCCCACACTGACAGCCGGTTTCCCCTCACCAGAAGGCACCCCAACACCCCTCCCTGCCCGGCCGTCCTCCTTCGCCGCACATTACCACTTGGCCATTGATTGCACATGGGACTGAAACACAATTAATCCCTGCTCCAGCCACATTCCTTTTTTTTTTTTTTCTTCCAGAGAATGAATCTGACAGACCCGCAGTGTCAATAGGAGAGCACCATTCTGAATGCTAATTGCCCCCACGAGTTCTGCAGAGGGCACGGGAGAGGCCGGGATGCTGGCCTCCATGGCGTGGGCACTCTCGGGTTCAGAAACCCTACCTGGCGTTATCAGCAGCAACTCGATGCAGGGACCGCCCTCCCAGTCGCGAAAGCAGTAGCCAGAGACCCTCAAGTTTCCTCCAAGGTAACATAAGGCTGGTGGCGGAGCCGGGTGCCCAGGCGGTGGGGAGAGGCGAGGGAGCCGCCTGCAGACCGTGCAGCTCGGCTCCACTCCGCTCCACTCCACTGAAGAGAACCAGCAGCGGGGTGAGGATTTAAAATGCAGAAGATGAGATTTAGGTTAGATTCAAAGACGAACTTCCTGACAGAGGGAAGCACTGGAAAGGCTGACCCATTACTTAAATTTCACTGGAGAGCCCACAAGGGGCCGATTGTACTGTCCGCCAGGACGTGAGTGAGCAGCCTCTGTACACAATGGTCAGAAGCAGGGCCCTCACCCAGGTGGCCCGCAGCCCCTAATTGAGTCATAACTTTTTCTGCTTTTTCATATAAGGTAAGTGGGACAGTCTGATAACCCCACTAATATGCACTTTTAAACGGACTTATCCTTTGACCAAGGAATTTCAGTTCTAGGAACCTAAGAAAGCGGTAAGAAACAAAAAAGTCAAATATTTATATGTACTGTAGGTGAAAATATGTGTTTACGTATTTTAGTGGAAGCAATCTAAATGCCCAACTAATGAATGGGGAATGATTAAGAATAGTTTGGCCCGTGTAGCAAATGAGTATGTTTTTAAGGAATATGTGATGATCTGGGAAATGCACGTGACATCATGTTAAGTGAATAAAGCATATTAGACTGTGTATTTTGAAAATAGTATATGCACATTTCAAAAAAGAATGAAGAGAAATATACCAAAATAATAGCAGTGATCATTTCTGGGTGTGGAAGTAAATGTTTTTCTTTTATTGATTTTCCAAATACTCTAAAATAAGCACATTACCTTAATAATCAGAAAATGTAGACATTTAAAAAAAGAGAGAGAGAGCAGTCTGTCCTCTGACGTACCTCAGCGCCATAAATCTACTTTATCTGCACGGCCATTATTCCCAGAAAGCAAAACGGTGACACTTAATCTTGTACTTGGCAAGACAAACATATTCTTGCTTCCAAAATGGCTCAGCAAACCCACTGCAGCCACCTGAAAACCACTCGTCACTATTTCCCGCTGGGAAGCACAGGGTCTTCCCCTCAAAGATGCACGAGGCTCTCATTCTGCAGCCAGACCCTCCCCACTTCACAGCCAATGACAATGTGTCTCAGTGAGTCTGAAAGGCCAAAGAGAAAGGTGGCATCCTGCAGAGAACTGGGGTTGATTGGATTAACCCTGAGAAATCTTGCACTGCCAGATTTAGAATGGTCACTACTTACTGAATGTCCCCTCTATCCCAGGAACTGGGCAAGATGCTTTCACATACTTTGCAAAGTAAGAGTCATTAACCCGATTTTACACAGAAAGAGACTGAGGCTCCAGAACTCACATCAACTTGCCTCAAATCACAGGCAGTAAGTGGCAGGGCTGGGCCTAAATGCTGCTCCCCTCACTCCAAGACAGGAAAGCTTCCCTCCTCAGTCACCTCTAGCATCAGCGCTTTTGCAGGGAGCGCGACTCAGACCCCACTTCTTCCTTCCACACTTACACCCCTCCTCTCGGTACCGAGGACAGGCCACTCACTATTTCTTGCCCACTTGCTATCTCCACCACTACCCATGGATGGATGCGAACACACGAGCCCCATGTGGACACCCAACTCCCCAACCTGCTCCCTGACCTTTAAGGAGGCCCAAGCATGGAGACTAAGCCCTCTCTGGAGGCGTCTGAAACTCTGAGGTCCTCTAGTTCACAGCAAAGCCAGCTTTAGGATCTCCTCTTTGCTCACAGCATCTCTGAAGCAGCAAGGACCAGAACGCAGGTCACTGATTACCGGCCCAGCGATCTCTCCATCACAGAGACTAATACTAAGAACTTGGGCTCTAAAGCAGGGGTCCTCAAACTTTTTAAACAGGGGGCCAGTTCACTGTCCCTCAGACCGTTGGAGGGCCGGACTATAGTTTAAAAAAAAAAACTATGAACAAATTCCTATGCATACTGCACATACCTTATTTTGAAGTAAAAAAACAAAATGGCAAAAACACCCGCATGTAGCCCGCGGGCCGTAGTTTGAGGACGCCTGCTCTAAAGTCTGAAGGTCTGAACTCAAATCTCATCCCCACTACGTACCAGCTGTGTGGCTTCGGGCCCATTACTTCACTTAAGTCTCATTTTCCTCAATCACAACATGAAGAAAATAACAGTCCCCAGCTGGCACAGCTGTGGTGAGGATTAAGTGGGATCATATGTATAAAAAGTTAGCAGGTGCCTGGGATGTTGTTGGCTCTGTTATCACACATCCCCGAAGGCATAGCAGCAAGACTCGTCCATCTTATCTCCCCACTATGCAAGGCCCGAAAGGCTTTAGCCTGAAAACAGGGCCATAAGGGCCGGCACCAACTTAGATGGAACCAACTTTCTGCCTTGCAAGGCCTGGTCAGTAGCCTCCACCTAGTTTTCAAATCTTATGGACTTGACGTTGAACATGCTTTTCTCTCTACCAAAAAGGCTGTTCTCTGCCCCACTTCATCCCTAACTCAGTGGTCGGCAAACTCATTAGTCAACAGAGCCAAATATCAACAGTACAACGATTGAAATTTCCTTTGAGAGCCACATTTTTAAAAAAATATATTTTATTGATTTTTTACAGAGAGGAAGGGAGAGGGACCGAGAGCTAGAAACATCGATGAGAGAGAAACATCGACCAGCTGCCTCCTGCACACCCCCTACCGGGGATGTGCCCGCAACCAAGGTACATGCCCTTGACCGGAATCGAACCTGGGACCCTTCAGTCCACAGGCCGATGCTCTATCCACTGAGCCAAACCGGTTTCGGCAAGGGAGCCAAATTTTTTAAATTTAAACTTCTTCTAACGCCACTTCTTCAAAATAGACTCGCCCAGGCCATGGTATTTTGTGGAAGAGCCACACTCAAGGGGCCAAAGAGCCGCATGTGGCTCGTGAGCCGCAGTTTGCCGACCACGGCCCTAACTCCTCTCCTTCAGTGGCACCTCTGCGGTCAGCTCAGCTAGGAAATCTCCCCTTACCTCCCTGGCTGGATTAGGCCCCACAGACTCCTGGACTTTCAGCCCTATCAGGGTGCTCACCACTGTTATCAAAATTGGCTCTCTACTTTCCTCTCTCCCCCACCAGCACGAGAGCCACTGAACACAGGGGCTGAGCTATATTCACTGTTTGATCCCTACTACCCACCTGTATTGGCTTCCTACTGCTATTGTAACAAATAACCATACATTTAGTGGCTTAAAATAACATACATTTGTCATGTTCCAGTTCTGGAGGTTAGAAGTCCAAGATCAGTTCTGCTGGGATAAAATCAAAGTGACGGCAGGGCTGCATTCCTTCTGGAGGCTCCAGGGAAGAATTCATTCCTTGCCTTTTTCAGCTTCTGGAGGCTGCCCACATTCCTTGGCTCATGGCCACATATCACTCCAACCTCTGCTACTACCATCATGTTTCCTTCTCTTCTCTCTGACGCTCCGATAAGGATCTTTCTGATTATACCGGGTTCGCCCAGATAACCCATAACCATCTCTCCATCCCAAGATCCTTCACTGCACAGTCCCTTTTACCACATAAGGTAACATATTCACAGGTTCTGGGGATTAGACCATGGACATCTTTTGGGGAAGGGGTGACCATCACTGAGTCTACCCCACTACCACAGCACCTCATGCATAGCAGATGGGCAGTGGCTGCCTACCTCATGAAAGAGACCATGCTCCATGTGGTCCTAAACCACTGAGAAGTAGAACCTCTTCAGATGGTTTAGGAGGGCCCCAAAGCCTAGACCACCTGTTCTAGCCAGAATCTCCCAGAGGGGGTGCGTTCTCTCCATAACCTGCAACTGGGTTTCTTCCGCTAACTTGGAACAGCGCACACCTGCATATAGCTTCATGCTCCCAATCTAGGTAAACACCTACTAGTTGGTTCTCTGAACATTAAAAGTATGGATAGATGGATCAGTCCTGAAAATAATCCAGTAAGTGCCCTTTAGAAGACTTGACAAGCACAGTGTATGTCTTCCTGGAGCTCACAATTCACATGGCATAATCACTATGTGAACAGAAGCCAAAACGCAGCAAGATAAGGGTTCTACCGCTTACCAGCATGAGTCAGATTTGATAAATAGCACATATTATAAATACAGCACATTCTTTGAAATTCTGTCAAAATGAAGCTTTAAATTAACAGGCTATAGAGGCAACCTAGCAACCTAACCACATTCATTTCCACTTGAACCTGGTACCTGAACAAGAAGGTATCAGAAACCAAGACAGGGGCAGACTGGGTCCAGGGCTCACCTCCCTTGTGAAATGTGGCAGGTGGCTAGGAGGCGCAATGGAAAGAGCCCAAGCTGGGATCTGAACTCTGACTCTCCAATCTAGCCTGTGTGACCCACCTCTCTGAGCTTTCTCAATAACACACCATGAGCTCATTAATACTGACCCATAGGTAAAATGTCTAGCAGGTAGAATGTCTCCATCAGGGGATGGCCCCCTTCTTCGTGTCCCTGAAAGAATAAAGCTGGCAGGGCAAGTAAATCCTCTCGGAGAGCGCAAATTGGTCTACGTGCACCGTTTCCCTAATGTTATCCACACGTCGCCCACACACCGCCTCCATGGTTTCTGCCATGTCCCTGTCCAACCTGTACTTCCACTTTTTCCTTTAAATAGACCGTGCAGACTGTAGCCACATCCTAAGCAATAACTGCTGCCAAATGATGAGTGCGATGTTCTAGCTGTATTTCTCTCCAAACACACGTGAAAAAGTTATACAGTGCAGAACCCGAGTTCTGGTCCCAGCTCAACTAAAATCATGAATGTCCAGGTCACTTCCCTTCTCTGAGACTCAGTTTCCCCCCAAATAAGAAAATAAAGAGGATGGTCTAGACCAGCGGTCGCCAACCATTCGGACCTCACGGACCACTGGTTGGCGACCGCGGGTCTAGATAAACTTTCCATTTCCTCCCAGTTCCGATTATCAAGTGGTCCAAATAAGCAAAAGAATCCGAGCAAGGAACTTTGTCAAAAGGTAATGAGCCCCAATAAAAATAATTAGCATCGTTCATCTTAAAACCAGGTAGAGGAACGGAGAGAGAATTTGCTTAGAGTGATGGGCGTGCGCAATGCCGTGTGCAGATGATGTTTCGTTGAGGTGTACACTTGAAACCTGTATTGTTTTGTGAACCAAGTCACCCCAATAAATTCAATTAAAAAAACAACAGCAACAGGTAGAGCCAAAAGAGAACAGCAAAGCTGTGGATGCTACACGCTTTTCCTCATCTTGAAAGACTGACTTTGTGCTTCTCTCTCCTGGGATCAATTATATCAGCAGTTTTTCCTAAGAGAGAGAACTTGGTTTTGTAATGGAACAACCTGGATTTCCATCTTAGCTTGGGTGGCTGTTAATTTTATCACCCGAGGCAGCCATTTAACTTCTTCATTTCACAAGGTTGTTTGGGGATTAAGTGTGAGTAATTTGTTTAAAGCACCTGGAACAGTGCTGGACAAGATAGCTGTTTGCTTCACAATCCTGCCTCGACTAAAGCAAAGAGTGACTGCTCTGCCTGGCCAGTGTGGCTCAGTGGTTGAGCGTCAACCTATGAACCAGGAGGTCACGGTTCGATTCCCCGTCAGGGCACATGCCTCGGTTGTGAGCTCGATCCCCAGTGGGGGGCGTGCAGGAGGCAAGCCGATCAATGATTCTCTCTCATCATTGATATTTCTATCTCTCTCCCTCTCCATTCCTCTCTCTGAAATCAATTAAAAAATATATTTTTTTTAAAAAGAGTGACTGCTCCAAGACAGGAAACCGGTTATGCCCAGAGATGTATAAAGAACACACAAATCTTCCCTGACAAAAACAAACGTTCCCTCTTCCTTCCTAAAAACAGCCCTTAGAAATCCACCAAAATATAAACAGTGTTTGTCTGTGGTGCTTGGGCCATGATTCCTTCCTTCTATCTTCCTCAGTAATATTCTAAATTTTCCACAATGTGTACATGCTAGGAAAAATTATTTAAATTATTACAAGGATAAATGAGACTGCCTGTCTCGGAGTCAGACAGTCAGAGATCTGGGGTTCAGGCTCCACCGTTAACATTTGGCCACCCGGCCTCCGGCAGGTCACTCCTCTTTCCAGTAAAATGACAGGACCGATGCTCACTCTGAGGGCATCACCAGGCTGCCGTGGGGGCCAGGGAGCCCGGTCGGTGCTGTGAAAACCCTACCTTTATTCCTCTGTTCCACACCCTCATAAACATTATTGTTGTCATAAAAAGAACGAATAACCCACAAGCTGCAGCCTTTTTCTTATCCTATAAACCTGCGGCACCAGTAATGAGAACGCATTTGAGGCTGGGCTGGTAACCCTCCGTGAGTGACCACCACCCCTGTTGGTGGAGCCCTTTATTCACAGGGTGTTTGCTTCTTTCTTCATTTTTTTTTTTTCTTTCTCCTAACACATGTAAAACTTCAGACCTGAGTGCTCACTGGCAGACTGTTGGGAGCAGAGGGAAGGAGGCAAAACAGCTAACAGAACCATCAGAAAGAAAGATGGGTCCTTGAAAATGCCAATCCTCGTGGTCGGCTCTCAACCAAACATTCCCGGTCTAAAGTCAAACTAGCCATCTTTCTTAAAAAGGCACCATTAGGTGAGAGCATATGAGGGGTGCAGCCCTACACAAATGACACTTAAAAGTCCCAGCCAGGAAGGTGCTGTGTCTCTTAAGCCCCAATTGAAGGGCCAAAGAGAAAGGAAGAAAGAAAGAGAAAGAGAGAGAGAGAGAGAGAGAGAGACCGAGACCAAAAGAATAAACTGACCAATAAGAACATCTTTTACTCATTTTACAAACTTATATCCAGAACTAGCCTGGGGTGTTAGGTCAATGGAAGAAATGCAGTGTGCAAACATATTTGCAGAAACTTCGATTTATTCCTACTCTGGGAGGCAGGTTTTTCTTCAGATGTATGATATCCACAGGAGGTCAGCTACCCAACAATAAGAATTACAATTCCTAACAGTGCAACTTCCTCTTCGAAAAAATGTGGGCAAGAACTGACTGCATCCTCCATTGTGTGAGAATTAAATGAGCTAATACACAAAAGCACTCAGAACAGTGTCTGGCACGCAGTGAGCTATCAATAATGATTTGCATGCTGCTTTACAATTTTGCATATATTATCCCACTTGACCTTAAGAACTGTGTGAGGGAGGTTGTGTTATTCTCACAAGACACAGGCAGTCTCATTTATCCTTGTAATAATTTAAATAATTTTTCCTAGCATGTACACATTGTGGAAAATTTAGAATATTACTGAGGAAGATAGAAGGAAGGAATCATGGCCCAAGCACCACAGACAAACACTGTTTATATTATTTTAAAGAGATAAAAGGACTTGTCCAGAGTTGTGCAGCTAAAAAGTGCTAGGTATGACTAACATCCCATACTGGACCAGGGACGGCTGCTTTAGCAGGAGTCTGAGCATGCCGCATTCCAGTCCAACTGTGCGGTGTGCCTGCAGTCGGGGACGCTGGGGTCTCCAGGGCCTCTCTGAATACCTGAGGCTGCAGAAGAGGTTTGACATGAAGGTCGGAAGAAACTCTTCCAGGACAGCTCTCACACCTGACCCTAGGAGCCCGGTATGGCCTCTGAGGTGGGCAAAAGTGGCATTTGTGACATTTTTATTTTTTACATAATAAAGCAACTCACAACTGCTGCTCCAAGGATCTGATAGTTACCTTTAAGGAATAAAAAATAATAGCTGCCAATTAACAGGCACTGTGTTAAACCCTTTACAAACACCTCATATAATCCTCAATTAGAGGGGGGGAGGGGGGGATCCGGTGAAGAAAGGCACCTTGATCCCTACTTAACAGGCAGAGAAACAGACTCAGAGAGGCCCCAGGACACAGCATTAGTAACAGCAAATCTGCAGAGAAGGTGCCACTCAGCACTGGCCTCAACCTCTCCTTCTCATTCCCCTCACCACGGCACACAGGCCTGGAACACAGAGACAGTATAACCCCGAGGGAGGAAGTTTGTGCTTTTGCAAACCAAGACTGCGAAGGCCACCAGGGTCTTTATTCTGTTTCTCTTGCGAGCGTGATTCAGGGCAAACCTTCAGAGCACCTCTCTTCGCCCGGGGCCTCTGTCCTGCTGCCCCCGAGGGAGCGGCTCCCTGCCGCAGCTGCTGCTGAGGAGCACAGAAACAGCCACCCCCTCCACCCTCCCCCCCCCCAGGCCTCCGTGAAGAGGGGGGAGAAGACAAGCCCCGGAGCTGGTACACCAAGAGGCTGCCCCTTTGCCCAGGTGGGAGGGCCGTCAGGCCTCAGCGGACACAGGACTCACCACAGCCGACTCTGTCCAGCACAGACCCTAGGAACAGGACACATGGGAAAATCTCTAAACCAAACCTGCTCAGTTCTCTGGCCCTACCACCCATAGCGACCCTGACCCCCTCCTTAGCCCACAACCCCACAGCCTTCCTGATAACTGTCTAGCTTTCCCCATAACACTTCATGTCCTCCTGCTCATCTCTCGGCGCCCCAGGGACCCTACTACCCGCCCACTCTTTACGGAATCACCGTGAGTAGGTTCCCCAGGCAGTGGTCAGGCCATGGTCAATGCATATTCAGTCATGACCATCAGGCTGCAAGGAAAGCAGATAGCAAGTAGATTGCAGCCTCGGGCAGATTTTCCCATAACAGAAAAAACTTGTTCCTAATCAGGGCCATCTCCAAACCCTCAACTCAGATCACCGGGGCTGCCCGCAGATCACCCGCAGCATGGGGCACTGCTGGAGAAGGAGGCACTGCAAAAGCATGTGTGTTAGGGGAGGGTCCCACTAAGTGCACAAACCCAGGTGGGAGGACAGGTGGGCGCCGATGCCCCAATAATCCAGGTATTGGGATCAGCAGCCTCTCTGAAGTCCAGCTCTCCTTCCCTCAGTTCCTCCCTGAAGGCTGGGTGGGGTGAGATGGGAACTATGTGACCCTCGGAGCCATCAGAACAGCCCAGCCTTGTAGACAAGGAAGGTGACTCCAGCCAGTCAGGTCACTGAGGAAGGAGACAGACGTGGGGTAGGGCAGCAGCCTGTCTCGGAGAACCTCTCTGCTACAACGCACAGCACACAGACAGCTTAAATCTCCCTCCGTGCACTCCTCGGTCCCCCATAAGCCCATCCCCCCCGCTATACTCACTCTGGACCCCAGAAGTCCTTTCCCCCTTTCCAAACTCCTCCCAAGAGTGTCAACTTTCAGGATGTGCTCATCTTCTCTTAACACTCACTATACAGACCCATCAACCCTTTAGGTTACACGGCTGAGTCCTCTATCCTAAGCTGACAAAAACCAACAAACAAAAACCAGTTTCCTCAGTCTCTAAGGCAGGACACTGCTGGGGAGACTGACTTTGACCACTGTCCTCTGGCCCAAGCTGGGGCAAAACCTCAAGCCTACCTCCAACCAGCCTCTATCCAAGTCACACACACACACCCCACACACCCCACCCCCACACGCCCCCCAAAGCCAAGCCCCACCCACAGCCCTCCATTTAAGCCGGGCCCCTTCCATTCCCTCTCAACAGGAGTCTGCCCGGAAATAGGCCAGCACACAAAGAGCGCACCTGTGACACTGGGAGTCTTAGAATCCACCTCCTCCCAGCCAGCGGGGGAGGGAAACTGAAACCAGCTGAGCAGGAGCTGCACTCCACCTTGACCTCCTCCTTCCTCTCTGCTCCGACGGCGGGCCCTGGCAGAGACAGGCCAGGTGACCACCTGGCAGAGACTCCTGCCTCTGCCCACAGTCTCACAGACCAGCGCCTTGGCAATACCCGCGAGGCCACTTGTTGCGCAGGTGCGGAGGTGTCCGGGCACTGGGGCTGGGAGCAGGCAGCGCTTCCCACGCCGCCCGGAGCTAGCTGCGGACCCGGGCCTCACCCCCAACCTAGAAGCTTTATCAAAAAACTGCCCCGAGGCAGGGGAGGGAGAGCAGGGTGGTTTCGAAAAGCAAAGGAGGAAAGGTAGAAACTGGTTAAAAGTAGATGAAAACCCAAAGGCCCCCTCCCTTTCAGCCCTCGCAGGGGCGACAGGGCAGTCCCACAGGTGGGAGGAGGGGACCCCTTCCTTGACCAGAGAGCGGGTCATGAGGAGGAGGGGGGTGCCAACATCCTTCTCAGGAAATAGGCTGCAATACCATGGGCTTAAATATTGTCAACGGGGAGAGAGGGAGAGAGAGAGAGAAACCTGCAACCCACCCATCTCACTTCCAGATTCCCTCTCTCCAGCCTAGACACATTAATAATTAACTTGCCTACCCGATAGCTCGCCGGAGTGGCCATAAAAGATGAGTAATGGCACGGAAGTCCCGGCCCCACGCCCACCGGCTTCTGGGCTTCTGGGCTCGGGGCTGGGGCTAGGACCGGCGCCGGGAACAAAGCCTCCGCATTCCTCCGGGAAGGTGTGCCTGAAACCAAACCTGTCACCGGCGAGAAGCTGACCCTTTACCTCCCCCATAGCCGGCTCCCCGGCTGCAAGGAGGGGCGGACGCCCGGGCGCGCGGGGTGGAACCGGTGGCTAGGTCGCCTCTGCCCACACCCCCACCCCTGACCGACCGGGGCCCCCAGCCACAGCCGCTTTCGGGAAGCCGCGCAGCCTGCCGGGCGGTAATCCTGTTACCATGAACGCAGGCTGTCCTCGGCCGATTCTCAAAGCAACAAGGCAGCTCCCTCGGCGCCCTCCCCGGTGAGTAACCAAAGCCGGGCGCCGGCTCAATGAACACACTCGCTGAAACTCCAGTGGCGCGTTGCGGCTCCCAAGCCGACTGCCCGGCGGGGACAAACCGGCTCCCGACACGCCGGCGCACAGGCACAAAGGCACCCCCAAATGCAGCCCGTGCACCCTGCGCCCCGCCGACCCAACAGCCCACAGCCACCCGAAAGTTACCGCACGCGGACCTACCTGCAGGCCCCCCGCGGCGGCCCCTGCCTGCCCCCAAGGGCGGAGGGGCACGCGTCCCGGGGCGGGCAGCTCCCCCACTCCATGCGCCCGCTCTGCGAGCCCGGGGCAGCCGCTGGTCAGCAGCGCGCGGCGACGGAGCGCGCTCGGGCCTCAGCCTGCCCGCGGCGCATCGCGCGCCCTCCCCGTCCTCGCCCGGGCCTTCCCGAGGAGCCCACACCCACTTGACATCAGCACGAATCAAAGCACGTGGCGCCGCGCCAGACGGCGGCCCCCAGCGGTCCAGAGCGCGCCTCAGGTGCAGCCGCTGCTCCAGGACCGCGCGTCCGGAGAGCAGCACATGCCTCTTCTTGCAGAGGATGCTGCAAGCTGGACTGGGGAGGGGGAGGGAGAGGAAAGACGGGCGGAGGGGACAGGACCTGCAGCCTAACAGCAGCGCTGCTCTGGCGCCCGGCCAGCCACCAGCAGATCTTACAGCCGGTGCCGCACGTGCCCATCGACCATGAAGACCAGGCTGCAGGGGACCCGGGTGCTGTCCTCTCCCTGCCATGGAGTGCCCTGACCTTGAATTCTCTTCCCCAGAAGGACTCAAGGAGGCTCTTCTCTAAGCACCCCTACTAAACTGCAGGGGCTCATTTTGCCAAGCCAGGAATGAATGCTTGGCTCCATGTGGTTGCTAACCCCATCGCCCAGGAGACTGCTGTGGGGCACCCAGGAAAGCAGACCATACCTTCTGGCTTGTTTCCATAGAAGCAGCGTTAGCGGGGTCTCCTTTCCCTCCCTCTTCTCTCAATGCCCTTGGCCATAAGGGACAACTCTCCTGGCTCTGCAGGCAATCAGAAACAGCACCACCCAGCAGCCCCCACTTCTAATTCACTCATTAGCATCCATCCAAATAGTCAAACATTCAAGCATTTATTAAGGCTTCGCATGTGCCAGGAGAAACAGAAGATAAACAACATCCCTACACTCATAGAACGTTTAGTCAGGGAGAGTGAGATAGTTAACACAAAGCAAGGTAATTTAATTATGACAAGGGTATTAAAGGTAAGCAGTACTGAGAATGCACACTGGGACCCTAACCTATGTTGGCAGTCAGGAAAGGCTTCTCTGAGGAAGTGCCATTTGAACGGCTGAGGCACGAAGAGAAGTTACCCAGGTGGAGGGAAAGTTCAGACAAAGACCCTGCTATTAAAGTGTAAGCGCACCCCATTCACAGATGGAGATGATCGAGCAGAAGTGAACCGCCATGCTGGAGACGCCTGGGCCTTTGTCCAGGAGGGGCCCTGGGGTCGCTCACCGGGCCTAGAAGAGAATCTGGACGTCTGTCCAAAGAGGCCTTTCTATCCTTTACCTCCTCCCCTGAACCATGCTCTCCGACCTCAACAGAAGAGCTGTGAACAGGGCGTGGGGAGACTTCACTTCGAGCTCCAAGTCCATCATCCATTTGCTGTGTGGCTCTAGAGAAATCCCTTCCACTCTCTGGTTTCAGTTTCTCTACCTAAAATGAGGGGTTGGGTTACAACAGTGTTTCTCCACTTGTTTTTTAAAACCCATACTCCCTTTTGGATAAATATACAAATGTCAATCCTATCCTATAGCATCTATGGCAAGCCATCAAATCATTTTCCAAATCAAAAACTATAATATTGAACAAGCTTTTAAAACTATATATGCCTTGCCAGCTGGCATGGCTCAATGGTTGAGTGTTGACCTGTGAACCAGGAGGTCACGGTTTGATTCCAGGTTAGGGTACATGCCTGGGTTGTGGGCTCGATCCCCAGTAGGGGGTGTGCAGGAGGCAGCCAATCAATGATTCTCTCTTATCATTGATGTTTCTATCTCTCCTTCTCCCTTCCTCTCTGAAATCAATAAAGAAATATATTTTTAAAAAATAAAAAACTACATATGCCCTTTAAGTACTAAGCAATATTCTGTCTTTAGATGTCTGATAAAGATAACTTGGAGACAAGAGTAAAAAAAACAACAACAACAAAAAAGGTTTCCAAGCTTATCCTTTTCCTGTTATTGATCACTCTCCCTCCCACATGAACCCCTGGCCACCAGCACTTATCTTTAGCCTCCTTTCTTTTATTCTTTACAGGATAAATTGGCCAGACAATAAACAGAAGCCTTGGATCATCATAAAAAAAAAAAAAAGACATGCTGTGGAAGATTCCTTTGAATGATAATGTCCAGTGTTGCTGGGAAACAGATAATTTGAAGGAAGTGTACACAGTTCCTGAGGACAATTTAGCAATATGAATTAAAAGCCTTAAAAATGTTCATCTCCTTTGAACCATTGATTCCACATGTAAGAATCTACCCTCAAACATAAGTATGGATGAACACAGAGATTTATCCACAAGGATGGTCACCTCACCATTTTTATAACAGCAAGTAATTGAAAATAACCTGTTTCTCTACCTAAAATGAGATTGGTTACAGTGGAATATAGGCAACTTTAAAAATGATATGTAGGATATTTACTATATTGAATAAAACAAAACCAAGGTTACAAAACAAGTGATTCCAACTGTGTGTGCATGTGTGTGTGTGTTGGGGGACAGTTTAGGCACCTATGATGGAGTCGCAGTGTTCCTTTTTCTTACTGGTTGACTCAGAGCCTACCCCCTAGAGCAAAACACGATGCCACTGTGATATGTCATCCTCACAAATAAATCTATTAACCCATATTAAAGTTATAGAAGCTCAATATTAAAACAGAATGAAATAAACCTTACAGGCAGGCAGAAACAGAGTTCAATTCTTTACCCCCATCTACTCACCATTAATCTTACAGGTGGATTGGTTTTCCTGCAAGACTTTTCATTTCTTATAGATTTTTCTGTTGTTCTTTCCTGAGTCTAGTTCAATGGTTTCCAAGTTTTAGAGTGCATCAAAATGACTGTCCATGGTGGTTTGGGATAATTTTGACTTAATAAGATTTTTTTTCCCCTCACATTCTGAATTTAGAACCTAATCACTGTATGAAAAAGTAAAAAAAAAAAAAAAAAAGACTACCAGATGGATATTTACCAAAATGTTAACAATGTTGGATTTTTATTTCCTCCCTTGGGATTTTCAAGTTGTCTGACAATAAACATATATTAGCTTAGTCATCAGAAAACAAATGCTGCCTAAAAATAAGTGGGTTAGCCTGGCCAGCGTGGCTCAGGGGTTGAGTGTCAACCTATGATCCAGGAGGTCACGGTTCGATTCCTGATCAGGGTACATGCCTGGGTTGTGGGCTCGATCCCCAGTAAGGGGCATGCAAGAGGCAGCCAATCAATGATTCTCTCTTATCATTGATGTTTCTATCTCTCTCCCCCTCTCCCTTCCTCTCTGAAATCAATAAAAAATATATTTAAAAATATATATATAATATTTTTTTAACTAAGTGGGTTAAAAAATCTCCAAAAAATAAAAACTGTCTTGACTTTAAAAAGGGATGACTCTGACCATGCCCTTCATATCACTACCTTCTGCAAGCTCTGAGACTGTCCCAGTTGGTGCCCCAACATCCAAGGACAGGCTGTACATCGTCGCTAGGAAACCATGCAGGAAAACTGGCAAGAAAATTATTTTTACATTTACCTCCTGGGCTGTGCTTATAATAATGCTTAGAAGCTTAGACTAAAGGGTCTGAAATGAAGCAGCCATGACCATCAGCTAATGGATCTGTCCCCTACCTCTGAAACTCTCTACCAAATATCTATATATATATAAAGAGGTAATATGCAAATTAGGCCGGGACGCCGTAATGGGTCATGACCGGACAGGAGGAGGTTGCGCAAGCAGGTGAGGCCCGGAGTAGAGACAGAGACAGAGACAGGGGGGCCTGCCAGAGCCGGCGTGGCGGCTCGGGCGGCCCTGGAGTGGACACAGGCAGGGGGGCCGGGGAACGCTGCGTGAGTCAGGCGCGGATCCCAGCCCCCCGTGGGGTGCCTCCTCACACGGCGGGAGGCGGGGCGCCTCCTCGCATGATTTCAATCGCCCCCTGGGCCTCTAGTTCTTAATAAGCTGAGAACATGTAAGTCATATACCCTTGGTCCTAAGGAGGTTGAAAAAACTATTCAACCTGCTTTTCCAAGACCTGGTAGTGCCACCAAACACATTGGCAAGGACCACAAGGACCAGCAGAAAAAGAATAGGCCATAAATCAAACTGGGCTCAGCCAGTAACTAGTTGGACAATCTGTGCCTCCATTTCCCTCTGAGGAAAATAGCCTAATAAAGGCTCTACTTTTCTTTTAAGGGGTGGATACAAAGGCACTAATATAACAATAGGAAATTGTAACCCACCCCACCATTCTTTTGACATTGTTTCTGTAAATGCTGACTCTGACAAATATGTAGCTTGTAGATAAACAGCATGTTTGTATAAGAATCTTAGGAATTAGTTTCAGAAGATATAGACTCCAACCTTCAGTCATCCCAGTTCTGGGAGATTTGCTGACCTTCAACCATAGAACCAGAATGACGTAGAACCAGGATGATGAAGACCAGCATGATGCACACCAGACCATCACTTGACCAGTTTCGAGATCATTATCGGAATGGACCGTGCTAGCCTATGCTAGCCTACACGTAGAGAACTTTTTAGTTTCTTTTTTTGTTTGTTTGGTTTTTTCATCCTCACCAAGGATATTTTTTCCATTGCTTTCAGAGAAAGAGGAAGGGAGAGGGAGACGGCAAGGGTGGGGGCGAGGACGAGGACAAGGGGAGAGGGGAGAGGGAAGAGGGGAGAGGGAGAGGGAGAGGCAGAGGGGGAGACAGAGGGAGAGTGAAAGGGAGACATCACTATGAGAGAGACACATCAAGTGGTTGCCTCCTGCATGCACCCTCACCAAGGCTAGGGATTGAACCTGCAACCCAGGTACATGCTCTTGACTGGGAATTGAACCCATGACCCTTTGGTGCTTGAACGACACTCTAATCGTTGACCCATACCAGCCAGGTTGTAGAGAACTTTTCAACCCCCTCTCCTTGGTTTCTTTGTTCTGCGTTCCCTCTCCCTTCTTATAAAAACCTCTACCTGCACAGAGATGTTGAGATGGGCTTTGCGACAAGAGTCCCCCATCTTCTCAGGTGGCTAACACTTGAATAAACCTCTTTCCTTTTTCACAAGCACCTGTCTCACTAGCTTGGCTTTCGTGGCAGCAGGCAGCCGAACCTCGGTTTTGGTTCATTAAGACAAAGTGAACAGCATCATTTCTGTGTAGGGTGTTATTTGATGAAAATATATGCTGGGATTTGGGGGGTGGGGGTGTACTGGTTAGTTGTGGGTCCTTTGGTACAAGGCTGGTAAACAGCAATTTGCCTCATACCTCAAGCTTTCCAAGAGCCTAGAGTGGTCACAAACCAGGGGAGGGAGCTGAGGTGGCAAAAAGAACTGTGCTGACTTCCTCTAGGGGCATAACTCAGGAACTCCTAAGGACAGAAGGAAGGCGAGATTAAAACTCCAAGCTGGGGACCCAGGTTCTCAAAACACACCACCAGGGCAGGATCAAAGGATGAGGGATGCTTGTCTTATTTGCCACTCTAATTCAATCATCACGTAATCCCCTACCAGACATTGCAACTTCCCAAATTCTCTGCTCAAAATAAAACACATGACTTCCAGGCGAGCCAGAGCTGCCATTAGGTTACAATTTAAATCCACCTAGAGTCTAATAAAGCTAATTTTACGGTTATGGTGTCTATTAAAACATGGGGCCTTTGTTTAGAGTGAACGGCGGGGAGGAAAGCACAGACATCAAGGGCGAGGAATTTTGATGATTCCAGAATTATTTCTGGGAAGGAAGTCGCAGGAACAAACATGATTTTTTAAAATAACAGGCCTCATGCATCAGAAGGTCCACTCTTGTACAACTATCCAGCCCCCCTGAGAGCAGGCCAGCCCTCCACAGCCAGGCAACAGCTTGGGGACAGATATGAGGCACCTGCTTCACATCAATGGGAAATACAAACACACTGACCAAGGAAACCGACTTGGGCCTGGGACTTGGAACTTAAGGATCAGGATGGGAAAAAAGCCTATTTGCTCCACAGTCGGAGACCAGCAAAAGCCACCCACATGAAAGCTTTGAGAAAATGAATAGTAAGTAAATATACAGGGGTGGGCAAAAGTAGGTGAATAATAAATAATACAATAATTAATAAATAAAAATACAAGAATAAACTCTGTATTTCACATACTCACAACTGTAAATCTACTTTTTGCCCACCCCTGTATTGAGTTACAGAATTTTTTTTTTAAAGCAAGAACAAAACACCCAATTAGCTAGAGCACATGTCTATGACCAGGGATCTTCAAACATCCATTTTAATTAGAAAAACTTCAGGTGATTGTTTAAAAAAAGCAGAGTCCAGGGGTCCATCCCCAGAGACTCTCCTGACAGAAGTCTAGGGTGAGCCCAGGAATCTGCATTTAGCAAGCACCCAGGTGTTTCGGCTGCTTGTGTCTGGAGCCCACACTGTGAGATATTCAAAGCTAAAGGGTCAGGAGGACCTAACACTTTTGTCTTCCTTTACCGTCTAGCAGGCCTCACCCAAAGAGGCTTAAATCAATTCATAATCGTAGCAGAGTGAATTCATTTGATACCTCTTGTGAAAACTCAACAAAATTAAATCTCAACAAAATTACAACAAAACCAGGGCATGAAGAATGCCAGAAAAGGGAAAATACAAGTAAAGGAACCACTTAGCACACAGGAAATCCTCTAAAACTGGAACCTTTTTTTACAATCCTCACCTGAGAATATGTTTTTGTTGATCTTAGAGAGAGAGGAAGGGAGAAAAAGAGAGAGAGAGACATCGATCGGGGGCCTCCCATGAGCACTCTGACTGGGGATTGAACCCACAACCTACATATGTATCCTAACCACAACCTTTTGGTTAATGGGACAGCACTCCAAGCAACTGAGTCACCCAGCCAGGGCAAACTGGTCTCTTTTAAAAGGATTAGAATGGTATACTTTTTTAATATTATTATTTTTATTGATTTCAGAAAGGAAGGGAGAGGGAGAGATAGAAACATCAATGATGAGAGAGAATCATTGATTGGCTGCCTCCTGCACGCCCCCCCTCCTGGGGATCCAGCCCACAACCCAGGCATGTGCCCTTGACTGGAATCGAACCCAGGACCCTTCAGCCTACAGGCCGATGCTCTATCCACTGCGCCAAATCGGCTAGGGCAAGAATGATATACTTTTGATACCTGTCTAGTCTCACCTTGTACAGATACAAACTAAAAACGTCATGGACTCCACCAGACCTGAGTTAAAATCTGGGCTTACCCACTTACCAGCTGGGTGGCCTTGGATACGTTTTCTCTTCCCGGAGCCACTGCTTTCTCAGTTCTCAAATGGGATTAAAAACATCTACCCACAGTATTATGAAGATGAAGTGTATGAGGCACAGCAGGTACTAAACAAACGGTGGCTCTCATTCATTCAATGAATCAACATTTATTAGGGCCTTCTACAAGCCAAGCATCGCAGGCACAGGACATACAGTAGTAGCAAAAGAGACACGGACAAAAATACAGGTAGTAGACAAACAAACAATTTTAGAGATTGATGTGTGTTCTGAAGAAAATAAAGCCGTCATATAGCATGATATGGAGTTTCAGGGTATTTATAGAAACCGGCTTAGGTTTAAACTAATGTATTTAAACTGAGACCTAGGGGAGGAACATGTTAGGCATGAGACTAGGTAGGAGCAAACAGAGTACACTCCTGCAAAGGAAGGACGGTGAGGCTAGAACTCAGTGACCACTGGGGAGGACAGTAAAAGGTGAAGCCGGGGAGTGAGATAGCGAATATTAAGTAGAGCCGCGTAACACCTGGCGAGAATTTAAGATTCTCTTCCAAATGCCATAGGAAGCCATGGAAGGTTTTAAAGAAAAGACTGTGTGATGGAAGAGCCGTGATCTGATATGCTTTTTAAAAAGACTTCTGTGGCTTCTATCAGGGGTGAGGGAGGGGGGCGGCGAAGGGGGCTGAGGATCAGGGCCAAGAAAATAAAAACCTAATATTTCTTTAGTGCCTAACTATGTGCTCTTAACTATCCTAAGAACTGGATATGGATGACTTCCTTTGATCGTCATGGAAACTTTTGATATGAGTACCACTACTATCCCGATTTTAGAGATGCCAAAACCCAGGCATAGAGAGATTAGATAACTTGCCCGTCACGGTAAGTGGAGGACCCAATATGCCAACCCAGAGGGTCTGACTGCAATGCCTTTAAGAAGAAGAGGGGAGACGAGGCAAAGAGACCCCTGCAGGAGAACAGGCCAGAGAGGGTGGTGGCTGGCGAGATGGCGACAGTGACAATGCTGATGGGGATTCAGCTGTGCAAAATGTCTCGATGGCGGAGCCAACAGGATTTCCTGATGGGATTTATTTATGACTGGGGTAAAGGGAAGAGAAAAAAAGCTAAGATGACTCCCAAGTTTTTGGCGTGAGCAACAGAGTGGGTGCCCGTGCAATTTCCTGAAATGATTAAGCCTGCGGAAAGAACAAATCCAGGGGAAGGGAGGCATTAAAATGAGCCAAGAACTCTGTTTTGGCCCTGGCTGGTGTGGGTCAGTTGGTTGAGCTTCATCCCGTACACGGCAAGGTCACAGATTCAATTCAGGTCAGGGCACAGGCAAGGGTTGTGGGCTCAATCCCCAGTAGGGGGCATGCAGAAGGCAGCTGATCAATGTTGATGCATCAATGTTTCTCTACGTAGTGATCCTCCCCCTTCCATCCTTTCTTTAACAATTCTTCTTTTTTTTAATTGATTTCAGGGAGGAAGGGAGAGGGAGAGGGAGAGAGAGATAGAAACATCAATGATGAGAGGGAATCATTGATCGGCTGCCTCCTGCACATCCCCCACTGGGGATCGAGAGCCCCAGCCCAGGCATGTGCCCTTGACTGGAATCGAACTCGGGACTCTTTAGTCCGCAGGCCAATGCTCTATCCACTGAGCCAAACCAGCTAGGGCTAACAATTCAATAAAAACATAGTTATTTTTTAAAAGAACTCTGTTTTGGACACCTTAGGTTTGAAGTGTCTATTAGACGTCCAAGTGGGAGGTCCCGAAGGCAGTGAGCTGAGGCAGTCTCCACTCAGGGGAGAGGTCAGGGCTGGAGATGTGATCAGTGGTAGCTCACCATCACGGGATCCTACGTAGTGATCCTTACTTAGTGTAGGTGAGTTAGGGGTTGGGAAGGAAGACTCCCTCTGATTAGCTATAACTAGCAAGAACAGAACTGCATCCCAACACAAGATTACAACTTGCCCCGAGGCTCAGCACCCTGCCCAGCCCACCCTCTGCGGTCCAGAAAAGTCTGCCTCCCAGCCCATCCTCTCGGCCAGCTTCCTGGGAGCCCCTGGGAGCAGCATTCTTTCAAGATGACCTCCAGCATGCCAGGTCTCCAGGAGGCAACACAGAGGCTGGAGGTCCCGGAGGAGAGGCTGGAAATAGCAACCACAGAAGGAAGGTTATCGGACATCCTGCCGGCTTGTGAGAAGGGGAGCTTCTGCCCGACTCTTCCACTCAACACTCCTTTCCTCAGTCCCCCTCTCATCGAAGCCTCTCTGGTGTGAGTCCCTGGAACTGCTCACTGAGCAATGATAATGAAAGGGTTTCCAAAATAAGCCTCCCACATTCAGGCTCCCCCAGTGCCCGGATGGCGTCCAGGCTGCAACCTTTCCAGAAAAATAGCAACCTCGCTTGATAAAATACTTTCGGTATTGAACCTCCTTGGCTCTGAGGAAGTGGGTGTGTGCGGGAGGTCGGGTAGAGTTTGGGGGGGGGGGGGGGGGCGGGTGTTGACGGTGGGGGGGAGAGGCAATTTTTATTTAAAGTTTAGCTGAAATGTCAGGAACATGAAGCAGCCGTGTTTACACAGAGCTTTCCAAACCCGAGAACAGCTTCCAAAGGGGCTTTAAAAAAATGGCTACATCAACTTGTCCAATGAAACGGCTTTTCAGCTTAACAGAAATAGTACCAGGCTGTTCTCATTCTCCTCGTCTCCTTAGGCTTCATCTCCTAACATAATGTATACTCTTGCTGGTGCTGATTGTCTTATTTCTTTTTTTTATTTTTTATCCCTGTCCCATAAGCTGCCTCGAATCCACTGGGGACTAGGATAAAACACAGTCTTGGCATTCCTGTATATGAAACTTCCAGATCCATCTAATCAATAAAGGTTTTTTATTATGGATATTAATCGGAAGAAATACCCTAAATAATCGTGTAAAACACTTTAAATTTTTGATCTCCTATATTTAAAAAAAAAGAGTATAGTAATAACCAGCACCTTCATTTTTCATATTTTTCTGTCCCAAATTGCCTAAGTAATACTTTATAGGGAAAGTGGGTGAAATCTTATCTCCTACCTGTGTGTGGATGACTTTGTGGTTCTTACTGTACAAACCAGGAAGGACAGGGCGCCAGTTCAATAACTGTGCTACTTCATCTTCCACATCAGACTTGTCAAAGCCACAGAAGGAAATCGGAATATGACCCAATGGAAATCTACCCCCAAACTAAGCTGGGGTCTGTCAGTCCTTCCTGGGGTGGGGAGGCCCAGGCGTGCCAGAGCCCACTGCTCTTCCCAGGTGTCCTTCTACATGCAGAGGCAAGCTTAGAGTATGAAACGGCCAGCAGTTCGGGAATACAATTTTAGAGGCATAAAATGATTAGGTTTTCTAAATCACTGACAGGAGCCAAAATCCTTACTGAGACTCGTGGGCCAAAGATAGAACCAAAGCCTTATCACATTTACAAATAGCCCCTCAAGTGCCTTCTTCCGGAACACTCTAACATAAACCTGAAAGCAGCAATTATTCAGCTCCCTGTGTGTAGGCAGCAAATGCTTTTGAGAGGGCTCATTCTCCAGGGAGCAAAGGAAAAGAGGTATTTCTGACTAGCATTTTCCATCACCAGAAGTCACTGGAACCAATATCTTGGCGCTCTGGAGCAAGCAGAGATGACAGATGCTTATAATGCTCACCCTGAGGACTTGCAACCTTCTGGAAGAACAGGCAGATCAAATTATGCCTGGTTGCAGTTTGAAATGTGTTTCATCGCCTCCTTAGCCTTTGAAGATTGACACTCCATACAGTACACAGTAGGTGGCAACACTGAGCCACGGGACTATCCCATTTGCTGGTCTTGCTGAATAGAGAAAGTTTAATATAATAATAAACCCCATTCTAAATATTAGGTGTCTATTAAAATAATGACAACAGGCACAAAGTAATTAAAAATACACGCCTGACAAATTCGGAATCAAATGCACCATCAAAGTACTTCCTGGCATGTTGCCATGTCTCACCCCCACGCCCCCAATCACTGGGCAAATCCCATTATTCCTTGAGACGACAGAATTGGGTCTCCTCTCCCTTTCTCCCTAGTGGCTTTTATGAAAATGATATTCAACTTTCATCCGCCTGCACGTCAGGATACAGTGGGACAAGAGCAATAAACACATTCTCTGTGTGCAAAACACAGGGAAAATGAGTTCTGGGACGGCCTGGGCCAACCCCAGGTGTGGGCTCTCTTCCCTCGGAATGTAACAGCTGTCAGAAAGCAGCCCCGGCCTGTGCCAGGAATACCCTTGCTGCGCAGCTCTAATTGCCAAGAGATAAGAAGCCATAATTCACACAGACACTTGTGGCTCAGGTTCAGACACTGCAGGCACCAAGGAAAGAGCATGCGCTCTGGAGTCAGGCAGACCTGCATTCCGACTCTTACCAGCTACGTGACCTTGGGCAAGCCGTTTCTCTCCCCCAGCCTCAGCTCCCTCATCCGGAAGGACCAGCAGCTACGTGTCCCAAGTGCCGACTGCAGGATGGGACTTAGAGCAGGTGCACAGACACTGGAGTTGCGATGATTATTATTAACAACTTCTGAAGGGTACAGTGGAGTAAAATGAACTTGGAGATATCCCGAGAACCCTGGGGTTCAAGGTCTCTGGGCAAGACCCAGTTTGTACCCTTGAAGGACCTCATTGTCTGCGAGAGTTCTACAAGAATCACATAAAATCCCCGGCTACTTCTGCCTTATTTATTTGTTCAAACGACCCTGCCCTCCTGAGACTTATAATCTAGTGGAGAAGATGAGCTTTCAAAATAATCTCCTGAGTGGATGCACATGCATATCTGTGGTAAGTCCTACAAAGGAGAGGTGCATGGCCGTCTATAATATGCCACCTAAAATGAGGAAATTGGCCCAGTCTGAGGAGACGCAGGATGGCGAGGGCTTAATATGACAAAGAAAGCTGAAGAGGACTTTGTTCTCCACACCTACAGGGGGCGCTATATAAGAAATTTAACTTAAAGGACCAAACTAGAAAACATTTAGCTTCCTCTTAATGACCAGAATGTTTTTCTAGTAAAATCCAGAAAACCTACTCTGTTCCCTTTTTGGTTTTGCTGCCAGGAAGCTCCAAGTCAAATGGGAAGCTCAGCAATAGTGCATGTATATATCTACTAGAGCCCCATGCACAAATTTGTGCATGGGTGGGGTCCCTCGGCTTGGCCGGCAATCAGGGCCAATCAGGGCCATTTCCCCCAGTCTGGGGGGAGGGACTGCGGGAGGTTGGCCAGCCAGGGGGAGGGGCCATGGAAGGCTGGCTGTGGAAGTGCACTGTCCACCACGGGGCAGCTCCTGCATTGAGTGTCTGCCCCCTGGTGGTCAATACGCATCATAGCGACTGGTCATAAGGTTGCTTAGGGTTTTATATATATACTAGAGCAGTGGTCGGCAAACTCATTAGTCAACAGAGCGGTTCGCAAGCAGCGGTTTGCCAACCACTGTACTAGAGGCCTGATGCATGAAGATTCGTGCAAGAATGGGCCTTCCTTCCCCTGGCTGCTGGCACCGCCTTCGCTCCAGCCAGAGCCGCCTTTCCGCCTTCCCACACTGCCCAAAGGCCCTGAGCAGCTGGGGCGGTATGGAACACCCCCACTGCTCAATACCTGCATATGCAAGTTAACCCGCCATCTTTGTTGGGTTAATTTGCATACTCACTCCTGATTAGCTGGTGGGTGTTGCGAATGTACGGTCAATTTGCATCTTACTCTTTTATTAGTGTAGATAGAAGATTCTCCCCATTCCCCTTTGTCTCCTTCCTCTTTTCCTTTCCCTAGTCCTGATTTCAAACCCCTAGTTCTATCTTATTGCATCCAGGGTTCGTGAAGCTTCGGTGGAAGGATACAAATAGAGACTTACTAATACTCTTTCTAAGGCTAAGGGGCTGAGCTGGAAAGAATTAACAGAGTGCCCTTTGTGTCTCTGCCCAGTGTGCTACCCCAACAGCAGAGAAAGACACGTGGCTGCTCCAGTTTTATCCAAGCAGAGCATTCCATGTGATTTGTGTGATCTACACAATCCTGCTTTCCCACCAGAGCCACTTTATCACGCTATAGTTCTGCCCTAACAAGCAGTTCTCTTTTTGCTCATTTTTCTCTGAAACATTCACTGACCTATATTTACAGTGAACCTACATTCTGGATATTCCTGGACAGGTGTTCCCACCACTTCCCCCTCTTCCCCCCACCCCCCCGCAACTGTCTCTGTTTAGCAGGCAACTCATTAAATATATAACTGGCATTTTCCTTTTGTACCTCTGAAAGGCACAACACATACATACAAATCCTTCATCAGACCATACAACACAAAGTCACTCTCCTCTTATGATGAATTAAACGTCCACAGGTTGAAGGTTAAAGCAGAATAGAGATGAGAAGGAGATGTGGAGAGGCCATTGCCTTTTTTCCCCCCTTCAATTTGCAATTTATCTGCACCTCATTTAAAAAAAAATGTTCTATGAGTAAAAAGTCCATATCTTGTAGAAAACTCCATCCCTTTTCCCAGGAAAATGAAAACTTCGTAAATAATTATTAGACGTAATTCCAAGAACTGCAAATGGTGGCTCTTCTTTTTTAGCCCTGGCCCCCTTTACAGGATGAAAACTGTCTCCCCAAGGAAAAAACAAATACAGAAACACAATACTGGCCGAAACCGGTTTGGCTCAGTGGATAGAGCGTCAGCCTGTGGACTGAAGGGTCCCAGGTTCGATTCCGGTCAAGGGCATGTACCTTGGTTGTGGGCACATCCCCAGTGGGAGGTGTGCAGGAGGCAGCTGATCGATGTTTCTCTCTCATCGATGTTTCTAACTCTCTAGCTCTCTCCCTTCCTCTCTGTAAAAAATCAATAAAATATATTTTTATTGATTTCTTTTTAAAAAGAAACACAATACTGGACATTTTTAGGGGATTCAAGGACCTCCTGAAAGTCCAGTCATGAACTTCACAGGCAGACTCTCCCTAAGAATGGAGCAAATACCTGAGGGTGCCCAAGATGGCGGTGTGGCAAGAACACTTGAAAAAAGATAAATGCCATAAATAATAGTTATCTATAATGTAGATAAGAGCTATGAAGGCTAATAAGAATGAACATAAAATTCTTTTTTTAAATGCACCTTAGTGGGGTGTGTTTTTTTTTAATGAGTCAAGTTAAAGAAAAATACTACATGGCTCCTAAAAAATGTAGAGGTGGAAGGAATGCCTAAAGTTTAGGGAACACTGCATAGCATAGAAGAGTCACAAAATCTAGATTGAAAACCCTGCAAAACCATCTAAAAGTCATTATATATGTGTCCAAATGGGGGAGGTTGTGTCTAAGTGGGGATAGGTTACATGGGGAATCTCCTCACCTTCTGCTCAGTTTTGATGTGAACTTAAAACTGCTCTAAAAAAACATGAATTTTTTTTTTAAAGTCACTCTCATAAAGCAGCTCATTCAAGGCCACTGTTTATCCCCCTTTTCTTCCCTCGTGTTCCCCAGGCTAGCCAGCTTGGCAACACCTAGGCCCGTCACTCTTATTCCTCTGGGCCTGCCTTCTGTCAGGAGCCAGAGGATTCCTGGTTTGCTGCGAAGATTATGAACGGGGAAAGGCTGCCCTGGCACACAGACGCGTGTGGGGTGAAGGGCTGGGGATTTCCCTGAGCTGCTGGGCAGAGGTTCACTGACCAGGACGAGGCGACAAAAACAGGCTGCATGTCCCTGACATCCAGGATCTGATGAGACCCAGACATCCCACAGGAAGTGAGCCAGAAACCCAGGAGATCCGACAAGGGTGCCAGGTTTGCCAAACCAAAGCCATGGCCACTGGGGGCTGGGCAAGAAGGGTGGGGAAGGACCAGCACGCAGTCTGTGTGGGTCTGTCCCCCCTTCGCAACCAATCAGGACCCTAAAGTCACTTACTCAGCACGCGTCTCCCCGTCTGGGCTAAAGCTTCTAGGAGGAGAAGGACTACTGCGTCGTCTTCCCAGCCCTGCATCTCCAGGCCCGAGCACAGTGGCCGGCACATAGTAGGCACTTTAAGGGAATGAAAGAACTGGACTACTATCGGGAAAGGGGAAGCAACATCTCATCTCTTCTGCCCTCTGGTGGCCAGCAGGTGCTCCAGGCTAGTAAATGCTCGGGAAATAGTTCTTTTAAAAGCAACTAAATTGCCTGACATAACCAGGATGTTGTTTGTTTTTAAGATAATTATCATTAAAAAAAAAAAAAGAGCAAATAAATCTAGTAAACACAGTGTCTTTGCTTTTCACGTCCCATAGGCAAGTCCAGGTGGCAAATGAAGCTGGAGGAGCGATTGGGACCATCATTAAAAGCTGGGCGTGGCTGCACACTCCTCCACCAGCCACCTCACTCTGGAGTCATTTCAGTCCACTCCATCCCCGAGAAGGAGTGTAAGGATGAGTGTGGCACCAACACCAGGTGCCTGACTCTGGATAAACAATGTGATGAAGGAGTGACATGCCTCTCTCTAACTCAAGCCTGGCGCCCGCCTCCAAGAAATAACTACGCTGGGGAGAAGGAAGGTTTTAGAGCAGGGGCCCTCAAACTTTTTAAACAGGGGGCCAGTTCACTGTCCCTCAGACCGTTGGAGGGCCGGACTATAGTTTTAAAAAAACTATGGACAAATTCCTATGCACACTGCACATATCTTATTTTGAAGTAAAAAAAACAAAACGCAAAAACACCCGCATGTGGCCCGAGGGCCGTAGTTTGAGGACGCCTGTTTTAGAGGCAATGTCAAAGTGAGTGCCCCACCTGGTTGGGTGGGGCAGCAGCCTCTGAGGTCACCAGCTGCCCTTTACACATGGGTGCCCCAAGGTGGGGGGTTGTTAGGGTGCCATTCCCTAGGGTCTCCTTGCCCAGTTCAATCAAATGCTGATGACCAAACAGAGGCTCCAGAATCTCACAGCTAAAAGCAATCCTCAACACCACAAACCCAGGCCCTGCCCTTTACAACATCTCTGCAGGCCGCTTGGACACCCTCAATGATGAGGGACTCCCTACCTCTCAAGGAAAATGACTCCCTCTTTGGGCAGCTCTATGGAAAGTCCGGCTCTCCGCTGTTTTTCTCTAAAAAAGAAGATGGTTTCCAAGGCACTCATGAACAGCCTAGCCCGCGGAGAGGGGCACGACAGGAGAACATGATTCGGTTTCCCCGTCCTCCAGGCTGGGCAGCTTTTAACTTAAAACCACTGATGGAGACTCTCTACAACTAGAAGCGATGGCAATAAAAGCTAACGTTTACAAAACACTGACTATGAGCCAAGCATATCTAAGAGCTTTACAGACATTATCTCATTTAATATAACATTTAATAGTCACACTCTCCTTTGAATGAGATATTATTTATGAACTTTTTTTTCCCCTGAGGAAATGGAGCTACAGAGAGTTAATATCATTTGCCCGAAGGCACAGGGTGAAGAGGCAGGTGGGCTAGGTTTTGTATTTGCTTCCTTTTGTTTAGCAGTGGAACCCTTTTCTAAAAATTAGAATCTCACCATCAAAACCCGATGGGTAAAATACAGCAGCACCGTGTAAAGACCCCTGCGGTAGGGCACATACTCTGATAATTACCGTATCATGAACAAACGCATCTTGAATTCCTCTATGAAAGGTGCCTCTCTCGAAGGGAGATTTGTTGCTTTGTTCACTGCTCTGCCCAGTGCTTAGAACGGCACCAGAAGGCAAGGAACAAATATTGCCGACCGAATAATCCAACATTCACAACGTGTTTACTATTTTCCAGGCACTGTCCTACGGTATTCGAATGATTAACCTCACAACAGGTTCTATTATCCCCATTTTACAGGTAAGAAACTGAGGCACAGAGAGGCCAAATAGGTTTCCCAAGATCACACAGCTAGTAAGTAGCAGAAATGGAATTCAAATTGGGGTCAGGCTCTGTGTCTTTTTTAACTACATAGAAACATTCTATTCCCTTAATTCATAACAGGAGAAAGATCTGAGGCCTCTACAAGAGAGACTGCAACAGAAACAGTTAATGGCAGGGAACCTCGATCTTCAGCTGGGCTTTTACTATGGACTATTTCTGAACCCCTGACATCCATCCTGCCTTTTTGCTCCTTTTTATTTCTCATTGTCCCACCATGAGGTGGACCTGAGAATCTGAGCACTGCCACTTTAGAGATGAAAAAACTGCTCTCAGTTCCCAGGAATGCTGCCCTTTGGGGAGAAATTCGGTGACCGTGAGGCAGGCTAGTAAGCCAGGACAAGCAGAATAGGGAAACTGAGACAGATAGTTAAACAGCACTTTGCAGCCATCTAGTGAATCCTATCTTCCCTAAACGAAGGATACTTAAGAGTAAATGGTTGCACTACTCCCCAACTAGAGGGCAAATAGCTTAAATCATCTACTCAGGGAGATAGATGGCAGAAATCCAACTAGTATCATTTGCCACCCACCCAAGAACAGATGAAGTTAAGAGAATAAATTTCATTTTTGGTATGTCAGTGCAAAGCTGGTGAATTTTCTATTGAGATCCTCCCCTAAATGCCCAGCCTTTAAAACCCCTCAAAAGGAGAGTCCCAGCATGCTCTCCCTCCCAGGAGCACTCCCACACCTTCCCCCGTCCTCCCTCCCCCACGTCTTCCCCCACAGGCATGCATCTCTTAAACTCTCCGGGACTCCATGAGGCTTGCAACCAGGGCAGCAATGGGCAGTGGCAGTTTGTCCCAGGCAAACCCCGAGTCTGTCCCAAGGCCCCTTTCCCCTGACTTCAGAGTAGACCAGCGTAGGCTCATTTCCCCAGCCTTCCCTTGTTTCCTTGTCCCCGCTTTAATGAAGGTCTCTAACGTTCACCTGGACCCGTTGTGAAATTTTTCCTACATGAAGTCAGGAACCCACACAGCACCAGCAGACCCCTCAGAGCCAGGTCCCCTTTCCATGAACGACCAGTGGCCACTCCCACTTGCCATTGCTTTGGGAGCTAAATCGGCCTTTCTCAGCCTGGCCATGCGAGTGCCTGGCTGGACCTCACACACTGTAATCTCAAAACAACATCAGGGGAGAGAGAAGGCAGAGGGCTAAGGAGAGGCCAAAAATGATAAGGAAAAAAAAAAATGACAAGAAAAAGGAGTAAGCAGAGCTCTCATTGCTGTTTCATAGCAGTTTCATTTCCAGCCCACAGTTAGAAATGAATTGCAGTGTCCACTGTAAACTGGTGTCTTCTGGGCTTTGCAATAAAAATCCAATCGAAGCACAGCAATTTCTCCACTTGGGCTTTTTTCTTGCCCCTCCTAGAAGTGCTGAGAGACTCTTTTAAACAGTAGAGAAGCCCCGGATGCCCTTCAGAAAGAATCTCATGAAATTCCCACTTTTAAAAAACACCATGATAATAAGCAGCCCTGCAAACATCCAAGGTGGAGTGCAATGACGCAGAATAACTGTCCTGGAGGTAAAAACCTAGGCTTTGAATTTGCAAATGCAAAGTGTGTGCCCTTTTGCAAATGTAAAACCTACCCTTTGAATTTGCAAACAAGTAAACACTGTCAACTTCTGAACTGGCTTCCAAGACTGACTTAAAACCTAAAGCAGCACTGTGATGAAATATAACATAAGCTGCATCTGCGATTGCACACGTTCCAGGAGTCGCGTGGAAAAGGGTAAAAGAAACCAGTGAAATTAATTTTAATAAGACACTTGAACTCGGTATATCCAAAATACGATCGTTTTCAACATGGAATCGGTATGAAAGTTGTTATTGACACATTTTGCATTCCTTTTTTAGCATGAAGTCTTCTAAATCTGTTATTTCACATGCACAGCACGTCTCAATCCAGAATCACTGAATTCCAAGTGCTCAAAAGCCACACATGGCTGGTGACTACCACTCAGGACAGCACAGACCTCAAGCTGTCAGGCCCCCGATCACACATGCCTGGCGCAGTCCCTGCCTCCACCTCACGCAGGAAAGTGTGCAGACAGACCACTGCTGGGAATCAAAGGCTTTGTAACGGCAAAGAGTTTGCTGCCAGGCCAAAGCACAGGCTCTGGCTCCTTATTTTACCACATTAAGTCCTATCAGAATCAACCACAGGCTTCAGAGATAAATGGTGGGAGGTGGTAACTCTGATTACATCATTGGGGGAAGGAATGGGACTGGGAAGAAAGGATTATTATCACGAAAAACTAGGGGGGTAAATGGTGATGGAAGGAGACTGGAGTGGTAGACACACAATACAATACACAGATGATGTCGTATAGAATCGTACACTTGAAACCTGTATCATTTTATTAACCAATGTCACCCCAATAAATTCAAATTTTTTAAAAAGAAAAAATGGGAATGATAATCCCTTACATCCACTTAGCACCCACAGAGGTGCTCACACTCGTCACCTCCTCCAATACGCAGGCCTAATAACCCTGGCACTCTGAGAGCCAAGTGACCAGGAGGTCACCCAGGTAGACGGAGGCAGCAGCAGGAGAAACCAAGCCCAGGACTGGCCCCACGCCCTGAGCTCTGTCCTGGGTTCCCTAACTGAGCCACAGAGCAGAAGTGCCTGGAAGTCCTTATTTCAACGCGGACTTCCAGGCCTTGCTCAGATATACTGGAGCGGTTTGGGGGAGGGGAGAAAGGCAGGACCCCAGGATCTGCATTTTTAAGACATTTCTCAGGTGATTCTGGTGTTGCCTCTCTTGGGGAATAACCACACCAAACCACTTTGCAAGTATTAAAATGCTTCTCCTTAAAAAGAAAAAAACATCCAATGTGCAAAAACACACACTTGACAACTCAGGGCGTTAAGTCTCCATGCAGTCGATTTCTTCCGCTAAATTGAGCTGTTGGAGTTCCTTTCAATGAGGCATGGTACAATAGACAGGTTTTTAAGGCTTGTTGAATTCACGCTGAGCAAATTGTTGAAGATGTTTTTCTCTGCATCAGTGGCTTCCATCCAAGGATCCTAGCGAAAATTCCTTGTCTGACTTTGATAATAATTACATAGCCAATATTTATTGAACAGGTACTATGTTCCACAAATACACATTATGTCCTTTAATCCTTAACAACAATCCTATGAGGTCGGCGCTATTATTATGCCTTACCCAATTTATAGATGAGGAAGTTTGAGGCTCAGAAGAGTTAATATTTTTCATCGAACTTAATTTGAAGGTCTGTATAATGCAAAAAACTTCATTATTCTTCCTAAAGCTAAAAATCACTGCGTTTCTTTCCAGCACCGAGTGTGTTCTGACAAACACTGGGTGCCCGTTAACGAACCCAGCCCGCCTTCACACAGGTGCTCCTCCGCTGTTATCCCACAACCCACCACGCTTGCCCTGTCCTTGACTGTTGTCCGCCTTCCCCAACGGCCTGAGAGTATCTTAAAGATTGTACGTCTCTCTGTCGTATGTGTCTCTGTATCAGAAACTTCACAAAACCCTACAGTGCTTGGTAAGTGTTGGATGGATGGATGGACAGATGGATGGACGGACGGATGGATTCAAACCTGATAGGAGGGGAGGGAGATCTAGATCAGAGGAGTTTATCAACTAGATAAATGCAAGTTCCATAAGATTTTCTAGGAGGGACAGAATAAGAACTTTGGGTCCAGGAGTGCCTGGGACTGTCTGGGAGTGAGGGGCTGCAATGTGGCATGGTGTGTGTCTGTGTGTGTGGGGGCGGGGGGGGGGTGTTAGAAGGCCCCACAGACTGTGATCTGAAGGGAAGAAGGCACAGCACCTGAGTGCAGCAAAGGCCAGATTAGAAGAAGAAACAGAGATCTGGGCCTAGGGAAAGGCTGGACCATGTGCCCAGTAGGCACCTGATCGGGAACAAAAGTCCTACAAAGTCTCCTGGTCTCACTCTCTGGCCTCAGAGGCAGGCCATCACCCTTTGCTCTTTCGTTAAGTCACTTGTGCTTTTGTTTTTGTTCTTAAGGGAAACGAAGATTATCTGCCTCACAATCGCAGTCTGCTCGAGACCAAGCCACAGACAGGAGCCCCCCAGGTCCCCTCCACTGTGGCGTCATTTAGGGTACGCCAGAGAGGCTGGCTCCATCTGGAAAGGTCCTGGCCTTCCCAAGTCCTCCTCACGGGGGCAGCAGAGACCGCCTGCGGCACCACCCACACTTTCCCCGTCAGTCCTTCTCGACGAGACTGAAAAGTGGTCCGAGTCGGCTGGGGGAGTCAGTACCCGGTGCCCTGTCAGCCAGAGCTGAGGCCTCCGGGTTGCTCCCGACCAGTCTAGTCACTGGATAACCAGCACTAAAGAGGACTGGATACCCCCGGCTGCCAGAGCCCCCAACCCTCAGACACACCCCCCTCCCACCCCCCACTGAAAGTGTGAACCCTCCTTCCTCATTCACATCACAAGGCAGGATTACATCAACTTTAAAGGGAGGGGGAGGTGGAACTTTGAAATTGGATGTGAATATATTTAGGGCTTGGGAATCACTGAAATTTCTGTTTGTTGGTGTTGACTTTTTTGATGTGTTCAAAGAATTTCACTTCAAGTGTCTCCCAAGAGGTTCGCAGATCAGGGATACACAGAGGGTGCCTCAAAGCTGCTCACAATGCGGACTTCAGTGCCTAATTAGAATAGCAAATCAGGGTATTTGAAGGCAAATCAGGTGTTGAAATGAAATTTCTGTAGCAAACAGCAAAGCGTATTCATTACTGACAGGCCCCAACTTGCTGTGGGTCTTAATGAGCATTCTGTTAGACTCGGCTCTGGCAACACTCACACACACACCACCGAGGAGACCTGGCGGAACATTCCCTCAGCCTCCTCTCTGCTCTGTGAAGTATTTTCCTCTCTGCTGATCAAAGCAGAGGAAGAAGGAGTCATTCTCAAGTTTAAATCCCCCAGCCCAGCTGAGGAATTCCTGGGCCCCTAATCCCACAGTGAAAGGGCAGAGGGATTGGGTCATCTGGGCTACCTCGGCATCAGCAGCACCACCACCCCCCTCCATCCCCCCAGCAGGCAAGCACTCCGCCTGGGCCCCCGCAGCGCCTGTGAGCTGCAGCGTCTGCAGGCCCCTGTGGCTACCACTGAATGGGCTCCTCTTCTCACCCTGGGGCTGTAAAACCTCCTGGGAAAGTATCAGAATGCCCTGCTCGGCCTCACCCTCCATTTCCCTCACACCAGGAAGGGGACAACAGTCACAGCAACCAGTAAGGAAGGACAGGTAAGGCGGTACCTGCACAAATAGGTATATTCACACACATATACACACATCACACACATACATACCGATGACTGGGCGAGCTGTGAGGCAGGATGAAAGAGGGACACATACACACATACACACACACACACACACACACACACACACACACACACACACGCACGCACTGCACAGGAGCTGGAGAAGGTTAGAGGAGGGTGGGGGAAGCACAGGAACTTGAAAAGATACTTTCCCACATCAAATATGGGACTTAGTCATGAGCTCCAGGACCCCCCAGCCCTCTCCACAAAGCCCTTCCCCAACTCCCCTGCTCCCCAGGGAAACCTCAACACCCAGAGAACAGCAGACCCAGCAGGGACAGGTCCACACAGATGCCCCGCCTCCAGCCTCCTCGGCGTCATCTTTAGGTCAGGAAGCATGGCGCCCAAGCCCTTGCCACCCGAGTCTTTCCTCGGTTTCCCCTCATGCATTCCATCCAGATCCAGCCAACCCAGACCCCTTGTCATTTCCTCACTCTGGATTGTCATGTCCTCATCGCCATGCCTTGCTCATGTTGGTTCCTCTTCCCAGAAAGCCCCCCCCCCCCAACTCCCCCTCTTTACCCTCTCCCCATCTCTATTTAGCGAGCCATGTCTGTCCATCCATTTCCTGGTAATCACACCCCCACCCCACCTTTGTGCTCTCTTCCCATTCACCATTGCACAAAAGCCACGCCTTCCCCCCAAAGCCCCATCTTCCCTGCAAGAGGAGAGGGGTAGACAGGGGGCCTGCTCCCCTCCCAGGCCTCATCCAGAAGACTTTTGATGCTCAGCAGCGGAAATGCATTTACACATTTATACGGTTGGCTCATTGTCCCTTTAAACCAGGACTTCTCAGATTTTCATGTGAGATCACCTAGGAGAGTGCTTGCTAAAGATTCAGACTTCAGAGATTCTGGTTCAATAAATCTGGACAGGGCCCTGACACCTGCCTTGTTAATAAGCACCCCATCATATACACACCAATCCTATGACGACAGTCTGTGGGAAACACTGAGAAACATCACTAAGCAGATAACTTACAACAATCCCCAAATCCCAGATCATTCATTGACTCCAATGTCTGACGGCCCACTGTATGCCTGTACTAGGTAGTTGGGGGAATAAAGAAGAGAATTAAGAATCAGATCTTGCCTTGAGAGTCTAGCAAAGGAGTTTAAAAAGGATGAACATAAATCACCAAAGTCAACCAAAGTACAAAAAGAGAGTAGCAAATGCCATCAGAGTACAGCAATCATGAGCCACGGAAATTCAGAGGAGGGAAAGAAAGCAAACTGGAGACAGGAGGGTGAAGGGAAGGGGAAAGACCAGAACAGCAGCCAAGGTAAGTTTTTAAGAAAGAGACACTGGTTAATAAATGCTACAAATAAGGGCGGGAAAGGGGGAATCGGGCCTGAATACCCAGTGAGGGAAAGAAGTTGGGAAGAAGGTGTTCCATGCAGAGTAGCCCTGTGTGCATCGCCCTGGAGGTGTGAAAGGCTACTTGAGGGACTGGTGAGATGGTGTGTGGCTAAGGATAGGGGGGTGTGAGGCTAAAACTACCTGTGGGGCCACAATGGCAAATTCCCCTTGAGAATCTATGAATAGCCCAAGGTTGGGGACCCACTGCCCTGAGCCACACAGGGAGGTTAGAGAAAGCTTCCTAGAGGTTTAGCCTGGAAGGCTGAGGATTAAGTTGTCAGGTGCATAAGAAGGGACAAAGAAAGGGCACTCTAGGGCGAGGGAATGGCAAATGTAGAGTCATGGATATGATACTACTAGATCCCATTGGATTATGTGGTCTCACAGACCAGTTTTAAACTTTGGTTTTCTTCACAGAAATCAGCTAAATGCCTTTATTGGTTGATTAAGTGAATATAAGAATAAATGACTATGAAGAAACCAGAGAAAGATCTTACATGAGTGCTCAACTGATATAATCTACAAGAAGCCTTCAAGTTCTTTTCTTTTTTGAGAAACCTTAAAGTTCTAAGATTTTGTATTTTTTTTAAAAAAAGGACAAATAAGAACAATCATGAACACCACCCCAATCTAAAAATTAAATAAGCAACACCAAATGGAGAGGACCAGGGCTTTTCAGAATGGTAATAAACTAAGACCCTTGATCACATGTTTGAAATACAAGATTTCCTTTTATACGTGACATATTTTGTACTGAAACAGAAGAACCTACACTGACAAAGTTTACATTAAAGCCCTTATTAACTTTTAATGTGTGACTAAATCATACTAGTATTGTAATTTTTTAGTATTTTTTTATTGATGTTAGAGAGAGGAAGAGAGAGGGAGAAAGAGATAGAAATATCAATAATGAGAGAGAATCTTTGATCGGCTGCCTCCTGCACCCCCCTACTGGGATCAATCCCGCAACTCAGGCATGTTCCCTGATAGGAATTGAACTATGACCTCCTGGTTCATGGGTCAATGCTCAACCACTAAGCCACACCAGCCAGGTGACAGTATTGTATTTAAAGGCAGAACTTAACCTACCTACTAAAGGTAAATTTATCTGGTTGATTGGACAATGTTTTTCTAGTTTGTTTATTTTATTTTATTTTACTTTTGTTGTTCAAATAAATGAAAAGTCCATTATTTACTCTGCAGGAAAACACAAAGCAGACTTTGAGGGTGCTTATGTTTTTCTTTCCTTTCCCCCTCAAGAAACCTTGTACCAGATTCATAAAAGAATAATTTGGCCTTTATCATGATTAGAAAGTTGACTCACCAAACAGAAACTTATATAAAGTTCAGAAACTAAGTCCTCAGACCCACAAGGAGCTAAACTGAATCGAGGAGTCAGAAAGGAAGTTCAGGGCATTATTAGCTAAGAAACAAACTTAAGATGAAGATGAGGAAACTCCACAAGTTTTAAGAGGGTTTTGTAGGGCTTCTGGCTCTATATAATTTCTTAAACAATAAAAAAAATCATGAAACAAAATAAAAACATCACCATAAATGTTCTTACCCAGCACTATCAGAACACAGAATAAAACTAATAATATAGGATGCTGTAGTTATTTGAAAAGTCATAGAAATCATCCAAATAAATTTCTTGAGAAGGGAACTAAATAAATACAGCTAATGAGAGTTAAATATTAACTACACACCTTACAGTTGTCTCGTGTTTTATTGTCATATAGTTTCATTTGAAAGTCAGTTTCTATAAATGTCAGGTGGATTTTTTAATCTACTCAAATACTTCCCAAACAACTGTTGTATACAAAGCACTACGTTAGGCACCCTAGAGAATAAAAAGAAGAAAATCTAAACTCCTAACAAACCATGGGGCCTAGACAGCAGCAGGCTAAGAAGAGAGATCTGCTGAATGAATGAATGAATGGTTTTTCCCAGAATACTCTTCTGCTACCCATCTTTAAGACCCAGTTCAAATATTGCTTCCTATTGAGCTTATCCCATGGAATGGATTGCCTCTCCTCCCCTAATCTGTGTTCCTATGGTATCCTATACAACTTCAGTATCCAGAAACAAGGGATTAGTTAGGTATACCCATAGAACACTTGTCACATTACAGGTGTTTGTGTATTTAATTGTCCCCACTGGACTGGGACATCTTGAGGAACCATGATGGGCTCATCTTTGTTTCTCCTAGCATCTAGTTTCTCCTAGCATCTTTGTTTCTCCTAGCATCTTTGTTTCTCCTAGCATCTACTGCCTGGCACGCAGTAGAAGTTCAGTTAGTGTTAGAATCAATTGAATGTGTCAATTGCTTACAGAATAATAGAGGAGATAATATAAACACTTAGGCTGAGGATCAATGAAGCTTAAAGAAATTTACTATCTAGACAGAGTTCTATGTTTTTGTTTTCCTCCAGGCCATGTCAAACATGAGCCAGCAGTCCATAATTTCCATAAAGAACAGTAAGGACTACCTCCAGAAAGCTGTAGAATGGAGGGGGAGAATGGGATTTTCAGGACCGATCCCAGTTATCGAAAATGAAGGTAGGCTTAGTGAGTCCACACAAGGGATCTAAAATGACTAGAGCATGGTTAGAGACCCAGTCGTTTAGAAAAGGGGAGATTTTAAAGACCATACACAGCCACTTAGAAAGCAGGGTCGGGGGAGGATCACACCCAGTGATCTAGCTTGAAAGAAATGTGTTTGGGCAAATTCTGTTGTCATAATGGAGCAGCTCATAGGAATATGTGTGGGTGTGCATGTGTGTGCCCACACATGTGCCTGTTGAACTCTCACTCTTGTCCCAGACACGTACTAGGTTTGGAGGGAAGAGTCATCAATGGTGGCCTAGCAAATGCAGTTCTGAAGTGGGGCACTAACCCTAAAGTACCGACGATCTGATTCCGAGAGGAAGAAGAGCTTTGCCCAAAGTCAAAGCAAAGATTAGACTGCACTCCAGCGTTCCTGCCATCGGCCAGTTCTGTGAGAATCTCCACCTCTCCCAGAATCAGCTGATGATCTTTAATGATCCCATGCCCCATGCCCGCAGTATGAGTCAAAGGTAGCTCATGTTTTAATAACCCCAAATCCAGGTCTGTGACAGGGATAAAGAAATATCCCGTCAGCCTTGGATTTTGCAGGAATCCTCTCCAGGAAGCCTGTTCCTGGCTGTGCCCTAATCCACAATCTGTCTACACAGAGCAACTCGCAGTCTTACCCTGGCACTTCCTGCACCTGTAGAGAGACAGGAAGCAGCAAATCACTCTACCTGGGGCCTCTGGCGTTACAAGTTCCGCAAGCACCAGGGAGCCCTTTCAATTCGATCTAAAGCAGTGTAACCGGCCTCCATAAAAGTTATGCTACCCTTGAAGAACAGAAAGATTAAGCAAAAATAGCCCAGATGATCCCAACGGAAGTGGCAGGTTTAAGTGCTACCTTCTTAAATGCTAACTTGGAATAATGTGAGCTATTATCACCTTGAATGAGGCATTAGTCACCCTTGCTAAGGAAGTGCTTTTATGGGAAGAGATAAGATTGTCAAAAAAGCAACAAGGAGGCCAAAGGTTGGAGGCAAGAGTGTTTCATTCAAGGAAATAAAAGAGCGTTTACTTCACAACCACATTTAAACTAAATTAATAGGGATACATACAGATTGCCAATAAACATATGAAAAGATGCTTAATGTCAATAATCACCCGAGAAATGCCAATTAAAGCCACAATAAGATATCACCTCACACCCTCACACCTGTCAGAATGGCTATCATCAATAAATCAACAAACAAGCGCTGGTGAAGATGTAGAGAAAAGGGAACCCTCATGCACTGTTGGTGGGAATGCAGACTGGTGCAGCCACTGTGGAAAGCAGTATAGAGTTACTTCAAAAAATTAAAAATGGAACTGCCTTATGACCCAGCAGTTCCACTTCTGGGAATTTATCCAAAGAAACCCGAAACAATAATTCAAAGAATAAATGCACCCCTATGTTCATTGCAGTGTTATTTACAATAGCCAAGATTTGGAAGCAGCCCAAGTGCCTATCAGTAGATGAGTGGATAAAAAAAGCTGTGGTACATGGAATATTACTTGGCCATAAAAAGGGAAAATCTTACCTTTTGCGACAGCATGGATGGACATGGAGAGTATTATGCTAACAAATAAGCCAGTCAGAGGGACAAATACCATATGATTTCACTTAAATGAGGAAACTAATGAACAAAATAAATTAACAAACAAAATAGAAACAGACTCATAGATACAGAGAACAGACTGACAGCTGTCAGAGTAGAGAGGGTTTGGGAGCTGGGTGAAAAAGCTGAAGAGATTAAGCAAAACAAAAAAACACAAAACTCATAGACACAGACAACAGTATGATGAGTACCAGAGGGAAAGGAGGGTGGGAGGAGGTAGAAAAGGGTAAAGGGTAAATAAAGGTGACTGAAGGAGACTTGACTAGGGAGAGTGAACACACAATACAGATGATATATTATAGAATTTTATAATATAAAATACTGAACCCTATATAATTTTATTCACAATGTCACACCAATAAACTCAATAAAAAAGAAAGAATACATGTCCTCACTAATCTGAAATACAAAAAAAAATGCATGAAGATGTGCAACACATTATTACTTATAAGGCATTAAAAAACTGGAAACAACTTCAGTGTCCAGAAACAAGGGATTAGTTAGGTAAATTATGGTATACACATATGACAGAACCCCAGCTCCTTGATGGTGGGACCTTGTGCTGAAGACAACCAGGGCCTGTTCCAATAGATCATAAAAGCATACCACACAGCTTTAAAAATGTTTCATGTATGACTTCATTTACATTAAATATCCAGAATAGATCAATCTATAGGGACAGAATGCAGATTGATTGGTTGCCAGAGGCTGGGGAAAACGGGAGAAACTGCTTAATGGGTCAGGAGTTTCTTAAAGAAAAAAATGTTCTTATTGATTTCAGAGAAGAAGGGAGAGGGAGAGAGAGATACAAACAGGGCAGGAGTTTAACTTTTGAGTAAGAAAATAATCTGGAACTAGACAGAGGTGCTCATTGCATGACATTATAAATGTACTAAATTCCACATAACTGTTCACTTTATGTATTTTTTAAATTGATTTCAAAGAGGAAGGGAGAGGGAGAGAAATAGAAACATCAATGATGAGAGAGAATCATTGATCGGCTGCCTTCTGCATGCCCCACACTGGGGATTGAGCCCATAACCTTGGCATATGCATGCCCACACTGGGAATCGAACCGTGGCCTCCTGGTTCATAGGTCAATGCTCAACCACTGAGCCATGCCAGCAGGCCAAACTGTTCACTTTAAAATGGTAAATTTTATATTACTTAAGTTTCACGTAAATAAATTATTTTTCAATCATGTCTAAAAGAAAATTTCATGTCATGATACACATTTGTGGGATCTTTTTAAGTGAAGAGTGGAAAGAAAGGATGCCTGCCTATGCATGCTCCCAAATTGTGGTGAGAGAGAATGCTATATGCTTAAGAAAAGAGAGATTATCAGTGTGTACATACAAATAGTCACAAAGAGTGGTTATCGCCAAATGGAGAAACAATTAGTACTTTTCCTCTCTGTATTTTCCAAATTTTTGCAATCAAATATGCATGATTCTATATAATAAAGAGGTGATATGCAAATTGACTGTCACACCATCACAAGCTGGTGGTGCCCACAGCAGGGGCGGGGCCAGCTGCTCCTTGAGCTTGCTGCCGGAGTCCCCTCAGCCCCGCCTTGGGTCCTCCTGCACCCCCCACTGACTGAGGTTCAGGCAAGCAGGGCCGGCCCGAGGCTCAGGTAACCAGGGCCAGCCGAGGTTTGCACTGCCAGCAGTGGCAGCAGCAGAGGTATGATGGGGGCATCGCCTTCCTCTGATCACCAGGTTGCCTCCCGCCCCTGAGGGCTTTCGGACTGTGAGAGGGGGCAGGCCGGGCTGAGGGACCCCTCCTTCCCCTACCCTCCCGCTCCAGGGCATGAATTTTCATGCACTGGGCCTCTAGTATCTGTAATAAGAAAAAGAACTATTCAGCAAGCATCAATTATATAGTCTTAGAGAGAGAGTGTATAAGACCTCAATAATATTTTTTTAAATGCCTCCAAAAATCTAGAAGGAAATATGCTAAGATCTTAAGTATCCGTACCTTGGGGTGGTAGGATTATGGGTGACTCATTTTCTTCTTTGCTAATTCCTTAATTACATAGCACAGGTAAGGACCGGAAAAATATCGAAAAGGCAGAGAAACATGAAGGCTCTCACCCAGAAGCACACACAGTGCCATTGCAAGAATGGAGGTGTCAAGGTTGGAGGGTGGGCCCAAGCCAAGAAGCGCCCCATCTTTATACTTGGCGACCGGCCGCCAGCCACAGGGCCCTGTCCTTGTTTCCTCCCGTCTTCCCGGTCACCACCGTCTGGTTTACTTCCAGTCTCTCTCCAAACGGTGGGAGCTGACGGAATTATTAATAAACACGACAACTGGAAAGACCATTCTCAGCCCATCTTGTTTGTGTCAGATGACCTCAGGAACCGGAGAAAACACACTGGTTAATGTTTAACAAATCCACAGAGCCAAGAACCATGCGTGCGTGCTTGGGGTATCTTTTTCCAGGCTCAGCACCTACGAGGGTGATGTCTGAGGGAGATGCAGGCCAGTAGAGAAATTGAGTTTGAAAACCCGGACCCCGGGGGACCATAAGTAATAACATCAGGGCTGAATACCCGGGCGGTCACGGAACAAAGTAATGAACCTGAATTGGCTCAGTGAAACCACAGCAGCATTGAGACTACCTTGATGAGAAAGGCTCCTGGAACAAAAGGCCCACTCAGTTGAAATCTAATCTGTGTTAATTAACGCCCCCAGGATGAAAACACCTCTTTATCGGTGTGCGGCTCCGGGCTCCAGCTCGCCCATAAACATGGCTCCTGGGTGGAGGGGACTGAGGGTTCCCCTCAGAAGCCATGGAGGCCTGCACCCCCATACCTGGTTCACCCCGGGCCAAACCCAGGAGAAGGAGCCCAGGTGACAACAGTGGATTTTCAGAGCTGAAACCTACTCTCCCCCAGGGACCCATTGATAACCGGAGGATGAGTAACAGCCAGGACTCCTAGGCACTCCACAACCCAGCCCTCCTCTGTCCCACCCGGGCGGAGCGTGTGCACACCGCCCTTCACACTACCCCCCGGCTCCACCAACCAGACCCTTTACTGTGAACTGACTTCTTTACCCACCGTGGGCCATGCCTCCTTTCAGTCCCTGTGGTCCCTTCACTCCTGGACCCTTTTGTCCCGAATGCACAGCCCCTGGCAGCCCCCTCCTCTCTCAGCCACAGAGCCCTGGAGAAGCAGGCATTGCCCCCAGGAAACAGAAGCCGCTGAAGCCCTGGCTTCCAAACCCCCCTGGATTTACTCAAATATGTCCCGAGGCCTGGGTGCCAGGGACTGTGAGGTGAGGAACAGGGAGGAGGACAGGGAAGGGTGGGACAGGGGACATGCACACCAGCCCGGTAGAAACAAGCCCTGCAGGAGCCCAAACGAGGGGGGAGAGCTTCCCTGGGGGTTCCAGGAAGGCTCCCCACCTCCGTGACTGACCCAGGTAAGGCCCTGGTGCAGTAGGTGCTAACTACAAACAGGTGAGCCCAGGGTCCAGCAGAGAACGGAACCCACACCCTAAGGTGACACTCCACCCCAGGCCCCTGCCCAGCCACAGGAGAAGCGCTTAAATAATACATACCAGCAACAACGACTGTGTAACAGCTACACCCCAGGCCCAGACCTCCCAATGCTTCAGCAGGAACACCTGCCAAGAGGGAGTTTCACCCCCACACTACAGATGGGGGCACTGAGGCACACAGGGGGCTGGCCCCGGGCAGGAAAGGAGCTCTCACTCCAGTTACCCATCAGCTCCTCAAACCTGTCCTCAAACTTCTGGCTTCCTCTCATCCCCTCATCCCACCCCACGCCCATGTCTCCAGTCTGTCCTCATGACCCAGCCAGCAGCACCCTGTACCCCTCCAGAAAGCCCACTCATGGCTGTGCCCTCGGTCTCTGGCTGAAGCTTTTCCCTCCTCACTTTCTGGCTACAGCTTTTTCCAAACCTAGAACAAAAAGCCCTCAAGTTTGAGGAAAATCAGCTCATGCAGCAAGTTTCCTCAGTGAGGTTCCCAAGCCGCCCCCGCTCCACGCCGACTTCTCGGCCACTCACCAGGATGGCCGAGGCGCCAGAAAGAGGAGGCAGAATCTCGGCTACTCAGCCAGGAAGGGCTGCAGCCAGTCCCCCAGCTCCCGGCGCTGATCCCAACGCCAGGCTCCACACAGCTCATCGGAGGACAAGTCTCGGAGGGGGAAGAGAGCCTGCTTCTCACACCTGCCCTGGCCCCTCTAAGGCCTGACCCACCCTCGGCTTCCCTCGGCCAAGAGCTCCGGAGAGTTTACAGTTACGGGCTGCAGGCAACCGGAGAAGTGGCCCAGAAAAGAGGCCCTCAGCCCTGCACCCGCCTCTGGCCACGCCCGAAGGGGCATCCTCGCTGTCAGTGTCCCCAGGGCAGGACTGCAGGACCCTCCTCCCCCATCTCTGCCCCCAGCATCTTTCCTAGAAAGACACATGTTGACTCAACCTTGGCCTTCACACCTACCAGGGCATCATCAAAGCCGGAGACAGGGTTTTGGCAGAGCCAGGAGTAAAGAAGGTCACGGCTGCCCCGCATAGCCTTTTGGAAGAGGGTGGAAAGGCCGTGGATCTTTGAGTCAGATGGTCCAAAGACCAAACTGAGGTTCTACCACTAACTAGCTATTTACCTTGGCCAAGTCGTTCACCTCTCTGAGCCTCCATTCTCTCCCCTGTAAATGGGGAGCCGTGATACCTCACTCCTTGGCTGTTACGGGATCCTGGGAGTGAAGCACCAACTGAAAGGTTGCACAAAGTAGGTGCCTGATAAATACGTCCGTGCTGGACTGGACCGAAACGCACCAGACGGAAAACAGGGGCCTGTGTGCCAACGTGGGGTGACACCACCCGTGACCAGAAGGAAAGTAAGCGGGGGGGACGTTGGGGAAACTTTTATTCTGTCCTTTGTCCCAAAGCAGGAGGCAGGGGAAGGAGCAGCAGGGTCCTGAGTCCCGACACTGTGCCTCCGGGGAGCAGGCAGCCCCGTGGCTGCGGCAGAAACGGCTGGCTCGCATGGTAGCTAGGTGCACAGGCCCTGCACACAGACTTCTGGGTTCCAATCCCGTTTTTACCTCTTGCTGGCTGTGTGGCCCTGGGCAAGGTACTCTAAGTTTTCTCACTCTAAAAGGGCACGACTACAATACCCACCCCACACTGCTGTTGTGGGACTGTCTGCATGGAAACCCTTGGAGACAGGCCCAGTTCTTACACGGTGGTCTTACCGTCTCCAGCCAACACTTACTCCCTAAAACAACCCTAAGTCCCGTCTCCTGCAAGCTCAAGTTCGGCCATGGCAACAGGCACCCGGATGCGGCCCTTGGGCAGCCTCCCTGGAACCTGTGTGTCTGAGATCCTCTCATACACCCTGGTCTGCCCAGCACCCAGGAGCAACAAGAAAAACCACAGCGCCTGAGATACGGGGGTTGGCCCCTGGAGCCTTGGGAACCAGGGAGCACTCAGCAGGGTTCTGAGTTAAAGCGCCGTCCCCAGGAACGTCAAGGTGGGGAAATGGGGTAATGAGGAGCAGGGGCAGCCACTGTGACCCCTCTTGGCTTCAGCAGCCGCATCTGCAGAACAGGTGGCCTTCACCCCCCGTCCCAGGGAGCGCGCACCAGGACAGACAGGCCTCTGCACGGTCTCCGGGGGATGAGTGACACCCGCCCTGTGCAGCGCCAGCACTGGGACAGGCGGTGGCGAAATAGGCGAGCAGGGAAGCCAACGCCTGGCCACGCAGCCCTCTTTGGTCTTTTCCAGATTTCAGCACCTTTTATTTTTAGAGGTAGGTGTTCCAGTTTGGTGGAAGTATCTTCGGGTTCTGTGTACCTTGCTTATTTTAGGGCATTTTTCTTCTTTTTTTGGTGGTGGGGGGTAGGAGCTAGATACAGCTTCTCTCATCCACCTCTGGATTCTAAGCCCTAAAAATAATTCCACAGAAACCGGCCTGCCCTACTTCATGACTCCAACTCCCAGAGAAAAACCAACTAACCATCACCTGCTTCTGAAAACTAGAGAGAGTTCTGACAATGGAGCACCCTCGGGAGGTGTGTCCTCGATCACAGGGTGCCGGGCTGCAGTACCAAAGCTGTCGTCAGCTGACTGGGGAGAGGGGACAAGAAGGGGACAAATGGCCCTACTTCACGGCCTAAATCTTGATGATCGTTCCCCTGGGGAGGCCTGGAGAGCTATTTGTACAGCCAGGCAGAATGGCCAGGGTGTGGCCACAGGTGCCCCATTCTAGCAGCCCTAATACCTGGCACAGGTGCCCAGGGATAGGGACAGTCTGGCATCTGATCGGCAGCTGCACCACATTCAGACAAAAGAATTAACCTCCCTCCACCCCGCCCCAGCCTCCTCCCCTTGTTTCCTCCTTTTTCTTTAAAAAAAATTTTAAAAAGGGAGGGGGTTTTCTAATTTTATTGTATCCACAATGTTGTACATCTTCACCACTATCTATTTCTAAAACTTTTTCATTACCCCAAACAGAAACACTATAACCATTAGTTAGCAATGACTCTTCATTCCCTCCACCTCCCAGATCCTGGCAACTTCTAATCTTTCTGTTTCTATATATGTGACTATTCCAGGGTACCTAAAATAAGTGAAATCATACAACATTTGTCCTTTTCTGTCCGGCTTATTTCACTTAGTATAATGTCTTTGAGGTTCATCTATGTTGTAGCATGTATCAGAATTTCATTCTATTGCACAAACAAACAATATTCCCTTGTAGGTACCTACCACATTTTATTTATCCATTCATCTGTTGGTGGACTCCTGAGTTAGTTCTACTCTTGAATAACGCTGCAATGAACATTGGTAGACAAGGATCTGTTTGAGTCCCTGCTTTCAATTCCTTTGGGTATATACCTCGCACCTACTTCAGAAGGCAGCTACAGGGGTAAGTGAGGCAACAGACATAAAGGGCTAGTGCGATGTCAGCCCGGCAAGGTCTTCTAATAAAACAGGGGGGAGCGAGGACACCCAAGAGGCCAGGGAAGAACTCCAGTGGAGCTGGGAGAGTGAGGACAGACTCGGGGAAGGACCAGAGAGTGTGTGTGTGTGTGTGTGTGTGTGTGTCCCACCCCATATGTTCCACAACCATCCACTGATCCACTGAGCAACCACCAGTGTCAGGGACCTTGAGAGACATAGGTACAAGCCAGACAGAGTCCACTCTCTGAGCTCATTTCCGGTTTCACTGCCACCCGGGCACCAGAGAGCTCGCGCAAGGCACCGGGACGCCTGGAGTCGCCAGCCAGAGTGTGAAAGGGAAGTTGGGAGCCTCGGCTGCAGAGGCCTGAGATCCAGGGCCTCTGACCAAAGGCCCCGCTCTCCTGCAGTAACACACACCACTCGGAATCCAAGAGGGGCCTTTGTTTCCGTTTCCCTAAATTTTCCATTCAGAGATTTTTATTTTTTTTTTTAACCTCTCTTCTTTCCCAAAGCAAACTGCCAAAGGACTTTGTCATCTCAGATGCTGAGGCAGAAGCCACACCCTGCTCTAATCCTCGGTCACCCACGCCCAATGAGCCATGTGGATTGTACGGCTGTCGTGTCCCTGCAGCAGCTGCCTGTGTCCGGATCCTGAGACTCCCTTCTCTGCCTCGGCCACCTTCACTGGGCCGTCCACAGTGGGAAGAGCAGCCCCGGCAATGTGGCTGCCCACAGCGGCTCAACTACAAATGGGCTGCTCAGGAAACTACTTTTCAGGGACAGGGAGCCCGGCACCGGGGCCTCCTGGAAAAGCCAGAATACAGGGTCACCAAAGCCCCGCCCCCCGTCAGCACAAAATCGCTTATTCCGACAGGAACACTGAAATCATTTCAGGACACGCATGCTCTCATGTCCTATTTTTTAAATTCCTACCTTGTTTTCTTAAACTGGCTGTTAAACTTCAGCTCAGCAACTCACCGGGTACATTATTAACTGGCGCACACGTCTATGGCTTTGCTGGTTAAAGTTTAGAAAAGAACATTCCCATTAAAATATCATTTCTGCCGCAACCCCCAGCACAGCCCAGAGAGCATTTCATTAGGGCAAACCGCGACTAGCACTGCCCGCTCTCCTCCAGGCCCCACACACGGAGTGTCCTACCCCGGACTCCACGCTCCTGGAGCAGAGATCGGGAAAACTGGGACAGCTCCCGTCCACGCCTGGCCTGTAGCTGAGGTCTGGGCAGAGCTGATCAAGGACGAGCACTCAACACCGGATGCTCCACCAGGCTGGGACGGGGAGGGCAGCTGCCCCTTACAAGCCACAGCATGGACACAGTCCCCTCCTGTCAGGGAGTCCAGGACCCCACTGCACCCCGACTCCAGGCGAGAGCAGCCCGCCAGCTCTCACTCCTGCCTCGCCTCCTCCACTAGCTCCCCTTCTCCAACGAGAAACGGTCCACAAACCCAGCTCCTCGGGTGTGAGAGGCCAGGAGCCCAGGACAGACCCAGCATTGGTCTTGTGCGCCCCAGTACTAGAGTGACTTGGGCACCCCCCATTACACACACAGACTGGCCAGCTTGCTGCCTCAACCATCTGTCTCCTCAGCAGCCAACTGCAGCCTCGGAATCTAGACCCTTCTTTGGACCACGGCCCCCAAAGAGGGGCTCATCTTAATATGAGGAAGTCACTCCCTGTCTAACCAAACACCTCCTTTCGCGTGGAACGGAGGCTCAGGGCATGCAGGAAAGGGGAAAGAAATGATGCAGACAAGGAAGGAGGGAGGGCGAGGGAGGGAGCAAGAGGACAAGCAAGCAGACAGAACTCCATTCTGCCCAAACCAAAACTGAAAGTCCCACAGGGGCCCTGTGCAGGCCGAGGGAATAGAGAGCCACCAGGCTCTACCGACAGGAAGTCATCTGGATGTCCAAAGGGACAGGCTGTCAACATATTGAGTGCTTTGGCAAACCCACGTGGAGGTGAGGCGGCCCCAGGCACCCACGATGCTCATCAGCAGAGAGACCCACCGCCCTCTCTTCCCGGACAACCGCCGGGGAAACTGCAGTTGGACGGAAAGACACACGCACAGCACACATGCAGCTCCATCAGACCCACAGGGCCAAGGCCACTCTCCAGCCTCCGTCCTGCCCAACTCACAGGCGAGCCAGTGCCCAGGTCAGTCCTCCTCCCGCCATCATCCGTGGACGCAGGGCCTTCCAGGGCAAGGCTCCCCCCACTGCCCTCTGTTCTCCAGGGGCCCCCCGGCTGCCGCTGTCCAACTCTGCTTCTGCCAGGCCATCTGGGGTGCTGTGCCCTGTGCTGCGTCCGATCAGCGCAACATGCTGCCAGCACGGCTGCACGCCCACCGGCCCCCTCTGAAGGGCTGCTTTGTGTTTCTTGCTTGCAAAGGGAGAGAACTGTTTTTGCAGCTGAGCAACACAGTTTGGGGCCTTCAATGGAGCAATGGAAGCCAAAAGCCACCAGCACACGAATGCCACACCCCAATACCCAGAATGCCCGCGTGCAGAGGCTGGACCATCGACCTGCGCCTCAACAAGGCTCAGAGGGACGTCGGTCCCCTGCTGGCCACCCTACACCGCCACAGACTTCTCTGGAAGCTGCTGGTGCCTCACCGCCTCTGGAAATGGACCTACTGTTTCCTCCAGTCTACCTCCCATGCCCACACATGCCAAGAACTTCTTAAGGTCTAACCTGGATCCTTCCTGCTTCAGCTTAGACCAGCTGGGGCCTCCGTAGACAAGCAGACTACTTGATGCCATTCCTGGTGACCTTCCACATACCATGAACCCAGAAGGCTGGCTTCACAGGTCATGAAAAGAAAACTGTAGAGGTTTGCGGGGACAGGAGAGGCGGGAGAAGATTCAGACTTTTTTGGTGCAGGTGATTACCTAGAGCTAGCTCACTCCCTCTTCTCTCCCGCATCACTAACTGTCAATCACATCTATCACCTGACTGCAGAGTGCACTGATCTGGGAAGGAGACAGACCAGGATGCCAGATGACAGAATTAGGGCTAACGCATCTCACAGGCTGATTCTCTGGACTCAATACCGCCGTATGAAATCTAACAGGAATAGGCTTAAAGACCTAAATTTGAGTCCAAAATCTCTCAGCAGAGGTAGCACAAGAGGGGAGAGAGACTGAGCAGCAGCCCTTGATGCACTATGATAACCTATTAATAAGGGACATATTTTGGTTGTAGGTTACATTAATCAAAGTATAATGTTGAGAAAAAGAGAAATGATGAGCTGTCTAAACACCTGACACAGTGTTCAATGCTACACATCACAATATAATGGGCACACACTGCTGACACAAATCCCTTCATTGAAGAAAGCCATACCTCCCCAGAGGGTCACGTGGCAGCTGTCAGTGGCCATGCCCCGCCCCCATGATCTGAGCAGGGCCAATCAGAATGTTCTATAAGAAGTGAGATGCAGATCCTGAGAGAATGAGCATCTCTCTTCCTGGCAAGAGGCTACTGGCCAAACTGAAAGAAGAGAGAGCCAAGCCCTCAAAATGCCTTGTTAGCACTGGGGTCCGACAGTGCCAAGGCCAGGTCAGATCTGCCCTTGAAGTTCCCGGTGACTGGAGTCAACGTATGTCTTTCTCTGTTTAAGCTAGTTTCCCTATCATTAGCTCACATTTAACAGCACCATTTTATTTTAAATACTTCTTATGTTTTTATTGATTTCGGTGAGAGGAAGGGAGGGGTTCTTTGAACCATTTGGGATTCTGTAGGAATCAGCAGGCACCACACTGTGGTCGGCACGGCTCAGTGACTAAGGAAAACCCCAGTTCCTTGGTGTGGGATTTGGGTGGAACACTCTTTCGTTTTGGTATTTGGATTTTTGGATATTGTTTGCTTTTCTTGTTGCCTTCATCATGTAGGGTCTTAATAAGTGTGTTCTTGATTTGAGATATTACTTAGAGAAATTTGCATAGGAATCATGCTATATTGTTGCTTGCTCCTTCCTGTTTGTCTAATTGTTATTTTGTGTGCAACCCTTGACTCTTCAGCATGCGGGACCTCAGCTTCAGTACCCAGTGGCAGCCCTCTGGGTCACATTCTGGCCAACTGGTCCACCTGCGGTTATGAGTCAATGATCAAGAAAAAGATGACATTTTATTGTCATACAGCTCGACTGATATATATTTTGGGGACAGAAGAGAGATGGCCCCTAGATGGCTCTTTGAACTACTATCCTATTTTGCAATTGAAGTTGTTTTGCCAAAGGTCTAGTAAAGGGGATAAGATCTCTTCTGTGAAAGCTTTCATGTTGTAATCAAGGGCTAACTGCTATGATTAGAGCAAAAAGACATGTGAGGCAGGGAGACTTTGAGAACCAGGCTACTTTGTTTTTATACTACAGCTCTTCACAGTCCGTAATAGGGCCCCACCACAAGACCTCTCTCACTGCCTGCCCCCCTGGACCTGGATGGCCCAGCCCTTGGGTTGGGGGTGCGAGAGGCAGCACTTAAGAAGGACCCCACACCAGGGCCTGTTCGGCCAGAGTCCCAAGGCTCAAAGGGAAGCCTCTGGAATTTCTCAGGTATTTGGCCTTCTGAAGTGAGTGACCTCTTGCTCCCTACCACCTGGGCCTCCAGGAACAAGCCCTGGGAATGAGCTACTGAACCTTTGAACTTCTGATTTGGGGCCTCACTGGCCCACAGGGGCAGGGAGGCTGCTCCTCTGTGGCTTGTCCTGTTTGGAAAGTTTTCCTTGTTCCATTTCTAATGTCCATCCTGTCCCCTGTTTCTCCTCCAGCCTTTTCTCCCACCCAAGAGCAGAAATGAGGCTGGAAAGATTGGCTCAGAGAAGAGCCAGGTGTGGGGCAGGAGAGCTGAGAAGCACGGAGACTTACAGGAATGTGCCTACAGCTCAAAGGAATTCCCCTAACCTCTGGGAGGCCCCATTGTTTAACTCACCCCCTAGTAAAGGGGGCTGTGTCTAAAGCCCCACCCTTCTCAGCAAGCTCTTCCCGGAGCTTCCACGATGAGATCCACCTCTACAGGGAGAAGCAATGTTTTCACGCGGGTGGAACAACCACGTTATGGAGCAAATTGTTGTCTTATAGCAGCTCAGCTGTTTTCCCCGTCCCTCTCTTTTTTTCTCACATGACATTTACTTTCAAAGCCAGACCCAAGAAGGGGATCACGTCTGTTCTGCTAACGACCATATGCCTAGCTTAAGTGCCATGGTTGACACTCAGTAAATCATTGCTGATGAATGTACACATGCACACGCACCGTCAGTGTGCGGTCGCACACACAGCTATGGCTCTACTGTCAGAACCATCACACATCCATGTCAAAGAAGACTGACATGCCCAGTCCACCTCAACAGGGCACCCCTCCCTCTCCCCCCACCACTATTCTTGCAGATGGGTACACGTTCTAGAGAAGGGAGGCATCTCCTCCTCCCCCTCCCAACCCCCACATATTGCACCATGGCCAGATGAAACACTCTAGAACTGTTCCGAAAGAAAGAAAAGAAAGGAAGGAAGGAAGGAAGGAAGGAAGGAAGGAAGGAAGGAAGGAAGGAAGGAAGGAAGGGTACCCCCCCCATGTCAATTCTCTGTTCAAAATCTTTCAATAACTCCCCATCCCCCAGACAATTAGGTGCAACTCTTTGATCCAATGTACAGGGCCTCCCAACCCTGTACATTCCAACAAGCTCCCACTCTCTCCTCACTCCCAAGAAACCCCCCTTCAGCCCAGACCCGCCATCTTTACACCATTGCTCACATCCCCCTTCTCTCCTCCTGCCTATCTCAGTCCCTCTGGCGGCCCCCTTTCTGACTTCCTCCACTTCTTATTTTCTGTGCCCCTATTTACCCTTCACAACCCCCTGCCTTCTCTCTGCAGATAAGATAGAATAGCTTCGACCAGATGGCAGACTCTACAGAACAGTGCCATCCTAGCCTCTTCTCTGTGTCCCTCAGTACCCAGCATTGTGCTGAATACACAGCACATCTATAATAATAAAAGCGTAACATGCAAATCGACTGAACAGCCGAACGACGGAACAGCAGAACGACCATCCGGACGACCTTCCAGTCGACCACACTATTACACGCACTGGTGCCAGGCCAGCAAAGGCAGGTGCGATGCGATTGGTCAGGTAGCTGCTCCATCACCCCACAATCACCCTGTAGAGGGAGGCTCAGGCCACCCTTGGTGGGGTGATCGATGAGGGGGCCTCCACAATTGATCGCCCAAAAGAGGGAGGCCCAGGCCAGCCAAGTGATCGCACCCCACGCCTGTCGCCTGCAGAGGGAGGTGACCGGTGGCAGGGGAGCAGGGGGAAACGCTGCACAGATGGCAAGCAGTGGCAGCGGCGGGGGTGGGGCCAGCTGCCAGCAGCCGGGGAGAGGGGAGTGGATGGGGGAAGGAAAGCCCCGATAGGCCCTGATCGCCAGCCAGGCCTAGGGACCCTACCCTAGGGGTCCCAGATTGCGAGAGGGCGCAGGCCAGGCTGAGGGACACCCATCCCCCTGTGCACAAATCTCGTGCACCTGGCCTCTAGTGTGAAATAAATACCTGGTTGGTTAACACTCATCCCAACTCCGTGTCCCACCCCTGACTCACTACCCAATGCCAAACCGACAAGGCAGCAGCAGTGCCTACCTGTCCAGACCATGGCCCAGTCCCTGCTCTTGGCTCATTGGTGGTTAAGGCAAAACACGCAAGCTCGAGGACGGACAGACCTCTGGCCAAATCCTGGCTCTACCAATTCCTCACTGGGCAACCTAAGCCAGTTAGTCAACCTCTCTGAGCCTTGGTATCCTTGTCTGAAAAATGAGGTAGCATTTCCTTCATCTTTAGGCTGCTGTGAGGAGGAAACAAGATAACATAAGATGCTAGCACCCAGTAGATGTAAGCCACAGCTCCCCCCTCGCCACCCCAATAAAAACACACTGGCTCAGATGTGCATGAAAACCGGTCGGACGGCAGGCGCACCTCATCTCCCCTCACCTCCAGTTGGCTCCCGAAGACAGAGGAAACAAAGCCTGAATTTACTCTCTCCCCTCAAGCAGGGAGGTCTCTGGAAGAGGTCTTTGTTAGCACAACGTTAGTTTAAAAGCTTCTTTATGGGCCAGACACACTGTTTCTGTTTGTAAGAGGGAGGGGGACTCAGCCTACAGCTTAATATCACTGAGTGCTGATAACAAGGCCTTTTGTTCACATCCCTCAATTAAGCTCCACGGTAATTAGTGGCCACCTACTCCTGTTGCTTAAGGGAAACAAGGGAGCACGAACGAGGCATGGTCCTTTTTCATACAGACCCAGACACCAAACCACTGTCAGTAACCTAAGACAGAAAGTCACACACCAGGGGAAAGAGCAAACCCAACCTTGGTGGGCTTTCGAATCGTGGAAAATAAGGGCAAAGGGATGGCAGCTAAATGGTGCACATATGTTCTTCCCTCCTTCCATTGAATATACGTGGATCTCTCGCTGTGTGCAGAAATGTAGACATGCAGCATCACTTAATGGTTGCATGCTCCATACTGCAGTTAACTGATTCCTAATTGATGGACAGCTAGGTTGTTTTCAGTTTCTTAGTATTATAATCAAGGCGGCAATGAACATCTCTGTGATCTGACCACTTACCAACCTGGAAGGATGGAGCCTAGCAACAGAACTGCTGGGTGTCTGTACGTTTTGATTATCTCAATAAACAACGAAACTGTCCAATGCGCAGAGAGAGAATTTTATCCTTTCCCAGAACAGGCACATAGGAATGTGCAGACACGTGTACACACAAATGTGCCTCGTGACTTTCTCCATGCCCGCATCCCTGCCTCTGTTCAGGCCTGAACCATATCTTACTTAGATTATCACAGGAGCCCTCTAGCAGTTATCCCTGTCATGGGCCAGGTCTCATACACACAGCCACCAGTGAGATTTGTAAAATACCAACCTGGTGACAGAACCAGGATAAAGTCCCAGCTCTCCTGACTACTGAGCCCAAGAATCAGTGAACCCGGGTGTCATGAACCATACAGCACCACAGCTCCCTGAAATTAGATCTTCCACTCTTTTTTCCCTCACTCTAAGGGGGAAATGGCCTTTCACCATTTTTTTTAACCTTTTGCACTCGGATGTCCAGTGTGACTCGACACGGTTAGCATCGGTAGCAAGAATCGAGAAAAAAGCAAGCGAGTGCAAAGGGTTAAAAATCCTCACCCAAGGATATGTCTCACTGATTTTAGACAGAGAGAGGAAGGGGGTGGGGGGAGGAGGAGAGCGAGAGAGACATCAATCAGTTGACTCCCCGTACGCACCCTGACCGGGAACTGAACCCACAACCTTTTTGGTGTATGGAACAATGCTCCAACCTACTGAGCCACCCAGCCAGGCCCACTGTCTTAGTTTTCAGTGAGAAGTACTTGCAATCTAATCTTTGAGAATTTGGCCCTATAACGTCAGCAAGATGATAAAAAGACACATTTCACTCTCTTTGAGCAGAAATTGGTTCTCTGACTAATCTCAAGGCAGAGCAATTCTCTTTGGTCCATAAACATTTGTCCTCATTTGGGTACCAAGTGTCCCATTCCCTGACAGGCAAGGCCATCTGTAAGCAAGGGTCCTCGCATCTTGGGAGGCTACCTGTCTGTTACCTGGCTGTCACCACAGGCAGTGGCCACACCAAGGAGTGCAGTCAGTGGCTGAGAAGCAAGGGGTCCTGCCACGGACAGACCGGAGTGAGGCCGAAACGGCCCCGACCCACAGCAATGGTCAGTGGCCACAGACCACTGTACCTCTTCGATTCCTGTTTCTCCCCAAGAAACGCAGCCCAGTGTTGAGCCTAGAAAGAGAAATGCTCCCAGCAGAATAAATGCTACATCAGACCTTCGGAAAGAATTGCAATAGCAAGGACAGCGAATGTCGGTGGAACACTCACAGTATGTCAGACATTGTTCTAAATGCTGCATGTGGATTAACTTCTCAAAACCTATGTGACAAGTGTATTATTAGGGTATGTCTAGGGCAACACAGTTAGTGGTGGAGCCAGGATTCAATCAGAGCCATACCCCCAGAGAAAGCCTGGCCAGGGGGCTCTCGCACAGGCTGGGTCTACAGCGGGAAGGAGGGGAGTCCCTAAACTTGGTCCCAGGCCAGTCTATTTCCCCAGGTCCACCCACAGGCATTCCACACAAAGGTGTGGAAGATGAAAGCCAAAGAGACATCAGAGAAAACCAAGCCATTCTTTGAGGTAGAGCTATGTAGGGGAGAAAAGATAGGCAAGATAGGACCAAGTGATGAAGGGTCTTACACATCAGGCTAGACTTTGGACTTAATCGAAATGAGCAGAGGTGCGTCAAGTGTCCAGTACTTGGCACACAGTAGGGCTTCAACAAACTAAAGTTCCTCCCTCCTTATGCAGAGAGGTCACGGGGACTCGAAGGAGTGACAAGATAGAATTTGCATTTTATAAAGACTGCTGGCTGCTCTGTTCCTCTTACAGTTTTAGATGAAGCCCTTCAAGGGTGAATATAATACTGATGATGAACAGGACATAGTAAAATGACATAATATAATGGTAAATGTTTTTAATGAATGTTTTCTGTATATCCAGTATTATCTTAGCACTTTATGTGTTAAATTCATTTAGTTCCCACCACCAATCCTATGAGTTATGACACTATTCTTTATCCCCATTTTGCAGATAAGGAAACTGAGGCCCAGAGAGGTTACGGTGGGACATGTTACCCCTGAGATTCCAACCCAATCGGTCTGACTTCAGAGCCAATGCTCTAAAGCCCAGGTGAGCTTCCTGGAGCACCCTGCCCCGCGATGACACTCCAGGCCAGGGACAGGCGCACTCCCGGCCACCTCAGCAAACCGCCCCCCCCCCCTCACCTGTTGCCAAGTCAGCCAAATGCAAACTACACCCAGGCTGGAGACACCATCCCTGCTCCTCCCCCCACCCCCCAGGCTGCTGGTTTTAGAGGGAAAAGGGAGCTGCAATAACTTGGCTCTTGAGTTGCAAAGAGAACATGAAGGAATGAGGAGGAGTGGGCCACCAGAGCCCCACAGGTTTCAGGGTGGAAAGTGCGCAATTAAAATGCACTTCTGCCGGGGCTCAGCAGCAGCATCTCAACAGAGCCACCATTGTCTCCGTCTACACTGCCGCTGCCCACAGCCCAGCGAGCGGCAACCAAACAGGCTGTCGTCATGGAACCGGAATGCGGGGTCCGGCCCTACCGACGCACCAGAAACGCCGCTCTGTTTACCCACACTGCCCCTATTTAAAAACAAAACAAAAAGCCCCACTCCACCCTCGGCCCTTCAGCATCCAAGACACTGGGGACGGGCGGGCGGTGGTGGGAGGACACTCCACATGCCAGCCCGTGAAGCGGATCTGCCAGAATACTCCCAATGAGCCGCCCAGGCCGGGAGGGACAGGCCTCCCGGAATGCTGGGAAAGTACTTTGGGAATATATAAAAATCAGACACAGAGAGCGAGCCTGTGGGGCATAAACAGAAGTCAGTCCCTGGAAGGGCCCCAAGCCCCTTTAGAAAATCTTTACACCCAAAGAATCCGGAATGTTTGGCCAAGGGCTCGGAGTCCAGGCGCTGGTCGTGCAGACTCCCTGCATAAATGAGAAACCCTGCAGGGCAGAGGCAGGCCTGCGTGTCCAGCCAACCCTGGGACAAGAGGTGAGGCCGGCCGGTCAGCCATGGCTACCGTATCCCGGGCTCCCCCACAACCCAGGGCGGCTGCTCCCAGAGGCGGGGCCTGGAGCCGGACTCGCCCAGTGCGCTGAGCTCAGAAACAGGAGGTCCAGGATGACTGGCACGGTCCAGGTGCTGACTCGCCCCCGCTCCACTCCGCAGAAGTCCCAAGGGCAGGTTTAATTAGTAACCTCAGACCAGAGCACGCAGGAGAGTTGGATATGCTCGGAAACCCACTCATGACTTCTAGGGGAATGTGAAACCCATGGTACCTGGGTCCCCCCACAAACCCACTGTAAGCTTCATCCTCCTAGGCAGCCCTCTGACCTCAGGTCCATGGCCCTCAGCAGGTCACAGGTGGCCCTTCATGTTCTGATTCAGTCTCTACCTCCCCTGCCTCTCAGGACTCACCTCCTACACACACACACACACACACACACACACACACACACACGCTCCCTATGACTCCAGGGACACTGAGCACCTAGACTTCCTGGACTCTACACACCATTTGAAGACACTGCCTTACCTTGTGCCTCAGAGGTTTTCCTTCCCCTCCTGATCTGGCTAATTCCTCAACCTCAGGACCCCATGCCAGCATCATGTAGTTTACAAAGCTCTCCTTGACCTCCCCAACCCGTCGGTCACTCTGAGTAACAACAGCAAGAACTGCAGAGCCTCTTGGGCCACTAGCAAACTCTTCCCTAATTGGGGAGAAGACGGTTGGAGATAGAAGGGGGCCAGAGATTCCATAACTGACCCCCTTCCCCTATTCCAGAACTAAAAGCAATGGGGGGAGTCAGAGAAGAAGAGATTTCAACTCAAGCTCAAATGGAACTTCCTAACAATGAGGATGCGACAACTCCAGGAGGGGCTGCCTGGTCGGGCAGTGAGCGCTTCCTGTTGGGCAAAGGAATCATGCAGAACAGTTTGACCAGCGCTGCTGCCACAGGTGTCAGGGACCCAAGACCTTCCGATAAAGGCCTGAGACTCAGGGCGTGAGGGCAGGCAGGAGAGACGCTCCTGGTGAAATCCTGGAAGGAGGGGAGCAGTTCTGTGGATAAAGCCTCTCCTGGGAATCTCAGGCAACCAGGGGAAGGGAGGAGCAGAGATGGAGAAGAGACACATTTCGGGGGGCAGCCAGCGTGGCGTCCCCGGAGGGGGCTCTGTGACTGCCTGGCAGCTCCTGATCGCCAGGGCAGTTCCGGTTGGTGAAGGCTAAGGCTTTCCTCCTGCACCATTGCCATCACCATGCCTCCCCGTGACTACCAAACAAACAGAAGATGGAACAAAGATTCTGACACCTTCTCCCTCCTCATCCCTAAGCCCAGGACCCATCACTCGGCTCCTCGGGGAGAAAGCATCCTGGGTGCCTCAGCTCCTGCAAGGGCAGAAGGTAGATGGGATGAGGGCCCAGGCCTGAGATCAGCGGGCATTCAGGTCAATCTTTAATAATATTGTCACCAAGGTCAAAACTACTATGGAATGAAGCCTTATTCCATGCCAGACGCTGTGCTAAGCATGCTATACACATGGTCTCTGATTAGTCCATTCTCTGCACAAAAGCCAGAATTATCCTTCTTCTAAATCAAAAGGCAGATCACGTCAACTCTGTTTAAAACCCTCCAAGTGAGAATTGCCACCTCCCTCAGGGCGAGAGCCAAAGGTTGAGAACCGCTAGCAGGGTCGCCTAAGACCATCGGAAAACACAGATATTTACATTACGGTTCATAACAGTAGCAAAATTACAGTTATGAAGTAGCAACGAAAATAATTTTATGGTTGGGGGTCACCACAACACGAGGAACTGTATTAAAGGGTCGCGGCATTAAAAAGGTTGAGAACCACTGCTCTAGAACAAAGTCTAGAGATCACCCCAACAATGAATGAATGAACAACCGTATAAGGGCGTTGTTCTTACTAGCTTCTTATCACAGATGTGAGAACTGAAGCTCAGAAAAGTTGCCTCAGTTCTCCAAGGTCACACAGCTAGCAAGGGACGGAGATGGGATTAAAATCCAGGCCTGTCTGATACCCTCCTTAACTCTGTGGTGCCATGTTCTTGGACCAAAAGGAAGGGTCTGGGCATCCTACACCACAAGTATCTTGGGTACCAGGGGACTGGGCCCCTCCTCACCCTGTCCGCATGTTCCTCTCACCTGGGCTCCTCCAGGCAGGTGCCTCTGCCTCATTCATCTTAAAATGCCCAGCACCTGGCCCAGAGCTGACACACAACAGGTGCCCACCAGACATTCATGATTAGATCAGCCCACCTCAAGGCACTCAGTCTGTCCTTCTATGTTTATTTATTCACACACACTTCACATATTGCTCTTCATTTCACTGACTATGAGGAAGGGCAGGAATTCTAAGTACTACACAAAACTGAACTAGAAGCAAACCCTGCCTTGCAGAAATTTACACCAGGTGAGAGAAAGAGAAGATATAGACACCAAAAGGTGTAATCCGAAGCAGGACAGTCATGTGAGCAGCACATACAGAGCCAAGAGTGCAACGGGGAAGACAGCGGGGGGCGGGGGGGGAGGGGCGGAGGGTGTCAGAGGGCATTCACACCATAGAGGTAGATTAGAAGGGAGAGGAAGGTGGCCTGTTCATTCACTCATTCAATCAGCATTAACTTTTAAGGTTTTCTTTGCCAGACATGTGCTGAGTGAGTGCTGGAGATAAAGAGATGAGTGAATAATGCACGAGGAGAACTCACAGGCTAACAGAGAGACATTAGTATAAACTAAGGTAATATGTGGCAAAATAGGATGCTAGAGGCAAGCTCCATGGCACGGACGTTGTTCCACTCACGGCTTACTCCCCAGCACGTACAACACTGTCCGGCTGACAAAGGCTCCTCGTTACAAATTGGTTGAATACACGAGTAAAAGCACCGAAGAAGGGATGTCACAAGCCTCGGTGAAGGGTAGTGAGGGCAGGCTTCCTGAGATCATGTCTGAGTCCTAAGGATGCTAGGCGTTGTCTGGAAAGGGAGCATGCCTGCAAAAGCGAAGGCTCAGACGGGAGAGAGTGCTTCGAGCAATCTGAAGTTGCCGGGGTGTGTTCCGGACACGGTAAACGGTGCGATCTGACAACACGGACCGCAGGAAGAGCAGCCCCTGGTCGGGAACTTGTGGGGAGGCTGTGGTTAGGGAGCACATTAGATGGGGTCTTTGGGTCCCTGGGAGAGGACAGAACTGAGGCAGGACAACCAGCCAGGACCAGCTGCCCAGTGTAGGTGAGAGCTGGTGAGGGCAGGGCCTTGGCAGGCACCAGAGAAAGGCACTATGCCAGAGCCCTTTATCAGTCACAGGTGCCAGCCCCACTGAGAAGGGAGGCAGCCAAGATGAGCCCCAGCATGCCTGTGAGCCCGCAGAAGTGCAGCCCCGACAGAGCTCCCAGAAGGAATGCTGCAGAGCTGTCCGGGAGGGGAGGGGAGGCGGGAGAAGCCTGTCACACCTGTCCACAGTCACCGGGGCAGGGACCTGGGGACTGGCTGCGGGCAAGGGGGAAGCCAGGGGAGAAACCAGGAAAAGTGCTCGCTGTTTACTTCACTTTCACTTTGAGCAAGTTGGTCCCGGGGAGAAGACACCCTGGGCCAGGAGTGCAGAAACCTGGCTGGAGTCCCAGCTATCGCCCATGGCCTGAGTGACCTTGGGCAGGTTACCTCACCCCCCTTCCCTGCCCCCAACAGCTTCCTCATCTATAAACCAGAGCTGCCACCAGGAGTCCCGCCCCACCTCACCCCTTCATCCTGGAAAGATTCCAATCAGATAAGTACCAGCTCTGCATGACTCCCTAAAAGCACCTACTGTGTGCTCTTCCTTGTACCAGAGGGGAGGCACGAAAAGGACATGCCCAGCTCCGGCCCCCAGGGAAGGAGCCCAAGCAGGCAGTATGAGATTCCAGGAAGGGCATTCTCTCAGGCATATTCTTGGCCATTCTGAGTGCCCAGCCCAACCCAGGGACAGGAGGGGAAGTGGTGAGCTGTTTTACAATCCATCAAATTAATTGCCCCAAATGGGAAATTTACAGGCTTTCTGCAGCCTCCTGGGTATCCCATAATCTCCCATGGTCCTAATCTCCTGAGAAAGAATGTGTGGGCTGTCCGGTTTCCAGCCCACTGTTCTCAGGGGCAATGTCTTTGATAAACCTCATTTCCTACCAGGGGTCACCCCAACCAAAAGCCCCCCAGCTGGTGACCAGCCAGGGCCTGACTGCTCCCACCCCCACCCACCAGGAGCCAGCCCAGCCACCCTTGGCCTAGACTCTGGCCTCAGAGATACCTGTCCAACCAGCCCCTTGGGTAAATACAACTTTTGCTCTCACCTCCGTTTCCTCAAGAGGAACAGCCTGCCAGGAGGCAGAACCAGGAAAAATGGCTTCTGGGCAGACGCTCACCCATGGGCACGGCGAAAACAGCTCCCAGTGAGGTGTCGGCATTGGTTCTACCCTCGGCTCGCCCTTCGCCTGCTGGGAAACCCTCTTCCCATCTGGTCCTCACCTTCATCTGAGAAATTAGGGGAATGTAAACAGGGGTCCTAGGACCCCTCACCCTGCCTCTTTCTGACCCAGGTTCCCCATAAGCTGCAGTAAACCTAGATCCCACCAACATCAAGAGCTGCAAGCTCTGCGTCCCTCTGAGTCCAGAAGGGAAGAGGCTTCCAGCTGGAGGGCTACCCCCCACTGCCAGCAAGGAGACGCCCACCCACTCCAGCATCTGATTCTCTCGCTCCACGTCATTTGTTTCCCCACACACCCTGCCTCCTCCAGGCCTTTGCCCTTTCCCTGCATAAAGAAGTCTTTGTAGCCCTGGCTGGTTGGGCTCAGTGGATGGAGTGTCGGCCATGGACTGAAGGGTCCCAGGTTCGATTATGGTTAAGGGCATGTATCTCAGTTGCAGGCTCGATCCCCAGCCCTGGTCAGTCAGGGCCTATGTAGGAGGCAACCAATCGATGTGTCTCTCTCATATCAATGTTTCTCTCTCTCTCTCTATCACTCCTCCTCCCTTCCACTCTCTCTAAAAATCAATGGAGCCCTAGCTGGTTTGGCTCAGTGAATAGAGTGTCAGCCTGCGGACTGAAGGGTCCCAGGTTTGATTCCAGCCAAGGGCACATGCCCAGGTTGCAGGCTTGATCCCCAGTGGGGAGCATGCGGGAGGCAGCCAATCAATGATTCTCTCTCATCACTGATGTTTCTATCTCTCTCTCCCTTTCCCATTTTCTCTGAAATCAATAAAAATATATTTTTAAAAAACCAACGGAAAAATATCCTCGGGTAAGGATTAACAAAATATATACCTACATACATAAAATAAAAACATCTTCTCCTTGTTCCCAGGTGATTAATAATAAGAAAAAGAAAAGCACACCCGTTCATATTCAACAGGCCATCTCAAAACTGTCTGAGCCATACCTGACAGAGCACTCCTGTCTCAGCTCCTGTGCCAGTGCTAATGCCGCCCTGTCCCTGTGACTCAGGTCCTAAGGCCTTCACAGCCTGGTTGTGTGTTCCCCTCTACAGCCTTTACCAGTTATTCCTAGGGCTTTGCCGCCCATCACTTCTGAGCCTTCATTCCCCATCCCATCAAATGAGCAGACAATTATAACACGGTTAAGTGAGATAACTGTATAAACACAGTGGGATGTACTACACACAACAGATGTGCATTCGGCCATGGTTTCTTTCCTTCTGGCGTAGGAGATCCCAGAGCCCGAATCACTGTTGTCCTGAGCACAGCTCAGCTCCAACTCTGCGGGGAGAACCTCAAGCACATGGCTGGCATCTACTCTGGCAAGAATCTGTATGACTTTGAGAACTCAACGGGCATTCACATGCTCCTGATGGTCAGCTGGTAAGCCAACCCATTTTAATCTGCTGTGGCCATTGTGGATAGGTTTGGTAGAAAATGTCTATTTTCAGATAATTCCCAAGAAGGGGAGACTGGAAGCCATCAGGGAGATACATAAGGGTGCTGTCTGGTCTCCAGACTGGAGAGGAGTCTTTGGGGACACCGGAGCCACAGTACCCAAAGCCAGGCCCTCCGCCCCTGGGACTCTCCGTCTACAGCTCGCTCGGAGGCAGGGGCACCACGCACTGGCTGGCTGGCTTCTGGGGCAGAGTCCCAAGAAGAGGGTATCACAGAGCTCACCAAATCATAACTCCTGCAATGGTTATTTTCTCTCACCACCAAAAAAAAGGTCCGCATGAGGTAAGGTGATGGATGTTAATGATCTTGACTACGGTGATCACTTCACAATGCATATGTGTATCAAAGCATCTCAGATACTTACAATTTGGATGTGTCAATCAGACCTCAATCCCAGAATATAAGAAATTCTTTTCTGAGCAGGTACTTGTCCCAACTACCATTCTAGGCACTAAGAGTACAACCTTGAACAAAACAGGCACTGTTGCTTATCTTCATGAACATTAAATTCTAGTAGGAGAAACCACAAAAAACAAGTTAAAACATACTATGTCTGGGTCGGGTTGAGAACTCTAAAGAACACAGGGTTAAGGGAACAGAGAGTGCTGGGGGAGAGGAGTCAAGAAAAGCCGCGCTGCCCTAGCCGATTTGGCTCAGTGGATAGAGCGTCAGCCTGCCGACGGAAGGGTTCGATTCTGGTCAAGGGCACATGCCCGGGTTGCAGGCTTGACCCCCAGTAGGGGGCATGCAGGACGCAGCCAATCAATGATTCTCTCTCATCGTTGATGCTTCTATCTCTCTCTCCCTCTCCCTTCCTCTCTGAAATCAGTTTTTTAAAAAAGAAAAGAAAGAAAAGCCGCACTGAGAAGGTGACATCAGTGCAGAGACCTGCAGAAAGGAGGGAACAGTGGACCATGGGCTTACCTGAAGGGAAACATTCCAGACAGAGGGAACAGTCAGTGCAAAGGGCCTGTGCCTGGCTATGCCTCACGTGTTGGAGGAACAGTAAGGAGGCCAAGGTGGCTAGAGCGGAGCAGGAAGAAATGAGGTTGGGCAGGTAACTGAGGATGGCGGGGTGGGGGTGGGGGTGGGGCAGATGTCAGGGCCTCCTGGGCCACTGTAAGGACTTTGAACTCTGCTGTGTGTGAGATGAGAGACCTTGGGTGGTTTAAGCTGAAGAGTGACATAATCCAACTCCCACTGTAGAACCACCTCTGGCTGCTGCACCGGGAGGGGCGAGAAGCTCAGGGACTAGTTAGGAGGGAACTGCAACAGTCCAGGCCAGTGGTCGGCAAACTGTGGCTCGCGAGCCGCGGTTTGCCGCTCTGTTGACTAATGAGTTTGCCAACCACTGGTCCAGGCAACAGACGACAGGGCGGTAGCATGGTCTGATTTTGGATATATTTCGGAGTAGAACCTGTAGGATTTTTAAAGATCCCTGGAAATGTGCCAGGCAGTCCGGACATCCCAGGTGTTCGTACTGGGTAGTCCAAAAGACAAACTGAATTTGGTCCCCTGGGCCCAGCCTGGCATACCAGTGCAGAAGCAGGAAGCCATGTGGCTGCTGCTGCGTGAAGGCAGGTGGGGAAGCTCTCACAGGGCCGACTCAGCACCCTCACCGCCTCACCATTCTGAAGAGCTGGATGGCTAGAGTCACCAGGAAGCCCTGTGAGGCAGTTTAGTGATCTGGGTCCAAGCCCTGGCTCTACTACCTCCTGCTGTGTGACTCTGGGTCAGTCATCGAGTCTGGGTCTCAGTTGCACATGTGTAAGTGAGAAATGAAATATACCATCTGTGGGTTCTTGACAGGCTTAAATGAATTAATATACATACACCATCCTGTGCACAAACTGACCAACAGGCTTTAAATCAGAATATACCAACCGTTCCTGATTGTGTGACCTTGGACTTACAGCCTCTCTGAACCTCTACATCCTGATCCATAAAGTGGTGGGAATAACACCTTTAGGGCTACTGTGAGGATTAAAGCAAATAATCTGTGAAAAGTGTTGGTCACAGAAAATTACCTCGATGGCTGGGAGGGCCTCTAGGCCTCTAGGTGATGCTCGACCTGATCCTGTTGACTCCTCCACGCCATCACCTCTGCCTGCCAGCTCTGTCCACCTTCCCCACCTGCCCAGCCTGGGAGGAAGCTGAGGCGCCAGGAAGACCCTTCGCTCACACGATTCCGTCCTCTCAGCTCAGAATCGGCAGCCCACTTCTGCAAGATCCTGGCAGTTTTAAAGGTGGCCTCAGGCGCCAGTCCACCAGACACAACCAGCACCTGTGGGCCATCCGTGGAGACTGCTGCTCTCTCAGTTCCAGGGGCTCTCCCTGCTGGTGGCACTGACCTCACAGCCCGTGCAAAGAGCCAGTGAGCACACAGTAGGTGCTGAATAAGCGGTGTTACAGAAACAAGCCGGGGGCACCCTCCCGAGGCTGGACTGCAGACCAGAAAAACCACCAGCAGGTGCAATGCTGGAACCCGGCTCCAAGTCACATGCCTGCAAGCGTCCTTTTCCGTTTCTGTCAGACCCACAGCCTCAGTTAAAGTTTAAAAGCCCTGTGCAAGGACCTTTGGCAGATTCTGCATATAAATGATTAGCCACAGAAGTAAGTCCCGAAGGCCTTGGAGAAATCAGGACAGACTGAAGGAGGAGAAGGCAGTGGGCCTAAGAGAAAAGTCGAAGTCTTCTCCATTTTTCCTCTCTCCTACTCTCTCTGGGTGGTATTTAAGGGCATTGGGAAGTGAGAGGAATTAGGAGTGCAAAGTATTATACTATCTGTCAGGAATTATGTGAGGAATTATGATACACTGTGGGGGGAAAAGCCTAAACATGGAGTGTTTCCTCAGTCTTCTTCTTTTCTTTTCTAAAATACATATTTTATTGATTTCAGAGAGAAAAGGAAAGGGGGAGAGAGAGAATCATTGATCGGCCGCCTCCTGCACTCCCCTCACTGAGGATCAAGCCCCCAACCCAGGCATGTGCCCTTGACCAGAATCGAACCTGGGACCCTTCAGTCGGCAGGCTGATGCTCTATCCACTGAGCAAAACCAGCCAGGGCTCCTCAATCTTCAGTTGGACTTACCAAACACATAGGTCCGTTCCATCAACGTAATCAGTGTCTTCCCCTTCCCTTCCCCGCCCTCACCCCTCCCCTAGAAGCACTGAGCACACAGGCCTGGAGACAGACTCGGGGTGGGGGGGCCGGGAAGGGAGGGGGAAGACACTGGATTCCCAGCAGAGGCCACCGGCAACAGGACGTCTGCCCATCGCCCCGAGCTGGGGAAGGACAGTGAGGCCGCCTGGGCAGTGGCCCCCTGGAAGGCCGCGGTGTTCACACGAGGGAGAGGGTGGCTCCTGCCCTCACCTCCAAGGGGGACAGGTTTTAAGTAGGTCACCCCTCGGACACCTACACCACCCACTCTTTATCTCTGTCTCTTCCATTTTAAGGCAGGAGTGCTGCCAGGCGGTGGTGTGGGTTACCCAGCTTCTCCTTCGGAGGCCAAACCCCTCACCTGCCCGTGCGACCTCTCCCAGGCTCCCAGGCTGGAGTCTGGGGTAACGACGGCCACCCCCCCACACACCCCCACCCCACACATCCCACTTTCCTCCCCCACCCATGGTGGGGCCCTAGTCACACCCCTGCTTAAGCCCTCGGTCCACATCGCCCTCAGGACAAAGCCCCACCTCTCCGAGCAGCCCTTTCCACGATCTCCTTCCTCTCTCCATGTCCTTGAACAGGTCACCCTCTCACACAGCTCTGTCCACGCTGCTTCCTCTCTCTCTCTTTTTAAAAAAACATGTTTTTATTGATTTTTTTTAGAGAGAGAGGAAGGGAAAGGGATAAAGAGATAGAAACACCGTTACCAGAGAAACATCATTTATCGGCTGCCTCCGGCACGCCCCCTACCGGGGAGTGAGCCCAAAAGCCAGGCATGTGCCTTGATCTAGAATCAAACCCGTGACCTCTTGGTTCCTGGGTCAATGCTCAACTGCTGAGCCACACCAGCAGGTCTACTTCCTCTTTCCTGAACATCCAAACTCCATCTTCCAGTAAGTCCCTGCTTAGCTTTCAAGGCCCAGCACAGGCCCCACTACTGCTCACCCGAAGCCCTCCCTGGGCACCCCTCCTCCGCACTCTCCAGTCCCCATGCGTCTCTTATCAAAGCATTTCCACAGTACCCTTCAGTTGTTGACCTGTCCGTGTCCCCACCACAGCACAGGATCTTTGAGGACACCAATGACACTTTGATTCATTAACTGAATGCCAACTGTGTACCAGACACCTCTGGGAGCCAGTGACACAGCCGTGAACACGACAAGATGGACCTAATACTCTAGTGCAGTGGTCGGCAAACTCATTAGTCAACAGAGCGGCAAACCCCGGCTCAGGAGCCGCATGTGGCTCTCGAGCCGCAGTTTGCCAACCCCTGCTCTAGTGGTAATAACAGCCAACACACAAAAGTACTTTCTATATTCAAGACTGTACTGGGTACTTTATATTAACTCGCTTAGTTCCCACCACAATTATTATCATCCCCATTTTACAGATGAGGAAACTGAGGCTCCAGATTACACAACTTGCTCAGGAGCTAGTGAGTGGCAGGGCTGGGACAATCCTGTACTAGACCATGCCCCCAACCACTGGCCCATCCTGCCTCTCAATGCTGTTTTCTCTACTCTGCTTTACTCACTTTGATATCCACAGTGCCCCAGCCAGTGCTTGGCACTGACTGAGTGCCCCGTAAACGTCTGCTAAGTGAAGGGACCCTTGAATTATGAAGGCTGGTCCCCCGCCTGAGGCACCCACTCTGCCTCTTGCCCACCCAATCCCATCCAGCCCACAGGACCCTCCACGTCTCCCCTGACTCACCCAGCCCCGGAACTGTCTCCTCCTGGACGGTACTCTGCATGCTGCACCTTCACTACCTATCCCGACCCCTACTCACACACCACCTGACCATCCCGGCGCCTGGAGCTGTGTGGGCATCTTGCTCCGCCAGCTCCCTGATAGCCCCCAGAGTATAACCAGTATGGTGCCAAGTACACGGCAAAAATGGGTACAGAAATGCTAAACTGAACTGGGCCTCCCCTCTCCATTTTCCATTCTCACCGGAGCCACTTTTCCTCTTGCCCGGGGGAAGCAAGCCAGGGCTCAGGTGAGACACGACCTCTGCTGCAACTATATCCACACCGCTGACACCTGTGAGCTGTTCCAGCCCAGGTCATAACGCAGGTACAGCTGTGGTTAAACACAGCAAGCAGAGCTGATGTTTTTAACCCTTCCCGATGGTCAATGCCCTCCATTGGAAAATGCCCATAACAGAACCCAGCTGGGCAGGATGTAAGACAAGGAATTTGCCACATATGTTTGGACCAGCAGGGCCATTACAGAGAAAGGACTAAATACCTGGTATTAAGGAAAATACTTGTTAAAATGTAGTGAACTATACTACGTTCTGGGAACCGAGTACTTTACATGTTTTATTCTTGTTACAATCACTGCAACAGACCCATAAGGGCAGATACCAGCGCTTGCCCCATTTTATTTAGAGGTTAAGTAACTCAGCTGGGTCCCCCAGCCACAAAGTCGGGCTGTGCTCAGTCTGGATCCCATAGCTGCCCTATCCTATCTAAAGCCTGGAGTGGGGCCCGGCCAGTGTGGCTCAGTGGTTGAGCATCGACCCATGATCAAGGAGGTCACAGTTCAATTCCTGGTCAGGGTACGTGCCCGGGTTGCGGGCTCGATCCCCAGTGTGGGGCATGTAGGAGGCAGCCGATCAATGATTCTCTCTCATCACTGGTGTTTCTATCTCTCACTCCCTCTCCCTTCCTCTCTGAAATCAATTAAATAAATAAATACAGTCCTGTGTGGGACCAGCTGAAGTGTGTGTGAGGCTGAGTCTAGGGGCAAAGATGCTCAACACCGAGTGGTGGTCCCTCCACCCATCCCACCTGATAGCACACACCAGCCTGCAGAGCTTTCCAGGAAGGTTTCCAGTGGGCAGGATGGGAGAGCCAGGGGGGTGTTACCAACCATAAGGTTGGTCACTGGTCATCAATGCCTCCTTCAGGTTCATTTATGACCAAAAGGGGGAACTGTGGATGAAAAAAAAGGGGTTCTGTGGAAAGTAACCTCACAAGGTGACCTGATCATTAATTCCTAACTGGGCAGGTCATGGTGGGTAGTCACACCCCAGGCATATAATTTCTTTAAATTTTTAAAAAGAACTTAAGGTCCTCAGCAAGGACAAAGTACCCTGGGCCACAGAATGCTTAGTGTAGGTTAAAAGCTCACCTCTTGGCTCTGTGCCAGGAGGTGCCAGGCCCCAGCTCCCAGGGCCTCCCCGGCCTTAGCAGGTGGTGGATCTGTCAGGACCCACTGCCCGAGGCTCTGCTTCTGAGCCAAGGACATGTGTACTCCCTCCCCAGGTGGCCATGGCTCCCATCCCCACACCCCTCACAATACCCCAAGGCACCTGTGGGGACAGAAGGGACCAGCCACCTTCTCCTGCTTAACCTCACAGACTACCTCCCTCTCCTCCACCAGGAAGGCCAGGGACAAGGACCTGAGGCAATTACCGGAGGCCGCAGGAAAGTCAGAGCGAGGCTTCCATGCTAACTCTCCTCAAAAGGCCAAATCTTTTCACTGTGAAGAGTTATTTTCAAATCTTCTTTCCACTTTAGGCGGGGCCGCCTCAGCTGTCTCTGAGCTCAGGGTGTGGCCCTCTGCAAGGAGTCTGGGAGAGCCAGCTCCAGGCGCATCCATTCCACAACCTCCCCCGCCCAGCGTGAAGTCCAGGGTACGTGTGTCTTAAAGGCAGACCAGCCAGGGCTCTGTCCAGGAGCGGACTCCACAGAAGGCCTCACTCACGGGGTTTGTGCCCAGTGAGTCCTAGGCCAACAGTCCAGGCTGTGCCCTTCCCTCCCTCTCTGTGGCCACAGTCCCTGAAGTGACCTGTGTAAAATGTGAGCATTTCCCTGGAACAAACCAGAGCCAGCCTCCGCAGCACAGCCCACCAGAGCGCAGGGTGAGGGCAGGCCAAACAGGGCACAAAGGGACTGTGAGGACCCCAATGAAGGACCCACTGGGGCTGATCCTGGCCCGGCCACCTAAAACCTGTTCGGCAAGTCCCGTAACCTCATCTTCCTTGTCTGTACAATGAGGATCACACTGGGACCCACCTTACAGGGTTGATAGGAGGATTAAACCAGCTCAGGCCTATTAAACTCTCGGGACGGTGCACACGGTGAGCACCACACAAACCCTTGTGCAGCAAACAAATCAATAAGGACTCGACAAAAGCAACTGGCCTCTCAGGGCGACAGTCCCTCTGCGCCGGCGCTCAGCTTACTGCACCCCAACACCCAGCAAAATCCAACACAGACGCAGAGAAAATAATTCTTCAGCCTTCCCACGGACTCAAGGAGGCGGTAAACACCAACAGGTCCTCCCTGTCGACAGGCCCAGCAAGACCACGGCATACCAGTTATTACTCCTTAACTCACTGGGCTCCTCAGACACATGGAGAGTTTGAAATAAAAAGCGTGTGCTTTGGAGTCTAATTTAAATATCTATCTATACACAGAATAGGAAGCCAATTACTTTCCTCTTCCCCAAAGAGTTAATATTCCTTCTGAGTTTTAAAAATCCTCTGGTGCCAAACACCACAATCACGTCTACGCATTTGCAGGTGAGAAGGGCTGGGGGAAAATCGAAGCGGAGGCCGACTGAGCTCTCTCCAGCTCCCTCCCACACACCAGGGCTAAAAACACACCACGTATTACACCCAGGCCTTTCTTCCCGCTCAGGTGTGCATCTTCACTTTTCTCTCCTAAACTCTAAGGGTGCCCACGAGGCTTGCAACCAGGGGAGCAACAGGCAGGGGCAGCTTGTCCCAGGCCACCCCCTGACGCTGTCTCCAAGTCCCCCTTCCCTCTGACTTCTCAGTGAGCCGACAGCAGCCCCGCCGTGGCTCCCTCCTGTCACTGTGACTTGTACTTGTCAGTGAGTGCACACCGTCCAGCATGGCCCACTTCCTTCCTGTAACGTTTCTAGAGAGCCAAGCCCCGCCTAGGCTGTCTCCTGTTGCTTCCTCTCCCCTAAGCCCTTCCTTTGTTCACGTTTTAATAAACCCACTCTCCAAATCGCCCCGAGTGGTGCTGTGAAATTTTTCCTGCGCAAAGCCAACAACCCACACATGGCCCAGCCAGTGTGGCTCAGTGGTTGAGCATCGACCTATGAACCAGGAGGTCACGGTTTGATTCCTGGTCAGGGCACATGCCTGGGTTGTGGGCTCAATCCCCAGTAGGGGGTGTGCAGGAGGCAGCCAATTGATGATTCTCTCTCATCATTGATGTTTTGTTTCTATCACTTCCTCTCCCTTCCTCTCTCTGAAATCAATAAAAATATATATATTTTCTTTTTAAAAAGCCCACACATGCCCGAGACAGACCAACTCCCTTTCCAGTGACAAGAGAGCCCAGGCTTAGCCTGCAGTGTGCACGGGAGCCACTGGGGGATCTTGTTAAAAGACAGATTCCAGCTCAGGTCTGGGGTGGGGTCTGAGAGTCAGCAGTTCTAATCAACTCCCAGATGACAGGATGCTCATGATTCCCGGACCACACTTTGAGAATACGGTTTCCAAATAAAAGTTTGATCCTGTCTTGCCTCCACTGATTTTCCAGCACTCTCAGGGGAGAGACCTCGCCGTGTCCTTTAGGCCCCTGTGACCTAGTTCTCACCTCATTTTCTAGCCCTTTCCTTCCACTCTCCTGCCCTCTCTTTCCCCCTTATTTATTATCAATTTATTTATAATATAATGAAATGAAGTGAAATAAAACCGCCATCCCACCCAAGCACGGGGGGGAAAACTTGTTTTCAAATCCTTGGTAAATGGACGTAATTTCAGGTACTACCAATTCCACTTAGAAACACATTAATGGGTGCAGTGATTGCAGATACTTAGCTTCACAGCATTCATCTGTCTGTTCCTTTGAATCCCCAGGTCAAAATGTGTTGAGAAAAAGAAAATCTTTCCAAACACTTTCACGGGCAGGGAAGCGAACCATTTTCCCTCCCTGGTACCCTGACCGCTGACTTCGTACCTCATCAACCCTTTAGCTTACTAACCCCAATTCACCCCCAACTCCAATCAACCCTCTCTTCTTGTACGCCTGCCAGTGTTGAGAGGGTCGTCCCAAATGTCAAGTGAAATAACCTGCATCGATTTGGTTGAGCACTGATTCTGCACCTGACACGGGTCCTGGCACTGAGTCCCAATCCTGCCCCTGCCCCATCTCCCCCAGGACCCGCTCAGGGAGGACTGCAACGCCGGGCACCTCTGCAGCTTATCATCCCCACTGTCTGCCGGGACGCATTTATTCCCGCACACAGAGGGAGAATTCCCATTTCTCAGTTAACTGCAGCCTGCTTACCTGCTCTGGCCATCAATGTCAATCATTCAGAACAACCCACCCCTCGCCCGAGCCTCTCCTCTGCCCTCAGGAGGACCTTGGAGTGGTCACGGGGTTCTGAGATGTGGAACAGCCGCCGACCCCCCAGGAAGGCACGGTCCCCAGTCAGTGGTCACCTACAAGACCAGCCCCACTACCAACCTGTGCAACTAACAGCAACACCTGGGCGGAAGAGAGGGCAGAGCATTCCCAAACTCTGTGAAGAAAACCGGAGGCCCATCAGGGAGCCTGGCTCTCTGGGATCTGCCCTGGGTAATGGGGTGGGTGGGTATTAGACAGCTGTACCCTCCTGACACTGTCTCCAGGCCTTCCCACAGCCCCATCCATCAATTCTGACAAATGTCCTCCTGTAAACGGAAGGGCTCACAATGCCTGAGCACCTACTACGTGCCAAATAGCATGCTAGGAGCTTCACATAGGCCATCACATTTAATTCTCAAATTGTGCTGTCATTATTGCAGTTAGGGAAGCTGAAGCTCCAAGACAGTTTCACTTTCAGTGCCTGTAGTCACCCATGGCATCTATACTAATAAAAGGGTAATATGCTAATTAGGCCAGATAGACCGGACATCTTCTGGATGTCATTCCGGACGTCCTTCCTGACAAAGCTGGGGGCGTGGCTGGCCTGCAAACTGCCCATGGCCCCTCACCCAGGCTGGCCCCATCCCCAGAGAGGACTCCCACCCTGAATTGGGGCGTGGCTGGCCTACAAACCCTGTGGCCCCTCGCCCCGGCTAGCCCCAACCCCTAGCAGGGACCTCCCCCCCCATCCTGAGCCAGGGCCCCCTTCAGGGCAGGCCAGCCAGCCCCCACCCATGCACCAGGCCTCTATCCTATATAATAATCCTATAAAATAAAGGGTAATATGCAAATTGACCCTAACGGCAATACAACCAGAACAACTGCTGGGCCAATCACTATGAGATTCGCTGACCACCTCTTGGTCCCTTCCCCTGGCCATCAGGCACCGATCACCTGATGGTGAACGGGGAACCAGGGATGCGTGGTGGCGGGGGGCATAGCTGGCTGAGGGCAGCTGGGGAAGATGGCCCTGATTGCAGGCCAGGCCTAGGGACCGTACCCACACATGAATTTTGTGCGCCGGGCCTCTAGTTTGTAATAATGCTCATTCCCAGTCCTAACCTCTAGACGTTCCAACTGAGCATTCTAGAACACTGCTTCTACCTCAGGTCTACCCTCACCAACTACTCTAATACAGACACATTGGGTATTGCAAAAAAAAAAATTAAAAAAAGGCTAGGTTTCCTGCCAGGCAGTGCAAACCTAATACTGATACCTAGAAACCCTCCCACTGGAGGAGGGGATGGGGAGTACATCAAAACTGCCCGTTTGGAAAATGTGTCTGTCATACACATGGGAAGCCTCTGCATTTCTCTCTGGTTGGACACAGCCACAAGGGGCTTTGCAGATGAGGAACCATCGCTTTGATATCTAGCACCAACCATGTCCAAGTGGCCGGCTTCCTTTTAAAGGCGTCTCAGCAGGAAAGCCCAGTTCCCCCGCGGCCTGCCCGACCTCAGGTTTCCCCAAAGAGAGGCACACAGCTCCTCTGCGGGGGGTGCCACACGTCACCGCAGGAAGGGCTTTGGTTCTAGGAGGGGTCACGATAATACTTAGTGCTTACATGGCATGTGCGATACAGCAGGCACTGCCGACGGTCCGGTCATCGCCCCCATTTTACAGGCGAAGAAACATCCGAAGACCCAGTTTAAGTGACCTGCCCAAACCAGCACAGAGCCAAGATTTCAACCCAGATACCTGGACTCCAGGATTCATGTTTCATAACCCCATGTGGCACCACCCCTCAGACACAGGAGTTGGAAAAACCCCTCGGGCAATATTCCCGGTTACGCCACCCTCCTGAAGCCCAGCTATCCAGCACCAGACCCTACTCCTCAGCTTAGCACGAGCCTCCTCCAGGCGCAGACGGCACACACTCACTCTCCACGCACTCACCCCGCCCCCAGCTCCTCCCCTGGCCCCTCCCGCCTTGGGCTGGCCACGGGCTGTCCACGCTCTGCTCCACAGCTGCCTGGCCTCCCTCACTCACCCTCAAAAGCTCCCTCGGGTTCCCTGCTCGGGCCCCCAGCCCCAGTCGCCCATCTGACACGGTCCAGCGTCTCTCTCTTCTGGACTGGGCACTGCTGGAGGGTGGAGACTTCTACTTCTCCACATCACCCGGTGTGGAGACTGGCATATAGTGGTAGCTGCTTCATCAGAGTCTGGAGATTGAATGGATCAATCCCAAACCAAAGGCCTCTGAGTAAACTGCTCCCCCTCTAAGGGGCTCGCCACTCCGTGAGGCGATGCACCGATGCCATTGTGGACGTGCACAGACAACTGAGTTTGCAAGTGAAGATGACTATTGCAGAGGTTACTGCATTAATCTAATACCCTCGTCCCGGCAAGGAGTGGTCTCATCTCCCATTTCATGGCGGGGAGGGGGTAATCAATGAGGCTGTGCAGCCAGGGGCTGGGTACCGGGATGAAATGGGCCCACTGCTGCCTCCCTCCCCCGAGCACATGCCCACCCTCCCTGCACTGCCCTGGTCCAGGGACGCACAGGAGGCTCTGGAAGAGCTGCACGCTAACTCCAAGCTCTCAGACCTCGAGAGGGTGAGGGCTCTGCCTCGGCAGGAAAAGCCCGAGAAGCCCTGAGAACGCTGGCCGTGACGCTGGGAGCACAGATGGGCACACGCTCACGGTCCACGCACTCACCCGTGAAAGAGACAGTCTGGCTCTAAGCAGGCTTAAGAGGCTCATCAGCCCCTTAGCTGTGGTCAGCTGACATCCAGGGGCAGGTTGTGGGGGTCCACTTCCCCAGAGCACCAGGACCCTACCCACTGCCCCCCCCGGGGGGCCATCCACCCACCCATCACCCTTCTATCCTTGGGGGACTTTCTGAGGGAGGTGCTCCGGTGTCATCAGGAAAGATTCAGAAAACCAGGTTTGCGAACAGACCCTGTAAGAGGATTCAGGACAGAGAGGGTGGCCATGGGAACCAGAGAATACCTCGTACCACATCACACAAACTCGTGTTCACGTCCCAGCTCCCTAGTGATGGTCCCTCTGGCCGTGGGGAGATCAACTGCTTGATCTGTAAAATGAGGACAATAAAAATACCTGCCTCTAGCCTGGCTGGCATGGCTCAGTGGTTGAGCGTCGACCTAAAAACCTGGAGGTCACGGTTCGATTCCTGGTCAAGGCATATGCCTGGGTTGTGGGCTCGATCCCCAGTGTGGGGTGTGCAGGAGGCAGCCAATCAATGATTCTCTCTCATCAATGATGTTTCTATCTCTCTCTCTCCCTCTCCCTTTCTCTCTGAAATCAATAAAAACATATTTTTTTAAAAAATACCTGCCTCTAAAAGGAATATATGTGTTTTCAACTAGTACACAGCACCATGATGATTATCACTGTTGACATCTGTGGCCCAGGCAACACCAGACAATAAGCCTGTCCTTCAGCGGTGAGAGTCGATAGCCAGGTGGCCACCCAGATTAAGGAGCGGACATCTGTGCAGCCCTCTAAACGGCCAGGAAGCGGCAAACCGGGAGCCGCTGTCACACCTCACTACCCAGGCCTCTTTGCTCCCAGGTCCCTGCGGCACGGATAAGGTGCCCGCGGCCTTGGGACGGTATGCCCTTGACGGACAAGGTTAAATGGTGTTATTTTTAAATTAACTTTTTATTTGGAAATCATTTCAAATTTACAGAAAAGCTACAAGAACAGCACAAAGAACTGCCATGCACCCTCTCACGCAGACTCACCCTCTGGTAACATTTTGCCCCGTCTGCTCCCTGTAGATGCGCATACACACAGGTTTTTTTCCCTCAACCACTTAAGAGCAAGTACTTCAAGGACATCTTTTTAATAACCATTAATAGTTATGCATTTTTATGGATCCAAACCAATCTCTGAGTAGTTCTACAGTGCGCATGCTCCCGACCCAGGCAACCCCAGTTCAAGGGCACCAGACTCGTCCTGCAGCAGCTGAATGAGATTAGGGGCCAGAATCACGTCTCCACCCCACCTCCTACCTGTGTGCATGTACGAAAGAGCAGCTCACATTTACTGGGCATTTACTAGGTGCCAGGTACTTGCTAAGCCCTTTCCCATCAGTTAATTCATGGACTTCTCACATTCATCCCCATCTTACTGGTGAGGAAGTGAGGCTTAAAGGGCGTGGGTAACCTACCAAGGTCAGGGAGCGGTACGTGGTGGGGCTGGAATTAGAATCTAGGAATCCAGAGCCCATGCGCCTACCCTCTGCCTCCTTATATGCGCTACCACCACATACACAACCCGGTGTATGTTGGTGCATGATGAAGTGGCCTGGCTGTGCTTTGGGCTTCCAGAAAAACCCACCCTGCTGCCAGGCCAGCGTCCGGGTGACTGTGAGCAGGCTGCATGCAAAAATGAGAGGTGGCCTGGCCATGGGCCGAGGTCAGCACAGCTGCAGATGTTGTCTTCCTCGTGGCCTGTACATCGCCCTTTGGATGCCCAGGGCCCTGGGAGGCTGGAGAGCCAATGAGCAGTCTCCCCACACTTCCCTGTCACTTAAAACTGAACACGGCAGTCCCAGGTGGCTTGGCTCTGTGGTTAGAGCATCAGCCTACATACTAAAGGGTCTCGGGTTCGATTCCTGTCAAGAGCACATACCTTAGTTGCAGGCTTGATCCCTGGCCCCAGTCAGGACGGCGAGGGAGGCAACCAATCGATTTGTCTCTCTTACATCAATGTTTCTCTCTCTGTCTCTCCCGCTCTCTTCCACTCTCTAAAAATCAATGGGAAAATATCCTCAGGTGAGGATTAATAACAACATCAAAAAAAGACTGGATAGGACAATTGGTGCCTCTAAGGGCACATGTTTCTGTTTAGGAAAACACAGGCCATGCAATAAACATGATGCATCCGTGCCCAAGTACTGATCTTACTGGAAGGTATGGAAGGGGGTTTGTAAGTTAAACTGAGGACAGAGTTCACATGAGTTTTTGGACATTTTGAGGACATTTTCCACCATCCAGTCTGCCAGGTGAGTTGAGCTTCACCCTCTTCTGTCATTAGGGCGGTGGCCGAGAAGTCTGAGAAGCTCTGATCTGAGACACCACATGCCCATCCCCTTCTCTGAAGCCTAAAAAAGCTGAGCGAATAAGGCCTGGGGCTTTAGGAAGTCACTCCATCACTCTGAGCCCACATGTCTGCACTAATTGTCAGCCTCCAACCAGATAATGTTCATGAAGCACTCTGTAAACAATAAAACATTAATCCAAAACACTTCTTGTTCCAAAAAATCTAAATAAAAATGTTTTGACAGCCATTTAAAAACAACAGGCAAATAAAACCATATTCCTCCATGCTTTTCCCTCTGCCAATATTTACTGACGACACCATGCCAGTCTACTGAGACGCTGCTGCCTCACGCTGAACAAAAAGATGCAAACCAGGCTCTCTTCCGAAGAGGCAAAGAACTGGAGCAGACTCCTCATTAAGTCTCCCAACAGTCCGCACAATGAAGTGCTTTCTCAAATAAGCTCCTTTCTTTGTGGTGCATAACAAAGTGGAATAATACTCGGCCACAAACAGGATGAAATCTTACCATTTGCAACGACATGCTATGTGAAATAAATCAGACAGAGAAAGACACATACCATATGATTTCACTTATATGTGAAACCTAATAAACAAAATGAACAAATAAAACAGAAACAAACTCATAGGTATAGAGAACAAGCTGATGGTGGCCAGATGGGAGGGAGGTTGGGGGACTGGGTGAAAAAGGTGAAGGGATAAAGAAGCACAATTGGGCCCTGACCGGTTTGGCTCAGTGGATAGAGTGTCGGCCTGCGGACTGAAGGGTCCCGGGTTCAATCCCAGTCAAGGGCATGTACCTTGGTTGCAGGCACATTCCCAGTAGGGGGTGTGTAGGAGGCAGCTGATCGGTGTTTCTCTCTCATTGATGTTTCTAACTCTCTATCCCTCTCCCTTCCTCTCTGTAAAAAATCAATAAAATATATTTTAAAAAATAAATAAATGAAAGAAGTACTATTGGCCTGGCTGGTGTGGCTCAGTGGTTGAACATTGACCTATGAACCAGGATGTCATGGTTCAATTCCTGGTCAGGGCACGTGCCCTGGTTGCCGGCTTGATTCCCAGTGTGGGGCGTGCAAGAGACAGCTGATCAACGATTCTCTCTCATCACTGATGTTTCTATTTCTCCCTCTCCCTTCCTCTCTGAAATGAACAAAAATATATTTTTTTAAAAAAGAAAAAGAAGCACAATTGGCAGTTACAGAATAGTCATGGGGATATAAACTACAGAATAGGGAATATAGTCAACAATGTTGTAATAACTATGTATGCTGTTAGGTTGGTGCAAGACTTACCAGGAGGACCACTTTGCGAATCATATAAATGTCTAACCACTATGCAGTATACCTGAAACAAATACAGTATCTTTTTTTTTTCAAAATGTATAAGTAGCTAATTTGTTATAGATATTGTAAATTGTTTTTCCAGAAAGTTTGCATAAATTTACATCCTAATCAATAATGTACAAACTGCTCATTTCCCAATATCTTCATCAACACTAGATTTCATCCAACATTTAATTTTTGCTGACCTGATATGAAACTAATACAATCTTGAATGTCAACTGTAATTGAAAAATAAAATTGAAATAAAACAAGCTCCTTTTTCCAAAATCTTCCATTTAAGAAGCCCAAAATTCTCTGTAAATAGTAAGAGAACAGAAAGATGGCCATCGGTGCACAAGAAACCTACACCCACCCTCGTCACACACACAGCACTGCGAACAGGAGCTGACACCTCTTCCCCCCACCCCGCCTCCTGTCTGTCTCTGAAAAAAGAAAGAAGAAAAAAAGGGCCTTCCAGAGCAACTGGCCACCAGTTTCTTAAAGAGGTTTCCCAGATCTTTCCCAGGGGTGGGGTTTAAGACCTGGTACAAATCATGGCCCTTAATCCTTCCTCCGGCTTTCTGCACAACGCCGCTCTTGTTCCTTCGGCACAGAACCTAACATTTCAAGCCGTGAGTTAGTTTTCACTCTTGATAAAACAACCAGGAAACGAAACACAAAGTAGGATTACGCCAAAACTTGCCAAGCTGGGAGAACCTTCTTAACTTGCAACAAGAGGTCTCAGCATTTCCCTTTTAAATGCATGTAAAGCTGTGAGCTTCCCAGAAATTCTTTGTAGAATGGTTGCTCTCTGGTTTGAAATTAAGAGTTTCTGGGACTGCGGTTCCCAGAATCACTTCACTGAGAAAGATGACAACTCAATGAACCGACAGGCTGGCACTCTACAAGACAAATTTCACTACCATAAAGTTCAACATTTGCCTGGGGAGGAAAATGCGGCCGTCAGGACGGACTTCTTCCTGGGGTGGCCCGAGAGACCGTGCCTTGGCTGACAGCATAATTAAACCTAAAGAGGGTGGCTTCCTGGGACGTCCCGTGTTCTCGGGCTTTCCTGAAGGCCTGCTACACTTACTTGGTGTCTACAGCCAGGTGGGGTCCCGAGCTGGACATTCTACACCCCTGGCTCAACCTTCACTCCCCAACTCTTCCTCCCTCCCTTTAACGTCAGGCTCAGAAATGGGCTTGCTGAATGCAAAAACACACTCTAGATATGTAGCATTATCTCTAGAAGGGTAACCCTTCTGAAGGAGGCGTGACGTCTTGGCTCACGCCAGTCCCCACCCCCTGCCTCCCTGGGACAGGTTCTTAGCTGCCCACTCCCAGCCTCCTGGAGCCCCACGGCCCATCCAGCCTCCCTGCTCCTCACCCTCGTCCCAGGGGCCTGAGCACCGCACTCTTGCCCTGTGGCCGCTCAGCGTGGTGCATGAGGTGGTGATTCAGCCTAGGAAGTCAATGCCCTGATAGTTGGTTTACAATGGTATAGCCCACAATACAGAGATGAATCACAAGATTTATGCTAATAATTAAAAACCATTTTTTTTTTACTCAGAAAGACATTAAACAGCAAAGAAACACACCATGACAAGCAGAGGGAAAGACTGCAGGAGAAAGGGACAGTTTTATATTTTAATACCCTTGTTTTTCTGGCTTTTTGAACAAGTGGCCCTGCACTTTCCTTTTGCCCTGGGCCATGCACATTCTGAGCCAGTCCTGTCCCCAGGACCTGCGGTGGTGACAGGGCTGGGGAGGGAGTGGGAAAGCAGCCTTAGTCCAGCCCTCAGAAATGCCTTCCTAACAGCCTCACGGCCCTCATTGGGGGATGTGCACCCACAGGGGACCGACGCCTTCAATGGTGGCCCTGCAGGCTCCAAAGCTGAAACTAAGTCACAGAGGAGAGGACCAAGACCTGGCAACCAGGAGTGAGGGCAGCCAGGTCCAGAAGCCAACAGACGCCCCAGATACAGAGCATGAGGTCGTGAGGTTAAGAAGCCAGAGGCCAGGTTCCTGCTTTGTGTGCTGTTCTTGACAGCAAGAAACTACATACAAGAAGCCTGGGCTCCAGGCGCCAGCCTTGGCAGGCGCCGTTCCTGGCTGCTTCGCTTCTTTTCCCTTGCCTGGTCTCCGCTACACCCCCATCCTGATCTCCTCCCCAATAAGTTTTCCAAGACCTGGAATACCTACTGAACTCCCTGGGTCCCTTAAACACGGCTGCTTCAATACATACCAAGTGCCTACTTAGTGCCCAGTGCTGGGATGGGTGCCAATCTCAGAGGCAGATGACCGGGTTCTGCCTTCAAGAAGCAACCTTGGCACAGGCAGGGTAGCAAGAACCCCTCCTCTCTGCCATTCATTCTCCTTTTTGATGCAGGATCTATTCAAAACTGCTGTAGGGAGAACCCAACCCATGGGGTTCCACGAAACCCCTGAAGCCCAGTCCAGCATAGCACTCTAGTTCCTGGGGCCCCTTTAAGAATTTCTCCCTCAGGAGGCTCCTGTTGAAAAGGCTGTGTCTGCCAGACTGTTTTCGCTAGGTAATAATTAATGCCTTCCATTCCTTACTAATCAGAGACATGCCCATCACCAATCAGCACAGGAGACCAAGGGCCACTGCCTTCCCAAGGCACCTCAGTCCCCAGCAGAAACAAAGAAGGGGATGGCCCCTGAGCCTGAGGCAGCCTGAGCCGACTCAGTACATGGCATGGCGCTCCTTCAAGTATCGACGCTGGCTCTCACCTGTGACCTGGGGTAGAAGCCACCGTGACTACCATGGTTACTACACGAGAGAAAGACCACGGTTCTGACATTTTGGGCAAATCACTGAGCCTTCATGGACCTGAATTTCATCATCTGAAGAACAGGACAACCCCAGCTCTGCGGCTTCTAGGGGCTGTTATAAGGATCGAGTAGGAAAAGGTACCAGAAAAAGCCAACTGCCTTTGCTGCTGGAATGACTGGGATTATTACAGGTTTCCACGTAGGAAAAATGGAACTAGTAACAATTCCTACTTCATCAAGTTGTTGCAAGAATTAAATCAGGTAACAATTATAAAACAGCTCCTGGCATTTTTCAAGGACTCGAAAATATGATGCTATTGCATAATCGTTACTACTATTATTGCTGCTGCTGTTAATGGCACAATTGCTATCATATCCTGCTACCTGGCTAAGGGACTCATGGGAAAGCAGAGAAGTCTTGAAGTACAAGTCAGCATCACCTAGTCTAGAACTGGGAGGACCCGGAGTAGAGTCCTCATACATTTTGTCCCTAATTAACCCACAGTTGAATGCAAAGTGCAAAAACAAAAACTAAAATCCACCTGCCTTAGCTCCGGTGTTCTCCTTCAAGAAATGGATTCTGGAGAGTATTCAAATATCTGCTAACTATCAGGAGCAACTGATGCACCCTGAGCCCCTCACACAACTTCCAGGCAAGGATCCACTGGCGAAAATAAAATCAGGGGTGCCGACGCTTTGTCCCTCTAAATGAGCCATATTAGAGAACTCCCCACACCAAAAAAAAAAAAAAAAAAAAAAAAAAATCAGAAATGCTCATGGTAAACCCAAAAAAGTACCCTTGAAGCAAAATATTTTTATGTGTGTGTGGGGGGGGAGAATAATTACTCCCCAAATCTTTAAGTCTTCAAGAACCTGCCCCAGAATGAGGTGGAAAATACAGTCAGCAGCCACAGGTCCCAGGGGCACTGTCACACTGCTTTCCCCTTTGCCTGGAAGGACCGGGCCAAGGCCCCGTAGGCAGAGACCAGGGCTTGCTGAAGGATAACCATGAGGGACTTCACAGAGTTGCCACAGAAGAGACAACAAAAGGGATGAAGGACAAGAGGCTGTGAAACTGACCTAGGATCCTACACACCCCTCAGATCCCTCAGCTCAAGACTTTGCCTAGAACTTCATGAAAGAGACAGAAACAATAAATAGGAGAGGTGGGCCCAGGCGGCGTGGCTCAGTGGTTGAGCCTTACACCATTTAGCTCCGTCCTATCTGTAAGGGCTTCTCCTGCCACCATCGCCCTTGTTCACCACATCCCAGCCACGCTGGCCTTTCTGCTCCTTGAATTTGAAGCTCTTTGTCGCCTTAAGCCCTTGCACTGGCTGCTCCCTCTTCCAGAAATGCTTTGCCACCTCCTCAACGTTAACAATGGATCTCTTTTTGTCATTCTTCTTTTACCTTAAAAGTCATCTATTCAGAAACACCACGTCTAACCTCCCATCCAACCAAACCACTCATTCACTTTATATCACCTTATTTTAACTTTCTGCATAGTAGTTACTGCTCACTATCTGATATTATTGTTTGTTTATTTACTTACTAGAGGCCCGATACACAAAATTCGTGCACTGGGGGCAGGGGGGGTGGGGGGGAGTCCCTCAGCCCAGCCTGCGCCCTCTCGCCGTCCTCAGATGTCTGACTGCCCTGGAGGTGGGAGAGGCTCCTGCCACCACTGCTGCTGCCAGCCGAGATCAAGGCTCAGGGCTTCTGGCTGAGCAGCACTACCCCTGTGGGAGCGCACTGACCACCAGGGGGCAGCTCCTGCATTGAGTGTCTGCCCCCTGGTGGTCAGTACCTATCATAGCAACCGGTCATACGACGTTTGGTTGATTTGCATGTTAGCCTATTATTACATAGGAGGATTTTCTGCTCCCTCCCCTCCCCATTACATTGCAAACTCCATGTCTGCCTCATTCACTTCTTTTTTTAAATAAATTTTTTTAAACCCTCACCTTAGGATGTGTGTTTGGTTTTTCTAAATTGATTTTAGAGAGTGAGGAAGGGAGAGAGGGAGAGAGAAGCATGGATGTGAGAGAAAAAGAAATATCAATGGGTTGCCTCCTGCATGTACCCTGAGCATGCACCCTGAGCAGTGATCAAACTCACAACCCGGGCATGTGCCCTAATGGGGAATCGAACCCAAGACCTTTTGGGTGCACAGTGTCGACAACACTCCAACCAACTAAGCCACACCGGCCAGCCGCTGCCTCATTCATTTCTGTACTCCCAATGCCTAGAACAATATGTGGTACACAGGAGATAGCTAATAAATCCCAGCGGATGCAGTTATGAGCCAGAGAGGGCCACTAATAAAAGGTCCTAATGATCCCAACCAGCTCCCCAACTCTCTCTTTCTCACTCTGTCTCTCTCTCTCTCCCCTCTCTCTCACACACACACACAAACACACAACAGCCAACCACACCCACAGCCTTAGTGCTCACTTCTATTCATCTCATTCATCAGGATTTCAACCTTCCTGCCAGAGCCCAAGCAAGCCCAAGAGAGAGAGGGGCTCCAGGACTTTATGGGACCATCTGATCTTCCAAAATGCTGGCCCACGGCCGACTAGCCGTTTTCAAGTTGGTGAAAGAAAGGATTTCCGACTCACAGTCCCCAAAACTACACCTAGTATTAGTCAGACCTAATATTAGGTGTATCCAGACGGGCTTGAAGCTAGCTCATTCATTCAGTGAACAAACATTTGCCGAGCGCCTACTCTGTACCAGGCACTGGGGCAAAGGACCAGAAGCCGTGTCTGACCTCGTGGAGCTCGGCGGCGGCAGGGAGAGGCAGAAACGCTGCAACCCGGGAACAGCCCGGGGCGGGAAAGGAAAAACTCTGCTAGTGTTCGCGTCTGAACGGCGCCTCGATTTCATTCCCACAGACCCAGGTCGGGGATAACTTGGCTTGGGGGGCAAGGCTCTGGGTTTTGGAGGAAAAGCTACTGCTTGACTACGCGGAGGCAGCGTGAGCGTCCCCTTTGAGCTGCGGCTGAAGAGACGCGCAGCGTTCAAGTAACGTCATTGGCTAATCGGTTCCCCTCCCGCCCCCACCTCTGCCCCGCGGGTCGGCGCCGGAGGGTGGGGTGGGATGCGGCTGCACCTCTCCACTACCATCGCAGAGAACGGGGCTGCAGAGAAAGCCACCCACCCCAAAGAGAGTCCCTTCGTCTCTTTCCCTCCCTCCTCACCACCCACTCTACCCCCGGTCCCCAGAACCAGGACAGAACTTTTAATCCTCTCTCCCCACCCCTGCTCATCCCGGTCCCAGCCCAGTGCAATGGGAGACCCTAAAAGGGAGGCGTATCCGAAGCCACCCCAAATGCCAGGTCCAGGGAGCAGTTTGCAGGCCGACCTCCCGCAGCGGGCGGGATCCCGGACCCCCGCCCGGGTGCCCTCGCGGAGGTGTGCGCCGCACCCCGCCTCCCTCCAGCAGCCCGCCTCACAACTCGGGCAAACAAAACCGCACGCGCCTGCGGCCGCCGCGCTGTGCGCGCCAACTCGCCCGGGACCCGCGCGGGAGGAGGGGGCGCGGACGCGCGGCGGGAACGCAGGGGACCCCCCACGGCCCCGGTGCGAGCGCGGCGGCGGCGCGGTCACTCACTCGATGAAGTAGCTGGCGCCCTCCTCCGTGAAGCCCTCCTCCCAGCCGCGGGGCAGGTCTGCGGGGACGCGAGAAGAGTTAAGGTCAAACTTGGCCGCCCAGGCGCGCCGGCCCCCGTGGGCGCCCCATCCCGCCGCCCCCGCGCCCACCTGAGCGGATCATGTGGCCGGAGTTGACGGGCTCCCCGGTGCGCGGGTGCAGCCAGGTCGTGCGGCGGAGCTGGTCACTGCGGGGAGAGGTGCACCTGTTAGCGCGCCGCCGCCCGGGGGGCGCCCGCCCGGCCCCGCGCCCCGCCCGCCCCGCGCCCCCGCGCCCCCGCGCCGCACTTGATGAAGAAGACGCGGCCGTCCCGGCACACGCCGTAGGACCAGTGCTCAGGTAGAGTGTCCCGCCCGACCGCCGCCGCCGCCGCCATGTTCGCCGAGCTCGGAGCCGCCGCGGGGCGGGCGGGAGGGAGCGGGGGCGGGGGAGGGGGCGGCGCGGGCGGCGGGCCGGCGGGCTCGGCCTGCGCGGGACCGGGCGGCCCCCCGGGGCGCTCCATCGCCGTGCGGGCTCCCCCGGCGCGGGCGCGCGGCCAGGTCCCGGCGTCCGCAGGTCCCGACGGCCGCAGCCGTTCGCCGCCTCCCCGGCCCGCCCGACGCGGCGGCCGCGGCCTTTGTCCCCGGACTTCCCCGCCCCCAGCCCGCCGTGCGCCCCTTGGCCCCAGAGACTCGGGCGGGGCGGGGGCCGCTGTCGGGGCCCCCGGGGCAAACTCCGGAAACGGGGTGCACCCCGAATGTTCCTGTAAGTGTAAACCCCACCCTGCGACAGAACTTTTCTCTCTGGGAACTGTACTGATTTCTGTACCATGTAAACCTAAACAGGTTCCTTCCGTATTCCGAGCCTCGGTTTCTTCCTCTGCAAAATAAAGTTAATAATGAATACTACACGGGCTTGTCGTGTGGATTAAATGAAGAAACGGTAGTATAAAGTGTCTAACTGGACCCTGGCAAGTAGTAGGCCCTCTATTAATGCCAGGTCAAGCATGATTTCATCTACCCAAGTTTGCAGCTGGAGTATGAAAAGGGGGTGCAGGTCCTCTCCCCACACGCCACATGCACAGCCCTAAAGTTGCAGGGATCACAGGCTCTGCCTGCAATTTTCATCAAAGTGACTGAGGGCTGGGCTGTATCTCATCCTCTCATCCGTCTGAAGCAGATCCTCCAGGCAGGACCTCTAGTGGGGGCTCTGGAAGGTTCTTTCCATGGCTGGAGCCTTCTCATAATCAGATCTGTGCTCTCATCTCGGCTCCTGGGGATCCCTCTCCTGACCCCTCTGTCCAAAGGAGACTCTTCCCCTCCTCCCTTCGCTATCAGTTCCATTACTGTGTACACTTAATTGGCGTTCTTACTTGTGTGTGTTTCTGTGTTGCCTTGTTTGTTGTTGTTAGCCCCCTGCCCTCACTAAAATGTCAGCTGGAGGAGAGGAGGGGCCTTGGTCTGTCATACAGTACCATCTCCATGGTGCCTGGAACAGTGCCTGATTCATGCATGTAGTCAAAAGCTGAATGAGCGCCTGAAACACTCCACACGGACACCCCCGCACACTCAGCAGGGACGGAGGCGAAGCTGGACTCCGGGAGATACCAGGCCCAGTCTTTGCGGGGCAGAGGCTATGGTTGATGAGATGAGACCCATAGAGAAGGGAGACGAGGCAGTGTGTGGGCATTAGTTATTCAGAAAGCCATCCCAAACAGGTGGAATTCCGCTCACCTGAAGGCCGGGTCACATTTGGGAAGGGGAGGTGAAAGCAAACACGGGGTTGTGGGAGGGTTATGGTATGTTAAGGAGGCCAGACCCACGCCCTTCCTTGAGAACAGACAGGCTCTGAGAGGGTCTCCTGCCTTTGAGGAGATTGTTGAGCAAATGACAATGGGAAAATAATGTTTTTATTGTTAAACATTAATGTGAAATAATACATCAAGTGGGCAAAGGTCAGGAACACACAATTCACAAAAAAAGCAATACAAGTGGCTTTTAAACAAATGAAAAGACACTCAACCACCTCATAATAGGAGAAAGGCAGATTAAAATTAAGGTGAGGTACTGCTTTAGATATCAAATTGGCAAAAGTGGGCACTGCTGAGAAAGACGTCCTTGTTTATTGTGGGTAGGACTAAAATGGTTGTCTCTTTGAGGATAGTTTGTTCAAAGCTGTTAGAATTTAAATGCATATGCCTTTTTTTTTTTTTTTTTGCATATGCCTTTTGACCTAGCAATTCCACTACTAGAAATTTACCCTGCATTAATGCTCACACGAGCACAAAGGCCTGAGTACTAGAGTATTCACTGCAGCATTGTCAATAGTTATGAAAGACTGGAAACAATCTAAATGTCTATCAAAAAAGAACAGGTTTGTATGGTGATGAGTGTTAACTAGACTTATCGTAGTGATATTTCATAATATATACAAATATCTAATCATATTATATATTTGAAACTAATATAATGTTATATGTCAATTATACCTCAATTTAAAAAAAAACAGGTTAATTAAATTATGATGTATTCCTACAATAGGATGCAGCTGTTACAAAAAAATGAGCTCGATCTCTAGGTACTGCTATGGAATGGTCTCTAAGATATTAAGTGAAATGCAAGATGCAGAACGATGATATGTATGCTACTATTATATATAGGGAGCATCATGATTAAGATTTCCCTTGTTTGTGTCTCTTCCTCAACAACAAAAGTTGGCATCCATCCATGGACAAAAGTATTGTGTGGGAGCTGTGGGGACCAGTACCACATGCCAACAAACCCAGGAGGAGTTTTACCCACACATGCATCGGGCACTAGGCACACAGACCTTGGTCCTGGCTGTGGACACTGCAGTGGCTCATGAACTGACTCTAGTCCCTCTCAGCTGCAGTTGAGGAGCCCCTGAAAATCATTTTCCTAGGCCAGTGGTTGGCAAACTGCGGCTCGCGAGCCGCGGTTTGCTGCTCTGTTGACTAATGAGTTTGCTGACCACTGTCCTAGACAATCACCCAGAGGTGAGGGAGTCTTTGTGGAAGTCCAGGTTTCCAGTGGAGAAGTTCCAGCATACCACTAGAGCAAAAAATACAAGTTTGGGTGCATTGAAGAGGGTAGTTAGTAAAGACTAGAGGAGGTGACTGCTCTTTCAAATGTGAATACAGCAACACAAAGGAACATGAAAAACCAACAAAACATGACACCACCAAAGGATCACAATAATCTTCTAGTAAGCCATCCAAAAGGCATGGAGATCTGCAATTTACCTGATAAATAATTCAAAATAGCTATTTTAGATAAACTCAATGAGCTACAAGAAAATACAGAAAGAAAATTCACTGAAATCAGGAAAACAATACGTGAACAAAATGAGAACTTAAAGAAAGAGATAACAGCCCAGTCGGTTGCCTCAGTGGTTGAGCATCAACCTATAAACCAGGTCACAGTTTGATTCCCAGTCAGGGCACATACCCGCGTTGTGAGCTTGATCCTCAGTAGGGGGCATGTAGGAGGCAGCCAATCAATGATTCTCTCTCATTAATGTTTCTCTCCCTTCTTCTATGAAATAAATAAAAATATTTTTTTTAAAAAAAGAACACCCATTAAAAAAAAGAGAAGAAAAGAAAAAGAAAAAAAAAGAGCCAAACAAATTCTGAAGCTGAAAAATACAATGAATTAAATGAAAAATGCAATGGAAAATATCAAAACATCAGTGAATCAAGCAAAAGAAAAAATCTGTGAATTATAAGATAAGAACTTTGAAATTACTTAGTCAGAGGAGAACAAAGAATGAAAAAGAGTAAAGAAAGCCGACATGAACTATGGGGTACCATCAAAAGAAATAATTGGTGAATTATTGGAGTTCCAGAGGGAAAAGGGGGCAGAAAGTTTATTTAAAGAAAATGATGGCTGAGAACTTCCCAAATCTGTGGAAAGATTTAGATATCCAAGTACATGAAACTCATAAGTCACCAAATAAACTCAAAGAGGTCCTCTCCAGGACTGTCAAAAATAATAAGACTGCCAAAAATCAAAGACAAAGAGGGAATCTTAAAAGCAGGGAGAGAAATGAAGCCTGTAACTTATTAGGAACTTGGAAGGCTGTCAGCAGATTTCTCAGCAAAACCCTTACAGGCTAGGAGAGAATGGGATGATGTATTAAAAATGGTCAAAGAAAAAAAATGCCAACCAAGAATGCTCTATCTGTCAAAATTATCCTTTAGAAATGAAAGTAAGATAAGGAATTCCCCAGAATAACAAAAGCTAAGGGGATTCATCACCACTAGACCTGCCTTGCAAGAAATGCTGACAGTTCTTCAAGCTGAAATGGAAAGTGCTAATTAGTAACATGAAAGCATACAATATGCTGGTAAAAGTAAGTATATATACAAATTCAGCATACTCTAATAATGTAATATGAGGGTGTGTAAACCACTTAACTCTAATATAAAGGATAAAGGACAAGAGTATTAAAAATAACTACAATAATTTATTAATACACAGTATAAAAAGAGGTCAGTTGTGACATCAAAAACAAAAAAGGAGATAAAAAGGTATAGTTTTTATATGTGACCAAAGTTAAATTATTATCAGCATAAAATATGCTATTATATCTGTAAGATATTATGTGTAAGCCTCATGGTAACCACAAAGCAAAAACGTATAGTAGATTCACGAAAGATAAAGAGAAGGAAATCAAAGCATACCACTATGGAAAATCATTGATTCACAAAGAAAGGCAGCAAGAGAGGAAGAAAGGAACAAATGAACTCTAAAATAGCCAGAAAACAATTAATAAGATGCATTAGTGAGTACTTACCTATCAATAATTACTCTAAATGCAAATGGCTAAATTCTTCAATCAAAAGCCATAGAGTAGCTTGATAAATTAAAAAATAAGGCCCAACTATATGCCTCCTACAAGATTCTCATTTCAGCTGTAAGGACACACATAGGCTCAAAGTGAAGGAATGGAGAAAGATACTCCATGCAAGTGGAAACAAAAGAGAACAGGGATAGCTATACTTATATCAGACAAATAGACTTTAATCCCAAAAGGCTAACAAGAGACAAAGACAGTCATTGTGTAATGATAAAAAGCCCATTCATCAAGAAGATAAAACAATCATAAATATACATGCACCCGACATCAGAACATCTAACTATATTAAGCAAATACGAACAAATCTGAAGGGAGAAATAGACTACGATCATAATAAGGGACTTCAATACTTCACTTTCAACAATAGATAGATTCTCCAGACAGAGAATAAATAAGGAAATAATAAACATGAATGCCACATTAGACCAAATGAACCTAACAGACATTTATAGAAATTCAATAGTAGCTCAATACACAGTCTTCTCAAGTACATCTATCCTATTCTCCAGGATAGATGATTATGGTATGTGACAAAACAAATCTTACCAAATTTAAGAAGATTGAATCATACTAAGTATCTCTTCCAACCACAATGGTTTGAGACGAAAAATCAATAACAGGAGGAAAGCTGAAAAATTCGCAAGTATGTGGAAGTTAAATAACATGCTTCTGAACAACTAATGGGTCAAAGGCTAAATCAACAGGGAAATTTAAAAATATATTGAAAACAAAAACCCAATATACCAAAACCTGTGGGGTGCAGCAAAAGCAATTGTAAGAGGGAAGTTTATAGAGATAACACACCTACATTAAAAAAAAAAAAAAAAGAAAGAGCTCAAATAACCGAACCTTACACCTGAAAGAACTAGTAAAAAAGAAAAAGAAAGCCCAAAGTTAGCAGGAGGAAGGAAATAACAAAGATCATTGCAGAAATAAATGAAATAGAGAACAAAAAAACAAAAGAAACGATCAATGAAACTAAGAGCTGGTATTGTGAAGATAACCAAAACTCACGAACCCTTAGCTAGACTAAGAAAATAAGAGAAATACCTCAAATAAATAAATCCAGGAATGAAAGAGGAGATAAGACAACTATACCACAGAAATACAAAGAATCATAAGAAACTACTGTGAACAATCACATGCTAAAAAATGGATAATCTAGAAGAAACTGATAAATTCCTAGAAACATACAATCTCCTAAGACTTAATGATGAAGAAATAGAAAATCTGGCCCTAGCCGACTTGGCTCAGTGGATAGAGTGTCAGCCTGCAGACTGAAGGGTCCCAGGTTCGATTCCCTATCAGGGCACATGCCCAGGTTGCAGGCTCTGTCCCCAGTGGGGGGCATGCAGGAGGCAGCCAGTCAGTGATTCTCTCATCATTGATGTTTCTATCTCTCCCTCTCCCTTTCTCTCTGAAAGCAATAAAAATATATTTTAAAAGAAAAGAAAAATCTGGCCCTAGCCGACTTGGCTCAGTGGATAGAGCGTCAGCCTGCAGACTGAAGGGTCCAAGGTTCGATTCCGGCCATGCCTGGGTTGTAGGCTCTATCCCCAGTAGGGGTGTGCAGGAGGCAGCTGATCAATGATTCTGATTCTCTCTCATCATTGATGTTTCTATCTCTTTCTCCTTCTCCCTTCCTCTCTGAAATCAATAAAGAAATATATTTAAAAAAATAAATAGAAAATCTGAACAGACCAATAATGAGTAAGGAGATTGAATCAGTAATCAAGAATTTCCCAACAAAGAAAAGCCCAGGATCCAGATAGTTTCCCTGGTGAACTCCACCAAACACTTAAAGAAGAATTAATGCCAATCCTTCTCAACGCTTCCAAAAATTTAACAGAAGGGAACACTACTGAATGTAATTAATTAGGCCAGTTCTACCCTGATACCAAAGCCAGATAAGGACACTACATGGAAAGAAAACAGGTGCTCTCTTCAGCAGCACATTTACTAAAATTGGAACAATAAAGAGATTAGCAAGGTGCCTGCACCAGCATGACACAGATTCGTGAAGCATTCTACACACAAAAAAGGAAAAGAAAAGAAAACTACAGGCCAGTATCCTGTATGCAGCAGGGAGCAGCAGGTGACCCTCAAGGGATATACATATGAAATTTCTAAAAAGATATGCAAAAAACCTTGTTAGCCTCTGAGAAGGAGCTTGAGGGTCTGTTCTGAGAATGAGACTTATTTTTAGATTTTTGTTTTGTTTCATATTTTTAACCTTTAAAAAACTAACTTGAAAACATCATGAATTTAAAGGGTTTATTAGCATACTAGAGGCCCCGTGCATGAATTCTTGCGCGGGTGGGGTCCCTCAGCCTGGCCGGTGATCAAGGCAGATCAGGGTTGGGGGGAGTGGCTGGCCAGGGGGAGGGGCCACAGGAGGTTGGCTGGCCAGGGGGAGGGACCACGGTATGTTGGCCGGCCACGGGAGGTTGGCTGCGGGAGCACACTGACCACCAGGGGGCAACTCCTGCATTGAGCATCTCGTGGTCAGTGTGCATCATAGCAACTGGTTGACCAGTCAACCAGTCGTTCGGTCGCTTATGTTTTTATATGTATAGACTAGAGGCCCGGTGCATGAAATTTGTGCACGGGGGAGGAGGGGGGAAGGGGAGGGTGTCCCTCAGCCCGGCCTGCACCCTCTCCAATCCAGGACCGCTTGGGGGATGTCCAACTGCCTCTTGCAATCCGAGACCGCTGGCTCCTAACCGCTCGCCTGCCTGCCTGCTTGATCGCCCCTAACCCCTCTGCCTGCCTGCCTGATTGCCCCTAACCACCTCTGCCTGTCTGCCTGATCGCCCCTAATGGCTCCCCTACCAGCCTGATCACCCCTAACTGCTCCCCTGCTGGCTTGATCGCCCCTAATTGCCTCTGCCTTGTCATGCACCCGGGACCCGGGCTTCCCTCCCTCTGGCCAGCCGCAGGCACCCAGGACCCAGCCAGCTTCGGCTGGGCCGGCCACAGCCACAGGGGACCATGGGCAGGCGGCTTTGCCCGGGCCGCAAGCACAGCCGCTGGTGCCCAGGACCACGGGTCATGTGGCTTGTGCCTGTCCCGGGCCACAGGCAGAGGTGCAGCTGCTGGCACCCGGGACCGTGGGGAGGGCGGCTTGTCCCTCTCCCGGGCCACAGCCCCAGATGCTGGCGCCCGGGACCACGGGGCGAGTAGCTTGTCCCTCTCCTGGGCTGCAGCCTGGCTGGTCCCCATTCCTCTCTCCCCAGTGTTGAGTGTCTGAGCCCTTACGGGGTGACAGCATAAGGGCATGATGACCATTTGCATATTAGCTCTTTATTATATAGGATTGCCCAACAAATAGTAGGCTCAATAAGTAAAAATTCTTTTCTTTTTTGTCTTCCACTGAAACATTTGCCACCCCTTTTCTTCCTTCCCTCCCCCCACCTAACGGGATCTCCATTTGTGCATTTGATAAATAAATGTTAATTTCATGCACCTTGTATGCTAGGCACTGCTCTAATAGTATAGCTGCTTGCATAAAACAGACACAGTCCCTCCCTGCCTGCCTGGAGCTTCTAGTCCCATTGGCACCTCTGGCAATTTTAATTTCTTAATTCCTGCCTCGCCAGCTTTATACAGGCATCCTCCCACACAAACCTTAAAGTAGTTTTCCCATTTCCCTCCAGAACCTGACCTAAATTCTCCTCCAGACCCTCAGGGATATTCTGGGTATTCTCAGCAGAGGGACTCACAGGAGCCTGGGGCTAGCTTCCTGCTGCCCTCTGCTGGGCTCCCTCAGCATGGGAGTCCCTCTTCTCTAGGGCCTGCCTCTCCCCAGGTAGCATCTACTCCCCTTGGGTGGGCAGGTCCACCCCGTAAATTCAGCATCAAATAAATGCTAATCAAAACAAAACAAAACACCTCTATCCCTGTTGCTCTCAAGCAAAGACAGTTAGTTAAAAGGCCTACAGAGTCCTGTGGCTCTGGCCCCTCCCTCCCTTCCTCCTTCTCAGCCCACTCTCCTGCCCCAGCACTCCCTTCTGCCACAAGCCTATGTACAGGCTAATTGCTGTGCCTGGAACACCCCCTCCTCCCCTGCCCCAAACTTCACTGCCCCTTACTTCAAATAACAATTCAAGAGTCACTTCCTCAGGGCAGCCTTCTCTGCCCCCCACGGTGAGATTCCCCCACCCAGTCAGGGTTCCCTCTTGTAGCACCAGGTACATCTCCTTTGTCCTACAGTCTCCAAGAGAGCTGTTATATCCCAAAGCCTGAAACAACACCTGACAAATATTCCATAAATACTTATTGATTGGATGGAAGGGTGGGTGGGTGGATGGGAGAGGAGAGAGGAGCCAGGGCCATTGTAAGGGTTTAGAGCAGGCGTCCTCAAACTACGGCACATGGGCCACATGCGGGTGTTTTTGCCATTTTGTTTTTTTACTTCAAAATAAGATACGTGCAGTGTGCATAGGAATTTGTTCATAGTTTTTTTTTAAAAAACTACAGTCCGGCCCTCCAACGGTCTGAAGGACAGTGAACTGGCCCCCTGTTTAAAAAGTTTGAGGACCCCTGGTTTAAAGAATGTTGCCGAATGAAGAAATGAGCAGGTTGGGCCCAGCCCAGATGACTGACATTTACACCTGATTTCCAATCTTCGAGCAAGACAAGGCCAGAAAGGAGTCTGTATGTAGGAAAAAGTGACTCAAGCCAGGACTTTCAACACTCACCCTACCTGCCCCAGGGTCTCACTTCTGAAGGTGTTGGAGATTTGAATAGCTTCACCTCCTTTTTTAAATTATTATTCTATTATTTTTTTATTTTTTTTTTAGTGAGAGAGAGGGAGAGGTACAGAGAGACAGAAACATTGATGACAGAGAAACATCCGTCGGCTGCCTCCTGCACGCGCCTCACTGGGGATGGAGCCAGCAATCCCGGCAGGTGCCCCAACCGTGAATTGAACCTCTTGGTTCATGGATGGACATTCAGCCACCACTGGCCGGGCGCTTCACCTGCTTTCAGACTTAGCGTGGCATGCCCAGCAGGGGCTTGGAGCCTACTTGGTCCAACCTCCTTCTCTTCTAGATAAGGATCACCCAGCCAGTGAGGCTAGTCAAGTTCACACAGCACCCCGGGGGGAGTGCAGGATGGAGAAAACAGGGCCGAGGCACTGACCGACCTGGGCTCTTCCCCCAGGACGAGGGACCTGAGTCTCATCACCTGCCTAGCTAACTGAACACCCCGCCCCCCATCCCAGCTCACCTTTCTCAGCGGCACTCCTGCCATGCATGCCAGGCCCCATCACACACACACTCAGGCTGACCCGTCTTTCCTTTCCAGCCCCCACCCATTCACTCTTCATCTTTCAAAGGTCAGAGAACAGTTCTTCAGTGGGGTTGAGAGTGTCACGCCCCAGGCTGCTTTGAGAAATTGGGAGGAAATAACACCCTTCTGTTTCTAAAATCCAGTGTCCAGCCACGGTGGCCTTGCATTGGCCATTTGACCTTGGGCAAGGGACTTGACATCCATTTTATAAGAGGAAACTGAGACAAAGAGGAGTTTAATAATTCTGCATTCCAGCGTTGCTCCAATGAGTTTGTAACCCATAACCCCTGATCCTGAGTTAGAGGCGGTTAGAGCTCAGGGGTGATTTGTATAAATAATAACACTTTAGTTAGCATAGGGCTTTATGAGTTACAAAAACCAATAATGACCTTTGAGTCTTTGTGAATTTGTTCATAAATAAGTATATTAGTGTAGGCTCGCAAATCATGTGCCACACCCTCCCATGTTGGCATCTCCAGCACTGCAACCTGTTAGCTGGAGAGACACCGGAGGGGCTCTGTCTAAAGAGCCTCAAAGATACCTCGTCAGTCTTCCTGGAGGACCAGTCTTGCCCCATCTTTGAGCACTGTTGGTGGGGTCTGAGGGCCAGTGCTGGGGGCCCATGCTGAGACCCCAGATCAGCCAAAGTGCCCTTCCCCTGGACTAGAAGAGTAGATGCTAGGGGAGCAGGACCCCAGGGTGACGCAGGACCGTCCCACACCTCCAGCACGAGCTGGTCTCCCTGGCCCTAGCTCCCCACTAGGTGGGTGTTCCAGGCCCAGCACCATGGCCGCCCCATATCAGCACAGAGGCAAACCAGCAGCTCCAGCCTGCCGCCTGTTGGCCAAGGCCTGAGTGGAGAAGGCACCGCCCAGAGCAGCCTTCCTCACGGGGACCCCCCAGCCGGGCTCACCCTCAGGCACACTGACTGCCGGAACCAGAGGACAGGCCCCTGCAGAGAGCACACTTTATATTTTTCCAACGTGTTTCTCCTCTCCTGCTCCCCCCTCACCAAGGGCTCCAGTAGACCCTTGGGGGAACTACTCCCCAGCAGGAAAAAAACAAACTCCTTGTCAGCGGTGACCCTCCCATCCCTGGAGGAGTTTAAGCAGAAGCTGAAGAGCCACTTGTGAGCCGTGATTCCAACCCAAACTAACAGCTGCCAGGCCCTGTGGACTGTACACCTGGCTCCTGTCTCTCCAGAGGCCCAGGTCCTGTTTGTGCCCCCCCCAGGCTCTAGGAAGCAACCTGCCGCTCCCCGCCCCACTGGCCCTCACTAACAGCACACAGTTCTGGTCATGTGGCTTGAGCAGCTTGGCCTGGACTGAGCCCTCTGGGAGCTGACCTAACTCCTTTCCCAGACTTCTCTCACTATTCCCAAGTTCACCAGCCAAACTAAATCACTCACTGGTCCTGCACACTGCACATTCTCCCACCATCATACTTTGTTCACGCACAGGAAGCTCTGTTCTTGGGGTGCTCCCTCTCCCCGCTTTCCCAAAGCATCCTTCAAGATCCAGCTTAACTGCCATCTCCTTGTGAAGCCTTCCCAAATTTTCCATGATTTTTTCTTAGCACTTTATCTACACCTCACTTCTGAGGCTAATATCTACATTGTGGTTTGTACACTTAATGAATAATGCAATATGCCTGTCGATGTAAGAAATGTCCAAACCTGCAGAGAATTTTTATGACTTTATCTGAGCCAAAACTGGCAACATATGCCAGGGAGCAAGATCGCAAATGCTCCAGAGATTAACAGTTTTGCAATTTCTTCTATGCATCTGAAATTCAGGAGGGGACGGAAGGAAGATTACACAGAGGTGGGAGAAAGCAAGATGAGGATTGAATTACAAGCTAGTTAAGATGATGTGCTCTCGCACTTTAGGAGGGGTCTGAAAGGGTGGTCACGTGTTAGAAGGGTCTGAAAGAGGGCATTTCAAACGTGTGTTAACCTAGACACACAGAAACGATGGACAGGGCTTGCTTAAGGCAAAGGTAAGCTTCAGTAAGGAAGTTATGTGCCTGGGGTGTGACTACCCACCATGACCTGCCTCGTTAGGAATTTATGATCACCTGTGAAGTTACTTTCCATAGAGCCATATTTCTTCGCCCACATGCCCCCCATGTCTTTATAGGTGCAGGATCAGGTATGAGTCATCTTATTAGCATCTGGCCTAGCACCTTGCCCATAAGAAGCCATTAGTGAATGTGTTTTGAATTAATCAGCAATGAATAGATTGCTGTTCACTGCTGTATAGAATACATGTTACAAAAGTGTCATAAATAATTGCTGAGTGAACTGCTTTTTTTCTGATTCTAGACCTCATATTTTTAAAAGAATGTTGGGCATACACAAAGACAGAATATAGCAAAAATCCCCTTGTACATATCACCTACCTTATGGGGGAAAAAATACATTACAAACACAGTCCTGCTCATCTTCCCTCTGATTTGGTGGTTGTCATTCCCAAGATCCTGTTATATATGTCACTGTGTTTGTAGCCACAGCAACGGGTGATAGTGTGGCTGCAGGTGAGGCTGGGATGCCATGAACAGCTTGTTACTGAAAGGCAACTCTTATCCTTGGCTTAAAAGGAACCTAATTTTTACTTACAGATAACAAAATTAAAGAGAAACAATATAAAAGAGAACAGTGCCTAAACTTACTGAGATTTCTGGAGATTTTAAAATTTGATTTCTGTAATGGATATTTTCATACATTAGGGATTAGCCAAAATGTTTGTGTTGATTTTTACCTTTATTCTGAGGGTACATTTATGGAAACAAGGAAGGACTCAGGGTAGTGGAAGCAACAGCAGAGATCCTGAGCGGGGCTGCCTTGACTCCCTAGAAATGGTATGGAAAAGAACTCGGCCAAGGCGGGCCGGCTGTTAGCTCACTGAAGAGCCAGAGAAAAGGGGGACTTGGAGACAGGTTCAGGGGGTTAGCCCAGGATGAGCTGCCACTGCCCGCTGGTTGCTAGTTTAGTGGGGACCCTTAGAGTTTAGGAAAGAGAGAGCAAAAGTACATGCCCCAGAAAAGGAAGGGCACAGACATGCTCCAAGGAGAGCAAGCTATGTGTCTGTTAATTTTTAAGTTGACTTGTCTAGAAAAGCATGGGTCATTATTATTTTCACTTTTCTTAAAAAAAAAAAAAAAAAGAAAGAAAGAAAAAGGCCTGGCTGGTGTGGCTCAGTTGGCTACAGCATCCAGAAAGTTGGGGATTTGATTCCCAGGCAGGGCACATACCTAGGTTTTGGGTTCGATCCCCAGTTGGGTTGGGTATGGGAGGCAAATGATTGATGTATCTCTCTCACGTCAATATTTTTCTTTCTCTCTCTCCTTTCCTCCCCTTCTAAAAACAAAACAAAACAAAAAAACACAGAAAAAAACTCATAAGAAGCATTGAGATATAATGATTGGAACACTAGGCATTCTAGCGACCTTAGTTTGAGCCTCAAAGATTACCTTTTCTGAGCTTCAATTTTCCCATCTTTAAAATAGGGGTAATTTTTTTAAAAAATGAACTCATGCTGCCCAACCAGTGTTGCTTAGTGGTTAAGGTTCAACCTATGAACCAGGAGGTCATGGTTCGATTCCTGGTCAGTGCACATGCCCGGGTTGCAAGCTAGATCCCAGTGTGGGGCGTGCAGGAGGCAGCCGATCAATGATTCTCTCATCATTGATGTTTCTATCACTTTCTTCCTCTCCCTTCCTCTCTGAAATTAATTTTTAAAATATGTATTTTTTAAAATGAACTTATGCCAAGCCTCCTTCCAAAGGAATCTGGAGTTGGTTTTTTGAGAAGTTGTAAAAGTCAAAGAAATATAAATGTAAGAGTACTTTTAAATTAAAAGCTGCAGGTATATAGTAGTGTTAACATTACCCGCAACAACAATAATATACGCCACCTAGTAGTGAAAAAGAGTAACTGCATCCAGACACAATTCAAATACTGTATGCACTTTATGGTGGATAATTCAGAACTTTACAAAGATTACTGGGCATTTGAGAAAAGACTAACATAAAAGACAAACAAACAAAAAAGTATTTCAGAAAAAACATAATTTAGAGATAGAAAAAAATTAAGATTATTAAGTATTCAGAGATGAGAAAATATAAAAAAACAGATTTCTATAAAAAAGAAAATTCAGGGAACAAAATATGAGCTCTGAGTGGTGAGCTGGATCTGGTCATAAGGGCTCATAGGAGCCAACGGTTACATTTTCAGGAAATGCAAACCAGTTAAGCAGAGGCATTATTAAAAATTATTCAGCTTGGTTGGCATGACTCAGTGGTTGAGCATCGATGTATGAACCAGGAGGTCATGGTTCAATTCCTGGTCAGGGCACATGCCTGGACTGTGGGCTTGATCCCCAGTGTGGGCCATGCAGGAGGCAGCCGATGGATGATTCTCTCTTATCATTGATGTTTCTCTCTCTCCCTTTCCCTTCCTCTCTGAAAGCAATACAAATATATTTTTTAAAAAATGAAAATTAAAACTCAAAGGTAAATTATATTCAAACAAATGTAATAAAAACTCAGCACTTCCTAATTATTTCACACCACTTTTCTTTTTTAAAAAACATATTTTTATTGATTTCAAAGAGGAAAGGAGAGGGAGAGAGAGGTAGAAACATCTGTAATGAGAGAGAATCATTGATCGGCTGCCTTCTGCACGCCCCCTACCGGGGATCCAGCCTACAACCTGGGCATGTGCCATTGACCAGAATCAAACCTGGGACCCTTCAGTCCGCAGGCTGACGCTCTATCCACTGAGCCAAACCAACCAGGGCTACCGTTTTTCTATTATCCAAGGTCTTAAAGTCACTTACATTTATTGTTCCTGTATAGAGGAAATATCACATAATGGTCTACTACCAAGCATCTCTCCCAACTCCACTGTGACATCCATTGGTAGCTTGAAATCTGCCATAGTGGGATTTTTTAATAAGTATATTTTATTGATTTTGGAGAGAGAGGGGAGAAGGGAGGAGAAAGAGAGAGAGACAGAGAGAGAGAAACATCAATCGGTTGCCTCCTGCATGCCCCTCATGGGCATGTGCCTTCTCCGGGAACTGAACCAGCGACCTCTTGGTGCATGTGACAATGATCAACCAACTGAGCCACACCAGCCAGGGCTATAATGGGAGTTTTTACACCACAAAAATGAACATTGCAAATCAAAGTTGTCTTCTCCCCACCCCTACCGGAGAGTTAAACATTTACCAACATACCAACATACATTTAACAATATAATAACACATAAGCATATATATGTATACACACATATACATTTACCAAAATGCCACTGGCTCTGGGAAATTAAGTATATGAAGGCAGAAATGAAAAAACGTAGTAAGACTGGAAGATAAAGTTGAAACCTCTCAGAAAGTAGGAAAAGAGATGGACAATAGTTGTTCAAAGATGAGAAAACATTAGAGGATCAGTCCAGAAAGTGTAAAGTGCAAATAATGAGTTCCAGAAAGAGAACACAGAAAATAGAGTGGAAGAAATATTAAACAAATAATTCAAGACAATTTCCAGAACTGTAAGACAATTCTGAAACTGAAATAGCTTGAGTACCTTACAGAACAAATGAAAAGATAAAACCAAAGTATTATTGCAACTCTCAAAACACCAAATAATAGACGATCCTAAAAGCATCATGTTAGGGGGAAAAAACAGGTTAAAAACAAAAGGAGTGGAAATCAGAATGACATCTCACTTCTCAATAGCAGGTTGGTGTGTTTTAGATACAATAAGTAGTGATAACATTTTTATGAAAAATAAGAGGCCCCGTGCATAGATTTGTGCACCGGTGGGGTCCCTCAGCCTGGCTTGCAGAGATCGGACCAAAACCGGCTCTCCAACATCCCCCGAGGGGTCCGGATTGCGAGAGGGCGGTTCTTGGATGATGCATCCTGGAATCGGGCTTCCTCCTCTCTTCTCCCAATATTATGTCACTTTCTGTATCTGTCTCACTTCTTTTATCTCACTTTACCCTAAGTTTGGCAGTAACTGATGACTTGTGGTCACTGAGCTGCAAAATGCAATTATTTAGCAAACAGCATTTACTTAGCCTGGAATCTAGTCTGCCTAGGGCAGGGCCCTGCTCAATGCCAGGCTCCCACCCAGGCCCTTCTGCCCAGGCGGAGTCCTGTGGCAGCGGGAACCTCCATCTTCCCACCTGAGCTGCTCCTTCGCCTCCTTCCCTCCCTGGAGGTTGCCTGCTGGTGCTACTGTCCACCCGGAAGGAGGGAAGCCAAGGCTGATTTCCCAGCCGAGAGTGGTAGCGGGAAAATTTGCTGCCTCCACTGGAAATCGGTATGTATTAAGCGGATGGGCCGATGCGGGCGCCAGATGTTGGGGCTGCAGGCAGTAGGTCCTGCATGTCTCATTTAGCTAATTGAGTCGAAAAGTTTCTGTAAGGGCCAGACCCAGGACCTCTGCAATGGCCTAGAGGCCCGGTGGGGAGCCAGACCCGAACTGGGGAGCCAATGGGTTAGAGGCCCGGTGCACGGATTCGTACATCGGCGGGGTCCTTTGGTCTGGTCTGCAGGGATCTGGCCGAAACGGGCTCTCCGACATCTACTGAGGGATCCCGGATTGCGAGAGGGCAGTTCTCGGGTGATGCACCCTGAAATTGGGCTCCCTCCTCTCTGGTTCTGGGTGCATCACCTGAGAACCGCAGCTGCCAAGTCACTGCAGCTCAGCAGCTCCTGCATTGAGCATCTGCCCCCTGGTGGTCAGTGCACATCATAGCTACCGGTAGGATGGTCACTTAGGCTTTTATATATATACTAGAGGCCCAGTGCATGATTGAATCATGCACGTGTAGGATCCCCTACACACTTGCGCTTTTGATCATGGGGGAGCTGGGTGCCTGTCCGCTGGTGCACCAGGCCTTTCAGAAGTCTCCGGCGGGGCGGAGGCTTCTGAAAGGCCTGGTGCCTGAGCAGACAGGCACCCAGCTCCCACGCTTTTGCTTTTGATCGCTGGTGCACCAGGCCTTTCAGAAGCGGAGGCTTCTGAAAGGCCTGGTGTCTGAGTGGACAGGCACCCAGCTCCCACGCTTTTGCTTTCAATCGCAGGGGACCTGGGTGCCTGTCCGCTGGTGCACCAGGCCTTTCAGAAGCCTCCAGCGCGGCGGAGGCTTCTGAAAGGCCTGGTGCCTGAGCGGACAGGCACCCAGCTCTCCTGCTTTTGATGGTCCGCAGTGGGACGTGAGCTCGCTGCCCCAGAGGCCCCTTCTGTGCCGCAGCACAGCCATGGCTCAGCGTCCCGCCGGCCCAATCAGCCCCCCCGGCCCCCCCAAGTCCCGCCCCCCCGCGCCTCCTGGCCAATCGCGGGCATAGCGAAGGTATGGTCAATTTGCATATTTGTCTATTATTAGGTAGGACTAGAGGTCCAGTGCACAAAATTCATGCACGGGGGGGGGCGGGGGGGGTGTCCCTCAACCCAGCCTGTACCCTCTCCAATCTGGGACACCTCGGGGACATCCCTCTCACAATCCAGGACTGCTGGCTCCTAACCGCTTGCCTGCCTGCCTGCCTGATTGCCCCGAACTGTTTCTGCCTGCCAGCCTGATCGCCCCCTAACTGCTCCCCTGCCAGCCTGATTGACACCTAACCGCTCCCCTGCCAACCCGGTTGCCCCCAACTGCCATCTCCTGCCGGCCTGATGGCCCCCAACTGCCCTCTCTTGCCACGACCCACCTCCTCTGCACGAGGCAGCAGAGACGCTGGGACCAGCCTCCTCCATGCCACGTGGAGCCACAGGACTGCAGGCCTCACCGCGTGGAGCGGCCACCGGGCCCCGCCTCCGCTGTGCGTGTGGCCATTTTGTGGTGGCCATCTTGTGATGACGCTGCACACAAGAGTCACCTAGGCTTTTAGTATAGATGGTGGCCATCTTGTGACAACGTTGTGCGTGAGGGCCACCGAGGCTTTTATTAGCATATATTATTTCCAGCCTAGAAGCTATTCCTAGTCCAATTCTCTTTCAACAGTGACAGTTGAAAAACTTTTTCCAAAATCTCAAATGTTCATCTTTTATGTGCATTCATTTAACCATCATGTATTAAGAACCTACTATGTGCCACACATTCTAAATACTAGGGATATAGTAGTGAACAAGATCCCTGTTTTAATGGGGCTTACACATAACCTGAAAATATCAATAATTTAGGTAGTACTCAGTCCTCTGAAGAGCAGGATTGGGAGATGGAGTGTTGGGTGGGAGGGAGCTTTTTAAAGGGCCTTTCTGGTGAGGTTAGAGACCTAAATGTAGGAGCAGACTTTATGGACATCTGGTGGAAGAGCCTCCCAGGCAGAGAAACTAACAAGGGCAATGGCCCTGGGAAGAGTGTGAAGCCAGGCTCATGTGACTGGCACAGGTAGCTGGAGGTCAGATCACAGGGGCCCTCCAGACCCACTCTCCACCCTGCTCTGTTGCCTGGGAAGCTGATGTTAAGGACCACTCGTACCTTTTAAATTTCCTTTAAGACACTCTCCAAATACCTCAATTTAAGTGTGATGTACATCTGTTTCCTGCCGGATCCTGACTGACACTGCTTGTAGGGCAAGATAAGGATTTTAGATTTTATTCTGAATGACATGGGAACCACTGGAGGTGTTTGCGCATATGGAATACCACGTGACTTACACTTTGAAAAATCATCTTAGATGCTGAATGTGGAAAAGACCTGGTGGGGGTCACAGGTGGCAAAGAGGCTTTTATAGTTGTAATGGTAAGACGTGACTCAGACTAGGGTGTTTGTAGTAGAGGTAGTAAGTGGTAAAATTGGGATATATTGTTAAGGTAGAGCCAAGAGAATTCAGTGATCAAAACTCAAGAGTTCAGTTTGAAATAAATCCCAGGTATTTATTAGCTATCCAGGTAGGGATGTTGAATAGGACACATACCTAAGGCTAGGATTCAGGGAAGGTCTGTGCTGGAGGTATGAATTTTAGTGCAATAACCTCAAAAGTATCTTTTAAAGACACAAGACTAGATGGAATTACCTAGGAATTGGCATGAACAGAGAAAAAATGAGGTCGAAGGATTGAGCCCTTTCTTTGGAAGCTACTAAATTTTAATTGCAAAGCAACTTTAGTGTGACTGGTTTGTACAGCAAACCACCTTATGTAATTTATTTTTGAGTTTCACCAAAAGGGTGGCATAAACCAGGAAAGAGAAGGACATGAGACATATAGATACAGGGAATCTGACACTGGAAGAATTCCCACACTGATGGCAAAAGTCAACCCCAGAACTATAGGTCTCAAGGGTAACTTGTCTGAATTGGAGCTGGAGAATGAAGGTCCTGGGAGATACCACCAAGGAAAAATACAAAGATGTAAGCTTGACTGAAGATATTGAGATTTAAACTATGGTTCAAAGTTTGGAGATGAATGATAGGAAACTTACGTTATTATGAGGATTCCAGGGGAAGAGGTATAAACTAAAAACCAAGAAATCACAGTACAAGGATATTATTTAGAGCAATTCTACTTCTAAGTATATTATCCAAGAGCAATTCTACTTCTAAGTATATATCCAAAATTGAAAACAGGGACTCAAAACAAGTACATGAATGTTCATAGCAGCACTGTTCAAGAGCAAAAAGTTAGAAACAGCTAAATATCCATCCATTAACACTTTATGGTATGTACTTACAATCATAAAAATGAAGTAGTTACATGCTGCAACATGAATGGACCCCCAAACCATGCTAAGTGAAAACCTGACATAATAAGGCCACATACTGTATGATTCCATTTACATAAAATATCCAGTAGGTAAGCCCACAGGAACAATAAGCAGATGGGTGGTTTGCCAGGACCTGGGGGAGGGAATAATGAGTAACTGCTTTATGACTATGGAGTTTTACTTTGGGGTGATGAAAATAATTTGCAACTAAATAGGGGTGATGGTTGTACTATATTATGAATATACTAAATGCCTCTGAATTATTCACTTTGAAAGGGTGAATTTTATGTGAATTTCACCTGTTCTTGAAAAAAAAAAATACCCACAAAACATTATTCATAAGGCATATATGGCAGAGAAATAGCTGAGTTGTAGTTGCCCTAGACTTCAGGTTGCAAAAGGGAAGGGACTGTTTTTAATTAAGTCTTATAAACTGGTATGACTTTTAAAGCCACATACACCGAGTGGCCAGATTATTACGATCTCTGAACGCATAATAATCTGGCCACTCAGTGTGTGTGTATACATATATATACACATATATATGTATATATACACACACACACACACACATATTTTAGAGGCCTGGTGCATGAATTCGCGCATGGGTGGGGTCCAGCCAGCCTGGCCAGGGGGAGGGGACATGGGCAGTTCGGCCTGCTTGCTGGTCGAATGGACAATTTGTATATTAGCCTTTTATTATATAGGATATACACTGAGTGGCCAGATTATTATGCACTCAGAAATCATAATAATCTGGCCACTCAGTGTATATATGCATAGCTTCAATTTAAAATTCAATTTAACACCTGCCACTTGATTTTTAAATGAAGAGAACAGTTCTTAAAGGAAACCTTCAAATCTTATGTGCTCACATATACATAATTTGAACAAACAAGAGCCGTATCCTAGCCCCAACCAGTGTACTAGGTTGGAGTTTTGTCCTGTACTCCAACGGGTGGTGGGTTTGATGCCCAGTCAGGGCATGTATGAGAAGCAACGGATACATATAGCTCTTTCTGGAACCACACAATTCTCATTCTGCTAAAACACTGCCATATGAAAAGATCAACATGTATAATCACTGGTCCACAATTTTCTAAGGGAAAGAAACACAAATCACACTTCTAGTTAAACAATGATTTTATTGCTCGAGTACATAGGTATTTTATGCAACCAGTGCAGAGGCTGTGGACGACTCGCTGAAAAGGGAAAAAAGGGGGAAGGGAAAAGACTGGGTTAATACAGGTCCTCCACATTCATTCATACAATCTCCCAGCTAATGGAGTTATTTCCAAACAGCTAAAATAATCCCAATGTATAAAGTGCACCAAACTGCTGAGTTCTTGAGTCAGTTTATTGTGGCTCAAGCATAATGAAGAAAGATGCTCACTCAGACATCCAAGGAAGAACTGGCCAACATAAGGTAAAACCTTTCTGGTGGAAACTGCGAATGTTTGGAAATCAATCATCATAGTGAGCAACTGATGCAAAAATAAAGACAACATGAACACCTAGGATCAGTGGCACGAACTGGAACTTTATCAACCACCTGAAAAGGATTCAGCCCAGCTGGTGTGGCTCAGAAACCAAGAGGTTGCGGTTCAATCCCTGGTCAGGCAGGGCACATGCGGGCTCGATCCCAGATGGGGACCCCTTCAGGGAGGCAGCCGATCGATGTTTCTCTCATCGATATGACTATCCCCTTTCCCTTTCTCTCTCTCTAAAAAATATCAATAAAAACGTATTTTAAAAACTAAAATAAATAAACGAGATTAATAGGGCTTGTTCATGTTCTAAACCAGGGGTTCAAACTATGGCCCTTTGCTTGTCTTTGCAAATAGTTTCAATGGAAAATGGCCACATCCATTTCTTTATGTATCACCTATGGCTGTATTCCTGTTACAATGGCAGAGTTGAAAAAGCAGCTGAACATAGAGCCATGAGCTAAAACATTACTACTATCAGTCCTTTTACTATATTTACAATCTGGCTAACTCTGGTTCTTGTAACAAATAAGATTGATACTTACTATTTCCAATTGGGGGGCAGGACTCGTTTGGTCTTATAATATCGAGCCAACCGGTGAATACGGCTCTCGATCAGAATCAGACGGAATTTAGCATCCTTATCCTAAAAATAAAAATTGATAGAATTCAGGGAAACCACTCAAAACGTTTTAACATTAATAGAGAACAAGCTCATGTTCATGTGGCACATTAAGTCCTTAAGGGAATTTGAGGCTTCCTTCCACAAGAATGATTTATAAAACTCAACCAACAGCTCAACATTTTCAACCATCTGAATATACTGGAACTAGGAGAGCCAAACCTCCTCCAGTCTCTCCTGGTAGAATATTAATTCTAAACCACCTTATCTAATTCAAATTACATTTTATTGAAATAAGTTAGCACAAGCAGTTCTATTCTCTTACCTTTCTGTTCCTCTCAAGATGTTTTCGAACTGCAACAGCTTTCTTAATTAAATGGTAGAGATCCTCAGGAAGATCAGGAGCAAGTCCTTTAGACTTAAGAATTCTCAAGATCTTATTGCCTGTCACAAAACGTACTTGTGCAACGCCATGCGAGTCTCTCAGGATCACACCTGTAAAGGGAGCAATCCTATATAATAAAAGCGTAATATGCTAATTAGACCGGAAGTCCTTCTGGACCTTCCCCACGAAGCCAGGGCTGCGAGTGAAGCCCAGGTCCCGGGGCGCCAGAGGGAAGCCGGTGCCAGCAGCCAGGGGAAGGAAGGCCTACTCTTGCATGATTTTCGTGCATCAGGCCTCTAGTATATCATAAATTCCCACACCAAACACACATCCTGGAGCATGTGACATCCGGGTTCTGAGATCAAGTAGCTTTTCAAGGTTCCCTACTGTAAAATGGGACTTACTTTTATATTTATGCATCACAGAAAGCAATGTGAGAATTCATGCAAAGCTCACTCAGACATCCAAGGAAGGTTTACCCAACACTAAGGAAAACCCTTCTGGTGGAAACTGCGAATGTTGGAAGACCATCATCATAGTGAGCTTGCTAGATTAAAGGACATCAAAGCTATTAATAAGATTCCAACTATATATTTGCTCAATTAAAACCAGCTAACGTTTATTAAGAACATCAGATATTCTTCTAAAAATGTAAAGCCACTTGCAAAGTCACACACAGATGAGGGTCGAACCACACCTAACTGAGAAAGCGTGACAAGCACCCTTGAGTAGCCAATAGCTGTGTGATTTGAGGTGTTATGCAGCCACACTGGGCCTCAGTTTCCTCTGCTGTAAGATGGGGAAAACTACTTGTGTTTACTTCAAAGCACTGTTGTCAGAAATTACAGGCCAGGATATGTAAAGTGCTCAGAACCATGCACTCGGCGGAGTAGCCCACAGTAAATAGTCATTAAAATCTGGAGAACGTCTTGATAACTTTACGTCTAAAGAGAACTTCAACAAATGAAGATTAGGTCTGGGTCATCAATAGTAAAGGCAGGAAAAAGGATAAAAGGTTTTCAAGCACATTTGGGGCACATTTACCACCACCACAACCACCACCACTCCTTCCGGCAAGTTACACGAGGGCAGGCGGAAGGGACCCCATTGGACAAAAACACGCACCGATTTGTGAGGGAGTCAGGCCCTTCTTGGCCAGTTTGTAGATCTGCTCCTTCACGTCGTCAGACGTCAATTTCAGCCACTGTTTGCAGAAAAGAAAGCGGCCTTAGGATCACAAAGCTGGGATGGTACCGGAGCAGGGCGGTCCCTCCACGCTGGAAATCGCGCTCCTCGCGCACAGATGGGCCCCACCCCGCGCCACTTCCCCGGAGCGACAAACGGTGCGCCTCTCCCCGACCTCCCGGGTCCCTGCAAGCTACTCACGGTGGGGACGCTGCGGCGGTAGGGCAGAGCCGACTGGGACAGGCCCTTCCTGGGGAGAGAAGCAGTCTTGGGATGAAGGGGCGCTCTGTGCCACAGCAGCCAAGGCCATCATCCCCTCGACCCGCTGCCCACACTCGGTCCTTCCCCCCCATCCCCGCGGCCGAGCCCTGCACCCCGCTGGGAAACCCGAGCTCACCCGGGAGCGTGCATGCGACCCATGATGGCGGCGGACTGGCAGTGGAAAAGAGAGCGTGAATTGGAAACGCCGCAGGAAGCCACCCAGCACGCAGGAAGTGACCTCACACGTCCCCGCTTCCTCGCGCGCGGGAGGCGGAGCCACACTGCGTAGCCCTCAGCGTCCGCCTGACTACATATCCCGAAATGCACTTCAACGCGGCAGTGGATTCCTGATCAACAGGACTACACATCCCGGCATGCATCCGTCTTTGAGGCGGCTCAAGGCCAAAGCCGGAAATTAAGTCCGCCTGCAGCCGGGACTGCGCGTCTGAAGGTGGTGCGGGCGTCCAGAGCTTGCAGCTTCGAATCCCGGACTAGGTGTGGGGCCTGGAGACCGCTGCAGTGGTTGGTGGACTTTCCCTACACTAGGAAAGGCCTTTATCCGCGCCCCGCCCCCAGCGAATTTGGGTCAGGTCAGTTACGTACTTAATTACACATGAGTTTCTTAAGTATTGCTTTGAATGACGTGCCTGCCTTCAGCCCCCTGACATCCCAGTTATGTCTTGTGGAAATACTGAGGGGTATCTATGATGTAGCCAACCCCACTGCTGGATTATTTTGAGAATTCCACTCTGGTTAAAAAAGAAAAAAATCAGTACAACTTTTCTAATAAGGATATAGGAATGTTGACTAAAATATTTATTTATGGAATAGAAACTGTAACAGTTATTTCAAGATTTCTTTAGTCCTGTTTAAGCCCTCCACTAGTTTTTCACATTATCTGGCCATGTCTGTATCAATAACATCAAAGTAAAATACGTAAATGTGTGTTGAACTTTAATCAAATGGTGTTATATCCCTATTGCCTTTACATGTGGCATGCTTTTTTTGAGAACTTTCATAAATTGGAACCTGATTTTTTAAAGACAAAAGGGGAAAATTACTTTCTAAAAAATTGTCACTGTTAGCACAATTAGAGATACCATAATCAAATGGTTTTTAAAAATTGATCGTATAGCCTTTTAAAATTTGAGTTAAAATTCACATACTATAAAATTTGCTATTTTAAAGTTTATAACTCAGTGTCTTTTAGTACATTCACGAGTAATATTCCATTGTATGGATATATCACTTTATCTGGGCATTGGTTAATGGAAAGTTGGTTTATTTGTACTTTTTGGTCATTATGAATAATGCTGTGAACATGTGTGTACAAGTATTTGAGTACCTGTTTTCAGTTCTCCTTAAGATTTTATATATATCTACACACAGTATATAAATTGCTGGGTCATAGAGTAATTATGTTTAACTTTTTGAGAACTGCCAAACTGTTTTCCACAGCAGCTGCACTGTTTTGCATTCCCACCAGGAATAAATGAGGCCTCCAAAACCCTCAAACTTTTTATTCTAGCTATCCCAGGGGGTGTGAATTAGTAACTCACTATAATTTTTGTTTGTATTTCCCTAATGACTAATGAAGTTGAGCATCTTTTCAAATTATATACACACACACTAGCGTTCCCGTTGCAGGAAAAATCCTGCAATAGGGTTTCCTGCTGCACTCTACCCGGCCCTGCCTGCTCTCCTCCCTTGTCCCCCGCCCCGCCTTCTCCGCCAGCCCACCTGCTCTTCTTCCTTCTCCCCCGGCCCCGCCTCCGCTCCTCCCTTCTCCCCCACCCCGCCTTCTCCGCCAGCCCGCCCGCTTTTCCCTTCCCCCCTGGCCCCGCCTCCACTCCTCCCTTCTCCCCCGCCCCGCCTTCTCTGCCAGCCAGCCTGCTTTTCCCTTCTCCCCCGCCCCGCCTTCTCCGCCAGCCAGCCTGCTTTTCCCTTCTCCCCCAGCCCCGCCTCTGCTCCTCCCTTCTCCCCCGCCCCGCCTTCTCCGCCAGCCAGCCTGCTTTTCCCTCCCCCCCCCCCGCCTCTGCTCCTCCCTTCTCCCCCGCCCCGCCTTCTCCGCCAGCCAGCCTGCTTTTCCCTTCTCCCCGGGCCCCGCCTCCGCTCCTCCCTTCTCCTCCCCCCCCGCCCCCGGCTTGCTTGCTTCTCCACAACTTTGCTCCCTTCTGCAGCTCTTGGCTTCTTTCTACGCTGTCTTGATATGCAAATTAGCCGCCATCTTTGTTGGGGTAATTTGCATAGTCCTGATTGGCTGGTGGGCATGGCGAAGGTGCGGTCAATTTGCATATTTGTCTATTATTAGATAGGATTCTTGATTTCAGAGAGTAGGGAGAGGCAGCGAAAGATAGAAACATCAATGATGAGAATCACTGATCGGCTGCCTCCTGCACACCCCCTACTGGGGATTGAACTCACAACCCAGGCATGTGCCTTTGACCGGAATCGAACCTGGGACCCTTCAGTCCACAGGCCGATGCTCTAACCACTGAGCAAAACCGGCTAGGACGTGTTGAGTATCTTTTCATGTGATTGATCATTTTGGAGGAATGTGTATTCACTCATTTGCCCATTTGTGTCATATCAGATATATGATTTGTGACTATTCTCTCCCATTCTGTGAGTTGTCTTTTTACTTTATTAATAGTGTCCTTTGATACATAAAATATTTAAATTTTGATGCAGCCCAGTTTATTATTTTTCTTTTGTTGCTTCTGTTTTGTGTTTTTTTAATTTGAGAGAGCGGGAGAGAGAAGAGAGAAGAGAAACATTGATCAGCTGTGCTCTGACGAAGGATTGAACTGGCAACCTGGGCATGTGCCCCAACCTGGAATTGAACCCACCACCCCTTGGTGTGTAGATAACACTCCAACCAAGCCACACCGGCCAAGGCACTTGTGCTTTTTGTGTCATGCTTAAGAAACCCTTGTCTGGTCCAATGTTACAAAGATGCACACTTGTTTTCTCCTAAGTTTTATAATTTTAGTTATGTTTAGGTCTTTGATCCATTTTGAACTAATTTTTGTATATGTTGTAAGAGCTTTTTTGCATGTGGTTATCTAATTGTCCTTTGTTGAAAAAACAATTCTTTCCCCATTGATCTTGTCAGTCTTGTGAACGTCTTTCCTGGGTCATGATTCAAATAATAAAAAAAAATAACCAAATAGTTATTCTAGAAATGAAAAATACAACCACCAATATTTAAAACTCAATGAATGGGTTAAACAGTTAAAGAGAATAATAATAGAAGAAGTCATACTAAATTATTCAGAACTGAAGTTACTGATCCATAGATTTAAGAATTATAAAATGGAAAAAAAAGTTATCTGCATCTAAGGCACATCCTAGTTAATACATATCAAATAAGATTAGATCTAAGATAGTAACTGTTGTAGGTATATGATGGAATCATACATGGAATTCATTCTACTGTTGTCTAATTTTGTATGTCTAAAATTTGTATGATAAAGTGTTTTGAAAGAGTAGGGGTGAAATAAAGTAGGTTTTCTGACAAGAAACTGAATTTATCACCCCCTCAAAACTGGCTCTAATTGTTTAAGTTATTGCTTTTCCTGGTTTCTGTGTATTAAAGAATCTACATTTTCCTGTTGTGTAGGTATGTCTATAACATGGTTGTTACTACACGATTTAATCCACAATAATAAAAGAGGAAGATGCAAATTGACTGTACCTCCGTGACGCCCACCAGCCAATCAGGAGTGTGTATGCACATTAACCCAACAAAGATGGCGGGTTAATTTGCATACACAGGCACAGAGCGAAGACTGAAGGCTCTGCCCAAGTGAAGACTGAAGCCTGAAGCCTGAAGCCTGAAGGCTTGGCTCCGCTGCGGCCCGGGTTCCAGGTGCCAGAGGAAAACCGGTGCTGGCAGCCAGGGGAAGGAAGGCCTATTGCACGAATCTTCGTGCAACAGGCCTCTAGTATTTAAATAAACTACCAAAGGCCAGGGACCATACTCACAGAAGCATTTCAATTCTGTGAAATGGTGATGGGACTCTGGGCAAGTGGCAATCCAGACCTTCAAAGAACCACACTTAGAAATTAGACACACTGTATTTGAACATCTTTAGGGGCAACTGACAGGTCAGTTCTGAAATTCAGGATTATATGAACCTAATAAACTCCTGGGTAAAATGCAAAGAACAGCAACAGTGAGCTCAAAGTTTGGAACCAAAAACAGTAATATGGTGACGAGGAAAGAATTGATAGCAGAGTTCCTTTATTCCAGAAATATTTTAATAAAATTATAGTACAGTTATGAAGTCACATCCAATCCACTGAATATATTCAAGGTATTAATAAAAAAAATTATACATCTTTATTCACTACCTTAACATAATTAAAGTATTTGGTTCTTATAGATCAGACTAACTGCCATATTCATTCATATTTGCACTGCTAGTCAAACAGCATGTAAGTTAATCTATAAATTATAGTAGTGTGGCTTCAGTCCTTTTTGATCAGCAATCTAAGTATCAAAATTGAATGTTTTCTTTTTTATATGCCATAGTACTGGAGTCCTAGAAAAGACTCATTAACCAATTTAAGGCAAGATATTGAAACTTTTATTCAACATTAATTTGAAAAGATAAAATACTTTATCAAAGACCATACATGCCTTAACATTTAGAGACCTATTGATTCTTTTAAAGGCAGTGATAAAAATATCAGTGCAAGTTCTACATTGGGTTCCTCAGTAGAGAAAACAATAGGTTCTGGGAGTAAACCATTATTTTTCAAATCCCAAAACACTCCAAGAGGAAAGAATTCTTCTGGTGCAGGACTTACGTATAGTGTAATTATTTTTACTCAATAAAGGTAGATATAAAACGTGATTATACGTACAAATTAGTGTCTTGGCTAGCTTGTTTAAACTTTTGTTTGATTTACTTGAATGTAAGCTTTAAAAATGATTAAAAAACAACTGATTTAAAAATCTATTGATAGTAGCAGTGCAAAGAAGTGCCCCAGTCCCTTTTTTGGTAAGGGCTGAAGATGAGCATTTCACAAAGAAATAACTTATATTAGAATATATGTAAAGTATGTGTGTGGTGTTTTAATGAACAAAGGCACAAAATGAGTTAAATTAAGAGAAAACATCACCACTTGTTCTGAACTCTGGTTAACTGTACAATATTAATCATAATATACACTTTTAGATAAGAATCCAGATTTCTTGTAATTGAAAAGTGACCACATTTTCTAGCTCTATTATTTGTGCTAAGAGGCACTGCAGTAACAGACTGCAAATAGGCAGTATACATTGAGTCCAATTAACAATGACCTTTTACCAAAACAGTATTTTTACAGTGGCTAAGTGACAGCTTGTGGAATGGAATTAGGTATCAAAAACTTAAGTGAAAATATCTACTACTTCTTTACATTTGAAAAGCTACTTACACATGCTATCTGGAAAAAAAATAAACAGTGGTGCTTTGATGTGCATTTAATTATTGTATTAAATAGACGACACATTTAACATTTAAAAAAGACATTTCATATATCATACTCATGGGGTTTCCTACAAATGGACCATTAGTGTTAGGCACCAAAAATTTCAAGTTTTTCTCTTTTTTTTTTTAGCCTGTCCCACTGATGCATCCTCGACTCATCTATTTCTGCTCTGCAGGTATCATCATGTACATTAAATATTTGCACAGTTCATAAAAATTCTGTTCTGGACAACTAACTTGCAGACTGTCCTTTCTGTGTTGGTATTCTACATTGCATATTTTGTCAGTTATCTCACAGCACCCAGATTGTTACAATCTATTATCATTTAAAAAGTGACTTTCTGTTTTAGCCATGAGATTATATATACATATTTACCCAAACTAAACACAAAACTGTTTGTGAAGCTGAATAACTAATAAAAATGAATCTTATTCTTAATGGTTACTATAAATGATTTCAATCATGTCCCTTATGATTCTAAGTCACATTATATTAAGGAAAATAATTTTTTAATGTACAATGTTTACAAATGTAAGTAAGACACTTACAAAATCAACTCTGCCATAAAAGTCTACATTTTAATTCAGTATGGACCCTAGAATTCTTGTCCTGGGCCCATTGTGAAGAGTCTGCCCTACTCATTGGAGTTCTTCTACCAAACAGGAATGGGGACATGGGTAAACAATTTTCACTTGTTTAATGAAGGAGTGGAGTATAGATACGTGGAAGTGAAACTACCAAACTCACACTCCTGGGAATAAATGTAGGACTACTAGAATAATGGAATGATGGAATTTAGTGTACAGCTACATTGATGGATCTCATTCAATTACCGGATAACACAAACATAAATTAAATGGCTGACTTTAACTAAGTCACATATCAAAAGTAGAGAAAATGATCTTTCTGTGGGAAAAACACTAGTAAGTGTAAATAACTTTTTGTCTTGAGTAAGCTGAAAGTGAGTGAAAACTACTTACTAGTTATCAAGTCAGAAAAAGTCAGAATGAAGTGTCAGGCAAACATGAAGTTAAGGCACCATTATTTACAACTTCAGTAACTTCACTTCATTCTGAAAAAGGCTTTAAAGACATGAAAAATAGAAAGCAATGTTATTTCCCCCTATGTTTATAAACTACTTAGTAGTTCTTAACATAACTATCTATAATTTGTGCTTTGCTTTTCGGCCCTGTGAATAGCAGCTGCATTTGACTGTAACATCTGCACCTTTCCTTTCCTTTGGTGTTTGCAAACATGCACAGTGGTAAAGGCTATAGAAGGTGCAAAACAGGAAAACAAACATGCTGTGTCTATGAAAGAAACAATGAAAAAAAGACCAAACTAAAGCTATTACTCTGAATTACTTAAGAGAGGATTAAATTGTTCAAGTCTTTTGCAGACTTACTATATATTAAGTTTAGGGTTTACAGCATTCTACATAATAACTTTAAAACGGCAATGGCTTCAACAAACTCATAAAAGTTAGTTATGTGACTGTTGGTCCAACACGTGTGTTGAAATGCAGCAAGTACATTTACTTTATAATTTCTATCCAAGTATAAAAATACTATACAAAGTTCTCAAGTGTGTGTGTGTGTTTATAACTATTCTATTTGCAAAGCTCAGAAATTCACTAGCTTAGAAATAGGTTGCTGCAGTCAGCTGATACCACTTAACCGTCTCTTTGCTCAAGTTGAAATCTTTCAAAGGCAGGGTTATTCCACCCAAGAAAAAATTCTCCCGCAGAGATTCTGCACTGAGTACACTTAGTTGAAGTTCTCTCTGTCTTAGGGTTTCTTTGCTATATCCACTGTACACAAGCTACAGCAAAGGCAAAAAGAAACAGAAAGGTACACATTATTTCTTTGAATTCTTGGATTATTTTAAGTAAAAACGAGGTCATTAGTCAAAGCGACTATAATTAATGACATTGATTATGACACATCTGGTGGAATTTGTCTCATGCTTTAGATACACATTTTATATTTCAGGAGTCCTGAATTGTATTATCAGTCCTCTGAGAGTCTGACATAGAAATGCACAAAGTAGAAAATTATTATGGCTTAAAACTAAAAACATGGTCTTTCTGAGATGGAGTATGGGGAAAGGCAGCATGCACTAAGATGATCTAATGAGAATAGAAGGAAGCAAGTTGAGACAGCATAATTATAAGTATTTTACAAAAAAATGAGGGATTAAAATTTTCTTTTGTTGTCTTTTTTCTGTTGGATTTTATATACCACGAAATGATAATTTCTAATTATCCATAATCCAGTGTGAACTCATCAACTGCAAATGTAATTCACAGAAAATCTGGCGTGTTGAAAAGCTACTCTCTTTCAAATACTACATTTAACACTTAGAATTTATTTTCCAAGAAAACCTTACCATAACTTCTGAGAAACATTTCCCTAGTCTAGTTCTCACTGACTGTAAGAACTAAAAAACGGACCACATTTTATTTTCTTTAAAGCACAACACTAACTAGAAAAAAAGCCAATACTGCCTTTTGAGAATGATATGAATTGGTCTTCACCAAACATTTTATATGCTTTTAATGGGGTGAAAGGATATTCTAAGGTTTTAATAAATTCATGAAATAGATGAAAATTCAGAACTATTTGCTTTCAAATCTCTATATAGACATTTTGTGTGGATGTAATGTTAATGTGCACAAATGAAGTAGTGTTTATTCTAAAGAAGCAGTTAACTAAGAGTTAGTGGGTTTTAATAGATGAGGAATTTTACAAGTTGACCATGAGTAGCCGAGCAGTCACAGTTCTGCTCCATTCTGTTTAGCTGATGCCTGCTATAGTTTAAAGCACTCTATTTCAAGAGGGTTGCTGAAACTAGTTAGAAGGAAGATGATTTTGAAACTACATCCTATCAAGCAAAGATAAAGGTACTGAAGATATTTTAAAGGAATAAACAGAAAGGACATTTAAACTTCAATTATATGAAGGGCTGCCATGTAGGAGGAAAAGAATAGTTTTGTGTGGTTCCAAGAGGTGAAACCCACAGGTGCAAACTCTAGGGAGGGAAGATTTCAGCTCAGTATAAAAAATAATCTGAGAGTTGGAGCTGCCCAAAACAAACTGAATGGCCTGGAAGTACTTCAGCACAGACTGAACAGCCCCCCTTTTTGAAAATGTAGAAGGGGTTCAAGCTGGAAGGGTAGTTGAATAATGGCCCCTAAGATCTTCTTAAAACCTAAGGTCTATGATTGAGGGTTCAATTCTGCATCATTTTGTGTGTTTTTTAAAAATATATATATTTTTTATTTCAGAGAGGAAGAGGGAGGGAGAGATAGAAACATCAATGATGAGAGAGAATCATTGGCTGCCTCCTGCACACCCGCTACTGGGGATCAAGTTGCAACTCAGGCATGTGCCCTTGACTGGAATCGAAACAGGGAACCTTCAGTCTGCAGGCCGACGCTCTATCCACTGAGCCAAACCGCTAGGGCTGCATCACTTTGTTAAATGCCATTGGACTGCTACTGACTGACTTTACGAGTACAACAACCAATACCTAAAAACTTAAAATCTCAAAACAACAAATCAAGGACATTTTTAGAAATGATTTTAACTTACCATTTCATTGAATGTCGGGTTCCTAGTTTTTCGTGAAATTTTGGTTTTGCGTTTAGATGTTTTATGGGGATCTGGAAGTAGGTATGTTTTGACATATGGATTTGGGTCAGCCCCATCTTCAGTAACCTACAAAGAAAAGCATTCCCTTAACAGTAATGCTTCCTACCAAGGAATGGGTTTCCTCTACAACCACTAGTATTTGTAATCACTCACAAGATCTTTGATGTGCATCACCATGATGAAAAGAGTACTATTTCGGTAAGAGACAGATAATTTCACTGATCCTCCTATTTGGCCTGGGGTAGGACTGAAGGGTCCCGCATCTGAAAATATAAATATGTTAATCTTATTTTTATCTTACTTGCAGTGGTTCAAGCCACAACAAAAAAATTTTTGCTTTAACTCCAGGACCATGTGAATGTGCAGTAACAAAGGGCAAAGAACCTGGTAGGCCACAGGATATATATTTCTTTAGTAATTACATTCTATTAGGAAAATTATGTTTATCTAGAAATAGACTAGCTTAGAAAGAATACCTCCTCTCATCACACTGGACCACAGCTTGCAACCCCACCATGATTCCACCACATCCACGGATTAGTTACAGACTTGAGGGCCATAAGGAAGCCGTGATCTATCAATAAAGAGAAAAAAATATTCTCACCTGCAGACCTAGCTATTCCTTCAGCTTTCTCATCACGAAGTAGAGGGTGAAAAAACGTACAAACAAGATCACACTAAGAAAGAAGAGGAAAAAGATCCATTAGCTTAAGTACTATGTAGCACAAAAATAGTATGTTATTTTTCAATTAGGACAATCACCTCTGCTACATCCGTTGAAGCACTCATCAAACTCTGTAAATAACTGTTTAACTCAATTTTTCTTTTGGCTGCTACATCTTTTATGTGCGTTCTTCCTAGAACCATTCTGTTAGGAAAGCTACAAAAGAAAAACAGTAACAAGTGGGATTTAAATTATTTCATCTGGAAGTATTTATAGAATCAAGTTCAATATTTACTTAGAAATACACTTTTTTATATACTTAAATACAAACTGGGTTCTTAATCCACTATAAAGTAAATTTTGTGATTTCTCTTCAAAGTACTGGAGATGAAATAGTTCAACTATCCATTATCCTTTTATGAACCCTGGCACAAAAGGTGTGTTTTTCTTCTAATTTGCTGTATTTTAAACTTATTTTCTATTTATTTCTTCTCATGATTAATCATTCACAGATATTTTATGCAGATCTTAACCTCCAAAATAATCATTAACCAGCCATAGCTATTGTAGAGACCAGTAAAATTCACAAATGACAAAGGCCCCAAATCAAGATAATCTTAACTGTGCGTATTTTGGTGGCAGTGGAAAAATGTCTGAATCTAGTATTGCACATGGAAATAAACTCAGCTAAATTAAAACTGAGGGTCTCTAAAAGGTATCAGATACAAAACTAAACACTAAGATTCTGACTAACAATCTCAATGCCTCAGCTCTTTTTTATCCAGATGAGCTCAGTATGATCATAATAGATTATTTCTGCAGTTATTTAAAATCTGTTTTTTTAACACCAAGATTCCAAATTTTATTATCTTGTGTTGCTTACTATGGTAGAGACAGCAAATTTAAAGCTTCCACTATAATTAGAAAACTGGAAAATCCCAAAATCTAAGTTTAAGATTTATTTTTAAGAAATATGTTTTTGATTTTTTTTAGAGAGGAAGGAAGAGGAAGAGGGAGAGAGAGAAACATCAATTGGCTGCCTTCTTCAGGGGATCCCACAACCTGAGCATGTGCCCTGACCAGAAATCAAACTGGCAACCTTTTGGTGCACAGGACAATGCCCAACAAAATGAGACACACTGGCCAGGGCAATTTCAGATTTTGATCATTTATTAACTCATTAATCAAAAACTTACAGTTCCTTGTTTTAACCTAGTACTGTATTAGGCCCTTGTAATATAAAGGAAAGTAAGTCACATATGGTTCATAGTATCTTACTAAGTATTAACACAAAACTTTTAATCTACACTTAATAATAAATAAGTTATTTTCTATAAAAAAGGATTAATATACATGAATGGGAACATACCCTGGTAACTTCCAAAGTGGAAAAATAATACTGAGCTTGTTGTGCAGTTCCTGAAATTCATCAAATGTCCGGAACACAAATGATGGCTCAAGCTGTCCTTCCCTCAAAATTCGGACTACATAAATCTGAAGAAATCACAACCAAACACATTAGATTCATAATAAAACCTTTCCTGACAGAAAGAAAATATAGAGTTTGATCATTATATACACTGAATGGCCAGATTATTATGGTCTCTGAACACATAATAATCTGGCCACTTAGTGTATATCCTACATAATAAAAGGCTAATATGCAATTGTCCCCTCGACCAGGAGTTTGACCAGTAGGCAGGCCGGTCAACTGCCCATGTCCCCTCCCCCTGGCCAGGCTGGCTGGACCCCACCCATGCACGAATTCATGCACCGGGCCTCTAAAATATATATACACACACACACTGAGTGGCCAGATTATTATGCGTTCAGAGATAATAATAATCTGGCCACTCAGTGTATAATCCAAGTGCTTTTAGCTTGTTAATATATGTCCCCAATAGAAAACAGCAAATATAAAACTCATTTATAGCACATCTAACAACATTCTAAGAGTGATCTTACAGAAACGTGAACTGGAAAGTGAAGTCATTTTATTTCCAGGATTAAATAAATTTATTTGCCAAATTTATAAATATAGTACATTTTCAATGAAAATATTAATAAGTTCATTTAAGAGAGTAAATAAGAAAAAAAAGCAAAATTTATGACAGCTGGGGTATAAGGGAAAACTTATCTTACTGGATATTTAAACTATTATAATATCAGAGTACTTTAGAGAGCAAAATATTGGTTGCAGAGCCAGCTACAGCTACAGATGAAATTCAGAAATATGTATAAACTTAGTGTATTTAAAGGTGGCATAATAAATCATTGGGGTTGGGGGAGGACTGCTCAATAAATGATGTTAGGGTAAATGACCACTAAACATACAAAAATTTATTAATAAAATAGGTGAAAATTTAAATAATAGCAAAGTTGCTTTCTAAAATTTATCAATCTGTCAAAAATTTAAAGACCGACAGTGCCACAAAGTTTTATCCACAAAAATATTAGCAGAAGGGTGAATAAAACAGTAAAAATGATGATAATGCTATACTATTAGGGAGGAAGCACACTGAAGATCCTGTCTTTAAAAAACAAACTGTGTGTGTGATAACATTTCATCATCCCTGAAAAGTAGGATAAGAACTTAGAAATGATTTTAACTTTACATGCTTCTATATTGGTTGAATTTGTTACAATGAGCAAGCTTTACCTTTGAAATTAAGAACGAATTGAAGATAAGGAAGGAGAAAAAGCACTACCCTTTTAGTCTTGTCTCTGAAAAGAAGAATATCATTTGTCCCTCATGGTTTTGGAGCAAATCTACCAAGAAATAAATACCAAAAAACAATTAGGGAAGCCCCAAGTACATTTATTTATTTATGGACCATCCATGGAAGAAAGAAGTATGAAAAGAACAAATGCTTGAAACTTCAGTACAGTCAATGAAAGAAGTGGAAAAGGACAAAAATAATGCAGGCACCAGTCTCTACAAATCAAACCAAACTTACGTAATGTTTATCTGGGTTGTATTTCTTATGATAAGTGAAAACAGAGACTTCCTTGATTCGACCATCTTGTCTAAAGGAGTATGTTTTGGGTGAAAATGAAAGGATGGGTTCATCATTGGAAGGAAGACCAGAAAAACGCAGCTGAGCAAGGTTGTGAATGAAGAAGTTAAACTTTGTGGCAATGCTTCCCAAGCTGGATTCAATCAGCCTACAAAAAAAACCAGAAAATGTGTTAACAGTAAATGTTCATGCGAACATATGCTCAATTCTTTTAACATAATAAAAGATGAAAAATATTTTCATTCCTTTTAAAATATTAAGCAGACTCTCACTCTGTCAAAGATCCCCTTTGTTCTATAAGCCAAAAATCCATTAAAATACATCTCACCCCAACAAAAATGTTAGCACAAGAGTCTCTACTCCATTCAATCCCATTGTCTCCAAGAAATTATGCTTTTATTTCTTGAGCCCTCTGGGGTCCAATACTAATTAAAAGCTTTTAGCGATAGAAGATGACTGGTATAATGCCAAAAGATGATTTTATTATTTTAGTCCCTTGTAATAAATCGGGACAGTGACAGCTAAACAGGTTTAGGAGGAAGAATCCAGAGTAATTCAAATTAAAAAAACAAATCTCTTTTATCAAATAGTAGAATCTACTATCAGAGTCCTTCAGATAATCACGACTTCCCTCAATTGGGTGGGAAAAGAAGTTTCGACAGGATGGGGAGTTTGGTGAGACTCAATTAGGAAGGCAGACCTGGATAAAACACTGTAGGCAAGCAAAGGAAAAAGAAGTTTCAGAACCAGGATAAAGGATCCAGAAACAGAAAAAGGATTCAATAGGGAAGTGAGAAAACCTCACACATCTTTATGTTTGCCTTGCTATGGAATAAACATTGTGTCTCCCAAAATTCATGTGTTCAAGCCCCAATGGGTATGGCCTTTATGGAGTTAGAAATTAAGGTTAAAGGTAGAGCCCTGAACCAATAGGATTATTCTTCTCATAATCTTATCTTGCTCTTTCTCCCTCTTTCAGGAAAAAACAGTGATGAGATAGTCGTCTGCAAGCTAGAGCCCTCACCATGAAGCAAATCGGCTGACACATGGATCTTGGACTTCCCAGCCTCTAGAACTATGAGAAATTAAATTTCTGTTTTTTAAGCTACCTCACCTATGGTATTTTGCCAAAGCAGATCAAGCAGACTAATATATGCCTGCTTTATAGCCTTACCCAGAGGAGCCTACGAAACACTTTAAAAAACAAAACTCATCAATACCTAAATTATCAGGATTAGTTTGGAAGGCTATACAAAAGTCAGCTTCCTTCAATTCAATTCAGCCCAGACTCTTGAGACTAAGGAAGTCTAGTACAGTGTTTTCTACCTCTTCTCCAATGAGAGGAAGAAGGCAAGAGAACAAGGAGAGAACTGACCAAACTGGTCACCAGACATTTAGAACATATTTGTCTTTTGAGCAATAATGACAAGTTCAAATGCAATCAAACAATTTACTACAGCAGTGTTGCAGAGGATGCTGTTTTAAGCACTTATGATATCCATAAAAATTGTATTTGGCATTGTAGAAAATATGCTTCACAGAAATAGTTCATAAATAGGATTTTTATAATTGAAATCATATACTAAATAAAACTTGAGACCATGCCTTGAGAGAAATGTTTATTTTTAATGTTGCAAATCCTTTATACTTATTCAGTAAATAAACTTGACAACCTACTATTTGCTAATACTGTGAATCAATTTTTCTCCTGTAAATCAGAATTTTGATGTATAGCATTTGTTTATACTAAGGAAAAACAAATCAAAGCTAAACTGTGTGCCTTCTCTAATATACTTAAGCATGAATTACCTAGTAAAGAAAATTGTTGCTTCTGCATCTGTAGTTTGGGGCTGAAGTGCATCTCTAACATATTTCAAATCTTGAATACTTGTAAGTTCTGGTAACCCTGAGGGAATCATCTATAGGAAGGGAAAAAAAAAAGTCTGTGAGTTCATTTTTTTTAAAGTCTGTTCCCCATTCTTCCCTAAAAGCTATCCAGGTAATCAGAACTAAAGTGAACAGAAACGATCACAGTTTTGGGGAGTTTATGTTTTAAAACTTAAGCAAGTCTCTTATTAATGAAAAAAATTGAGGAAATGAAGTTAATTGTTGGAATTCACAAAGTCAGTTTATGGAATATAAATTGTAAAATCCAGACAATTTTGTGTGGTACTCTTTTTATATTAATTTCAGTCACAATGATCATAGTGGTGTTTTTGGTTTATTTTTACTTAACATACACTGAGTGGCCAGATTCTTATGATCTCTGAACGCATAATAATCTGGCCATTCAGTGTATATATACATATATACATATACATATACATACACATACATACATATATATATAATAAAAGAGTAATATGCAAATTGATCATCACTCCAACACACAAGATGGCTGCCACAAGATGGCCAGCAGGGGAGGGCAGTTGGGGGCGCTCAGGCCTGCAGGGGAGGGCAGTTAGGGGTGACCGGACCGGCAGGGGAGTACAGTTGGGAGGGACAAGGCCTGCAGGGTAGGGAAGTTAGGAGGGATCAGGCCTGCAGGGGAGGGCAGTTAAGGGTGACCACGCCTGCAGTGGAGGACAGCTGGAGAGGACCCAGGCCTGCAGGGGAGGACAATTAGGGGCGACCAGGCTGGCAAGGGAGGGAAGTTAGGGGTGACTGGGCCAGCAGGGGAGGGCAGTTGGGGGCGACCAGGCCTGCAAGAGAGGACAGTTAGGGGTGACCAGGCCGGCAGGGGAGGGCAGTTAGGGCAATTGGGCTGGCAGGGGAGCAGTTAGGTGTTGATCAGGCTGGCAGGGGAGTGGTTAGGGGTTGATCACGCTGGCAGGCAGAAGCAGTTAGGGGCAATCAGGAAGGCAGGCAGGTGAGCAGTTGAGAGCCAGCAGTCCTGGATTGTGAGAGGGGTCCCAGATTGGAGAGAGTGTAGGCTGGGCTGAGGGACACACCCCCCTGCACGAATTCATGCACCGGGCCTCTAGTGTGTGTGTATGTATGGGTCTGGCCAGCCTGGCCTGGGGGAGGGGACATGGGCGGTTTGCCAGCCTGCCTGCTGGTCGAACTCCTGGTCAAGGGGACAATTTGCATATTAGCCTTTCATTATATAGGATATACACTGAGTGGCCAGATTATTATGTGTTCAGAGATCATAATAACCTGGCCACTCAGTGTATATCCAGAAAAGTACAGAAACCTTAAATGTACAGCTTAATGAATATTCACAATCTGAACCCCCCCAGATAAGACACAATACATCTACTGGCATCCCTTTCCATTACTATTACTCCTTACTTGCAGGGTAACCTGCCACTTTTTAAAACATACTTTCTAAAAATGGTGGCTGGCATATTTCATACTGTAGCAATTTTTTAATACGCTGGTAATAATATATCTGACATGTGAGACTATAGTAAATTTTACTCCAAAATCACTATATCCTTTTTGTAGTTACTGAAATACAGAAACATTAATATACTAGTAAAAGTAATTAAATGCTTGTAAAGAACAATTACCAGTGACAGGAGGTTAAGAAAGAGGTTTGTCTGCTTTCTTATCAAATTGTAGGCCTGACAGCAGAGGTCCACAAATAACTGGAAACGAATGGTGGGCTTTTCACCCCCATTAATGACATATGCCATATCAGAGGTCAGCACAAAAGGAGCCCGATCCCTATTTAAAAGGAAAGTACATAGAAAGTGTTATTTACAGAAGATAGTCAAATAGTGTTATTGCTATTACATGGTTATTGAACTAAGCTATCTGAGCCATAGCAATTTCCAAACTTGGTATAAGACATTTTTGAATTTCCTTAATTCTTAAAAATTCACATTTTCAGGAAAGTAATAATCTAATCTCATCACTTAGATAGAAATTATATATGAAATCTTTCCCAAGGTGATATTTATAAATCCACACACTCAGAAATCAAACATAGTTATAGTTACAAACATACAGAGAGAAAAACTTGGTACTCATTGACATGATACAAATGGGAACATTTCCAATTAGGTACCAGTAGCTAGACAAAATAAAATAGACCTAATTCATTTCAGCAAAGGTTATACACACTCATTCTTGTGTCATCTCCTAGGATTTTTTCATCCCCCGTTTTGCTCAAAAAGAGCTACAAGACAAAGAATAGAAAAAAAAAAAAAAAAAAGAAGGCTTGGGACATTAATTTGTGAAATTGGAAGTGCCTCTCTTTTCCTCAGCAATAACAGTAACAGTATTAGTACCTTTTGAAGCTACCAAACATCTGTGCATGGCCCAAAAACTTCCCAAAGTCAATGTGAAACATGTGTCCTGTGCTTCGAAGCATTATATTGTCATTGTGTCGATCACAGATGCCTAAAACATAGGTGGCTACACAGCATCCAGCACAAGAATAGATAAAATTCTCAGAAGCCTATAATAAAGATATAAAATTATTTTAGGAAAAAAATTATTTTAAAGGAGGCAAGGTTACAAAGATTAATGTAATTCATCCCTCTCTGAAATTACTGTTGTAATCCACATTCTAAACAGCCGATAAGTTGCATTATGGTTCAAAAAAAAAAAAGGCCAGTTTTTTTAAAAATTCAAAAACAGAAACACCCTTCTAAAGGTGGTTATTGCCCCTTCTCTCAAGCTTTGCCCTGTCACAAGCAGCGATGTCACCAGGACCTATGTAGGATATGCACTGCCTTTGAACATCTTTTAAGCACTGTGTTTGTGGAACCCTGCTTCTCACAGGCTCTGCTGCTTACCACAGGTGGTAACACTGAGACAAAGATTAATCTGAACAAAAGAATATTTTTCTGTTTTTGTTTTTTTTTTTGGGGGGGGGCTTGCAGGGAGAGCATGTGTAAAGAGAGTCAACTTATATCTTTAAACATCCAATAATATAATCAATGTATTTGGTTGCCCAGTTGGTGACTCTTTATGTGTCATCTGTTATATTTCTCAAAGCTGGACACTAGTCCTGCCTGTTCTGGGATTAAATTACTAACATAATATCATATAGGATACAGCAAGATGCATACAATGAATATTTTAATATAAAGCATGTGCATTTAGTTTATTCTCAAGACACAACATTTCTGGCAGTCATTTGGTTCTACATGTCATGTGGCTAATTTTTTGTTGTTGTTAATCCTCACCTGAGGATATTTTTTCCATTGATTTTTAGAGAGTGGAAGGGGGGGAAGGGAGGGAGGGAGAGAGGGACAGAGGGACAGAAGGAGGGAGGAGGAGAGAGAGACACTGATTGGTTGGCTCTCGCACATGCCCCGACCAGGGCTAGGGATCAAACCTGCAACCCAGGTACATGTCCTTGACCAGGAATCCAACCAGAGACCCTCCAGTGCACAGGCCGAAACTCTAACCAGTGAGCAATATAGGCCAGGGCCATGTGGTTAATTTTATTCCATTACCCCCCAGAAATCATTACTGATGGTGATGATAATAGCAAATGTTTACATAGCACTTATCACAAACCAGGCACGGCACTACTCTCTCTTTCTCCTCCCCTGCCACACTCACAGTATATGTGTGCATATGTGTATGTATGGATGGATGGATGTGTACATTAACTCATTTAAAACCTCATAACAAACCAATGATGTAGGGACTATTATTACCATTTTACATATGAAACAGAAACACAGAGAAGTTATTTACCCAAGATCATATAATTGTTAAGTGGCACAGCCAAGATTCAAACCCAGGCAATGTGACTCCACTATATTATATTCCCCAAATAAAAGAGCCAAATGCATAAAAGGCACTCAATGTATGTTACGTGACCATTATTTTGTGTCAAACAACTTACCCAGAATCACACAAAAAACCAGTATTACTATAAACAAGTATTGGCATCTGCTGCACTGCTTTCCCCAACCCATAAAGAAAAGGAAGTGTTTTTAGACATTTTAAAAAATCAACCAAATTCCTCTACTTTATTTTCTTAGTCAACAGATAACATTTGTACATATCTATCTGCAAATGTGATATAGCCATTATTTGACATAAACTAGGCAGGCAAATGACATCACCACCATTGAAAGTATTCTTGAGTCTTCTTTCAGCCAATTTAGGATCATTACAGGCCTTATGTCCTAAGAGATTTTCCTTTCCTCTTATGTAAAACAAATGCATACTAAAACAAAAAATTCATGCCTCCAATAATAGCTATAGTTATAGAATGTAGTCTATAAACACTTTATATATCTCAATTCACTTAGTTATCATAATAACCTATGGTATTTTATTACAGCCACAATATATAATGCCACGAAAATATAATACTGTAACACTGTATAGCAGATATCACTGAGGCACAAACAGGTTAAATAATTTGCCCGAGGCTACATAGCTGGTGAGTGACTTGGGACCTGAATTCAAGCCAGAAAGTCTGACCCATAATCTTGTTCTTAATGACCACATGATGCAGCCACTCTACTCATTTCCATAACTTTTCCCAAGACCTCTGTGAAATATAACATTTTGGATTATAAAAATAGCTGTTTTACTGTCCTCTAAATACATGTTTGGAAAGTGTTTTGGGTAATTTAGCATTGGTTTCACTCAGATTCCTGCCATTAAATGCATTCTGTTTTTATATTCTTCTCTTTACTTGGAGAAATATACTGTTTTCATAACTTAGGCTCAATGGCTGACACCAGAGCTGAAAAAGAAAAGCACTGAAGACCCATGTAATTCATTTTTAACAAAGCTATTTAGAATAAGGAGATAAGCTAATCACCTTTTCATATTCCTCTTCAGAGGGATTGTATTTCCTCAGCCACTCGGCAAGCGGTTTATCTTTAAAGGATCCAGTCACACCATATTCCACTTGGATTTTCCTGAGGGTATCTGAAGCAGGAACCAGCTCCACCATGCCTTAAACAACAAAACATTAAGCTATGTGAAAATATCTTCCAAAAGTAAACCTTTAAAATATTTATAGCTTTCAGCTCTGGCTAGTGTGGCTCAGTTGGGTGGGCATCGTCCCATGCAGTGAAAGGTTGCCAGTTTGATTCCCAGTGAGGGCACATGCCCAGGTTGTAGGCTCAATCCCTGGGCATGCAGGAGATAGCTGATTGGTGATCCTCTTTCACGTTGATGCTTTTCTCTCTCCCCCTCCCCTCTTCCCTCACTCCCTCTGTTTAAAATGAACACATGTACATACACACACACACACACACACACACACACACACACACACCACGCATCACACATATATTTAAAAAGCTTAGTACAGAGAAGAACACAAAGTAAGCACTCAATCATTAGTTAGAAACAATATCTATATAATAAAAGCCTAAGCGACCATTATGGTGCAACGACCAGAACAGCCGGTTGCTATAATGCGCACTGCCCACCAGGGGGTTGCCGCTCAACGCAGGAGCTGCCCCCTGGTGGTCAGTGTGCTCCCACAGGAGAGCGCCGCTCAGTCAGAAGCTGAACTCACGGCTGGCGAGTGCAGTGGCGGTGGCAGGAGCCTCTCCTGCCTCCGCGGCAGCGCTAAGGAGCAGCGAGCCGAGTGGTAAGTAGCAGTGAGCAGGCGGGCGGTAAGGAGCGAAGGGTCCCAGACTGCGAGAGGGCATAGGCTGGGCTGAGGGACAACGCCCCCCCCCCCCAGTGCAGGAATTTTGTGCACCGGGCCTCTAGTAAAAAATAAGAACAATGTGATTGTCTCCAAAGTTACATGGAATTCCATAAAAAGAAAGAGATTCAAGTATTTGCAATAAGTGTGTGACAGAAAAACTAATCTAATAAGATGGTAGGCAATTGTTGAAGAATCTTACTTGATAAAATTTCCGTCTTACAAGACGTATGAAAAACAAACAGCAAGAATTCTTAAATTGACTGGATTTCCTTTTTGACAAGATAAAATTTGTACATCCTAACCTGAAGGGGGAAAGTTACCAGGCTCTCATGTGGCCCTCATGGATAAAATGGCGAAATGTGGAGTGGTTGATACCACAATGAAATCAATGAGTAACCAAATAAAATATAATACCCACAGATTGAGCAATCACTTGAAGGGAGATCTCTAGTGACTCTGCCACAAGGGTTGGTGCTTGGCCCTTTCTTAGTAAACATGTTTTCAAATGACTTAGCAAAAGCAACAAAATATTCATTCTTCAAATCCATTCATAACACAAGCTAAGAGGTTCAATGACATAACAAAACTCAGATTTTAAAAAGAACCAACAGGCTGAAAAGTAAAAGATCAAATATAGTAAGAAAGTTAATAGTGAATGTCCTATACTTGGGTCTAAGAATCAAAATGCACAAGTACAGAATAGCTAAGACATGGTTTATCAGAAGATGGCACAATGGTTTTATTAGTTAACTAGAGGCCTGGTGCATGAAAATTCGTGCACTGGGGGCGGGGAGGGGGGCCCTCAGCCCAGCCTGCACCCTCTCACAATCCGGGACCCCTTGGGTAGGGTCCCTAGGCCTAGCCTGAGATCAGGGCCTATTGGGGCTTTCCTTCCCCCAGCTGCAGGCAGCTGGCCCCACACCCGCCGCTGCCACTGGTGGCCTCCCCCTGCAGGGGACAGGCTGGGGTGTGATGGCTTGGCTGGCCTGGGCCTCCCTCTTTCTTTGCTGGGGGTGGGGGGAGCAGGGCCAGCCCTGCGAGGGGCTGTCTGCCTACCTCATCGCCCCTAATCACTTGTCTGCCTACCTGATCTCCCCTAACCACTCTGCCTGCCTGCCTGATTGCCCCTAACTGCTTTCTTGGGGTTGAGGCCAGCCCAGCGAGGGGCCATCTGCCTACCTGATCGCCCCTAATCACTTGTCTGCCTATCTGATCGCCCCTAACCACTTGCCTGCCTGCCTAATTGCCCCTAACTGCTTGCTTGAGGGGGGTGGGCCCAGGCCGTGAGGGGCCATGGTGGTCTGGTCTCTGGTCGTTTCGGTCATGACGCCTCTGGCCTTTTATTATATAGGATAAGCTCCATTTATGTGACAATTTGCCCCCCATTCAACATTCTACAAAATCCAGGTGTCATTTTTAGAGTCTATAAATCAATCACTTGAGCCCTTTACAAAGGAAACAAGGTGATAAAGTACTTTAAAGTCACATATAACAAATCACTGAAGAACTCGAAACTTGGGATCACAACAGGTCATCACCAAGAAGGATTTGACATTACATGATAGCCTATGAATAGAACTGGAACTGGGTTAGAGGAAACCAGGACTCGGTTCCCATTCATCTGAATACAAGATAGAATTTTACAGCTATGAGAGCTATCCAGGACATAATGGACTATCTTAAAATACAGTGAATTCCCTTCACTAAAGGCATTTAAGCATAAATTAAATGGCCAATATTAGAAAGATGATTAAATAAGATAATCTTTCAAGTGACTTCCTAGTGGCTATGATTAGAAGCTAAAGCATTTCTCATTTCCACTAACCATAGGTGATCTTTCTCTCCTTTAAAACCCACAGCATTGCCTCTGTAATTATTCTTAGAGCTTTTAGTTTACTAAAGCATTTTTTAATTACTTGCATATGTCTTCAATTGCTTCCCTCTAAAATATAAGCACTACCTGCAAATAGCATTCTGCAGATGGTAGATCCACAACAAACATTTGTTAAATAAGAATAATGATAATGGCTGTGATTTATTGATCTAATAATACATCAGTTACTAGGGTATTTTACATTCATTATCTCATTTAATTATCACAATGTTTTTAGGAGTGTAGTACCATTATTATTCACACTTAACATATGTGGAAGGAAAAACGTATTCAATAAATAATAAGATGAAGTTTGTTCTTAATAGAAAAATACTTTGTAACCATTATTTCATTTTGCAGTAATGAAATCAAAGTTGGCTTATCTTAGACATGGCCTTAATTATAGGTCAAAAGCTAAAGACCATAAAGTTCTTGTTGGGTCAATGAATAAACACCTTTGGTTACTGCAAAGCATTTATTAAGACTACTCACTGAATTATTTAATCATGAGCAAATGAATCAATAAAACAACACTAAATTAACTTAAGAAATGGCTGAGATCATAATGCACCAGCATCAGAATCCTTAGGGCAGGGACACTGAGCTAAGTTCATGAAGAAAAAAAAAGAAACACAACATCAGGACACAGCTAACAAGTTTACCTCGATCTCTGCCTGTTGAGAGACATTTGAAAATCACCATCCTCAGATCTAGTCCTTCTTTAAGCCAGATTTTGTCCATAATTTTTATCATCTGTAAAGCTAACATATCCTGCCGAAGATCTTCACCAACCTTAAAATCAAGAAAACAAAATGAAACTTGTACCTTTCCGAAAGACTCACATACTATAAAGGAGGAGAGGAGAATAGTGAAAAGAGTGAAGAATGAGATTAACATCAACCAAAGACCTGTATGCATATATGCATAACCCATGGACACAGATGATAGGGTGGTGAAGGCCTGAGGTGGGGGGAAGATTCCAGGGTGGGGCTGGAGGGCATTAATGGGGGGGGGGAGGGGAAGGGGGACATATGTAATACTTTCAACAATAAAGAATTATTTTTTTTAAAGAATGAGATTAACATAACCGCCTTTTAATTTTTCTGCAGCATTCTAGAGACAGTTACTTCACTTCTTCATGTCTAAGTTTCCTAACTGTACACTTCAAAGGTTGGGTTTTATGGTTTGTGAGTTATATTCAATTTTTAAAAAGAGTAATATGGCCCTAGCCAGTTTGACTAGGTGGATAGTGTCGGCCTGTGGACTGAAGGGTCCCAGGTTCAATTCTGGTGAGGGGCACATGCCCGGCTGCTCATGGTGTTGCAGTTTCGCACTACACAACTTTAGGGGTACCATTCACATAGTCTGTGTGAAAGGCATTGCCTGGAATTAAGATGTGCTCAACCAGCATGGCAGCAGCTCTAGCCCACAGATGCATTTATTCCCAAATCTGTTTGGGAACAGTTTATGTCAGTGACAACCTTACACATACTTATTCAAGTTAATTAAATATTAAATAAACAAAATTACTTTTATAATTATGGAAAAGGAATTTGATAAAAATAAAGTAACCTTATTTTGCTCACCTTAAACATGACATTAATTTCTTCCCCCACTGGATCAGAATTCACCATTGTGACCTTTAAGGGCACAGCATTAGAACTGAAGAAGGAACACGACTACAAATACAACACATTAAGTATTAGAAATATAACAATGGAATAAAAATGGGTGTAAGATTTATTTTTGCCCTAGGCATTTCTCCTTTCACTTGTTTCTCTGAATTATGGCAAATGAAGTAACACAGGAGACTTGCTTTTTAGATAATCTGGCAGATAAGAGACATACAAAAATACTTTCTGAAACTTAAACAGAGCATATATGAGTAAAAGATCATCTACTACTTTTTGAGCAGAGAAGCAAAATCTTAAAAACTTGAGACAGCCCTTGGCATGGGCTCGGTTGGAATATCATCCCATATACCAAAAGGTTATAAGATCAATACCTGATCAGGACACATACCTAGGTTGTGGGTTCTTATTCCCAGCTGGGGTGCATGCAGGAGGCAACCAATCCATGTTTCTCTCTCACACTGATCTCTCTATCTCTCTCTCTCTCTCTTTCTCAACATATCCTCGGGTGAGGATTAAAAATAATAATAACTTAAGACAAAAACTTGAACTTATTGTTAAAAGTTTGAGCTTTAAAAGTTTGAGGATTATCTCTCATCATTGATGTTTCTATCTCTCTCTCCCTCTCTGAAATCAATCCTATATAATAAAAGCCTAATATGCGAAGTGTCTGACCATTCGTTCGACTGGTCGACCAGTTGCTATGACGCACACTGACCACCAGGGGGCAGACGCTCCGACCGGTAGGTTAGCTTGCTGCTGGGGTCTGGCCAATTGGGACTGGGCGAGACGGGCCGGACATGCCCTGGAGCCTTCCCATGGACCCTCCCCGGCCCCGATCGTGCACTGGTGGGGTCCCTTGGCCAGGCTTGTGACCTCTCGCAATCCGGGACCTCTTGGGGGATGTCGGAAAGCTGGTTTGGGGCCAATCCCCGCAGGCCAGGCCGAGGAACCCCACCAGTGCATGAATCTGTGCACCTGTGCACTGGGCCTCTAGTAAAAACATATCTTATAAAAAAAAGACAGTGAGACCAACTTAAAGGTAAACAATAAAACAAAACCAAAGGGGAAAATATCATCATTCTGTCTCCAAAAGACATAATTATACAAGTCAGGCATCCACTATTAAATTTCAATGAAGAGTAGCCATGTCAACTAAAACAAAAAAATTCAAATCTGAAACTTCATTAAGGATAGCTGTACCCTGGCCTTTCAAAACCACAAACTCTAATGAATGAATTAATTGGCTGCTTTTGCTGAACTCATGGTAGAGAAAACCCACTATCTGTATTACTATTAGCCCCATTCAAAATACAATTACTCAATTTTGACCACCACTGAACTTTACTTCAATTAAAAAAAAAAAAGTTTTTCTTGATTTTAGAGAGAGGGAGAGGGAGAGAAAGAAACATCAATGGGCTGCCTTCTGAAGGCTCCCTACTGGGGATCTAACCTGCAACCTGACATGTGCCCTGACCAGGAATTGAACTGGCTACCTTTGGTGCACGGGAAGACACCTAACTACCAACTGAACCACACTGACCCGGGCTTACTGAATTATTTTTTCATGGCTCTAAAAAGTGCTTAAAGCCCTTGCCTGTGTGGCTCAGTTGGTTGAGCATCGTCCTGTCTACCGAGAGGTCTCTGGTTCGATTTCTCGTCAGGGCACATGCTCAGATTGCAGGCTTGATCCCTAGTAGGGGACATGCAGGAGGCAACCCATCAATGTTTCTCTCTTTCCCCTCCCTCTCCCTTCCCCTCTCTCTAAAAATCAATAAAAACATACTTTAAAAAAATAAAATGGGTTTTTAAAATCATAAAAAGTGCTATAAATCCAAGAAGAGTTTATCTGGCTACTCACAAGGAAAGGAAAAAATTGCCTATCTTTGAGTGTGTAGTTTTATCATTGGAATTACAACATATGCCTCTCATGTAGCTATTATACAACTGTAAAAACATAATGTAATTTGAGGTAGTAAATAATTTTACACTAATTTCTTTCAGGAATGGTGATTAGTAAAAATGTACTGACATAAATATGGGTCTTATGCCACAGACATCCACAAACACTTATAACCAATCTATGCAGGTTTTATACTCATTTGCTTCAAGCATACCTGCCCATTTCTCTCCTTCTTACATATTATTTTGAAATGTAATATGAACTTATATAAGTATTTTGTTTGTTACCTTGATATTTAATTCTTTTGCCACAAGACGTGGATTGAGAGGGAGACGACATTTATTTCTTAGAAAAAAGGACTGTACTCGTTCCATACTCCTTTGGAGGACAACCTAGGAAAAGAGATTGATACTGTAAGTACATAATGAAAATGAAGTCCTATTTTTAAGACAACAAAATTAAGCAGACCTAATTTTTAAAATGCCCATTTGTCAAACGTTTCTAAGAGGGTTAATTTTTACTATAAAAATGAAATTAGAATGGGCAAAGGTTATAAACATAGGAGGGAAAGTGTGTACGTTCATATTTAACATATTAGTTAAAAATCAGTAACAGCCAAATGAACAGAAATTAAATAAAAGGAAGATATAATTTTCATAAGACAAAAATTTTAAGATAATATCCAGTGCTGGCAACAGGGTGGGAAACAGATACTTTCATAATATACTGGTGGGGAGGGGAGGTGTATACCAGCATCCTACCTAATAAAACAGTAATATGCAAATTGACCGCACCGTTGCTACGCCCAAGCCACGCCCACCAGCCAATCAGAGTGAGTATGCAAATAAACCCGACCAAGATGGCGGTTAATTTGCATACATAGGCGCCCTGAGCTGACCCCCTGCAACGGATTGCAAGGAGCTGGGGTCCGCTCCGGCACCAGACCGAAAGCCTCCGCTGGAGGCTTTTGGCCTGGAGCTGGAGCGGACACCCAGCTCCCCGCTTTCGATGGATGGTGGGCATGGCGGACACCCAGTTCCTTGCTCTGATTGGATGCTGGGCATGGCGAGTGGACCCCCTGCCATCGAAAGAGGGGGGAACTGGGGGTTTCTTCGGCCTGATACACCAGCAGACCCCCTGCGATTGATCACCTGGGCAGGGAGCTGGGGGTCTGCTTTCGGTCTGGGCAGGCCTGGGCAGGGGCTGAGCCGGTGATCAGAGGGAGCTGGAGAGGCCTGCCCAAGCCTAAAGCTTTAGGCCTGGGCAGGGCCCAGCCCTCCATTGGTGTGAACTATAGAGGAAACACCTTTTCTGACTGCACATTGGCTAAGCTTCCTGTATGCCACTGGTAATATTCTTAGTAACTTGGGTAATAAGAATCCAAAATGGTGATCTAGGGTTTTTCCACCACCCTTCTGGAGAAAAAAATGAAGGTCCGCTGCTGGAAGGCTAAGAAATGTCATATCCTGCCCTAGCCGGTTTGGCTCAGTGGATAATGCCTCAGCCTGCAGACAGCAGGGTCTGGGTTTGATTCTGATCAAAGGCATGTACCTAGGTTGCAGGCTCCTCCCTGGCCGGGGCCCAGATCAGGGCTCATGTAGGAGGCAACCAATCAAAGTGTTTCTCTCTTTCTTTCCCTTTCTCTTCCACATTCTCTAAAAGTCAATGGAAACATACCCTCAGGTGAGGATAAAAAATAAAGAAATCCATATCCTATAAAAGACACATCTTGAAAATGCCTAAAGAAAGTTGTCATTTTTTCTTGGTGAAGGGACTGGAGTCCGTTGATGAAAACACCTTTGTGGCTGCGGTGACTGACAGTGGCTGCAGCAGTGGGGTGATGGGGCTGGTGCCTTCCCCTGACCAGCCCAGTTGCCTCCCACAAAGGGAGGCCAGACTGCGGCTTAGGTACGCTCCCTGTGGGGCTCGGGCCTAAGCCGTCAGTAGGACATCCCCTGAGGGATCCCAGTATGTGAGAGGGGGCAGGTTGGGCTGAGGGACCCCCGACCCCAGTGCACAAATTTCGTGCACTGGGCCCCTAGTATGTATTTATATAAATTTTAGGTACAATAATCTAATAGGAACTATTAAAACTAAAAATGTACAAAGCTCTTAACTATAGTTATTTTACCTGTAGGAATATCCTATAAAGAAATACTAGCAAAGGGCAAAAACTTACACACTAAAGTGCATTGCAGGACTGTTTAAAAAAAGAAAATATATAAATAATCTACAAAGAGGAATTAATGGTTCATAATTTATGCTACAGTTACCTTGTAATATTGTGTACCCATTAAGAAACATGAAATGTAACTATTTGTGTACTGACATGAATTCTCCAAGATAAAGTAAAAAGAACAATTCGCAAAAAAAGTATAATTGCTGAAAGAAATTAAAGATCTAAATAAATGGAAAGACATCCCATATTCATGAACTGAAACTAAGATTGAAGTATTTCCCAAATCAACCTACAGATTCAACACAATCCTTATCAAAATTCTAAATGCTTTTTTGCTGAAATAGACAAACTGATCCTAAAATACACATAGAATTGCTACAGACTTCCAAAGAGCTAAAACAATCTTGAAAAAGAACAAAGTTGGAGAACTCATATGTCCTGATTTCAAAACATATGACAAAGCTACAGTAATGAAAACAATATGGCATAAAACAGCCATATAGATCAATGGACCAAAATTGAGAGTTCAGAATTAAACTCATTTATCTATGGTCAACTGATTTTCAAAAGTATGCTGAGCTCATTCAATGGAAAAAGAATAGTCTTTTTAACAAATGGTGCTAGGACAACTGGACAACCACATGTAAAAGAATGAAGTTGGACCCTTATCTCATGCCATATGAGGAGTGAGTGGTCAAGTGGGTACATGAAAATGTCCTGGAATCAGATTGTGGTGGTGATCGTACAACACTGAGAATGTACTAAATGTCAATGAATCATACACTTTAAGATGGTTAAATGGTGAATTTTATGTTGTGCAAAATTCACCTCAACAACATATACACATATTTTTGTAAAAGTACTTTTAATCCTCCCAAATTTTATATATACTTAAGTGTATATATGTGTAAATTTAAAAAATGATCAAGAAGGAAACACAGCAAACTGAAAAATAGATAATTACAAGGAGAAAATAAATCTGAAAAAGTCTTATTTTTTTTATTCTATAAACTTCTTCATTATTTGGATTTTTTTAAACATTGGCACCCAGTCATAGTTTTATTATTTTTACAGTTACGAAAGTTAAAAAACAAAATAATTGGAAAAACTCAAGAGAACAATTTTAACCAGAAAGGAATTAATAAGCATGGGAATTAAAAAGCACTGATTTTCTTATTTAGGTTGTGAAATCTTTTCCTAAAGATTTTAAATTACCTTGAAACTCACCTGCCCCAAAGAGCATATTGGCTATTTATTGACAAAGAATAACAACTTCACTTAACAGCACTGTAAAGATCCTTTAATATCAGAATATTTATGTTCCCTCTTATGGGTACATACCTGTCTGGCTGATCCACTAGCCTGCTTTACTTTTTCTGCTACTCCTCCTAAAAGCTGTACAAGTTTTGTCTGCTTCAAGAGTTCTTCTCTGAGTCCTTTTCCTCCTACTGAGAGGAGAGCACCCAAAACATGTTCATACCGGGCGCCAAATTGTGCATCATGCAGGGCATCCTTGAGGAGCCTAACAGAGCAAATATTTGTCAGCCTCTTCTGAAAACTGGATGAACATCTCTCAAAAATCAATTCAACAGGTTCAATTTTAGTCATCCAGAAATTTATTTTAAGTCATATAAGCAAGTAAAAATTCATTCATTATCATATAGCTCTAACAAGCCAAATATCTTTATAATAGAGAGTTTGGGTTTTGTTGTTTTATTTCTAAGAACATAAACATTTAGCTTCTTTATAATGCCTTTATAAAACATCTGGTATCCGTAGTAAGTAGTCTAGTCATACCATTTAGACTATCAGAGTATAAATACTCGGAATGGAAATAAAGTACTAAAGAAAACGTAAATCTTACCAATATAAATTGTGTGCTATCTGTATATTTCCCAATGCCCTGGACAGAAGGAAGCGTACTAATGAACTGTTCAAATAAATTTCATATTTCAAAGCCTACACATAAAAGAAAAATAATAATTACTAGTGGTCAAACCCATACTACACTGTTAGGATAAAATTATAAAAAAAGAAATTATATAAAGTTTATTCTTGTTGATGAAAAATGATACTGAAAAAAAATGAAACATAAATTAACTTAGGCTAAATTAATAAAGTCAATCAGAAAAGTATAGACCTGGGCATTACTTCCAATAGCTGTATTTAAATGGCCAGGAAAGAAAAAGAAAAGTTTAAGTCTAATTTGTTCTGAGAATCTAAAAAGTCAAACAATTAAAAATCCAGGTACAGCCAGGCCGGTGTGGTTCAGTGGACTGAGCACTATCCCATGCACTGGTTCAATTCCTGGTCAGGGAACATGACCAGGTTGCAGGCTTAATTCCCAGTAGGAGGTGTGCAGGAGGCAGCCAATCGATGTTTCTTTCTCTCTCTTCCGTTCCTTTCTTTTCTCTCTCTAAAAATCAAAAACTTATTTTTTAAAAATCCATACACACACACACACACACACACACACACACACACACACACACTCTGAGTTGCCAGATTATTATGATCTCTGAATGCATAACAATCTGGCCACTCAGTGTATCTGTATCTCAAATGGGTACCAAAAGATGTTGGAAGCCGCCCATTGTCCTCATTAGCAGAGAGGTGTGGACAAGGAACCCAGAAGGCTGGTCAACCTTGAAGCTCTGAAAGGTCAGAGCCAACCACCCACTGTCTAGCTGAGACAATGATAGCTAAAGCAACATCCACCTTTTAGTCTTATTTAAATTCTTGCTGATTGGCTATTATTAGAATTGCCTGCCTAAAGGCTATGGGTATATACCATAGTCTTAACCTTTTGCACTCGATGTGGAGTGTGACTCAACACGGTTAGCATCGGTAGCAGCTTGTATGTATTTGAAATATAAAAAAATCCAAATAAATAAGTTTGTATGAAAAGAAACTCCAGTTTTTTATTCTACTGCCGCACTTTGTAAAATCTGGGGTATTTAAAAAATTAAATCCCGAGTAGAATAAAGGAATCGAGAAAAAAGCAAGCGAGTGCAAAGGGTTAATAAAAGGGATAGCAAGGCCAGAGTGGGGTGGAGTCCTTCCCCATGAGTTGGGCTCCCACATGGCCCCCAATATTTCCAAATTAATATTTTCTAGTCTCATTTGCATGCGGCCTTCTCCAGAGCCCGAATCCTGAACCTGAAGCCTGAACCACGCGGGACGTTTAAGGGGTTCACTACAAAAAGTATTCTAGATTTTTGCGGGAGATCAACCACCTATTTGCCCTGAGCTTTCTATCAGCCAGTGCAAAGGGGAAAACTGATCAGGTGCACGATTTATAGTATCTTCGATATCAAATAAATGAGGTACTCAAGAGAAGTACACTGAGTGGCCAGATTATTATGCGTTCAGAGATCATAATAATCTGGCCACTCAGTGTGTGTGAGAGTGTGTGTATATATACATATATACATATATATATAATATTCAAGTGGGGCAGCTGACAATAGTAGAAACAAAATTCACACTAAATCCAAATGTAATGTACCTCAACATTCCCACTACAGAAGTACTTTTTATCCAAACAGAAAAGGGAATCCCTTAGCAAGTTCCCTACTCATAAAAACTGGGGGAAGAGTAGGGAGAGTAGGAAATGGAGTAAAAAACACACCTGTACAAACTGTGGAAGAAGATCTGTCAGCTCATCATCACTAATAGCCTCCATCCAGGTCACAGCTTGGGACCTCACTTCCTGATCAGCAAATCTAGAAAAGTATCACAAAAATCAAGATTTGACGGTAACGTCTTTCTAATGAAGCTATATTTCCCGAAAACACAATCTCAATCTATTACTGACAATGAATGCTCAAACAGCTCTTTATTCAAAAGCAATGTGTTTCTTCTTTTTTTAGGAAGGAAATCTTACCATGCTATACAAATTTTATTAGGGGACTGGTTTAGAAACTTTAAGCTTATGAAAATTAATTTTGGCCCACATCATAAAATTTAACAAATTATTCTAAATTTACCTTATTCTCTCTTTAGGTCAGTTTTAAATATGACATGCTTTTTTAATAACCTCAATGAAAAGGTATGTTAGTAGAAATACACATTTACACATTTATATTATATTGAATTGCTTTCATGTTAAAACAAAGGGAAGTATTCCTGCAACATAATACTTCACTGAAAAAATTAACAACAATAAAATAAAGCAAATAAATTCATTCATAGTTGACTTACTTCAAATCAAGAAGCTCCAATGCAGTCAGTGGGTCTAATGGAGGCCACTGCTGAAGCAATGAGTAAATTTTGGCAAGATTAACCCATTTCCAGTTTGGGGCACTTGCTAGTATTTTAGGAAGACAATTTGGATGTTTGAGGCAATAATAACGTTTCTCCCACAAAAAAGCTTTGTCTTCTTTAGAAAGTCTGCATACATAACAGAACTAGATTACTCCTCAATGATATCATAATAATAGTTACAGTTTCAACAATTTAAAATGCAAAGGAGAAATTTATTCATTTTAGGGCAGCCACTTCTTGGTGGAATCATTAATACTAATTTGGGATAGAAAAACACAATGTACAATAGACACCACTAATTTACCCTAATTTGGGGAATAGAAAGAAATCATTTTGACTTAATAAAAGAGTCTTACTTATGAAAATGAAGGATAATTCAGTACAATAAGTATTTATTAAGCTCTAATCAGATGCCATGCACTAGAAATCAGAGTGGGATAAGCAAAATCCACCCTATGAGCAAGGATTTCATCCATTTTATACAAGTAAAATGAAATGTCATGTAACACACAAATGCTATTATAAAATTTTAGAAGTTGATTATATAGCTCAATTGAGGAATATTGAAAAAGAGAAAGATTTGTTTTGGAGATTCTAATTTAACCTTAATAACAAATGTTTATGTGAATGAATGATTTCACTATTTTACTACCCATTCGTTTGTATATATAATACATGCACTGAAATGTGGAATACTGAAAAAATTTCAAATATTGAAAAAAAGTATACAGTGTGTCTCCCTTCTTCTAATTCCCCTCCCAGAAGCAACTGCCTATACTTGAATATTCTTCCAGAGTCCACTTGTATAGAAGCATATACATAGGTGTAGGTAGATCTTTTTTCTTAAATGGTAACATACTATATACACTATTCTGTTCCTTGCTTTCTTCATTTAACATATCTGACATATTAGTACATAGCTATAACTTCATTTTTAATAGTTACATGATACTCTGTAGGATAAATGTACCATAATTTGACCCCCATTGATGGGACATTCCCTATCAGTTTTATAATAATTAAAATGCATACTGCAATGAGCATCCTTGTCTCCATAAGTAAATACAAAAGCGTTTCTTTCCTCTAAGATATATAACTAACTGGAAATGGAATTGGTAGGTCACAGACTATACACATTGTGACCTTAATAGATTTTGCCAAATTGCTCCAAAAGCTCTTGAGAATTCCGCCAACAATATAATAATCCCTTTTCTGTATCTTCATCAACACTATCTATGATGGGACATTTTTATTTTCAACAATCTGATGTGTATGAAATGGTATCTTGTATTAATTTACAATTCCTTGATTAAATTTAAATTTAAACCTCTCCACATACTGAGAAGTTGACATTTTTTAGATGTTTAAAAAGACACTGTATTTCTTTTCTAAAGAATTACCTATTAATATTCTTTGTCTAATTTACTACTGAGTTGTTTGTTTTTCTACTGGTATGAAAAGATTCTTAATACATTTAAGAAAATTAACCTAGCCCTGGCCAGTGTGGCTCAATTGGTTGGGCATAGTTCTGCACACCAAAAGATTGCCAGTTCGATTCCTGGTCAAGGGCACATGCCCAGGTTGTGGAGGCAGTGGATTGTTGTTACTCTTTCACATCGATGTTTCTCTCTCCCTCTCTCTCTAAAAAACAATAAACTATTCTTTTACAAAAAAGAAAAGAAAATTAATCTACTGCTATTTACTGTAAATACAGGTACCTATCTGTTGTTTACCTTTTGATCATGTAAAAAGTTTGACTTGTACAAATTTCTGGTTTGATGTAATCATGTAGTCTTTTTATATAATTAAAAACATATATAGAAATCTTTCCACACCAAAAATACTGCTAAATCATGAACTAAATCGGGACACTTTATAAATCATTAACTTGAGCTTTACATTGTAAGAGATAACCAGGCAAAACAGAATCAAAGGAGCATACCCAAGTGATGAGTCTTTGTGAAGAATATCAAGAAGTTTCCCTTTTATATCATTTCCTAATGTTTCTAAGTTGTGTTGCTGTATAATACTTCGGTCAACTTGAGGAGTGGTATAAATGATATCAAATGTTGGAGAAGGAAAATCAACCTTAAAAATTTAATAGAAGTTGATCAAATTACAGCTGAATAGGACACATATATATTTACCACATTAACTTATTTGTCTTTGAAAAAATTGTTTTTTCTTAGCCATCAGGGTGAATTTTAGATTGTATATTAAATCAATGTCCTTTTGCTGAAAGTGATTACCATTGTTGGTAATTCTCAATAGCACATATATTGCTTGGGATGGGTACAAGAGCATATTTTACTGTTTCTCAGAAATAGGAAATGATTTATTGACACTTAAATTTAAAATAGACCCTAAAGTTGAAACAAGATTGATTAGGCTTCTTTAATAACAACCCAAACCATGGTATACATACACTTTTTATAAAGAAATTTAAATTGAAACCTCTCTACATATCAAGAAGTAGCATTATCCTCTAAAGTCAACAAACATATCATCTGGTGAGGATTAAAAAAAAAAAAAAAAGTACCATTACCTGTAACACTATTCTTTCCATCACATATCCTTTTTTGGGGATTGTTCCAGGCATAGGAGTTATATGTGACGAAGTCCAAAGATATAGAAGCTTAGTTCCACATGTTAAAAACCTACACAATGTAAACAGAAGAATATTGTAGTTTTCATTTTAAAAATTAAAAACTCACAACACATAGTAATGAATTTGAAATGTTAGTATTCAAACATTTTTTAATCATCTTCTATATTAAAAAATGTCCTCTTTAAAAACATATCAGGAAGAGTCACTTTCCACAGTGTACTAATCTTTAGGTAAATGAGTTAAAGTGTGGGGATTAGAACAAAGAAAGAGAGAATGAACATATCTAAGGAGGAATTGAGGATAAAACAGAACATACTGTCCCCAAAACAATTCTATAAATAGGAGGATACTCTTTGAAGATCATCTACAAAGGAAATTTGGATTACAGAGCCGCGCCCTGACTTTTATCATAAGAACAACAATATATGCCAAAAAACCAGTACCTACTTTGTGACAGCACCAATGATTTGAGAATTTTTATCGGTTCCCTGAATCAGGGGTCAGCAAACTTTACCTCTAAAGAGCCAGAGAGTAAATACTCTGAGTTTTCTGGGCAATCTTTTTTTTTTTTTTTAAATATGTTTTATTGATTTTTTACAGAGAGGAAGGGAGAGGAATAGAGAGCTAGAAATATTGATGAGAGAGAAACATCGACCAGCTGCCTCCTGCACACCACCTACCGGGGATGTGCCCGCAACCAAGGTACATGCCCTTGACCGGAATCGAACCTGGGACCTTTCAGTCCACAGGCCGACGCTCTATCCACTAAGCCAAACCGGTTTCAGCACAATCTTTGTTGCAGAGATTCAACTCTGCTATTATAGTGCAAGGTAGCTATGAACGACATTTAAATAAACATGTGCAGTGTATTCTAACAATATTACATTTACAAAAAGCAGGCAGTAGGCTGTAGTATGCTGACATTTGCCTGAGACAACCAGTTTATGGCAATGAAGATACTGACGTATCTTTACACAGAAGAAATATCTGAAAGCTAACATGAGATATATATATAAAAGCAGAAAATTACAAACTTCATTAAACTGTTCATTTTATTAAAATAGCAAATATCCTTTCCAAAGCTAGACTCTAGTCCTAATGTTTTCTCTTACAGGTTAACCTTTAAATCTTTGACACATTATATTCTGTCTCTTTTAGAACCACTCTCATCCCCAACTAGGTTAAGGTAAAATTGCTATCACATTATTTCATCTGTAGATACTTTTATAAATCTCAAAATGATAAACAGTTTTATTTTAAAATAAGTATAATCTTTGAGTGGTGGGCACATGGTGCAATATACAGATCTTATAACATAGAAACTCACACCTGAAACCTGTATGTTCGTGTTGACCAATGTCACCCCAATAAATTTATAAAATAAGTACAATACTATTACCACTCCTATAATAATTAACAATAACTACTTAAAATAATCAGCTATCTAGTATTCAAATTTCCCGAACTGTCTCAAAGTTCTTTTTATAGTTGGTTTGTTCGAGTAAGAATCCAAGCAAGGTCCAACACTTGCATGTGGTTGATATGTCTTTTTAAATATCTTTTAATTCAAGAGTCAACAAAACTTCAGCCTATCACCTGGTCTCATTAATAAACTTTTATTATAACAAAGCCACACATTCACTTACATACTGTCTATCACTGCTTTTGCCTTTGTGACAGAGACCTAAATTACTTCTATCTGGTCCCCTTTACAGAAAAAGTTTGCCAATTCTTGTTTTAATCTATACATTCTTCCTATCTTTTCCCCCCTGCTGTTTGTTGAAGAAACCAGGTCTTTTGTTCTGAGAATTTTCCTTATCCTGAATTTTACTAATCGCATCACTCTGGTCATTTACCATGTTCCTTTATTTCCTATATTTTCTGTAGCACTGGCCAGTTTATCTCAATGGTTAGAGCACTGGCTCACAGACCAAAGAGCTGAGGGTTTCATTCCTAGCCTGGTGGGGGTGCGAACAGGAGGCAACCAATTGAAGCGTCTCTCTCACGTTGATGTTTCACTCTCTCTCCTCCTCTCTCCCTTCTACGCTGTCTAAAAACCAATGGAAAAATATCCTCAGGTGAGGATAAAAAAATAAAAGCAGTAGTTAGATCTAGAGAGGCTTGACCTGATTCAGGTGTAGTTATCTGGCAAGAATACTTAATACTCTATAGGTGGTATTGTATACTACTTTCTATTGCCTCAAATAAAGAGACACACATGCTTGGTTTATTTTTCTTTCTGTGGGGTTAATATAATCAGTTTATTTAGATGTTTTCAGTCTAAATCATCCTACCTTATAATAGAGAAATATGCAAATTGACCGCACCTTCGCTACGCCCACAGCCAATCAGAGTGAACAAGATGGCGGTTAATTTGCATATGCAGGCGCTGAGAGGCCTGGGTCCAGGAAACATCCTCTGGACCCAGGCCGCTCCTAGACTCTAGGCCCGTGCTTAGGTCCTGATCGGCAGGGGTCCCAGAACGCCCCCTGGCCACTCAGAGCCTATGGGTGTAGGCACCAAGCAACCTGGCGACGCGGGGATGTTCCGCCCCACCCCCAGAAGCTTGCAAAGGTTCCTGCACAAAGCGGAGGTTTGGGGCCACGCCCCCAGCCAGGTGCCCAGGACCGGGGGCTGCCGCTGGCCTCTGGGGTGTGCCGAGACCTTGGCGGCCACTGCTGTGTGCTGCCCGGGGGTCCCTGCAAGCCCCGAGCCTGAGGCCGATGGTCACGCTGGCTGCTGGCCTCCCCAAGCCGCTTGCAAAGGCTCCTGCACAAAGCGGCGGTTTGGGGCCACGCCCCCAGCCAGGCGCCCAGGACCGGGGGCTGCTGCTGGCCTCCTGGGTTTGCCGAGACCCTGGTGGCCACTGCTGCGTGCTTCCCAGGGTCCCTGCAAGCCTCAAGCCTGGGGCCCATGGTGGGGCTGGCTGCTGGCCTTGGGGCGTTTGGAGACAGGGATGTTCCCGCCCAGCCCCAGAGGCTTTCCAAGCTCCAGCACCAAATGGCAGATTGTGTCCATGCCCCAAGCCTAGCGCCCTCCACAGGGGGATGGCTGCTGGCCTCTAGGGTGTGCAGAGACCCCGGCCGCCACCACCGGGTGGCAGGGACACGCCCCTAGCCCAGTGGACACAACCCAGGGGCTGCATGAGCTGCAGAGGATACACCTTTTTAAAAGAAATTTTATTGATTTTTTTTTTTTTTTTACAGAGAAGAGGGGAGAGGGATAGACAGTCAGAAATATCAATGAGAGAGAAACATCCATTAGCTGCCTCCTGCACACTCCCCACTGGGGATATGCCTCCAACCAAGGTACAGGCCCTTAACAGGAATCAAACCTGGGACCCTTCAGTCTGCAGGCCCACGGTCTATCCACTGAGCCAAACCATTTTGAGAGTAAATACCTTTTCTGACAACTCATTGGCTAAGCTCCCTGTAGGCCACCAATTGCAGTGTTGTTGGTAATTTGGGTTATAAGAATCCAAGAAGGTAATCTAGGGTTTTTCCACCACACTCTTGAAGGAAAAAATGAAAGTCCCTTGAGGGGTCCCAGATTGGAGAGACTGCAGGCTGGGCTGAGGGATAACACCCCCCGCTACTCCCCATCCCCGCTGTGCACGAATTTCGTGCACTGGGCCTCTAGTTCATTATAAAGTTCCAGAAAAGCTAATCAATCACTTAATGGTTTTAGGCAGGCATTCATATTTACTACTTAAATCAATGGTTCTCAACCAAGAGTGATTTTTGTCCCCAGTATACATTTGGCAATGCCTGGAGACATTTTCGGTTGTCAACTGGGGTGCTACTGGCATCTAGTGGGCAGAAGCCATGGATGCTGCCAAACATCCTACAATGCACAGGACAATCTTCCACAACAAACAATTATCTGGCCCAAAATATCAGTAGTGCCGAGAATGACCTAAATCTAACCCTGACCTAAATTATTTCAGTAAGAGTTGCAAAATTGTGATATTCTACCATTCCCTTTGCAATAATTAGCTGAAATGTTTCTATAAAGCACATTCTCACATCAATTATTTTGTAACCCTGAGATATAACTGTAAAGGAAGGGCAAGTTAAATGCTTGATTCTGTTTACTTAAAAATTAGTTAAGAACTCATTTGTTACTGAGGCTGACCGAAATGCCTCTAAGTCACTTGGCTTCCATGATAATGACTTCATCAGGTTGTATGCAAGTTGCACCTTAACACAAATTACTTAAAAATAATTTCAAGACCAGGATTTCTGATTACCATACTATAGTACATTAACTGAACTAAATAACTGACACTTTGTTTCGGTGTATGTATTGACGTAAAATCCTCTTCCCTCTTAATTTCTGAGTATTTTTTTAATGTTAAGTACTAACACTACCTAGACTAACTACACTGCTTGGCAAAAAGTCTCAAACTTAATGCCATCTGCTTACTGCTTTAATATGCATTATCGGCTCTCCAAAATTTTACCATGTATTGTATGAAACATATCTCAAACTTCATTTAATTTTTTTTTTTCATTTAGGAAGACTTTTGATGATCTCATGAAACATACTGTTACTTAAAACATAATTAAAATTGTCAGCTAAAAAGTCAGGTCGATTACACTATTCCTACTGACTGTTAGTAGACAAAGCTTAAAAGGAATTCCTTTCCCCTAAGTTTTTGTACCCGTGTAGAACCTTTGGTGATTAAAGGTCAGGGGCCCATAGCAGTAAGGATAGATCAGTTAGGTAGACAGGGAAAGAGAAGGGAATAATGTTCAGCAGTAAACTCCCTGAAATTTTAGAAGTATGGAATAGGGATGAGAAGAGGAAAGTGGAATTGTTTTAGTAATAGCAAGGATACTGAAAAGACCATAGTATCTATACTAATAAGAGATAAATATGGTAATTGACCGTCATTCCACGACGCCCACAGCCAATCAGGATAGAATATGCAAATGAGTGGGACAAAGATGGTGACAGCCATGGAGCCAGCCGAAGCGGGCAGGAGGCTTGGGTCGCCCCCGACGACAACGGAGGAAGCCAAGCTTCCTGCCTGCCTGGGCCAGCTATTAAAGGAGGGGCCTGTGAGCGGCGGCCACAGGGCAGGCTGGCACGACCAGGAGGCTTGGGTCACCCAGGCCAGTGGCCAAGGGACGGGCCTGCAAACGGCCCTCAGCCCCTCACCCAGGCTGGCCATGCCACCACTGGGGTGAGGGTCCCCGCTAGGGGGCATGGCCAGCCTGCAAGCCTGCAAACAGCCATCAGCCCCTCACCCAGGCTGGCCAGGCACCCCAGCGGGGACCCCCACCTGAAGAGGGTGTGGCCAGCCTGAAAACAGTCCTCAGCCCCTCACCCAGGCTGCCCCCCCCAGTGGCAAACTGCCCCAGCCCCTCACCCAGGCCAGCACCGTCCCCAGTGGGGACCCCCACACCAATGGGGGCATGGCCGGCCTGCAAACCCTTGCCCAGGCTGCCCTGCCCCCCAAGGGAACCCTCACCCTGATCCGGGACACCATTCAGGGCAAACCAGCCGGCCCCCACCCATGTACCAGGCCTCTATCTATACTAATAAAAGGGTAATATGCTAATTAGACTGAGAGACCTTCCAGGAGACCTTCTAGACGTTCTTTTGGACAAAGCCATGGTGGCAGGACCAAGGTAGAGGTGGTCAGGGACCAAGAGGGGAGGGCAGTTGTGGGTGATCAGGCCAGTGGGGGGGGGGGGGGCGCTGGGGGTGATCAGGCCAGCAGGGGGGGAGGGCAGTTGGGGGGTGAGCAGGCCGGCAGGGGGGGGCCAGTTGGGGGTGAGCAGGCCCGTGGGGAGGGCAGTTGGGGGCGAGGCCGGCAGGCAGAGTGGTTAGGGGCAATCAGGCAGGCAGTCAGGTGAGCGGTTAGGAGCCAGCAGTCCCGGATTGCGAGAGGGAAGTCTGACTGCCGGTTTAGGCCTGATCCCACAGGAATCGGGCCTAAACCGGCAGTCGGACATCCCCCGAGGGGTCCCAGATTGGAGAAGATGCAGGCTGGACTGAGGGACACCCCCCCCCGCCCCGCCCCGTGCATGAATTTCGTGCACCGGGCCACTAGTTATGTTAATAATACAGTGTTTGCATAAAATGACAGTGAACTGATTGCCGCTTTTCTCCTAACCAATGAGTGACAAATAATCCTTTGAATACCCATACAGATATAATCAAACCATAGTAGAATAACTTTGGTTTCCTCTGATCTGACCTCCTTTTATCACATTGAAAAAATTGAGGCAGCTCATTATCTCATGTTTGTTATTATTCCCCATCCTGTTCTCTAGCCAATTTTGAGACTGCAGATGTGTCTGCAGTAACTCACCATCACAACTCAGTAACACTTACCGTTTAAAATCAAAAAGAGGTAAAGAAACTTTGCCCAAAGCTTCTGGCCCCTTTCTCTGCTTATTAGAATCAGGGGAACTTCCACTGCTCTGATTTAAAATTCCAAAAAGAGTAAGATGAAGAAGTGATTCTAATGGCAATTGTGATATCTGGATGGGAAAAATAATTCTATGGGGGGAAAAGGTATTAATAGAAAAAAACAAATTAGGTTGAACATGAAGATTAACTCTTTAATGAAACTAATAATTTTAGGTATTTTATTTGATGTATCAAATAATCTTTAATCCTGAGTCTCTTTTACTTAAGTAGCAAGCTTGGCCAACATATACTATATAAAAATCTTGAACAAATTTTATTAAAATTTCAAATATATAGCATTTATTTCTTCAAAAATTTGTTAGCACCTTTACTCAAGACTTGCAATGCTAATTTCTAGGCAAAATAGTTAAGTCATTTTTATTTCCTTTAGGAAAAAGCAGATAAATATTTATTGAGTATTTCTGATTCAGGATATATGTGTGCACCTATACATACACAAACAGACATATGTAGATGTTTACCAGTATTTTTGGTGTTTTATTTTTAGTCTAAAAGGACACATAAGGTCCGTTGTGGTCACTTTGAGGAGCCATGACATGGTTGAGTGTTGAAAAGAAAGTGACACTTTTCACCTATATGCATTTTGTTTTATATGATTAGTTTCACAGACATGTGTTATTTTTATAAATAAAAAAATAAAAGAATAGGAAAACATTTAATAAATGCAGAATAAAAAATAGAAAACTCTGCAATGGCCTATCTGCCTAAGTAATAAAAAGCATTTCCTTAAACAATATTTAAAAAATATTAACAGTGCAAATATCATCTTATACATGGACTCAAGATAATTTTATCTGTTAACCAAAAACAAGGCTTCATATACAGTGTTACAGAATAAATACTAAACTAAGCAATGTTATAACATACCTAACACCTTTCTAGAATTACTCATAAATTTATGTTTTTAACTTGACCAAGTCTAGGAAGAATGGCGTATTTCTACAATTTAACAGCATGTAGATTTGAAAGAGTATTTCAGATTTTTGAAATCAGAATTTCAGTCTGTTCTATAGAATAATATCTAGAAGAGACTTTAAGATGTCAGTAAGCATTTTATGGATTTTAATGAAAATTGAAATAAAATAAAAACTAGGATGCATACATGGAAAAAAAGTAAACAGGTTATATTAAAAAAAATAAAAAGCTAGAAATTTCACTTACAGTTCATCCCATTTAATAAGATAGAAGAAATTCTTATAAGTGCCAACCTTCTTTGATTGAATAGGTTTAAAAAGGTCTTTTCCATTGTGAGACAGGGAACATACCAAATAGTATTTTTCATAACTGAGAAAAAAAAAGTTTAATTTCATTTTACTTGATAATACAGATCAAGTTAACTGATACATATATATCATTAGCCATCCTTCCTAAAAATGACTATTATCTGAAATAATTTGGTCATCATTCATTTGAACTTATAAAATAATCTGAAATTTAACTACTACAAATTCTGTAAAATAGAGAGAGGCATAGCAAAGTGTATACAGAAGGGAACATGTATTCCTAGCTGCCAGTCTAAGGGGGCAAAATGATACCAGCTGGAGAATTTATCTAAATGTTGTGCTCAGTTAGTTATAAGCTTTAGATTTTAGTTGAATGACACTGAGCAATTCTTCATTTCTAGATAAATTCTAGGAAGACAGAGCACAAACATTATCGTCCCTAGGTGCCATTTTCCTTGGCTAAGGCACTGAAATAGAATCAGTTAAGCATATGAATAGTGCATTGGTCTGACTTGCACTGAGTCAGTCTTTATTACGAGGCTTCCATCAATGGGGACAGACGCTGTTATATTCTCGAATTACATAGCAACAATTTAGCTCTTAATCGCCACAAGTAGCTGGTTACATATAATCAGGCAATCTTGTAGAACAGAAGTCTTAGGTTCAATAAAACTACTGTACTAGTATTCTAACTTACTGGTAGGCTTACACATTAACCATTTTGTTAATATACATATTATATTATAAACATAACATTTTAAAGATATGTTTTTATTGATTTTATAGAGAGAGGAAGAGAGAGAGAGAGGAAGAGAGAAACATCGATGAGAGAGAAACATTGATTGGCTACTTCCTCCATGTCCCCTACTGGGGATCGAGCTCACAACCCAGGCATGTGCCCTGACCAGGAACTAAACCAGTGACCTCTTGATGCATGGGACAATGCTCAATCAACTGAGGCACACTGGCCAGGGCTATAAATATTTTTTAAATCTAATCTCATTGGTTCACAAAACATCCCTAGCTAATGATTTGATTGCTTTTCTCAACCTCATACCACTTGTCCCTCTTTATTTCAGCAGTTTATTAAATTTATTTCTATCTTAATTATCATTGTCGTTTTCTGTATTGTCTTCTACTAAGTATTTGTTCTCCTTAATAGTGTCCCTAAATTTATTTGTGTGTGTATGGAAGATATGGAGGGTATTATCCCTGTAACTAGTTAAAAGAATGAAATACCTTCAGAGAGCAGTAGTATCCATTTTTTTTAAGTACTTATTTTATTGATTGATTTTGAGAGAGAGAAACATTGATTTATTGTTTCACTTACTTATGGTTAATTCTTGTATGTGCCCTGACTGGAGATCAAACCTAAAACCTTGGCATATCAGGACGATGCTCTAACCAGCCATGGCAGTACCCACTTAATTGCAAGTTCCAGGAGGGCAGAGTTTGCCGGCCTTTTTCCTGTGCATCTCTAGTAGCACGAAGAACATTGCCCACAGATGGCGCTCAGTATATATTTCTTGAATGAATTAATATACCACATTCAACTTATGTTATTTTTTATATTTCTTTTTTTTAATTTTATATGAAGCTCAACTTAAGCAGAATTTATGTTTGGTATCTCTTTACTAGGCTTTACCTTATTTTAAAGAATTAAGCTATTATGAAACGATTTAATTTTAAATATTCAGTTCAGACTTTTCAGTTTATTAGTCATTTGCAAATAAATTAAAGTCAGCAAACTTTATGGCATTGACAAAAAATCAGAAAGGAAAAACCTAAATTAAAAATTATAGAAGAGCCCTGGCCAGTGTGCTCAATTAACTGGAATATCATCCCACACACCCATTCCCGGTGAGGGCACACACTTGGGTTGCAGGCTCGATCTGCAGTCAGGGCATGTATGGGAGGCAACCCATTGATGTTTCTCCCTCACATCAATGTCTGCCCCGCCACCCTTCCCTTCCCTCTAAAAATCAATGAGTATGTCCTCAAGTGAGATAAAAACAAAAAATTTGAAGAAATCTGCTCTTGCAGACTTCAAAGTCTAGCAATCAATAAACTACTAAATCTAGTCCCATTACACTGTTCCAAATTACCCTGGTTCTAAAGGAAAGGCAAAAGAATTCCAGTCATAAGTTAGACCAATTTATTAATCAACATTTGCCCTAGTAAGTTTAAACATTTTCTTGTTTGTTTTTTTTTGTTGTTGTTGTTGTTTTTTGCATGTAGCGGGAGTGATATTTTTTACTGGAATAGCTTCAAAAATCCCTGTAATTTTTATAAAATCCACTGAGGTATCTGGTGGTTCTTTTTTCATCCATGTAAATACCAAGATGACAGTAGATGCTGACATTTTACAAGACTAGAATAATTTCTAGGTAAAGCTGTACATATATTCTTTTAAACAGTTACTTACTTTGATACCCAGTTACTTGAAATTCCATGTGCAGCAAAAATAGTAAACTGGAGCTGTTCTGTTGCAGTCCATGCTTCCTTGATGTTCCTGTTACTTTGAGCCCAGTCCAAAGAACTCCTACCAGAATTTCCATGGAGTCTCAGAAGATCATAAATTGCTGCAGTTAACTGATCCATGCTTACTTGAACAGGATTTTCAGGATTCAGTGAACCTAGATGTAAAGAAATTATTAATATAATTCTCTGAAAAAGCAATAATTATTGCTAAAATGTAAAGAACTTAAAGACATACATACCCCTAGTTGAACTCTTATTAGGGTCTCCCTTTCCAGAAGTCACCTGCATACACATACAAATTAGTAAAACAATTGCCTATGACATAACATAATATGTTTACCGTTCACTTCAATACATTAAATGCTATATCAAAGAAACCTTTCCCAGGGGGAAACCTCCCAAAAATGTCTGCAGAGTTAATAAATCAAAAAAGTAAAATATCCCAACCAAATAACAGATAATTTTTGGTATCAAGAAAATCATAGTACAATTTTATTAACCAATGTCACCCAATAAATTCAATAAAAAAGAAATTCAGAGTAACTGGAAATTACTGCAAAATATATAAACTCAACAAAATCTGCCTCATTAAACTAGATTAAAATTTGAAATCCAAAGTGATAAATATTCTAATACAGTATTTTATTTTCCATTAGTTGCTCTATTATTAGCATGATAAGAATAGCTTTAAAGAAACTAGAACTTGCTTGGCCAGCATGGCTCAGTGGTCATGAGCATTCAACCAATGAAAAAAGAGGTCACAATTCGGTTCCCAGTCAAGGCACATGCCCAGGTTTCGGGTTCAATCCCCAGTGGGGGGCAAGCTGGAGGCAGCCAATCAGTGATTCTCTCTTATCATTGACGTTTCTATCTCTCTCTCCCTCTCCCTTCCTCTCTGAAATGAATTAAAAAAATATATTTTAAAAATATAAAAAAGAAAACTAGAACTCTATTGTGTCTCAAAATAGCTCTTATAATTATTTAAATTGAGCTCTCATCATACTCTTTGCTCCTTTACTCATTAATATAACAAAAAGAAACCTCAAACATTAGGACCATGGTAGTTGATCACCTCCAAGTGATTTCATATATATTTTTAAATTTTTTAAAACAAGCACATAAGAAAATTTGGATATACCCAAATTTCTGTATACCATATGGACAAGCTCTCTGAGAATAAATGGATTGAGCTATCTCCTAGATATCTGTTGAGGGGCATACTATCAACATAACTTTTAACTATCAACATAACTTATTGTGTCTTGCAATCCACTTTCTCTCATCATTCCAGTAAAAGCTATGAGCATCCCTATGAACAGAAAGAGGCTGGGGAGAGCTTTTACTAAAAGCAACAGTGTGCTATCAAAAGAGGGCTCCTAACCTGGTTTCCACTGAGGTAGTAAGTCACTATTATTGAGACATTTGAGTCTTCTCAACAAGAAGGAGATATAGTCCAAAATAGGACTCCCCCTATTGGTAGTCATAAACATTCCATCCAAAGGGAGAAATGGTACCATCTCGGTCCTTCATGCCAACCAAATCATTTATGCCAGAGTTCCTGCTCTACATAAAAAAGGTTCACAGTTTGGCATCCACCTATTCTATGTCAACTCTCACAAAACTTCCAAGGCAGCCCATCTCCTCTTAGGAATTCCCTACCTTACCAGGTAAGTCACCCAATCAAGTGTAAAGCAAAGCCCTGGCAGGTGTGCTCAGTGGTTAGAGTGTCAGCCTGTGCACCAAAGAGTCTCGGGTTCAATTCCCAGTCAAGGGCATGTACCTGGGTTACAGGTTTGATCTCAGGCCACTGGCGGGTTGTGTGTGGAAGGCAAATGATCTATGTGTCTCTCTCCTATTTCTCTCTCTCTCTAAAAATAAAAACTCAATAAAAAAAATATCTTCAGATGAGGATTAACAACCCCCCCCACACACACAAAAAAGAGTAAAGCCAAAATTAAAATAACATTTTGTCCAGTAGAAGCAAAAATCTGCCAGAATAAGCAGTAGATGGTCACTTAAGTACTACATATCTGCATGTAATAAAATGCTAGTTACTAAAAAATACTCACATCAGCACTTTTACTCCTTGGAAGATTAACTGCTCTCTTTAGCTTCTTGACTGATTCTGTAATGGCAGGAGTCTCCACACCATCTAAAGCACTACAGATTTTTCTTACGGCTCTAATTACTTGATCTACTGCTCGGTGCTGGTTCTTTAAAAAAAAAAAAGTAAAATAAACATAAGTATGTAGAATTTAAAGGATCAATTTCAGACATGAAGTCAGAAACTAGACATTTCTGATGTACCTAAGAAGAGATATTCTTTACTCTTTTGTGATGAAAAAGAAAACAAAAAAACAGCATTTCAATGATATAGTTTACTTTAAAGTAGAAAAAAGCAGGCCTGGTTAATTTTCACATTGCCTAACAATTATTTATATGCAAATACCATTAGTTTCATATTAGAATCAGAAATAATAGCAATAAATTACTAACAAATTACTAAATCTCTAAAAAAAGTTTATCTTTTTTATTTTCATTGGGAATAATTTCCACATTAAAAAAAAATTAACCCTTCTCTCCATCCTATGAAAATTTGGTATAAAAAAAACAAGTTCTTTACAGGTTGGTTACATATTAATAATACTGGACAACAGTTACTAGAAATTAGCCAATTTTTAAGCATCATTTTAAAAATTCTGTTAGAAGAAAAAACTTCCTTGAGAAAAATCCCTATGAACTATATTCAAGTACAGTTTATTCACCATGATTCAAAAGTATAATATGTACAAATGTGTAATAAAATCATTTACCTGATGTTAATGATTTAAAAATATGTCTCTACTCCCCCATCGTTGTTTTAAAGTACATTATCTCATTAAGAAACATACTTATATAATGCATTAATTCATCAAACATTTATGCCAAACTTACATGCCAAGTACTGTAAGAATGGGCTGAAACTCAGTACTGTACCACCCTTAAAAATTTAAAATTTTCCACTCTTGAAGCTTGGCTACCATAAACTGAATGTTCCCTTCACCTTCATGCTTAAATGAAGCCACCTCATTTTCTCAAATACCCAATTACCTGGCAGTCCTTATGGGATGAAGGTCTATTATCTAGCTCCCTATTTTTACTTACTTATATTTCTGCTTACTTTTACAACTCCACCCTCATGCAAAACCTTTCCAGTTTTGAGGCTCATGCCATTTTCCTATACTATTCTTCATCATTTTTTATGTGCCAATGATCAAATTGTTATGTATCAGTTTCAAATCCACTCTTCTATGGTCTACTTTGTGATACTGGAGCTAGACCCTATAAACATTTCTTTTGCCAACTGGAACAATGTTAGGATTTGTCAATAGAGGGCACCAAAGGGACACTAGAAGGCAATAGCAGCATGAAGGTAACTTTCATCAGGGTTCCAGTCCTCCATTTTTAAATTCAGGGTGGTAACCTAGTGATCCTCAAAGACCAGGCACCCTCAGGCCATGCTCTCCCAAACTGACAACTCTGGCAAGTTTCTTTGCCATAGGCTACCTGTGTGTTCCTGTGACAGCCATAAATTATGAGGTGTGGGAGAGGCTCTATCTTAAGTTCTTAAAGTTCCTTCCTACCCACTGTTCCTCAATCTAAAGGTAATAGCTGTTTTTTTTGCACCTATAATTTCTGGACCCCTTCGAGCAGGGTTCATAAACATTTTTTTAAGACCAGATAGTAAATGTTTTAGGCTTAGTGGGCCACACAGTCTCTGTCACAATTCAATTCTGCTATTAGGGCATTAAAGTTGACATGGATAATTCATAAATGAATGAGCATGGCTATTTTCCAATAAAACTTTACTTATAAAAATATGCGACAGGCTAGCTCTGGCATGCCAATAATATGCAAACTCCTGCCTTAAAGTCCTCTTTAACCCCCTATAGTAATTAACTACCTTTTACTAAATTTCCCTGTTCAAATAATTATATAATTTCTGTCTCCTGATTTGGCCCCTGAGTGATTTGCCTTGCCACTGACATGTGGTCACCTCCCCCACTGCATGCCAAATTTTTGCTCTGAATATTTATCTGACTTTCTATCCCACCCTATATCCTATAACCCTCAGTTACATAAATGTCTGTGTGGAAAACTCACAGTATCTTTAACCCCAAAACTGCACGCTATCAAAATCTTACCTACAATGTCATACTCTGATCACAATCTCCTTTGCTTCTAGCCCTCGCACCCTCATTCTGACAAAGCATGTTATTTGAGCTCTGAAACTTCTCTGCTTCTTCTACCAGACAGCTTCTAACAAAATCTCACAACCATACAGATTCAAGAGTTCCTAATTTTGCCTGGCCAGTGTGGCTCAGTGGTTGAGCATCAACCTATGAACCAGGAGGTCACAGTTCAATTCCCAGTTAGGGCACATGCCCGGGTTACAGGCTTGATCCCTAGTGTGGGGCATGCAGGAGGCAGCTGATCAATGATTATCTCTCATCATTGATATTTCTATTTCTCTCTCCCTCTCCCTGCCTCTGGAAATCATTAAAAAACATTTAAAAACTTTAAAAAGTTAGAATAAAAAAGAACTATGGATACAACCTACAACTTCTATACTACAACATGGGTAGAGTTTAAAAATAGTATGGTATGAGAAATAAATCAGATATAAAAGATTACATAGTGCATGATTCCATTTACATGAAATCTCCATTAGTGACAAATCTATTGAAACAGAAACCAGAACAGTAGTTGTTTGGGGCTGGGAATGGGGAATGACTGCAAACATGGAGAGTTTTTGGGAATGATGAAAATGTTCTAAAATTGGATTGTGATAATAATTATACAACTCTATTCATTTACTAAAAGAATCACTGAATTGTACACATCCAATGGGTAAATTTTATGGTATATAAATTCCATCTCAATAAAGCTATAAAAAATATGGGAAGTAGCCCTGGCCAATGTTGCTCAATGACTAGCACACTGGCTTGCATACAGAAGGGTCTTGGGTTCGATTTCCAGTCAAGGGCACGTACCTGGGTTGCAGATTCAATCCCCCAGCCCTGGTCAGGGCATGTGTGGGAGGCAACCAATCCATGTGCCTCTCTCATATCAATGTTCCTCTCTCTGCCCCCTCCCTCATTCCCTTCCACACTCTCTAAAAATCAATGGAAAAATACCCTCAGGTGAGGATTAACAAACAAAAAAAAAAGAGGGAACAAATACAAGGGGCCCAGTTGGGGAGCACACCTGCAGATCAACCAGAACAAAGGAGGAAAGGAGTAGGAGGCCAGATCAGAGAGGTAGTGGGTCAGAATGCATAGAACCTTGAAGCCACAATTAGGGCTTTGAATTTTACTGAGATAGCAAACAAATTTTTGAGCAAAAGAGTGGCACAATTTAACATTTTTAAAAGGTTTGTCCCTTGTATTAATCTTTTCAAAGTACTGTTAGCTTTCATTTTCTTTTATTTTACATTTGTTTCCTGTGCTTATTTTTTAAAATAAATCTTTATTGTTCAGATTACAATTGTTCCTCTTTTTTCCCCCCATAGTCTCCTCCACCTGGTTCCCACCCCACCCTCTGCCCTAACCCGCCCCCCCACTGTCCTCATCCACAGGTGTACGATTTTTGTCCAGTCTCTTCCGCCACCCCCCCACATCCCTTTCCCCCTGAGGATTGTCAGTCCACTCCCTTTCTATGTCCCTGATTCTATTATATTCTGTTCATCAGATTTTTTATTCATTTGATTTTTAGATTCACTTGTTGGTAGATATGTATTTGTTGTTCATAATTTTTATCTTTACCTTTTTCTTCTTCTTCCTCTTCTTAAATACCTTTCAGCATTTCATGTAATACTGGTTTGGTGGTGATGAACTCCTTTAGCCTTTTCTTATCTGTGAAGCTCTTTATCTGCCCTTCAATTCTGAATGATAGCTTTGCTGGGTAATCTTGGTTGTAGGTTCTTGCTATTCATCACTTTGAATATTTCTTGCCAGTCCCGTCTGGCCTGCATAGTTTCTGTTGAGAAATCAGCTGACAATCCTATGGGTGCTCCCTTGTAGGTAACTGTTTTTCTCTTGCTGCTTTTAATATTCTTTCTTTGTCTTTTGCTCTTGGCATTTTAATTATGATGTGTCTTGGTGTGGTCCTCTTTGGATTCCTTTTGTTTGGGGTTCTCTGGGCTTCCTGGACTTGTAAGTCTATTTCTTTCACCAGGTGGGGTAAGTTTTCTGTCGTTATTTCTTCAAATAGGTTTTCAGTATCTTGCTCTCTTTTCCTGGCACCCCAATAATTCAGATGTTGGTAAGCTTGAAGTTGTCCCAGAGGCTCCTTACACTATCTTCATATTTTTGGATTTTTTTTTTTCTTTTTGCTTTTCTGGTTGGGTGTTTTTTGCTTCTTTGTATTTTAAATCTTGGACTTGATTCTTATGATCCTCTTGTCTGCTGTTGGATCTCTGTATATTATTTTTTATTTTAGTGTATGCTTAATTTAGTGTATGCTTATTTAGTGTATGCTTAATTTCTAGTTGGTCCTTTTTCATATCCTTGAGGGTCTCACTAAATTTATCAGCCTTTTCTAGAAAATTCTTGAAAAACCTTATAACCGTGGTTTTGAACTCTATCTCCAGTCATTTGATTTCCTCCATTCCTTTCATTTGTGACTGTTTCTTTGTCTCCTCATTTTGGCTGCTTCCCTGAATTGATAGAGTGGCTTTGTGTGCTGGGTGTTCTATAGGGCCCAGTGGCTCAGCCTCCCCAGTTACCTGAGGTGGACACTCTTGGTACACCCCTTTGTGGGCTGTGTGCACAGTCTTGTTGTAGTTAGCCTTGATGGTTATTGCTATCACTGGGAGGAATTGACCTCCAGGCCAATTGGCTGTGAGGATCAGCTGTGTTTACAATGAGAGAACTTCTGTGCTGGAGACACCCTTATGAGACAAGACTTGCTTCAGTGGGGCTTTGGTGCTCACTGAGTCTGCCCCCTGAGTGTGTCCCTTATGGATCTGAGGAGTTGTAATCTGGATGGTCCTCCTCTGACCCCTGGGTACACTGGCTCTTGGATCTCCAAGGAGGTGCTAATTTAGCCTCTGCCTGAGGCCACCATCAGAAGCTATAGAGAGATCTGCAGATTCCTCTTCTTTGTTTGGGTTTTGGAGGTGCCCATATGAGGCCCAGCTGTGAAGCAATGCAAGTTGCTGTGGGTCTTGGACCTTCTTTTGGATGTCCTGGATCTCACTGACTCAGCTGTAGTTTGTTAGGTAAGTTTAGAATTCAAAGGACCAGACCATTCATATGCAAAAGCCTCTGCACTTAGCTTGGATGGGGTGGAGTCTCAGGGCAGAGCAAACAGCATTGACTTCGTGGGGCGGGATCTCAGGGCGGAGCAAACAGCAATGGCTTCCCGTCAGTCCTGCCCTAAGAGGCCCCCGGGTCTCAGTGTCCTGCGGTAATCACTGCAAGCACCTCTGAGAGAAAGCCACCCTCGAGTTTCGCCCACTGCCAGACAGTCCAGTTTCTCCCCAGAGTCTCACCCGGAACTGGAGTTCAGAGCAGTTGGGAGCTTTTGTCTCCCTCCTGATTGAGAAAGCCAGCCGTGTACTCAGTTGCCAGCCCTCTCCGCACACGCGTGCCTCCGTACCTCTGCCTTCTGCAGCTCCTCTGAGTCTCAGTGTGCTTTTCTTTCCTTCTAGTTGTAGAATTTCCACTCAGCCAGCCTTCCTGTGGTTCTGGATGATGTCCGTTTTATCTTTTAGTTGTAGTTTTGAAACTGTTGTGCGAGGCAGCAGTTCAGGTATTTACCTATGCCGCCATCTTGGTTTCTCTCCCCCTGTGCTTATTTTTAAAATAAATCTTTTATTTTGTAATAATTTTATATTTATAGAAAAGCTGCAAAAATTGTATAGCATTAAAGGAAGCTAGTTTAACTTCTTACATATCCATGTTACATTTGTCAAAATTAAGACATTAACACTGGTTACATTACTATTAACTAAACTATGGACTTTATTCAGATTTCACCAGTTTTCTCACTGATTTCCTTTTCCTCTTCCAGGATACAATCCAAGATACCACATTGATTTAGTGACCTATTTTTATTTATTTATTTGTTTGTTTGTTTATTGCCCTGACTGGGAATCGAACCCATGTCCTTCTGGTGCCCAGGACGATGGTCCAACCAACTAAGCCACACCAGCCAGAGCATGACTTATTTTTTAAACTATCATTTTGGTTGCCTGTGTAATACAGGCTATACAAAGATAGAAGCTAAGAGAACAGTAAAGAAACTATTATAAGTATTGTAATTGACGAGGAGTGTAGCTTTGATAGTGATAAAAAGTGGTTATTCTTAATATTTTTAAGGTAGAAAAGGCAGGAATTAGATAAATGTGAGATGTGAAAGATCTTTTTCCTAAGAAATCAAATATGATTCCAAGATTTTGGTGTGAGCAAATGAAAGGACAGAGTTGCCATTTATTAAGAAGGGGGATTGTGATAAATAAATATGAAGGATAATATAAAAAATTCAGTTTTCTAAATCTTAAATTTGAGATGTCAAGTAATAGATATTTGAATTTGGAGTTGAGGGAAGAGGTTAAGTCTGGAGATATAAATTTGAACCATGAGCATATGTAGGATATTTAAAGACATGAGATTAAGTGAGGATCACCAAGGATGTGATAGAGAAGAGAAGAGGAACTTGAATGAGCTCTGAGGCATTCTAATGTTTAGAGGTCAGGAAGATAAGGAGGTCAGGAGGAAGGCACAGGTAAGAGTGAGAACAGAGCAGACACTGCAAGTAGGAGACCAAGAAAGTGATATCACAGAGGCCATGTGAGTATTTTAAGAAGGAAGAAACAATCAACTCCATCAAACACTATAGAAAATTTGAGAAAAATAAAGACTAATAAGTGCAGTTTTGGGGAAGTGCTGAGATTGAAAGCTTGACTGGAGAGGGTTCATAAGAGAACGGGAAGAGAGGAAGTGAAAGCAGCAAAACAGACTAACTTTCAAGAGTTCTGCTGCAAGGAGAATAGAGAAGTGGGGTGGCTGCTGCAGGGAAATGTGGACTTTACTCAAGATGGGAGAGATATCCAGAACTCAGTCCTATATCTTGTTTTTTTGTTGTTGTTTTTTTTCCCCTCTACCTGCAATGATCATCTCATCCAGTCGTATCGCTGAAAAATACCACTTATAGTATGATGATTCCCAAGTTATCATCATCTCCAGCCTGGACCTCCTCCATTAAATTCCAGATTTATATCCAACTGTCTACTCAACATCACTATTTAGATGAATAATAGTCATATCAAACATAATGTCCAAAACTGAGTACCAGATCTTTCGCCCAAACTTCTCTTTTTACAATTTTCAACATCTCACTAAAAGGCAATTCCAAAGTTCCAAATGCTCGCTCTGTGCGTGCGCTCTCTCTTCTTTCAATCTCCCTTCCTCCCTCCCTCCTTCCCTTTCCCTCTTACTCTCTCTCTTATGTTCCTCATCCAACCTATGGGTAAATCATCCTAGCATAAACTTCAAAATATATCACAGAATTCAATCCCTTACCACTTCTACTATAATCACCCTGGTCCAAGCAATCATCATCTCTCCTGAGGCTAGCAAAACATTTTCTTAATTGATCTGTTTCCACTCTTGCCTTCCTCTCTCATTTTATTCCAGCTATAAAGACCTGGTGGACCTTAAATATACTAAAAACACTCCTCTCCCCCAGATAATCAGTAATTTCTTTCTCTACTCTTTCAGAACTTTACTCAAATCATCTTCTCAATGAGGCCTTCTCTGATTACCTTATTTGAAATTGCAACATTACTCTCCTCCTTTATTTTTCTCTGTATCACTTACTACCTGATATCACATATACTTTGTTAGTATATTTTATTGTCTGTCTCCTCCAACTAGAATTAAAGGGAAGGGATTACAGTTTCTTTTGTTCACTCCCGTATCCTTAGCACCTACAACAGTTCTTCGCAATGAGGAGATACTCAGTAAACATTTATTGAATAAATGAAGATGTGTACTTATAATAATAAAAGCGTAATATGCTAATTAGACCAGGAAGTCCTTCCTGACGACCTTCTGGACGAAGCCGGGGCTGCGAGGGAAGCCCAGGTCCCGGGTGCCAAAGGGAAGACAGTGCTGGCAGCCAGGGGAAGGAAGGCCTACTCTTGCACAAATTTCGTGCAGCGGGCTTCTAGTATGCTGATAAGAATGTACTACTAGCTAGAAATATGGAAGTTACCCGACACTATTTCTTCTTCTATCTCATTACCTGTCAAAACCTTACTGCCCTAGCTGGTTTGGCTCAGTGGATAGAGCGTTGGCCTGTGAACTGAAGGATCTCGGGTTCCATTCCAGTCAAGGGCACGTGCCCAGGTTGCAGGCTCGATCCCCAATGGGGGGCATGCAGGAGGCAGCCGATCAATGATTCTCTCTCATCACTGATAATGATATTTCTATCTCTCTCTCTCCTTTTCTGAAATCAATAAAAATATATTTTTTAAAAAACCTTACAAATTTTATCTCCTAAGTATTATTAATCAGTTCCCTCCTTTTCAACCTTCCCCATACTCATTATTTTTCATTTGGACTACTATACAAACAAAACCTTCCTAAGTAGCATTCCTATACTACTATACCAAGTTTGCCAACCCTAAATCTAATCTCCACAGTATAGGCTGAGTGACTTCAGAGCTCAGGACTAACCATGTCACACACCACATCCCACCCCACCCCACTTCCTATTCTCAGCTAAAAATACCATAAATGGCTAGAGCAGAGATTAGCAAACTTTTTCTGTAAAATGGCAAAGTAAATAGTTTAGGCTTTGCAAGATATACAAGCTCTGTTCTAACTACTCAACTCTAGTATTTGAGCATAGATGCAAGCATAGAAAATTATATAAACAAATGGATATGGCTGTGTTTCAAAAAAAATTTTATTTACAAGAATAGGAAGTAGACTAGATATAGCCCCCTGATCTAGAGGATAAAAACTCTTTAGCATGCATTATAAGGTGGTAACTTATGTCTAGCTTTCTCCAATGTCATCTTCACTTCACATTTTGTACTCTATTACATAAGTGCTTATTCTTCCAACATATGTATCACACCTGTGTGCTTTTGTTCACATGCCCTTCCCAACTATCTTCTTTTCCCTAACTCATGCTGTTTAAGAGGTGGCTCAGGCAACATCCCTTCTTAGAAGCCTTCCCTGTATCCTTAAGTAGAGAGACATGTCCTTCTCTGATCTCCCATACCTCTACTTTACATTTAATATTAAAATTTTGTTTAAATCCCCCATCACTAGTTTCAAATCCCTGGTAGATGGGGACTAGGTCTTTCATAACTCCAATAATTAGCATATAGTAAGCATTCAATAAATGGTTTGAATTGAACTGAAGTTTCCTCTTAGTAATAAAGCTGAAGTGAGAATAGACATGTTGACTCAGCATTATTAACAACTTTTGTTAATAAGATGGGTCAGAAAACAAGTCATCAAACATCAACATCAAGAGTATAGTTTAAGTAGCCCTTCGTAAACATTTTATCCAAAGCCAATACTAGTATTTAAAAGAGGACAGAGACAAGAATCTTTAAATCATCATGCCTAACTGTGAATTTAGACGTACTTCAATTCGAAGAGCCAGCTCCACTTGGCTGTGATAAGAATCTAAAAGTTCTTCAATAGGGTGTCTGAAATAAAGAACAGTTAGTTATTGTGGCTGAAGGAAACTATATACAAAAATGACTGTTTTATTTACCAAAATCAATGTATTCACATCCAAAAGCAAAGTTTGAAAACCTGCAATTAATGCTTTAGATGCCACACCTTGTCATGACTTCTTTATAAGGTTTTTCTATTTGATGCAGGTGTTTGTTTAAATCCACAGGTGTTTCATCATCTTCTGCCTAAACAAACATATATACACAAATGTTTACCAAAAAATCAAATCCATTCTTTGGTCTTTCTATTGCCAAATTAAATATGGTTGAATGTACTATTCTTGAAACTAAAGTGATTTTTCAGAACTGAGGCTAAAATATTATTTATAATGGACTCCAAAACAGTGAATCAATACCCTAAGACATTTTTTTTCTTTATTGGTTGAGGTATTACATAGGTGTCCTTATCCCCCCAGTACCCGCCCCCCAACACTCTAAAACATTTTTAAATGGATAAACATAAATTCTTTTAAGTCTAATTTTTTATATATAAATAGCTCCCAAAGCAAAAACTACTTCTGTTCTATACAGAGACTAGGAAGCTAAAAATACTTTTAAAGATGGCTGATAGCCAAATGAAGGTAGAGTGAGAGCCAGATGGGGAAGAGATCTTTGAATTTCTGCATTTTCTTTCTAATGATTATCAAGTTTCCCTCCACCTAACCCCCCAATAAATGAAGTACTGGTCTCTCCTACCATAAGTCCTTACTATGCAAATATACTCAATAATATCATTCCTTAAGAAACTGAAAAGAGAAGTTACTAATGATTGCTAAAATGTACCGAATTTTGTGAAATAGTTTACACCCAATTAATAAATTCTACCTAACACAACAGTAGAATTTCAGAAAATAAAGAAGAGAACGTAGAAATGACTGATTATTTTCCCACCCCAAATTCTACCAAATGAGTAATTCTCCTTAGACATTAAAATTCATCAAGTGTATATACAGTAATAAAATGGCCTCATTTTCTGCATGCTATTTTGCTTAAAGCTCCAAAGAAAAGTACTGTACTTTAAAACACAGAATTAGTTTTTATTTGGTGAAAAATAATGTACTTTTCTCAGTTTGGTGCAAAGGTCAATATAGATCTCTTTTTCCCCCAAAACCGTATTTAGTATTCAAAATCTTTCCTTCTTCCTCATTTCTCCTTGGCTGGATCCTACTGTTTTCATTCTTGTGTAAAACGATTACAAATAAAATTTTTAATCTCTCCACTTTGATTTTCATATAGGTCCCCAACTCTGAGTAGAATGCTACTACACCTCCATGATTAAAAATCATTTCCAGATCAATCCAGAAATCTTGGAGAATATACAAACTGCAAATTGGCTCATTAGCAGTATTCAGATTTAACCAAATGCAATGCAGTTATAAGGTAAACACTTACTGTTCGGGCCAAATTTTTGCACATTGCGCTTAAGGTCAAAAGTTGCAGTTTAATCTCTGCGTCCCATTTTCGACAGTTTTGAATATGTTCATGACTTCCAAGGCAATGATTACTGTTAAAATATATCAATGATTCATCAATGTTATTTTTCTTCAAACTATAAATTATAGAGATGAGAGTAAAATACAAAATTGTATCTGCATCAGAAATTAAAGAGAATGGTAAAATACAGAGAGAGCTTTTTAACCAGTGTGAGCATTTAAGTAGAGGAGTAATTCCACTTGAGAAGAATCAAGGAAAAAAAGAAAGATGAAGAAAATAAGAAAAATAGGGACAGGACATTTTTAGTAGCTTAAGAGAATGAAATCTGTAATATAACTAACTAGACTAAATTCCAGATGCAATAATTACCTGGTTCATATGATTATTACCTGGATCATATTATTATTACCCAGCCAGTGTGGCTCAGTGATTGAGCGTTGACCTATGAACCAGGAGATCACAGTCAATTCCTTGTCAGGACACTTGTCCGGGTTGCGAACTCCATCCCCAGTGGGGGGTGTGCAGGAGGCAGTCTATTTATGATTCTCTCTCATCATTGATGTTTCTATCTTTCTCTCCCTCTCCCTCTCTGAAATCAATAAAAATATATTTTAAAAAAAGAAATCACAGTAGACCACTGTGTATAAGTAATGCATGCTACAAAAGGAAAATGGAGTCTGTAATGATGTGACCCTTTGCAGAAAGAAAACATTAAATTCACTTATCAACCAAATGCCCACTACTCTTCCCATCTGAGACTAAAGCGCTTTTTAAAAACATTTTTTTAACTTATTGGTTTTAGGGAGGGGGAGGAGAAAAACAGAGATTTATTGTTTCATTTATTTATGCATTCACTCACAGCTTGACTCTTGTATGTGCCCTGACTGGGGACTGAACCCACAACCTTGGTATATTGGGATGACATTCTAACCAACTGAGCTACCCAGCCAGAGCTGAGAATATAAGCTTTTTAAGGGAAATACCATGTCTTAATTATCTCTGAAATCCCTCTTCTGTCTTAGCCCGACATGATTTCTTAGACAAAATAAATCTCAATACAAGTTTATTGATACAATTAATTAATTTAGTAGGACCCAATGTATTATTGAATTACAAACTGAACTTGAAATTTTTCTAATTTAAGCTGTTAAAAATGTAATTTCCAATGATGTTGCTCAGTAGTTAAATGAATAAACTTACTTCTGCAGTACTTCTTCTTGACCACAAACTTTCAGAACATAGCTGCCAACATCTATTTCATTCAAGTCATCATGCACCCAGCAAAGGGCTTGCATTATAATAATTTCTACAGTAGAACTCACTGTAAAAGAGTTAGTCATCATTTTCATTTTGCTTATTTAACTCTAAGTATACATTTATTCAGATTGTATTTCTTATTACCTAAGACAGCACTATGTAATAAAATATGATGCATGTCACATCTATAATTTAAAATTTTCTAGTAGCCACAATGAAAAAGGTAAAAAGAAATAGGCGAAGCCAAGTTTAATGCTTTACTTAACCTATCAAGATTTTTAAATTTCTGATATCTTATATTCTCTTAAAATCCAGTGTGTATTTTACACTTACAGCACATCTCAAACTAAATTAATCATGTTTCAAGTGCTCAATAACCACATGTGGCTACTGATTACTATCTTAGGGCAGATCTAAGCTAAGCAAGTTACCTCCCTATTACAGACATTTCAAAAAAAAAAAAAAAAGGCACTTAGCAGTATCTAGCAAACAATGATTTAAACCACCATTAAGAAAAAGAATCACCATTTTAAATGTTTGACATTTGCCTGGTAAATCGTCCGATAAAGAATAAAAATCTAACAAGTAGGAAGAATTGTTCAATTATCATTCTGGGCAACAGCTGGATACTAAGATCACAACACATTCAAACAAAGGTAACCTTTAAAGTAACCTATATCTATACTTCAAGCTCCTATGTTCGATTTAGAAGACACTGATTACATTAAAACTTCATGAAAATTATCCGATTGGCAGAAAAGGCCATAAAACCTCTATCTAATATAATGGCTACATTTCTGAATAGTTAAGTATGTGGTAACATGTATCATTTGAACATACAAACCATTTATATCATAATATGGTTACATTTCTTAACAGAAATGTACATTATAAATGCACATTTATGAAGAACCAAACATTAGGCACTTGAAAATTTTTTAAGCAATCAGATCTTGATATAGCAAATCAAAATGTGATACAAATTAAAACATTTATTATCAATGTGTAAGCATTGATACTCATGCTTATTTCAATCAAGAGACCTACTGGTTTTATTTTCCTTCAATTTTAGTATTAATTCTTACTGCATACTTAGAGTTAAATGTTTCTTCTAACCAAAATATGAGGTATATTTAAAAAGAATAATTCTTCCTTTAGAAACTAAAGAATGACTGTTCACAGTTGGCTAACATTTTTGTTTCAGATTTTTTCAAAGGGCCTTGAAAAGTACAAAGCTACAAAGTATCCAATATTAGACATATTCTTAGTCATAACCATTAAAGAAAAAAAATGGCATAATTTTTAGGCCAAAGTGCTATAGAAACACAGGATCTTATTCTACTACTGGAATCCTGTTAAAATAACATACATTGTGAAAAGCAATAAACTATGAAAGAAAATAAAAGTTTTTAAAACTATAACAAAAAATTTCCTACATCAAATTTTGAAGGAAGACTTAGAACTAAAGGAGAAATATCTTCTCCTTGGAGCAGCGATTTTCAACTGGTATGTTGCAAGAATTTTTAAAACATGCCATTCCTGACTATTTAGTCAGAGACACTGACCTCTTTTCCCTTAAATTGTCAATTTAAAAAATGACACCCCAGCCGGTTTGGCTCAGTGGATAGAACATCAGCCTGCAGACTGAGGGGTCCTGGGCTTGATTCCGGTCAAGAGCACATGTCCAGGTTGTAGGCTCGATCCCCAGTAGGGAGCGTGCAGGAGGCAGCCCATCAATGATTCTCTCTCATCATTGATGTTTTTATCTCTCTCTCCCTCTCCCTTTCTCTATGACAGTGGTCGGCAAACTCATTAGTCAACAGAACCAAATATCAACAGTACAACGATTGACATTTCTTTTGAGAGCCAAATTTTTTAAACTTAAACTATATAGGTAGATACATTGTTATTAACTTAATTAGGGTACTCCTAAGCTGGCCTTTGCTAAAAACTCAAGGGGCCAAAGAGCCGCAGTTTGCCGACCACTGCTCTAAGAAATCAATAAAAATGTTTAAGAAAAAATAAAAAATTACAACAACCAACACAACAATAGTCATCTGGAGTGAATGAATCAAAATTATACCTTTTTTTTGGGCAGACTGGCAAAAAATTATTTTTATGTATGCCATGGGATGAAAAAAGGTTGAAAATCGCTGCCTTAGAAGAAAGGAGCTTATTAGCAAGATAACTGGAATTTAAATTTCACTGACAGTTTTTTTATAAACAAGCATTCTTCTTGCCATAAAACAAAAAAATAAAAAAAATCTGATTTTCTATTTAATTAGCTATCTATTGGCCTTTTTATCTAATATTTTGGGGCCTTGGCCAAGAGCCACTGATTAACCAAAGTTAATCAGTATTTTTCAGAGAAATATGTACAGTCGTTACGAAGGTAAACTGTTTTCCCAGTGGTCCTAACCAAGAAAGTATCCAAATGAAATGCCAACTTTTTGAAAAGAGTAACTAATGAATGTTAAGTATTTTACCATATTCACACACACACATTTTTTAAAAAAGAATACTAATAACAGAGTTATTTTCTTAAGAGAATGAAAATTATTAACATTTTAAACATTTCCTCTCTAATCAGAGCAAAACAGGATGGTTGGGAACTACAAACTTACCATCACATGTAAAAGTAACTGGTAGTTGAAATCCTTCAATTTCAATGGAGACCTTCACGCTAGCATTTTCTCCACATATGTTTCTTTGCACTGTGACTGGACTTAACAAATAGCCTGGATTTGTGCAGTGATTGGTATATGGAAAGTTGGTCTTTAATCTGTTCACAAGAAAGAAGAAATTAATTTTTTTAAGCTGCATTTATTTGAGCTCTGAACAAGGCTTTGCATGCTTACAGCTATTCAATTCTGTGCCTTTGTTCAATTCTAGAGCAGCTCATGAGAGCTGCAATGAATGGACCCCTGTCAAAACTCCAAATACCAGAATTTGCCTTTTAAATCAAAGGAATTCAAGGAAAGAGATTAAGTACTGCCAGGATATCTTTGGTAGCATTATCAACATTAACTGGACACATAGCATTAAATGAGGTGCTCTGTTTCAGATTCTTTTGCTACACAGTATAATTACACAAAATGGTACATTTTTAACTAACACTGATAATATAGGTGATGCAGCCCTAAATTGTAACTGCCAGAGGAATAAAAGGTTTGTTGTCTTTTAAAACCTCTTTTTTCTAAGGTTCTTTTTCCTGCACATTGTTTCTGGTTGTTAGACCCTTGTCCAAGGATCACACACACATTTGTGAAGCCTAAAAACACAAAAAAATGCACTTCTGCTTTCTACTACTTTGAAATATTTGTTGGAATCATACTCTACTGAAGAAAATAAAATTACAAGAAGAACTCATTCTTTCTTTAGTACATTTTGGGGTTTCATATTACACAAGCCAGGGAGTGTGTGAGTGTGTGAGTGTGTGTGTGTGTGTGTGTGTGTGTGTGTGTGTAAATAAAAAAAATAATCATTTTAATAGAGCGTGGGCCTGCGGACCAAAGGGTCCTGTGTTCGATTCCAGTCAAGGGCACATACCTTGGTTGCAGGCTCCTCCCCAGGCTGGGGAGCATGCAGGAGGCAACCTATCAATGTGTTTCTCTCACATCAATGCTTCTCTCTGTGTTTCCCTCTCTCTTCCACTCTCTCTCTAAAAATCAGTGGAAAAATACCCTTGGGTGAGGAAAATAATAAATAAATAATAAATAAATAAATAAATAAATAAATAAATAAATGTATGTATGTATGTATGTTTGACCAAAAAAAGTCATTGTAGATTACTGGTAGTCTTTGTAAATAACTCAAAGATTCGAGTAGTGAGAAAAGGCAGATCACAGAGAGCCTAATTTCTTAAATTAAATGCAATAGTCATTCAACAGTTTCATAGAAAACACACAGGACTTCTGGAGAAAATTAAAGGGACTAGATGAACACATAACAGAGTATTTCCAAACCACTAAAGTAAAAGATTATTCCCAAACTGTTAACCACACAAACATAATGATATAATGGCATAGGTAATTTCTAATAAATGCAATTTGTATACTAAGTCATCCAAATTGTCTCCTATTTTAAATGCCCAGTGAAAAATATGAGTTTCAAAAATCCAGTTAAGAGTAATCTTTGCAGGGAAGAAAAGGTGGTTCTACTGGTATTTTTCTTCTTTTTTTCCCCCTAGTGTATTCTGCAGAAAAGAAATTCTGGTTAAAAGGTAACATAAAGAAAGACAGTTTTAATGAAATATTACCAATACTCTAGAAAATCTAGTTGAATATTAAGTCCATTAAGTAACATTAAAATAATGTACCTACTCAAAAATTATCTGGAAATCCCAAACTCTGCTTTGCTTAAAGCAAATCACACTGGGGAAAATATGGGATTCAGAATAAATTCCCATGGTGGTGATCTACTTTCCCTTCTTTTGATAACATATCTCATTCCCTTAGCCACTTCCACTTTTCCCTTTCAGGGCTTTTTCTATCTGGTGTTGGCTGAGAGGACTCCATTTTGTCTTTGCTAGCAAGACCATTAGATTATGAAATCTAACCTATCATGGTTGTATTTCCTGCCTTCAAAACCTCATCTGCAGTGGAAGAAAAGGAAGACAGAAGGATAGAAAATTAGAAAACAGAATCCAAAGGGAGGAGGGATCCTTACAGTATATGAATTCCTAGATCTGGCTGTCACTTACTAGTAGCTCTGTCCCATCCTTCCTCTTTCTGCTATATCGGCTTGTAAACCAATACATAATCTTTCTTGATTTAAACTAGTTTGAGATGGGTTTTTAGTACTTACTAGAGGCCCGGTGCACGAAATTCATGCACGGGAAGGGTCCCTAGACCTGGCTGTTGATTAGGGCCGATCAGGGCCTTCCTTCCCTCGGCTGCCAGCTGCGGGCTGCCGGCAGGGGCCTTCCTTCCCTGGCTGCTGGCTGCCAGCCAGCTGGGGCCTTCCTTCATTCCACGCCACCCCCTGGTGGTCAGCACACATCATAGCAAGCAGTCGAACTCCCAGTCAGTCAAATTCTCGAGGGGACAATTTGCATATTAGCCTTTTATTATATAGGATAATGGAAGTCCAGCTAATACAGTAATATAATAGAAAGAAAACACACTGAACCAGAGGCAAAAGAAACCTGGAGGACTAGTTTGGTAAGCTTGGTAGGTAACTTCTCTGAGTCTCAATTCCCTCATCTATAAAGAATATTAGACGGATTTAAGATTAAAAGAACGTTTTAGAAATGCATTTTTTTTAACCTTCAGAAAATATATTTGCTCCTCTAATGGCACCTGTTATCTCTTACATAAGTATGACAATATTTTGAATGCTAGAAAAGTATGTAGCAAAATAAAGTGTCCCTAAAACAACAAAAAAGGCATTATCTAAGTGTACTAAAATTTGAATGTTTAAGTCATAGTTTCACTGGTTAATAGATTATCAGATGTCTACAGCATGACTTCAATCTTTCTTCTAAATACTCAAAAACGTAACAGATAAGAATACAGGTTCAATTGTAGTTTGTTTATGTTCCAATTAAAATTTTAAGCCGAAACCGGTTTGGCTCAGTGGATAGAGCGTCAGCCTGCGGACTCAAGGGTCCCAGGTTCGATTCCGGTCAAGGGCATGTACTTTGGTTGCGGGCACATTCCCAGTAGGGGGTGTGCAAGAGGCAGCTGATCGATGTTTCTCTCTCATCGATGTTTCTAACTCTCTGTCCCTCTCTCTTCCTCTCTGTAAAAAAATCAATAAAATATATATTTAAATAAATAAATAAATAAATAAATAAATAAATAAATAAAATAAAATTTTAAGCCACAGGGATAAAGTGATTAAAAACGTAAAGAATTTAGAATTATTAGCACTAAGTTAATTTTCAATAAACTTTTAAGCAAGCATTTAATAAAAAATAATCTTTAATTTAGAAAGAAATTTCCTTACTTTGTAATGGATTGACAAAAAGCTGCTACTTCCTCGTTCTGCACTTCAATTTCTTGTAGAAGAGAACTTCCAGTTGGCAAACTACTGGTCCCATTTGGGTCTTTCTGTAATCAAAACAGTATTTTTATTTTAAAAGTAAAAGATCCCCAAAATGCTAAATAGCAGCACAGTACAAACACATTTTTACAAAGTTATGGAGGTAAAATAAATGACATTAGTAACAGTTTTAAATTATGGACTTTTCTATCCATAAAAGTAATGCCAACTAAATTTTATTTTAAAGTTCATTGGTTTTATTTGCTCAAAAAGTAGAAAGATTAATTTATAATTTATTAGTGTATTGTTACCGTAATTGAAAATGTTATAGAACATTTAAATTCAGTCTTGTGTAGAAAGAAATGTATTAAACAAAATTATGTGAATAAATATTCCCACACACAAAAAAAAAAGTAGAAAGATGCTGTTCTTTGTGTTGATTAGTAAGAATGGAATGCTAGCCTGGCCGATGTTGCTCAGGGGTTGAGTATTGACCCATAAACCAAGAGTTCCCCGGTTCGATTGGGCAGATGCCTGGGTTGCTCGATTCCCAGTAGGAGGCAGCTGATTAATGTTTCTCTCTCATTGATGTTTCCATCTCTCTCTCTCCCTCTCTGAAATCAATAACAATATATTTTAAAAAATGGAATGCTACTATGAACATAGGGGTGCATATATCCTTTCTGATGGGTATTTCTAGTTTCTTCGGATATATTCCCAGGAGTGGGATTGGAAACAGCCTAGGTGCCCGTCAGCAGATGACTGGATCAGAAAACTATGGTACATCTACACAATGGAATACTATGCTGCCATAAAAAAGAAGGAATTCTCATCATTTGCAGCAACCTGGATGGAATTGGAGAACATTATGTTAAGTGAAATAAGCCAGTCAATGAAAGAAAAATACCACATGATCTCACTCATTTATGGATAATAAAAAACATTATAAACTTGAACAAAAAGATAGATACAGAGACAGTAAAGCATCAAACAGACTGTCAAATTACAGGGGGAAGGTTAGGGAGAGGTGGGGGAGATAAGAGATCAATCAAAGGACTTGTATGCATGCATATAAGCATAACCAAAGGATGCAAAACTCTGGGGGGTGAGGGCATATGTGGGAGTGGGGTGGGGGGGGGGCAATGGTAAGATATGTACACATATAATACCTTAATAAAAAAATTGGGGAAAAAAATGGAATGCTAAAAACATTTTCACTCAAATTCTTCCTGAAACGAACACAAATTTAACAGCTGAGTGAAATTGAAGGACTAGCCCTTATTTCATGAAAATGAAGAGAGAACCCTATTTAAGACTTCCCTAATAAACCAGGAATTCTATATACAGGGTGGTGCAAAAGCAGGTTTACAGTTGTGAGTACACAAAACAGAGTTTATTCTTGTATTATTATTTATTAATTATTGTATTATTTTCCATACGAACAGTAAACCTATTTTTGCCCCACCCTGTATTTAACTTAGGCCTTCAATTCCAACAAAGCAGCTGGTTCTTTACACAAGAGAATGAGATCTAGGAGTTAGTGGACATTTTCTATGATAATAAACTTATACAAACAACCTGATAGTCCTTCAAAAGTTAAGTTTATGTCTGATTGAAATTTGTGTGCAACATTTAGGAGATAAATTCACCACCCAAGCAAAGCCAAATAGCAGAGTTCATAAGTAGAGGCATTTTGGTTACTACATAAAAATACTTAATTTGGCACAAATTTTAAATGTAAATTTCCATTAAAATTAGAATTAGAACATTCAACGATTAAAAATTAAGTGAATCAGTCCTAGCAGGTTTGGCTCAGTGGATAGAGCAACGGCCTGCAGACTGAAGGGTCCTGGGTTCGATTCCAGTCAAGGGCACATGCCTGGGTTGCGGGCTTGATCCCTAGCTGGGGGCGTGCAGGAGGCAGCCAATCAATGCTTCTCTCTCATCATTGATGTTTCTATCTCTCTCTCCCTCTCCCTTCCTCTCTGAAATCAATAAAAAAATATATTTTTTAAAAAGTAAGTGAATCAGAGTACTGGGTATAAACATCAAGAGTTGTAATAGATTTCAATAAACATTTTGTCAGAAAATTAAACTGAAAACTTAGGGCAATAATTCCTTAACGAATTTTCTTCTTTTAAAACGTGGCAGAGCCCTTTCTGCTAGAATGTGATATGAGCATTTCGGGAACAAACAAACAAGTCTTGAGTTCCAGAAAATTGCAACTAAAAATAACAAAGCTTATGGGAAAAACAGAGTTAAGGTTGATTACTCAAAATCATTGTAACTTTATAACCAAAACCCCAACTAACACAATAAAAAGACCTTATAAAAATACCAGTACAATTAAGTCTCCACTTGAATTTGTATCTAGCATTATCCTGGAGTTCCTGCGTCCTCGTTTATATCATCTAGACTATAGATTTCTTCAATTAACAAAGTTATTAATGCAAAGAAAATGTCTTCACAACAGTTTATGTATTAACTGCTTCACCAGAGAGCTTAACATTGTGGAATATGAAACCATTCTTAAAGCTACTTATCCAACCACCATTTTTACTAAATAACACTTCTGCAAGATTTTCAGTGTTTTCCTTAATATTTTCTTATATTACTAATACTTTCTCTTTGTCAGAAAGTCTGTTCTTGATTGTTTTGAAATGTTAATATGCTGGTAAAGATCATGTGTGAACTAATGCTACTTCCCCATTATACTGACATCAATCTCATATTTAACAATTACATCCATTAATTTGTGTTACAGAAAAAAAGCACTGGAGCAAACAGACCATACTATCCTAAAAAACTGATATTTGATGTTTCTAACAAATCCTTTGGTCTGACATTCCAACCTTGTCATAACCTAATCCAATCATTTTTCTGAGAACTTCCTAAATGATTTCTATGTTCCAGTTAGCTTGAATCATATCCTGTTCCTAATAAAACACAAATGAGCTATCCTGCCCTCTGAAACTTTTGTCTTCAATGCCTTCCTCGTAAATTTCCCTCAGAAGTAAAAAAACAAAAAACAAAAACTTACTAATTTTAAGGTCTAACAGAATGCCACTTCATTTATACCTTTTTATATTACTCAGTATGAAGCAATTCTTTCCTCCTAGCTCTTTTAAGTACTTACTCTGCCTGAACCAAACACTGCATCATTATATCCTATTTAATATTTTTCCTAATGTGAAAGCTCCTTAAAGATAAAAATCAAATTTTACTGAATTTTATACTTTTTGTAGAACTTTATATCTAGTTCAGAAGGCACTCAACCATTGGTTCAATTTGTTGAATGTTTTGCTTCCTCTAAAAAAAAGTTAAGTCACTTACCACCTCACACCCATTAGCATGGCTACTATTAGAATGGCCCGGATGGTGTGGTTCAGTGGTTGAGTGTCAACCCGTGAACAAGAGATCCTTGCTTCGATTCCCAGTCAAGGCACATGTTGTGGGCTCGATCCCCAGTGGGGGGTGTGCAGGAGGCAGCTGATTGAGGTCTCTCTCTCATCAATGTTTCTGTCCCTCTCCCTTCCTCTCTCTCTAAAATCAATTTTTTAAAAAGACACTTTCTTAAAAACAACACAGGAGACAAATGTTGGTGAGGATGAGAAGACAAAAGAATCCTTATGCACTATTAGTAGTAATGTAAAATGGTACAGCCTCTGTGGAAAAACAATATGGTGGTTTCCCAAACAACTAAAAATAAAACTACCATATAACCTGACATTTTCATTTTGGAGTACATACTCAGAAAACTTGAGAGTAGTTCTTGAAGAGATATTAGTACACCCATGTTCATAGTGGCATTATTTACAACTAGAGGCCCGGTGCATGAAATTTTTGCCCTAGGGGGGGAGTGCGGGGGGGGGGCGGTCCCTCAGCCTGGCCTGCACCCTCTTGCAGTCTGGAAGCCCCTTGATTGATTGCCCCGTAGAGGGAGGCCCCGCCCACCTGCCACAGCGCCACCGGCCAGGTAGCCTGGGCCTCCCTCTGTGGGGCGATCATGGGGCAATGGTGGGGCTCCCAACAAATCGCATTGCACCTGCCTTGGCTGGCCTGGCACTAGTGGGTGTCATAACATGGTCGTCTGGATAGTCATTCCACTGTTCAGTTGTTCGGTCGATTTGCCTATTACGCTTTTATTATTATAGATAGCTAAAACGTAGAAGCAACCCAAGTGGCCATCAACAGATGAACAGATAAGCAAAAAGATATATACATAAAACAGAATATTATTTAGCCTTAAAAAATAAATTCTGCAATATGCTACAACATGGATGGACCTGAGGACATTATGCTAAATGAAATAAGCTAGTCACACACAAAAAATACTGTATGGCTCCACTTACATGAGGCACTTAAGAGTATTCAAAAATCAAAAATGGCTCTAACCGATTTGGCTCAGTGGATAGAGCGTCGGCCTGTGGACCAAAGGGGTCCCATGTTCAATTTCAGTCAAGGGCATGTACCTTGGTTGCAGACTCCTCCCCAGCCCGGACTCTGGTCGGGGCTCGTGCAGGAGACAACCAATCAATGTGTTTCTCTCACATTGATATTTCTCTCTGTCTTTCCCTCTCTCTTCCACTCTCTCTAAAATTCAATGGAAAAATATCCTCGGGTGAGGATTAACAACAATAAAAAAGACAAAATATATAATGGTAGTTGCCAAGAGTTTGGGTGAAGAAAAATGAGAAGTTGTTTAACGAGTATAGAATTTCAGTTTTACAAGGTAAAAAGAGTTATAAGGATAAATGGTGGTAATGGCTGCACAACAATATAAATGTATTTAATAACACTGAACTGTAATCTTAAAAAAGGCCAAGATGGTAAATTGTGTTACTTGTATTTTAGCACAATCGAAAAAATATTTAGCAATTACTGAGAATTTATTACATGTCTGGCTCTGCTGTAAGCAATTTACTGGTAGATATGCATGTATTATTTATTTCTAACAAAGTCCTAGTAGGTGGGTACTATGTATTATTTATTTCTAACAAAGCCTAGTAGGTGGGTACCCCATTTTACAGATTTTTAAAAAATGAGGTACAGAGAAGTTAATTAACTCACATAAGGTCACACAACTAATATATTCAGAGACAGAGCTCAACCCAGGTAGCCTAGCTTCAGAATCACATACTTAATTAACATACCAACCTATCTCCCAAGTCTGGTGAAAAAAAAATTAATGCAATGAGAAAAACAACATGTAACCTTTGCAGGAGCAATGTTATAGAAAACCTCTATTTTTGCTTGACCCAATAATCATCTTTCCTTCTTTAACTATTTTGCATGTTTTACTTAACAGATTTTGAATCTCCTTAGTGACATTTCTAGATTTTTCAAAAATCAAATGTTGCATTTTTTACAGTGCCATTCATGAATTAGGTCCTTTCTTTCAAGCAGGTTATAAGTTTCAATGGACAGTGACAGAAATAGATTATAATAACTAACTCTCTAGTCATACATTAAGGAAATAATAGGCTCTGGAAAGTTAACTCAAAAGTTCTGTCCACAAAGTAAAATATAGCTGGGTTGCCAATGATTTTGTCTTATACATTAACATTAGCATTTTTATTTTTCTTCACTCTTTTTTTAAAAAAGTATATTTTTATTGATTTCAGAGAGGAAGGGAGACAAAGATAGAAACATCAATGATGAGAAAGAATCGTTGATTGGCTGACTCCTGCATGCCCTCTACTGGGAAATTGAGCCTGCAACCCAGGCATGTGTCCTGACCGAGAATTGAACCATGACCTCCTGGTTCATAGGTTGATGCTCAACTACCAAGCCACACCAGGTGGGCTCTCCACTCTTTTTAAAAAATTGTTTTTTAATTTTACACATAGTCTCTCAGCTCTTGCCCCCAATCCTTCTCCACTCTACTCAAACAACCTAAGCATCAAAGTATCTCTTTTCTCCACTGATCTTGCACCCTTTTATGTGGCACTCAAGGCTTTGTATTTTGTACTACAATTTATGTGCACACACAGCCTGTCTCCCTCTTCTAACTCAAATTCTTTAAGGATGAGTCCTGCAAATGATTAATATTTGTAAACCTCACAATGTATAGCCTCAAATATTTTTCAATGAAAGAGACAAATGATAATCAATAATAACTGCTAATGCTATTATCCAATATATGGAACAAAGAAAAGTCTGTTGTGGAAGATACTGAGTTCTCTAGTAAATATATTAGGCTTAGAAATTTTTTATCATAATCTGGAAATATTTTATTCTAGAAATTCTATTCCAGAGCTAAAGATCTAGATTTGAGGATCATTCATCCAATTTCTGCAATTTCCTACAGGGATATTTATGTCTGCTAATCGCTGTCAGCCTCCATCAGGAACACTGAGAGGGCAATATCCCAGCCAAAGGGGTTTTGGGTCCAAGTTCCATCAAAAGGAGACAGTCTCTTTAGGAGGCTGAGGGTTGCACTCATTGGGAACGAAGTTGGGACATCTCTCTCTCACACACACACACGAAGAGATTGATTGATTTATTATATGAAATTAAATCATGTAATTATAGAGAGTGACAAGACTGGACCACAGTTGGCAAGCTGGATACCCAAGAGAGTCAAAGGCTCCAGTCTGAATCTGTCAGGCTCAAGATTCAGTAAGAGCCGATGTTTCAATTTGGATCTGAAGGCAGGAAAAAAATCAATGTTCCAGCTCAAAGGCAGTCAGACAGGAGGAGTTCCTCATGGGCAGTAGAATCAGCCTTTTGGTTTTATTCAGGCCTTCAACTGATTGGACAAGTCCCATTGATATTAGAAAAGACAATATGCCTTTATTCAATCTACTGATTCAAATATTAATCTCATCCAGAAACATCCTGACACTCAGAATGTCTGACCAAATGCCTAAGCACCCCATGGCACAGTCAAGTAGACACATAAACTTAACCATCACAGCCTCTCAACCACAAAGACCCACGGAGTCACATCACTATGAAAGTCTAAATCAGTAGTTATTAAATTCTGTATCTTGGAGCCCAAAGAATAAAGCACTAAACAAGAGAAAACAGGTAACAAATATTAAAGACAGCCAAGAACAAAACTTTAGGCAAATGCCTAAGTTTAGAAGCTAGACAAATAAAAGGAGTCAAAGATCATAGGATGAGAAATAGGAAGTATGACTAGGGCAACAGAAGAGAAGTTTAAAAAAAAGCATGTAGTCAATTGTTGGCAAATGAAACAAAAGGGATGGACAGTGAATTCGGTCACTAGATTGGCAATTAATCGTCATATTACTAGAAATAAGTTTCTGCATTATGATGGGAACAATAGAGGACAGAGAGAGACTGGAAAGGCAGTAAGTACAAATTCCCTTATAAAAAATAATGGTAAAAAATACTTTGAGGAAACAGGAAAGGGAAGGAATATCTCTTTCCTCAATCCAGAAAGAAGGGCAGATCTGAGGTGGGCAAGTACATACAAAGATAGCCTTGACCTCAACATTTAAAAAAAAAAAAGGTAATGAGGTCATCTACTAGAAGAGAGGTGGAAAGGGTTCATTAGGGGATTAAGGAAAGCAGTGAAGATTTGAAATGATTCACAAAAACTTATCAGTACAGTATATACTGATAAGTTTTTGTGAATCATTTCAAAGCAGTGAAATGATTTTGTGAATCATTTTGTGAATTATTGTAAAGCAGTTATAAGAATATGGGAAAGCTTTATGCCTACAAAAGTCCAAGGTTCATGCCACATTACCCCAAAATTAGATGGAACACAATACTAAGTTTTTAATAAATAAATATACCGTAAGCATTAAATATATATGTTACTATTCAGAACTTGGTTACTTCCTTATTGAAAAATTTTTAAAAAGAATCCTTTTATTATCCTTTATTTATTTTTAAATGTATTTTTATTTATTTCAGAGAGGAAAGGAGAAGGAGAGAGAGATAGAAACATCAATGATAGAGAAAATCATTAATTGGCCACCCTCACTGGGGATCGAGCCCTGCCCAGAAATCAAATTGTGACCTCCTGTTTCATTCATCAACATTCAACCAGTGAGCCACACCAGCTGGACTTCCTTATTGAAATTTTTTTTAAATGTTACAGAAAAGACTACAGTAACCTATCCAAATAGAGTACTACATTCAGCTAGATAATGAAAATCATGTTTTGTTCAAGTTTCCCTCACCTTTAAAATTAATAATAGACAATGGGAATATGTTTATAACATTAATGTAATTAACTTTTAGAAAGAGTAAATATCCACAGAACTTTGCAGAACCACTTCTATGAAAATAATTTAATTCATTACTCAAATGTATGAAATGTGCTCAAAATAGCTAAATATATAGCTATTAACTCAAAATCCAATTTAAATTTAAATTGCCATAAGACAGTTTTAAGTAGTATTCCTTTTCTTGGTTTTGTTCACAAAACATTTGAACTAAAGTATTTAGATTATTATTAACAAAACAAGACACTAAAAGGAAATAGGAAGTAAGCTTGCTGAGTAAGAAGAAAAACACCCTTCTGAGTTTTCACCACAAAGCATAAAATTCTAACAGCTTTGAAAAGAGTAATTAAGTAAATAAACTAACTAAAAAGAACAGACTTCACAATCTTATTTCCCAACAAAAAATATAAACCTCAGGGGAAAGCTTTTAATTAGAGATGAATAGTGTATGAAAAATTAAAAGCTCCATCTAATATTTGTGACACAAACTTCCAACACTACTAGTGTTCTATTTGCCTTCCCCTTTTTGGCCTAAATGAAACCAAACTTTATCTTCTTGTACACAAAGAAAATGATTAAATCTTGTGTTAATAAAAGGGCTTAGAATTTTTCTTTAAATATAGAAATCCTTTTTCCAGCATTTGTAATAGGTGCACACCAAACTTCTGATTGAAGGCCTTCAGTAATTATGCATTAACAACCTATTGGCTACTTTTATAAATACCTTTGTTGACATTTACCTATAATACCTGCCTCCCTGAATTTTCTTCCCTTATTTTACTTTTAGGGACAATAAATTTTAAAATTAAGTTACTAAATTGAATTTCTCAATTCACAGAGAAATATATAAACAAGTAAGATTTGCTTAATTTTCAAGTTTTCTATAAAATATTTAACTTTCAGCACCTGATATCTATCACTTGTCTCTATGAAAATTTAACACAATGCTTGCTACTTAATGTAGCACAAAGTAACATGCTTAATATAGTTAATATATTGAAAGTTTTAGTATATTACTATTTTATCTTTATTAGAATACTGTGGGCCTGGCTGTGTAGCTCAGTTGGTTAGAGCACAGTCTTATACACCAGAGGGTAGTGAGTTTGATTCCTTGTCAGGGCACATACCCAGGTTGTAGGTTTGATCCCAGGTTGGGGCACATGCAGGAGGCATCCAAACAATGTTTCTCTCTCTCACTTTCTCTCTCTCCCTTCCTCTCTGTAAAATTTAAAAAAAAAATTGTAATTATAAAAGCAAAATACAAATCTGCAATTAGGTATACTATATTTGGAAAGGTAAAGTCTAAACCCTGCTGCCTCTCTTCTGAGGGAAGACATCCTGCCCAGCCACCCTTAACTAATTTTTCCAGATAGTAAGACTATATGAACTCAACAACTACACCATATAATTCTACATAATAAAAGGCGAATAATATGCAAATCGACTGAGCGGCTGCTATGATGTGCACTGACCACCAGGGAGCAGACGCTCAACGCAGGAGCTGCCCCACGGTGGTCAGTGTGCTCCCACAGGGGGAGCGCTGCTCAGCCAGAAGCTGGGCTCACAGCTGGCGAGTGCAAGGGCGGTGGTGGGAGCCTCTCCTGCCTCCAAGGCAGCACTAAGGACCCCTCAGCGGACATCCCCCAAGGAGTCCCGGACTGCAAGAGGGCACAGGCCAGGCTGAGGGACACCCCACACTACCCCCCCCCGCCCACCTTGTGCACGAATGTCATGCACCAGGCCTCTAGTAGACTATATTTCCATTCCTCCTTTTTATCCATACAGGTGATTAAAGAGAGTCCTTTAAATGGCTTTTCTCCTGTCTCTCCGGGGTTATCCTCCTTCCCTCCCTTCTTTGCCATTCATTCATGGTTAAAAGCGATAAAACAATATAATGAGGAACAATATAACAATATAAAAAATAAAATGAGAATTTCTATAATGGAGCTAAAATCACAATTCCTTGTTTACCTTGAAAAATAAGAGATAAGAAAAAGTAGGGCCACCTATAAGAAGACATGGAGAAACAAATAAAAAATTATTTTAAATGCCTATCAGTGATAGTCAGATTCTTGATTGGAAGTTCTTTCAATTTATAATCCTTGAAAAAATAACAGTAACAGCAAGCAATTTTTCAATTGACCAAAACACATTTAATCCTTTACCATACAGTTTAAGAGTCACAGCACACTTAAGAACAAGAAAATAAGATTCAAAATGAAAAATATTTTTACCTAATAAATTATGCACACAAATATGAATTTTGTGTTACTACTAAATTTGAGAAGTTAATTAAAAAAAAAACAAAACACAAAACTGTACCTGAGATATTTGGCCCTGAGTTGTTCGAATATTTAAAGATTGGCTTCTTGTTACCATTGCCCCAGAAAGAGATTTTCCATTCACCTTTCTTTCAAGGTGACAACTTGCTAGTGATCTCTCTTCGAGAAGAACAGCATCCCAAGGATCCTCTGCTAGCAAACCTGGAACATTTTTCTCTTCTTCATAGTCTAATACCTCCACACTGTCCACCTTAGGCTTACTTAGAGGATCCAAGTCTAACCAGTCAAATTTACTGATATCTTCAGACTTGGGAGATACCTGTAGATTGCTGATTGTAGCTTTTGAATTTGTTATCTCCAAATCAGTCCTTGCTTTTCCATTTTTTAAAAATGCTGATGTACTAGCTATTTTGTCAAACAGCTTTGCCATGTCAGGACTGACTACTGGACGACAGATAGGTAAGCTTCCTTGTGGATGAAACTGTGTGACCGATGTCAAAGGATATGAAAAATAAGGGGACTGTCCTGGAAGACTTAAATATATAGGTTCTGTGGTTGGAAAAGTAGGCATCCTTGGATTAAAGCCGTTTTGGAATGCAGTCTGTTTACTACTACAAGTTGACTGATAAATAGAAGGTAAAGTATAAGTAGAAGGCCCAGATAAACCAGTTGGCCACTGTCCTCTCTGAATAGTAGGTCTAAGATACAGCTGTGCTGAAAACGAAGGGCTCAGAACAGGAGTAACTGGCATTGCAGGTGTTTTCCTTGTCTCAAAACTGTCATCTAGCAATAGTTTCTCCAGTTCAGCTTGAGTTAGCTTTTCTACATCAATATCAACTGCTCTTTTTTGAGTATCTGATTCAGGAAACACCATGAGGTCATAATCCTGTTTGTTATAAACTTGTGCTCTTTGTCTGGTGCTGCTTGACAACTCAAAGCCTCGCTGATTATCAGTTACTTGTCTATCTTTCTGCAGTTTTGCTAAAGCCTCTGCTTCCATCTGTAACGCTTCTTCTTTGTCCACATCTTTTGTTCTTGTTGGGTCCAGATGTGAAGATGAACATTGCTTAAATCCATTGTTGCTGGATATTTGAGCCATGTCCACTTAACAGACCAACCTTCTCTTCCTCTAATCTATTTTTTTCTTGTAGCTCCCAATAGCAAGACCTATACACAAAAATAAACATAATACTCAATTAAAATTTTTAAACACAAATTTTATTTTTAACCTAGTTCATATAATTTAGTTAGGTTTTAAAGCCACTTACAAACACACGACCAAATAAAATAAAATGAAGTTAGGGTGAAAGAACACTTAAAATTTCTTATACACTCACTGTTAGGTTAAGGAAGATATTTAGACATACACGACTGCCCCATTCCCAGGAAAGCTACAACAATAAATGAACTCAACAAGCTTTCACTTCAGCTGTCACAATAGCTACCATAAACCAGTGGCACTTCTGCCAGAATCCTGACATGAAATGGCTTAAATGCTAGTCACATTTGCAAGAGTTCCAACAGGTTTTACTGTTATGTAAATAGCAAATCAAAGAGAATTTCAATCTTTTGCTATTTGTTAAACTACTCAAAAGCCAATTAGCAATAAAAGTACTCAATACCTACTAAATAAAATTAAGAAACTAATTGTCTATCAAAATATCATATGAAAAACTATTGAGTTTATCACATAGTTTTGATCATACTTCTATTCTGATTATCTTTAATTAAAATAGTTATAATACTAAAATTTCTCCTTTTCAAATTACTAAAATATTTATTTAATTATAAAATATTAATTAGACAGCTTATTAAACTTTCTCATAGATCAGTTTTTTTTTAATTTATACTTCTCTGTTTAAGAGAAACACTTAATTCAGATCGAGATTACCCTGTGAAGTAACAGGACCAATTAAAGGGTTAGTTATCTACTGTGTAACAGAGGGCACATTTCCTGCTTTAATTAATATAATACAGGTGTTAAGTGTGGGTTCTGGAGTCAGACCACCTTGATTTATGAGGCGGTAAGACCTTGGGCAAATGAAAACTTTTCCATGCCTTAGTTTCCTAACTTCTAAAATGAAAAAAAAGTATCTACTTCTTAAATTATAAGGATTAAATGAAACAATGCAACTCAAAGTATTTACCAGTGGCCTTGAGTATAAGCACTAAATAAATGGCACCTATTACTGATCTAATCTAGTATGAGATATACCTAATTTGAAGACTTAGAAACAAGAGAGCTCCTGTTTACACCCTTTTTCTAGCATAGTGCTTGTCTACAGTATACACTTAATAAATATTTAATGAAAGGACATAGGAAAACACCCAAAGCAAATTCAAATTAATATAACACAAATGAAAATCCTAAGTGTTGCGGTAATACTAAATTTTAAAAGAAAGTATTAGTGATGAGAACATGAAGAAAGAGGTATCCAAGGAAGACATCCTTTGCAATTCTTTTATCCAATTACTAGAAGCCTGGTGGGATTCCTCGGCCTGGCCAGCGGGAGATCGGGAAACCGGCTCTCTGACGTCCCGAGGGTCCTGGATTGGGAGAGGGCGCAGGCCAGGCGGAGGGACCCCACAGGTGCATGATTGGGGCCTGGGAGGAACCGCAGGAGGGCTCTAGAGTGTGTCTGACCCATCTCCCGACTCGCCCAGTCCCGATCAGCTGGACTCCAGCAGCAAGCTAACCTACCAATCTGAGCGTCTGCCCCCCCAATGGTCAGTGCGTGTCATAGTGACTGATCGAATGGTCGGACACTTAGCATATTAGGCTTTTATTATATAGGATAGCTGAATTTGAGGCATTTCACTGAAAAGCTATTCCAAATTTTTCCCTTCTGTGGTAGACCACAAACTAGGAACAATGTACACTTAAAATTTGTACACTTCATTATATGTAAATGTTTTATCAAAAGAAAAAACTGAACACAAATATTGACTCTTGCTAAATATGCACAAAGTAATTAGAGGAAAGTACTAATATCTACAATTTACCTTGAAATGCATCAAAAAATAGGATGAATTGATTAATGGAAAGATAATAGATGAATATGTGATAAGGGAAGTAGGGAAAAATGTTAGCAGTAAAGTCTAAGTAGTAGATATACGGGTAGTCACTTTGAAATTGTTTCAACTTGGCTAGATTACTGAATATTTCCAAAATAAATTGCTGAGTGCAGGGGGAATAGGCACAAATTCCTCCCATTCCAGTATACACTGCCCTTTGCAATGTGACTTTACTGCTCCTCCCATAAGGAGGTGGGGTCTACTTCGTTACTTCATCTAAGCTGGTTTTGTGACTTTCTTTGACCAAAATAATATGAAAGAAGTGACACTGTGGAAGTTCTCAGTCAGGGTCATAAAAGGCCAGTGCTTCAGCTCTTCCTTTTTTGAGTGCAGCCACTGCCATGTGAATACTTATAAAGAATGAGAGGCAGCCGAAACCAGTTTGGCTCAGTGGATAGAGCGTCGGCCTGCGGACTCAAGGGTCCCAGGTTCGATTCCGGTCAAGGGCATGTACCTTGGTTGCGGGCACATCCCCAGTAGGGGGTGTGCAAGAGGCAGCTGATCGATGTTTCTCTCTCATCGATGTTTCTAACTCTCTATCCCTCTCTCTTCCTCTCTGTAAAAAATCAATAAAATATATTAAAAAAAAAAAAAAAAAGAATGAGAGGCAGGAAAGAGAGGCCCTGGCAATAACCAGCACCAACCACCAAACATGTGAGTGAAGTCACCCTCTTAGACCATCCATCCATAGTCCAAATGACCACACCCACATGAGTGACCCAAGGCATGACCAGCAAAAGAAACCACCCAGCCTAAGTTCCAGCCAAACTGCTAACCCACATATCATTTTGCAATGGTTTGTTACACAGCAATAGAAACTGATAAACCTTTTATTTTCACTTTTAGAACACAAAACTGAAGTTACTTACCTATTTAACAATAAATTTCTGTTTTAACCAGGACAGCTACCACCCTACCTTCCCTTTACAATTCAGAGAATGAACAGTTCCCTTTTTCTTTCTAAAACTGCTCCCCTTGCTAATATCCTTAATCCCACTAAATTCCCCTACTTCTTTATGATGATTGCCTCCTTTGCATCATTAATTTCTCCTTTACTTGCTTTTCTGCTCCTCTGCCATAAAAATGTTCAAGTTTTCTCCATACTGAGGGGAAAATTTCTCAACATTCTCTTTTAGACTCCAGTAGCTTCCATTTCCATTTTCTCCTTTCAGGGCCAAACTTTTCAAATGAGTCCTTTCTTTACTCATTCTGTCTTAGAAAAAAATCTACTTGTCCTTTAGGGCCCAATTCAAATACAGCTTTTTGCCTGAAGCTTTTCTTAATGCAGCTCCTATCAGAATTCATCTTTTTACTAGTAACTCAACTAATAATTCTTATCTTTATTTTGTAGACTTTTATGCTGCTTTTGCCTGCTCGGTATCCTTTCTTCTGGTAGTGGTATCTATAATTTCCTTTTTGGAAACTACTTATCTCCCTTTTATTCCATCTAGTTTGAATAGGGCTGGACTACTTACATCCCAACACATCTTCCCCAACCACTCCAGAGGATCCAAGACTAGCCAATCAGAGTTAAACCCAGGATTTCTGAAACGCTGTACAGGAAGCTCATCGTTGAGGTTGCTAAGCTGAAAGGGTGTAAGCCTAACACTGCTGTGACTATCTTTGCCTCCACTTGAGGAGATGCTACCTGAGAATGTGTATTCAAGCCAGAAGAGAGCAAAGATAAATGAGGCAGATTCTGGATATTACATTAAGCATATGGATCTAACCCATATTCAAGGCCAGTCTTTTCATTTATGTGAGGCAATAACTCTTTCCTTAAGCCATTTTAAAATTACTTTCTGCCATGATAACCAAAAATATCTTTATTAACACAGAATCTGTAACATGCATGTCCACCTAATTGACTAAAATATACTTCTTAAGTGCAGAGGCCTACTTTGCTCATGTTTTTCTTCCCTACAACATTTAAAATCACCTTGCTTAATAAATATGGAACTAAGTTTAATGAACATGTGTGTTAACAGGAGGGAATAGGACTAATGAACAGTCCTGAAAAAGGGATTTCAGATAACACAAGAGTATGGAGGTTTTATTGGAGAAATGAGTCAAGTGTAAATTGCCTGTTACTGAACACCACAACACATTGCCTATTTTTTTCACAAAATCAGATGGATAAGAACAAAGTAACAGTTTACAAAGAGATAAAGATTCATCTTCCACAAGTATAATGACACCGTTATTTATGTATTCTCCTGGCTCCCATATTTGATAATAATATGACATAGTTCTGAAAGAGGATCTGGATTTTTTTAAGTGAGTTTGAGATACAGTTTATTCAATGGAGAACATGCTTATTGCAAGTATTTCAAATTAATGTTATTGCTCATTTACTAACAAAGGTATAAAATTAATTGCCTGAAATACATTTTAATAATGAATGTGGTGTTTCACATTATCAATTCATTTGCTTGCTCAGTCCCTGGTACCAACCCAAAATAGTATGCTAAAGTATACAAAATAGTATGCTAAAGTAAGTATATGCTAAAGCAAATTCAACTCAGTGATAGTGATCTATTAGCAGCTAAATGACCATACTTTAGTTTTCCATGTGAATACTGAAATGATAAAAAGGACTTTAAAATTTGTCCAAAAGTAACTCTGTGCTTCAGCTATTTTCCTGGGGCTGCTGTACTGACATGCTCCATTAATTTTTAAAAATGAAACTTCATCTGATGACAAACATTTAGCAGGAAATAATTTCCTGCATGCTAATTCAAAATGAAAACGTCAATGCTAATGTTCTCCTAACTCAAACTGGGAAAGACAATATAAGTAGTGTTTGAATGATGACTGTATACCATCTGCCAAAAATTTCCCAACATAAAGTAACCCAGTAATGAACTCAAGGCCATAGCTACTTTAAATTCTTCAAAAGAGGCAATTAAGCTATTCAGTTAAACTTTTGGATACCAAAAGAATTAGTTTAAAAGCTCTTGGCTTCTTCTGTGGTAGACATTCATTTAGAATTTAAATTTAAATCTCAGGAAAAAAATAAAGCAAGCCAGTCCTGCTACCCATCTAAATGCTCTCCCATCTTAAAATTAAAAACAAAACAAAACAAAAAATTACACCTAAGAATATGGAGAAACAATGATTTAAGTTCAACAATACAAATATATCTTGTCTACAATGAAAGAAAAAATAAATCATGGTACCTCCCTGGAATTGAATATTATGCCACCATTAAAAATAAATTTATGAAGACTAACGATGGAAAATATTTGTTAAAATTGTAGCACCCTAGCCAATTTGGCTCAAGTGGATAGAGCGTCGGTCTATGGACCAAAGGGTCCCAGGTTTGATTATGGTCAAGGGCACATACCTCGGTTGCAAGCTCCTCCCAGGCCCAGGCCCTGGTCAGGGCTTGTGCAGGAGGCCATCAAGCAATGTGTTTCTCTTACATCAATATTTCTCTCTGTCTTTCCCTCTCTCTTCCACTTTCTCTCTAAAAAAAAAAAAATCAATGGAAAAATATCCTCGGGTGAGGATTAAAAAAAAATTTGTAGTAAATATACCTTATGCCAAACATTGCTTTAAGCATTATATTAATTAATTTAATCCTCACAAATTCTATTAAGTAGCTACTATTATTATCCCAAGTATACAAATGAAACTTAAGCACACAAGTTATATTATCTGCCCAAGTTCATAGCAGCTAGTGGTGAAATCAGGACTCAAATTCAGGCAGTTCTAATTCACTATGATATATTTTAAACTTAACAGTTATCTAGAATCATTAAGTGTCTAAACATACCTTATTCATTATAAATATCAAGTTTCTCCTTAATCCTGGGGTTATTTCTATATGGACTAATAGATTTTGTTGTTTCTTTTAATTCTACCATTACGTAGTTATTACTGCTAGTTAGTTATAACATGTATCAATTTATTGGTTAATTTTTTTTATCACCACATGACTAGCAAGTTTATAATTTCATTGAGGGCATGAATTCTTATTTTATTCATCCTCTACTCACAAACCTACTATAGGTTGAATGAATGCACCAACGACTAGAGAACTTAAGACATCAATCCTTTAACAAAGAAGTTCAAATTCTGAAACCAAAGAACATACTCAGCCTGGCCAGTGTGGCTCAGTGGTTGAGTGTCAAAGATCACTGGTTGAATTCCCAGTCAGGGCACATGCTCAGATTGTGGGCTTGATCCCCAGTAGGGGGCATGCAGGAGGCAGCCAATCAGTGATGTTTCTCACTGATGTTTCTCTCTCCCTTCCTCTTTCTCTCTTTAAAACCAATAAAATAAAATATATTTTTTAAAAAGAACATACTCAAAGAGCTCATTTATTATTAATTCAACTAAATTTGAAAAATCACGTGGTTGAGTTTAGTATAAACAAGTGGTAACAGAAAATATTAACTTGTAAACTAGAAGGGAGATGGCAACAGAAAACTAAAAATAGAAGTGCTCTATCTGTGCTAAAAGGAAAAACTCCATTAGACAAGATAATATTCTCCTATCTCTACTGATTCACGGAGGGAAAAAACTCATCTGACAAAAGAAACCAAATACAGCCGAAACCGGTTTGGCTCAGTGGATAGAGCGTTGGCCTGCAGACTCAAGGGTCCCAGGTTCGATTCCAGTCAAGGGCATGTACCTTGGTTGCGGGCACATCCCCAATAGGGGGTGTGCAAGAGGCAGCTGATCGATGTTTCTCTCTCATCGATTTTTCTAACTCTCTATCCCTCTCTCTTCCTCTCTGTAAAAAATAAATAAAATATATTAAAAAAAAAAAAAAAAGAAACCAAATACTTTGGGGGTAGGCACTATACAAATTTGTCAAAAATGGAAGACTGTCCAGGTGTTGGGTGACATCAGGTTAGAGCAGCACTGTTCAACAGAAACAGAATACAAGGCACAATTGAAATTTAAAATTTTTTGTATTTATATTAATGAACAAAACAGATAAAATTAATTTTAATATATTTTACTTAATCCAACATATCCAAATTATTATTTAAATAAATAACAAATATAAAAATATAAAAGGGATATTTTACATTATTTTTTTAAATATACTTTTATTGATTTCAGAGAGGAAAGAGAAGGAGAAAGACAGAAAAACATCAACGATGAGAGAAAATCATTGATCGGCTGCCTCCTGCACACCCCCTACTAAGAATCGAGCCCACAACCTGGGCATGTGCCCTGACTATAATTGAAATGTGACCTCCTGGTTCACAGGTCAACACTCAATCACTGAACCACACCAGCCAGGCTACATTCTTTTTTTTTATACTTAAGTCTTCAAAATCTGGTATATATTTACACTTACCACATTTCAACTTAGACTAGCCACATTTCAAGTGTTCAACAGTCAAAGGTGGCTAGTGGACAACACAAGATTAGAATTTATGACGAAAGTAACTAAAAGCATGATAAATAAGCTTCATTACTTTCTTTATGGTAAGGAAAATTTATCTTCCCAAAAGTCATCCCTTCCCTCAGGTCAATAAAGTATTTCAAATATCTAATAGTTATTTTTCAGAAGGAAATTTTATATTTTTAAGTCCCACAAATGTCACATAGCCTTTTAACTAAAGCCTATCTTATCATCTTTGAAAACTTTTTAAAAGTATATAATTTCCAATTAATCTTTTCTACAATTAGAAAATTTTTAACATTTTATAGAGAAATATGTTAACAGTGCCACTGGCCAGGTAGGATAAATTACAAAAAGATTAAATATTTAAATGTAATAAAAGGTAATAAAATAAAAAGAAAACAGAATGCCTATGTAACCTTACAATGAAAGGAGGCTACCCTAATAAGGCAAACAAGTACCACTGAATTTATTAATTTCTTCAATAAATATTTATTGGGTGTATACTATAAGCCATCAGTCGGACATCCTCCAAAGACTCCTGGACTGCAAGAGGGCGCAGGCCAGGCTGAGGGGACCCCCCCTCTCCGAGTGCACAAATTTCGTACACCGGGCCTCTAGTTTCACAATAAAAGCACTATCACATATTTTAAATACCACATTTTCATATCTATATTATGAAATGTGAAAAATAACAAAGAATACCTATATTATAAATAGTACATGGGTATTTTTTGCCTACATGTGGCAAATTATGTAAACACAAGTTCAACTTTTTAGTGATACCATATAAAAATACAATTAAGAGCTGTACTGTCCCTTTTCATTTGCCAATCTATAGGCTAAATTAAGAACACCACCCTTACTCATTAAGAGATGGAGAAAAGGATAAGTAAGACTGCAAAAGAAAACAAACTATAAAATATGGTTTCTCAAATTTTCACCATTAAGTGAATTACTTAATGGACATTGCACATATTATCAGTTTATGTAAAAATATTCATTACATTTTAAAACGCAAGTAAAACATTTAAAAATGAATAGTAAGATATTCCTATCAGTAAGAGATGACTGTACACTCTCACCATCCTATGTATATCCAGTAAATCTTAATTCTTATTTGAATTAAATTAGAAAATACAAATTCAATTATAGCTTGTCAGGAAGGCAGCAATGTTTGGTGGTGGCTCTATCAGACAGTGATGGATATGTTCATAAAATCTTAGAGGCTCCTTTTCCCCCGCCATCTTGGAGCCTGGGGAGGTTTGCTGGGAACAGGACTTCTACAACAACAAATGTGTCTGAAAGACTGTGGTCCAAGGCCATTTTTGCTGGCTATTAAGTATGGGCTCTGGAACCTAAGGGAGCACACAGCTCTTCTTAAAACTGAAAGTATTTTATGCTTGAGATGAAACTGAATTCTATCTAGGCAAGAGATGTGTTTATGTGTACAAAGCAAAGAACAGCACGGTGACTCCTCGTGACAAACCAAACACAACCAGAGTAATCTGGGGAAGATAACTCATGCTCATGGAAACAGTGGCATGGCTCATGCTAAATTCTGAAGAACCTTCCTGCTCAGGCCAATGGACACAGAATCTGTGTAATGGTGTACTCCTCAAGGATTTAAACTTATTAAAAAGTAAATTTTAAAAAATGTTCTCTTGTGTTTGTTTTAAAAAATATAAGCTCGCCCCAGCTGGTTTGGCTCAGTAGATAGAGCATCAGCCTGCGGACTGAAGGGTCCCAGGTTCGATTCTGGTCAAGGGCACAAGCCTGGATTGCAGGCTTGATCCCCAGTGGGGGACGTGCAGGAGGCAGCCAATCAATGATTCTCTCATCATTGATGTTTCTATCTCTCTTTCCCTCTCCCTTCCTCTTTGAAATCAATAAAGATATATATTTTTAAAAGTGTCTATCATTTAAAAAATATATAGGCTCTACCTTGAAATATTTCTAAATCTGAGCATTCCTTCATTATATTCCAGTTACCTTCTTAAACCAACCATGATCTGTTGCCTGGATTATTGAAATAGCCTCATAGTCCGTCTCTGCCATCCCTCTATCTCCCACTTGTAGACTATTCTCAACACAGTAACCAAAGTAATTCTGAAACACCTAGATCTTTTTACATAGCCCTTTGCTCAGAACTTTTAACAGTTCCTATCTTTGATCAGAGAAAAGGTAAAATCTTGACAATAGTCCATCAGACACTCTAATATCTGGCCCACCTATTACTTCTCTCCCGTTAACTCTCCTCTCTGCTACTGTCCCATCAGCATCCTTGCTCCTCACTATGCATCTCAGAGCTTTTGCTCTTCTGTTCCCTCTGACTGACCTTCCCCTGGATAGCTGAATGGATCACTCTTTAGCTTTCTTCAAGTTTTCGTTGAGAAGGTGACTTCTGAGTCAAGTCCTCACTAATAAGCTAGTTAAAACCGTTAACTTTCTCTAACTTCACCACCTATGCACTTTATATTCTCCTTAGAATTTAATACCATCCAGTATACTATATAATTTACTTATTTATTTTATTATCTAGCTTTCCCCTCTAGACTGTAACTTTCATGAAGCTTGGATTTATCTGTTGGGTTCACTCCTATATTTCAAGCACCAAGAACAGTCCTGAAATAAGCAAGTTTTCATTCAAATGTTTGTTAAATCAATAAATGAAATTAACTCTAATATGGACCAGATTAGGAAGCAACTATTCACTGTAGAGTATCTTTGGTAATCTGTAAGATGCTTAAAAGCACACAAAAATATCATACTTAAAATGAGTATTTTAACCTACAATATTTTTAATCTCCTCTTGTTGCATTTGTTTTCACTTGAAGTATTTGGAAGTCATCTTACCTATATCAAATAATAAACCATTACTTTCTTTCTCTGAGAGAAGAAAATCATTTGTGAATATTCTCAGAATTGGTTTTCAGAGACACATCGTCCTTTTTAGTCAGACCAAAACATTATTTTGAAGTACTTGTGGGAAATACAGTTCAAGTCTGCTGCTTGACAAGAAATACTAGGCCTTGGGTTCAACAAAGCAATTTGGCTATAAAGACAGGAAAGTAGTTGAGACTGCCTTGGGAGAATGTGTAGAAAGGAGGGAGAGAAAGAGATAAGGAAGAAATCATGAGGAAACTAAAGGTCAGAGAACAATAACTGATAGGTATGAAGACTAGTATCAGAGAAATGAGGGAACAGAGCGTCCTAAGAAGAAAGCAATCAGTACTGTCAGAAACTACAGGGAGGTGACATAAGATGAGGACTGAAAAATATTTAGATATAAGCGCACACTTGTGATTATTTAGTTTTATTGGGATACAATTCACTTATAAAATTCACCCAGTTAAAGTATGCAATTCAGTTGTTTTTAGTATATTCAGAGTTGTGAATCATCACAACTACCAAATTTCAAAACATTTCTATCATCCGCAAAGAAATTCATTACCAGTCACTACTCATTTTCCCTCCCCCACGGAAAATCATTAGTGATTTTCAAAGAGGGCAGTTTATACAAGTGTGGAAAAATGAAAAATAGTAAGGAATTACAAATAACAAGGGCATATTATTCTTAAGAGGACTAGGAGAGACAGGTAGAGTGGAAGAGGTGTCAGGAATGACTATTTAAAGTGGGAAATGCCCGGCCGATGTGGCTCAGTGGTTGAGTGTCGACCTATGAACCAGGAGGTCACGGTTCAATTCCCAGTCAGGGCACATGCCCAGGTTGCAGGCTTGATGCCCAGTGTGGGGTGTGCAGGAGGCAGCCTATCGATGACTCTCTCATCATTGATGTTTCTATCTCTCTCTCTCCCTCTCCCTTCCGCTCTGAAATCAATAAAAATATTTTTAAACAAATAAAATGGGAAAGGACTTCAACATATGGTAGGTTGAAGAAAAGGATTCAGGGAACAAAGACTAAAAGGTACAAGAGCTAGGAGATAAATACTAGTTCAGATCCTGGGTTTGATAAATAACAGAATCAGAAGCACAGATGAAAGCACTTGCAAAGGAAGAGATAGATACCTTAGGACACTGAAGTGATAAAGGTAAGAAAACAATGGATGATTGGCAGTGGGGAAAAGCCACTGGTGGAAAGTATATTTAACTTTCATTATCTAAACTTTAATAGACTTTCAAATATTTCATCACTGGCAAGCTTTACTATCTTAAAACAAAACGGATAAATATGCAATAGCAGGATTTTCTCTATTAGGGAAAAAATGAAATTGGAACCATAAGCTGGACATAAGAAGAGGCTTCCCAGTTTCTTTGCAAGTTAAAAATGGATGAGCGTAGCGTGGCTCCTGCATTCTTTAACCTCCACACCACACATAAAATTATGCTTTGCTCAAGTACTACAAACAATTAATAAAGGGCTTGATTCTCCCATTTTGACAAAAAGCAACAGCTACACTGTTGTCTAATTAGCACTGATAGTCATTATACTTACTACCTTCAACCCTTAGAAGCAACATTCTACACATAAAAGATTCATAACCAGGGCATTCATCCCGAATAACTTTCTATATCTACACATGTGTACAACTGTATATGTTTGGGTGTGGGACAAGGAAAGGGGAAATACAGTCACAGCAAGAGGTTCCTGTTGAAAGACATTTTAGTGACAAAGTAGTTTTCATTCTAACTCAGCAACCCAAGTAGTACTGCTTTGTGGAGATAATTGCTGAACTTTGGACTACTTTATTGTTCATTCATTTAACATGAATAATTAAATACACTCTAACATCACCCAATTCCAACATGTCAAGTAACAGAAACCTTTTGTGCTAAGTCCTATGGTATGTGCCTCCATTCCAACTTGAATTAAGATAGGAAAAAATAAAACTGAGTAGCAACTGAGAACCCCCAAATAGGGAATAATAATAATGAAAAACTGATATGAACACTTCTGGAATTTTGCCCCCAAATTCCATTAATTTCTATGGTTAACAAAATCTTGATTTCACATGACACCAATTGCATGAAATTGCTAGTTTCGTAGAACAGTGATAAGAGAAAACGATGGACCCAAGCTCAAGTATCACACCTCCCTCTGTGTAATCTTATGCAAGCTACTTTATCTGCCTTTGTCTTAGTTTTCACACCTGTAAACACAGATCACATGTCATAGTGTTGTGTGGTTAAATAAAATTATATATATATAATGCCTAGTACGTAACAGAATTTAAAAATACATCTGTCAAGCCCCGGCCGGTGTTTCTCAGTGGATAGAGTGTTGGCCCAAGCACTGAAGGGTGGTAGGTTCGATCCCAGACCCTGGTCGAGCATGGTTGAGGTGTGTGCAGGATGCAACAAATCGATATTTCTTTCTCTCTCTTTCTCTTTCTCTTCCTCTCTCTCTCTGTCTGTCTTTCTATCTCTCTCTCTCTCTCTCTCTCTCTCTCTCTCTCCCTACACACACACACACACACACTGCTTCCTTCCCTTCTACTCTCTCTAAAAAGTCAATGGAAAAAATATCCTCAGGTAAGGATTAACAAAAATAATAATTACAACATCAATCCAATTATTGGTCCTATCATTAAAAACCGAAGCTTACTGCCAATAAGCATATGAAAAGATGCTCAACATCGTTACTCAGTGAAATGCAAATCAAAACCACCAGATACCACTTCATACCTTATAGAATGGCTATAATTTAAAATAAAAAGACGAAAGAAAATAACAAGTGTTGACAAGGATGTAGAGAAATTTGAACATCAGACTTTGCTGATGGGAATGTAAAATGGTGCAGTCTTTTGGAAAACACTTTTATGTTTCCTCAAAAAAATTAAACAGAATTACCATATGACCATCCAAAAGAATTAAAAAACAGAGACTTATGAGATCTTGCTCCCCAGCATATGTCATCAATTTAGTTCAAATCCTATATAATAAAAGGCTAATATGCAAATTGTCTCCTCAGGAGTTGGACTGTTCGCTATGATGTGCGCACCACCAGGCGTGGAATGCAAAGGGCAGCGTGAAATGAAGGAAGGCCCCGGCCAGCAGCTGGGGAAGAAAGGCCCCAGCCAGCATCTGGAAGACCCTGATCAGCCCTGATCGCTGGCCAGGCCTACGGACCCTACCCGGGCACGAATTTCGTGCACCGGGCCTCTAGTAAACTCATAAAAAATAAAAAAACACAAAAAACAGGGATTATATACCTGTACACAAAAGAACAACAGCATTATTCACAATAGCTAAAAGGTGCCTACAACCCAAGTATCCATCAAGAAAAAGGTATACAAAATGTGGTATATTACATACAATGGAATATTTATTTGACCATTAAAAGAAATAAAGTTCTGCCCTGACCAGGTTTCAGTTGTTTGGAGCATCACCCATACACCAAAAGGTTCATATCAGGTTTAATTCCCGGTCAGGGCTCATACCTAGGCTTGATCCCCAGTTGGGGCACATATGAGAGGTAACTGATCAATGTTTCTCACATGAATGTGTTCTCTCTCTCTCTCTCTCTCTCTCTCTCTCTCTCTCTCTGAAAGTCAATTAAAAAAAAGTCAAGTGAGGATTACAAAAAAAGAGAATAACATTTTGAAACATGCTACAACATGTACAAAAACATAATACAAAGTTAAATAAGTCAGACACAAAAGGACAAATATTTCATGATTCTACCTATATGAAATATCTAGAATGGGTAAATTCATAGAGACAGAAGGTAGATTAGCAGTTACTAAGAGCTGGAAAAAGGGGGAATGGGTAGTTACAGCTAAACGGTAACAGAGTTTCTGTGTGTGGTGAAAATTTTTTGGAAATACAGTGGTAAAAGTTGCACAACTTTTAAATATAATTAATGTCACTGAATGGTTAACACTTAAAAATGGTTAAACCCTGACCAGGTATGTCAGTTCTGTTAGAGCGTTGTCCCAACATGCCAAGGTTGTGGGTTTGATCCCTGGCTAGTGTATACAATATACAATAATCAACCAGTGAATGCATAAAAAAGTGGAACAACAAAAACTGACATTTCTCTGTCTCCCTTCCTCTCTCTCAAATCAATACCTTTAAAAAAAAAAAATGGTTAATGCCGAAACCGGTTTGGCTCAGTGGATAGAGCGTCGGCCTGTGGACTGAAGGGTCCCAGGTTCGATTCCGGTCAAGGGCATGTACCTTGGTTGCGGGCACGTCCCCAGTAGGGGGTGTGCAGGAGGCACCTGATGAATATTTTTCTCTCATCGATGTTTCTTTTTTTTTCTTTCTCTTTTTTTTCTCATCGATGTTTCTAGCTCTCTATCCCTTTCCCTTCCTCTCTGTAAAAAAAAAATCAATAAAATATATTTTAAAAAAACAAAAAACAAAAAATAAATGGTTAAAATAACAAATTTTATGTTACAGCATTTATAAAAGTCGTCTTGACAGAAACCTTCACTCAATTTTCCATTTTCAAAAAACTTAATTCTAGAATCTTATCTCTGACAATTAGCAATCAATAGTTTACAAACATAAAAAAATAGGAAAACTAGATTGCTGTACTTTAATTTTTCTGTTATCTAAAACTGTTCTAAATATTTATTTAAAATTTTAAGACAGCTATTGAATCTCAAAATTATTATGCTAAGTGAAAGAAGCCAGACTCAAAAGGCTGTATGTATACTGTATGATGCCAATTTATATGACATTCTGGAAAAGCAAAATTATAGGAATAACAAGAACAAAAATCAGTTGTTGCCAGAGACTGGAGGGTGAGTGCAGGGGACTGATTACAAAGGGTTATAAGGACACTTCTTGGAGAAATGGAAATATCCCATATCTTAATTGTGGTGGTAGTAGTTACACAATGTTGCTATTTCTCACAATTTATAGAGCTGTACACCTAGAACGGATGAATTTTAAGTAAATTATATCTCAATAAATATGATTTTTTAAAAACGTAAACAGTTAGGTTGTCATGTCATGCACTGATAAATATTCAAAAGATGACCCAAGCTCAAATATCACACCTCCCTCTGTATTCTGCAATACAGGCAGAATTCCAGTCTGATAAGTGTCATCATGAGTTTTAGTCAAATAAAACCAGGCTATGAAACCTGGAGCCAAAGAGCACCTTTTTCCAACTCAGCACACACTAAACTAAAAAGAGGAGTCAGAACAGTTATACATTACATTAGAAACACATATAATGTAACTTAATAAATCAATTTGGCTATGGCAACTCATAGCAATATGGTTTTGTTGATAGGTTTAATTAGGTCTCCTTTAGTGCTTATCTTGGGGGGAAAATACAGGCTTCACATAATTACCAAAACTGCAAATAGAACATTTTAAAAAGTGTTTTCCTGTCCCCTAATTAGACAGGTATTTTCCTAAATCTGTCTATCTCACCCATCAACATCCATGTCCCCCCCACACCCCCTCCCCCAGCACCTCACCAGAAGGTAAGTACCTGCACTGATTGCTCTCTATTGTTTCCTCTCTCTGCACCCTTTTATCTTGAAAGAGGATTTTTGTCTTTGCTTTTTCCTCTCATTCCACAGCAGAACTGTGACAATACTTAATCTCTTCCTGCTTCTTCTGTTATTTTCTGAAGGCAAACTGCCAATTTGTTTTTATAGGAAAACACTTTTTTTAAAGAGCCTGCTTCAGTACTGCAAAATATAAACCAATTTTCTTAACTCTACTATTCCTTTCTCTTCTCATAATTAAATTCCTTATCAAATCCCTACTCATTTCACAATAGGAACAAGCATTACTCTGCTTCTTATTTATAGTCATTGACCTCTCCTTTAGTCCTCTTAACCGTGTCTTCCATACTACTCAAGCCACGAGTTAAAAGCCTGTGCTAAGATTTCCCTAATCATTCAGATAATATAAAATTGTGCTATTGGCATCTAAATTCTTTATAGCAGATGTCTATTTATTCTCATCTCTTACCTCACCTATATCCTGTCCTTATCTTTTCAAATAAAGCTTGCAAATCCTTCCTTCCTTATTTTCTCTTATCTAAATTTCCCCCCAAGTTGTTCTCGGTGCATTGAAATAACTCTGTCCTTGACACCTCATCACCTTTTCCTACACCAACCCTTTAGGACCTAAATTCTTGCCAGAGCCAGCATGGCTCAGTGGTTGAGCCTCAACCTAAAAATCAGGAGGTCACAGTTCCATTCCTGGTCATGGCACATGCCTGGGTTGCAGGCTTAAGGCAGCGAATCAATGATTGTCTCTCATCATTGATGTTTTTATCTCTCTCCCTTCCTCTCTGAAATCAATAAAAATATATTCTAAAAAAAGATCTAAATTCTTTATTTAAAAAATCTTGCCTCGTTAACTCTCATCTTTTTTTAAAATACCTATAGTATCCCTTTACAGCTTTTGTTTCCCATTAACAAGTTTTTATAACTACTTGTAGTTGGTCTCTCCTAAGTGGAATATAAACTCCCCAAAGGTAGGAAGTATCCATTATTTTATACATATTCCAAAATCTGGTAAGTGTTATGCATCTAAACAATGAAGTACTACAGTATATGAAGAGATGCACTGAAAAAATACTAGGCTTAGCATTGTAAGACAATGTTCAAGCGGTGCCTCTAATGTATTATGCTAAACAGTTACAAACTCACTGGGCCTCATTTTCCTCTTTAAGAAAATGAGAAAAAAGCCCAGCTGGGCCCTCGCTAGTTTGGCTCAGTGGATAGAGCGTTGGCTTGCGGACTAAAAGGTCCCAGGTTCGATTCCGGCCAAGGGCACATGCCTGGGTTGCAGGCTCAATCCCCCCCAGTGGGGGGTGTGCAGGAGGCAGCCAATCAATGATTCTCTCTCATCATTGATGTTTCTATCTCTCTCCCTTCCTCTCTGAAATCAATAAAAAATATATATAAAAAAGAAAAGAAAAAAGCCCAGCTGGTGTAGCTCAGTGGTTGAGCATCAACCTATGAACCAGGAGGTCATGGTTCCATTCCTGGTCAGGGCACATGCCCAGGTTGCAGGCTCGATCCCCAATAGGGGGTGTGCAGGAGATAGCCAATCAATGATTCTCTCTCATCATTGATGTTTCTATCTCCCTCTCCCTCTCCTTTCCTCTCTGAAATCAATAAAAATAAAAAATAATTGTAAGCCCTAACCGGTTTGGCTCAGTGGATAGAGCGTTGGCCCGCGGACTCAAGGGTCCCAGGTTCGATTCCGGTCAAGGGCATGTACCTAGGTTGCAGGCACATACCCAGTAGGGAGTGTGCATGAAGCAGCTGATTGATGTTTCTCTCTATCCCTCTCCCTTCCTCTCTGTAAAAAAATCAATAAAATATATATTTTAAAAAATAATTGTAAAAAAAGACTTGCCTTGTTTACTCACAGAAAATAAAGTCTGTGAAGGTAAAAAGCATCAGCTAAGTTATAATCAGCAATCAATACAAATATAAGGATATTATTTACTTTATCACTGTTAGTCATAGCTACTTATTTAAAATAAGGCTCTGGTGTTTTGTGTGTGTTTTTTTAAACCAAACTCAATGATTAGCAAATTAAGTATATCAACATTGTACATTGTTCACATAAATAATTGAACTGTTGTAATATAATACTAACAAAGACATATGCTTAAGAGTAAGGATGCTAATTATATAGTATCTTACATAAATGCATTCTCAAGGTTAAAAGATAAATTCTTGCTGCTAAGCCTTCAAATCAATAAAAATCAAGAATGTTTAAAAATCTCACTCCCTTTTATAACTAAATAGCTGAACTTAAAATTTTAAGACATATGGAAGGTAGGTTTTTTTTAAATATGTGGGTGTATTTTAATTGATTTTAGAGAGAGATAAAGGGAGAGGGATAGAGAGATAGAAACATCCATGAGAGAGAAACATCTATTAGCTGCCTCCTTTAAGCCCCCTACTGGGGGTGGAGCGTGCAATCTAGGCATATGCCTTGATCGGAGAATCAAACCCAAGTGACCTCCTGGTTCATGGGTTGAAGCTCAACTACTGCGCTACCCTAGCTGAGGTAAAAGGTCGTTTTAAATTACATAAATCTCCTTAACTGCCTAAAATGTCCATGTGTACTGTCCTATTGTGTTTTGAATCCATCACATGTTGTAAAGAACAGATACAAAATATAAAGGCACAAAATAAAGATATCAAAAATGTGACTCCACCACAGAGACAAGGTAAACAATTTCTTCTAGTTCCATATGAACAACCTGAAAGATACCCTACAGCAATATCATTTCCAAATATGACCATAATGCCAATAAAAAGCATATAAATGAATACTATCAAAATGATTAGAAATTAGAAATGACTTTCACATTTTCCTTTTCAAGCAGGAATCTAAGATAGAAAATGAGAATTTTTATACTTTAGATCTGCACTGTCCAATATGGTAGCGACTAACCATGTGCAACTACTGAGTGTTTGAAATGTGGGTAGTCCGAATTGAAATATGTTGTAAGTGTAAAATGTACACTTACAAAGAATGCACTCATTCCCTCTCCATCTCCCAGTCAGGTGATCACATCCTTTTTAGTACTACTTGGATCTACTACTGTCCTTAAAACCATAGTGTTATAATTTGCATGTTTGTCTCCCCCAGATAAACTAGAAAACTTGAGAACAAGCACTGTCTCATTCATTTTTCTATCCCTGGAACCACTGGAGTGCCAGGCACCCTTAAAGGGCCCCTGAAAACAATAAGATCTTTCACAGGGTAAAGTTTTAGCCCTACTGCGGTACAACTAACAAATCAAAACATGTACTATATGAATGCACAGCACTAACACATTCACCTTTATCATTTGCCTGCCTTAAATTCTTTTTAGAATATGGCAAATATATAATAAAATGGTTAATTTATGTTATCAAAACAATACAAGTTACAAAGCATTTAAAAAATGCTTTGCACTACTGCTCTGAAAAGTTTGGTCTGATGCTCTGATAAGAAGTCGAAGCTCTTGGGAAATCCAACACCCTCATTAGGTAGAAGTTCGCTTACTGAATGAGCTTACTAAGTAAGAATATTGTGCAAGATGAAAGAAAGATTCCTAGACATGGGAACTGATACTGCCATCTTCAATTAATTTAAAATTTTGGAACCATTCATGGCGGAAGGGAGAAACAATCGTATGTTAATATACAGCTAATTACATAATAGTTTCTAAAATTCCTAAATGCAAGCATGCCAACTTTCATATTCTATAAAACAGAAAAAAACTGTGAGACTTATGGTTGAACACATTAAAATATATTGCTTGCCAAGAAAAATGGCAAGCAACATACAAACAAATAGCAACAGAGATTTTCATCAGAAAAAAAAAATTGCTTTAGAATCTGTTAATTTAGGCCAAATAACTTGTGGAAGCTCTGTATGTGCTTTGTACCGACATAAAAATCACTTTTGAATTAAGTTTGAGTTAAATAATAAAATTTCTATTTTCATTCCGTCGTAATGCTTTTCAGTACTCAATGACCTCAACTAAGGCACTTCGGTCTAATTTGCGACCAGGAATAAGAGCACCAACCCCAACTACTACGGCAGAGCTGCTAAGTCTCCTAGGGAGACTTGGCCACAAGCCAAGGAGGCAAAGGTCCAGTCTCTCCTGGAATCAGTGTTCCCGGGCCTCCTAACGTGCAGTCTTCCCCCTTTAAACTGTCTTCGCCACTCTTCTAATAGCTTCCTTTTGTCTGAATCTCTTCTCACCTATGGCTTTGATGCTCCCAATTTGCTTAAAAAAAAAAAAAAAAAAAAAAAAACAATAAAAAAATCTTCCCAATTGCCGGACACCCCCTGGAAAGATTTCAGGCTATCTCTTTAATAGGTAATCTTGTTCAAAGAGGAAGGCCTCTTTCCTGACACTCACCACCCACTGTTACAAATAAAAATATAATTACAGCCTCACCTTCTATCGGGAGGCTCCAGGGAAAGAACTACTCCAGATTCTTCCACGTTCTTGATCCCCAGACTTTTCCTCCTCGCTTAGTTGATTTCCTTCCTCATTTCCCTTCTCAAACCCTGCTCTCCACTCCCGGAAAGAATTCCACAGCTAGAGAATCTCGTTCTTAAAGCCAAACCATTTAGTGAGGAAAATAAGGATGTGCTGCTTTTTTTTTTTCTTCAATTATTTATTGTTCCTCCGTCACTCAGGAAGTTCATCTGACCGCCCTCCCAGAACGACGATGCGCTAAATACACACTGAAATAGTCTTCCCCCAAGCAAGTGGTTTCGCGGCAAAAAAAAAAAAAGGCAACCTCGGGGAAGTGGGATGAAAAAAAAAGAATCATTAGCCCCCAAAGCCCGAGGTGGGAGGGACGACAAGGTGAAAAGGGGGTGAGGGGAGAGAACAGAAGCGAGAAGTGTAATACACAGTCGCCAGACTCAACCACTTAACATTTCGTCGAGAAAAACCACCGGCCATAGAGACTCCAGCCCGGTCCCCAGGGACAAGGGGGTGGCCTTCCCTTCCCCTTTGGGGCTAAACCAACTCCCAGCCCCCCGCCCCAGGTCCCGATAAGAGGGCCTGGTAGGGGCGCAGGCCCCTCGCACCTTCGGCGGGGCAGTCGGCAATGGCCCGGGTGGAAGCCAGGCCCGGAGGGAGGGGAGTCGGGCTGGGGCAGCGTCCAGAGGACGGGATGGAGGGTCAGAGGCGGGCAACCCGCGGGACTGGCGGCCGCGGCAGGGACCCTTCCATCCCGGAATCCCCGGGGGCCCTCGCCGCCCTGGCGGAGCTGGGTTCCAGGCACCAGCCCCTGCCGCACCCGCCGCTCCTCACCTCACGCTGCCTGAGCCTCCGTTTCCACCACAACCCGAGCCGCAGCAGCCGCCGCCACCCTCCGAGCCATTTTCCGCTCAGCTGCCTCAGCCGCCGCGGAAAGCTTCGGCGGACTCCGCGGCCAGCCAAGCATAACACGTCACTTCCGGTCTGGGAAGCACCGCCTCCCGCGCCCAGGCTGCGTGCGGATTGGCTGGTGCGGACGGCCTACCTGAGGCAGCGGGGCGGGGCTTGGGCCGCGTCTTGCGAGGTGCCAGCTCGGACGGTGGGTGCCAGGGTCTGGCTTTCCACCCGGGAATGCTGAGCGAACTCTGGACGCCGCGCACCTCAGCCCCTGAGAGGGGAGTGGGGCCTCCGTGGACTCTGGCCGGGCCTCCAAAGCCCCGCCAGCCGCTGACGTGCTCTGTTGTTTCCGTGCCCTCTCGGGGGCTCCGCGCTCGCCTCCGTCCCGGCTGCGGCTCCTAGAGGCGTGGTCTCCGCCCCAGGCCGCGCCGAGATCAGTTTGTGATGGGAAGACCGAAAGGAACAGACAAGATACATGGACCGATTTCTCACGGTGGAGCGGGTGCTTGTGGGGTGTGTGGTTAGGGACCCATAAGGTGGATGTATAAAGCGCTCATTGAATCCTCACAACAGCCGGGTAAAGAAGCCCAATAAGTCCCAGCCAGTCGTTTCTTTTCTACGTAACAAACTATCTTCACATACCATCTCCATAATACCTTTCTCATGATCACTGAATGAGAGTATGCGTCTAAAGAGGTTTGCCCTCAAATGTTAGATTAAAAAAAAATTACATAACCATGTCAAGCAGGTCGGAAAATTATCCACATTTACAGATGATGAGGCTGGGAACACGATTCAAATTGGGTACCCACTCCAATCCGTAGCATTTCACAAGAGATTTCCCTTAAACAGAGAAAGGGGTTTGCTCCTTCCAGATATTCACAGTCTAATGTGGTACAGTGTTTTGAGATGCAATTCTGTTTAAAAAACCTTTTTTTCTAAATTTGTGAGAAGTCTGTAAGTAGAAGCTTATCTCCAACACATAATCGGAAAGAAATCTAATATTTTTTTCTTTTCTGAGGAGCGGTTGGGGGGTCGGGAGGATTTGAGGATTTGAAGTGGATGAGGTTCTCTAATTGCTGTAATCAATGTGCCTACACCTCCCAGGAGATGAGACTGGATAGAGTTGTTATTCTGTGAAAAGTTTAGAAGCTACTGGCTACCAACTCTAGTCCAACCACCCTTCCTATTCCTAACTTTCCAACCCCCTCCAGGCACACACACTTCCAAGCAGGCTTTACACACCCTGGAAGAATGTCCCTTAGGAATTCCCTTGGTTTCACAGCATTGTTCTACTTTATCTTCTCATCAAAGGAGGAATTTCGAGAATTGGCAGCTCTTTCATAAGATTAAATGGAGAGGGGGAAACCCCATTTATCTTGGGGCTGGTATCCTAGCTTCTGCTCCAGAACAGAGTGTACCTTCAGAAAAGAAGGAAGAGGCTTTGAGAGAACACTGTATCTTGGGGGAAGATTAACTTTGACTTACTTGTATTTTTCTTAAAATTTTCTTAGGAGAAATATTTTCCCTGGGTTCCAACAGCAAAGGACCCTTGCTTGAGTGAGTTCCTTGTTGCAGTTCCACCTTCATTATTTACTTACTAGAGGCCCAGTGCACGAATTCATGCACAGGTGGGGTCCAGCCTGTCCGGCCCCCCATTGGGGTGGATAGGGACTGGGCCTGTTGGGAGGAGATGGTGGGAGGTTGGCCGGCCTGCCCCAATCAGGACCCAATCAGGGGCAGGCCCGTGGGGGAAGGGGCCCCGCCCCCTATTGGGGGGGATGGGTCGAGCAGGCCAGGGGGAGGGGCTGCAGGCAGATCAGAGTGTTGGGGTCCATTGGGGATGGGGCCGGCCAGGGGGAGGGGCTACGGAAGGTTGGCTGGCCACCCCGCCCCCTATTGGGGTGTGTGGGGGGTGATCAGGGGCGGGGCTGGTGGGGGAGGAGGGGAGCATTTGCCCACTGGCCCCGCCCTTGATCAGGGTGGGAGAGTCCTATCAGGGGCGGCCGGGGAGGGGCCACTGGAGGTTGGTGGGCGGCCCCACCCTCTGATCGGGCAGTTGGCTGGCCACACTGGGCATCATAGCGGCTGGCTGTTTCAGTCATTACCGAACTGCTTGAGCCAATTAATCAGAGACGGGTTGAATCATATATGATCATTTATTCCAATACTGCCAACAGTATGGAAGAGCAGCAGGTCATCCACAAAAATCTGTTCTGCCCCTTCCTATAAGCCAGCTGCTTATATGGGCAGAAAAGCAAAGATTACAGTGGAAAGTAAGAATTACAGGCATGGGAAAGTGGGCAAGGTATAATGGTTACAGATTACAGGCAATGCAGGGTGGGGGGTGGGGTCGAAGAGGGTGGGTGCCTCTGGGATTAGATTGTTTCAGCCAATTACCCAAACCCACAAGACCCATTCCAATGGAGTGTCTTTTTGGATTGAGTCACCAGCACCCATCCTTGAACAATATAAGCAAGATTACAGGCAAAGTTACACCAGGCAAAAAACACCCTCGTGCACAATATTTACAAGTGCACACAACAGACAGACAACCATCTGTGGCTTACCGTGCACAGCCAGACCTTACGGTGCACAGCCAGACAGCGTTGTCTCAACCCTAAGCAGATCAGGCTCAGGTGTGGGGCCAAGGCAAGGACCTTGAGAGGCCATTTGCAACCAGGAGCTGATCAGGCTCACCAGACTGGGGGTGGAGTGAGGTAGAGGGTGGTAACAGACAACTGACTTCCCCCATTACAGAGTTACAGAATGCTCGGCTCAACTTAGGTTTTAGGTAAGATGACGGAGATTGCTGAAGCTGTGGCCGGGACTCAAAACAGGAAAATTCCTGACAGTGCTGAAAATAAAGAGTCCACGCCTCAGCTCCGGGAAACCCCAGTCCAGGCAGCAAGGGGATCCCCAGTAGTCACTCAAGAGGACTCCCCACTTATGTCCCACTAGAGTCGCCAGATGATATAATCAGACAACCAAGGGGTCCTGGCTGCCTGTCACTGCTTGAGCCTATTAAGCAGAGACGGGTTGAATCATATATGAGCGTTTATTCCAATAATGCTGGCAGTATGGGAGAGCAGCAGGTGATCCACAAAAATCTGCTCTGTCCCTCCCCATAAGTCAGCTGCTTATATTGGATAGAAGGACAAAGATTCGTGGGAAAGTAAGAATTACAGGCATGGGAAAGTAGGCATGGTATAATTGTTATAGGTTACAGGTAATGCAGGCTGGGAAGGTTGCAGAGGGCGGGCACCTCCCCTCCCCACCCACCACCACCACCACCAGATTACAGGCCATAGGGGCTGGTGGTTGCAAAGGACAGGCTGGAGGGTGCCTCTGGGACTAGATTGTTTCAGCCACGAGGTTGTAAATCATCCTATAATGGTAGGCAGTTCTCAGGAAAGGAGACTGGACTGCATTCCAATGTTAGCTCCCATGTCCCAGGGCATACAACTCTCAGCCAGGTTAGAATATGCTTTTTCTAATCAGAACAGAAAAATCACAGTTAACAGAGCATGATTCATATTTCTTACAATTGTAGCTATTCTATTCTGCCCCTAACACTAGATCTGTAAAAGGACCCTTGCCCAACCATGCGGGCACTCATCAGATTTCCTGCCTCTAGGAATGTGAGAAATAAATTTCTATTGTTTATAAGCAAGAAGAAGAAGAAGAGGAAGAAAGAGTTTGGTGTTTCTTCAGATCTCAAAAGAGCAGCTTTTAAACTGCCAGGTATCAAGAATCTGAACTCTCTTAGCATATCTTATCTGCCTGGCAACGGGCATATGAAGACGCATGTATAAACAACAGAAACAGACTCCCAGAAGAAAGTGCATGCTGGTGCTGCTATCATTTGAAACCAAACAGAAGATAGCTGGCAGCTATTTCTCCTTTCCCTTCTCCCACTGGCATCTGTCATGTAAGAATGTCCAAACCTGTAGAGAATTTTATAAAAATTTACTTGAGCAAAACAGGATATACCTGAAGGCAAGATCTCAACAGACTGAGAAAAATGCTTCTTAGAATAACATTTTGCAGTTTCTTTTGCATTTGGAATTAAGGAGGGAACAAAGGAAGATTACATGAAGAAGGGATAAAGCAAGGTAGGGATTGGATTAGAGGATAGTTAACAAAATTATGTGCCCGGTTGAGGGTGGTTTTGTTTCCAGAGGTTTCAAAAAGGATTACTGGCATTTCAAAGTTGTATTAACCTAGCTGCACAGGGCTTGCTTACGGCAAAGATAAACGTTTTATTAAAGAAGTTATATGCCTGGAGTATGACTACTCACCGTTACAAATTTATAACCAGATCTCCCTGTGAGGTTACTTTCTGTAGAACTTTTTCACCCGTAATTTCCTCTGTTGGTCATAAATCAATCTGAAGAATGCATTGATGACCAACCTTTTGGTCAGATGGTATGGTCTCACAGCACTAGGAAGTCTTGTGGTTGAAATGGTGGACCACTGGTAATGGGGCAATACCATAACCATCGGATGTGAGTTGAGACTGAATTTTTCCAAAAAAATGGAGGGGCAGGTAAATGGAAGGAAGTCAGGCCTTATGGCCTTCATTGAGAAAAACACTGGATCATTTTTATCCTGTGAACTATCATTATTGGAGTTTTGCCATGTCTCATTTTTCTACATTTTGCAGCTGGTATAACATATCAGTAATCATAAACAATTGTACTATATAGAAAAACCCAAAGAACAAGCATAAGGATCATTATAACTAATATCATTAGCAGACAAGTAAAGACAATCAAACAAAATAGTTTGAGTTAAACATTAATCCATAGGTACCAGGCCTAGTCAGTCTCTTGGGATAGCTGTCTACCTCTGAAGTCAATGGCTTCTCATCCTTGAGGAGTCTGGTGTCTGTGGTAGGCAGAGGTGTCAGAGACAGGAACAGATGTCCATTTGTAGTTAGGTGCCTGATAAGGCCCCTTCCAAAAATGCTGGAGAATATTTTAAAAAAATATTTATTGATTTCAGAAAGGAAGGAAAAGGGAGAGAGAGACAGAAACATCAATGATGACAGAGAATCTTTGATTGGCTGCCTCCTGCACACTCCACACTGGGGATTAAGCCCACAACCCAGGCATATGCCTTGACTGGGATTCAAATCTCGACCTCCTGGTTCTTAGGTCAATGCTCAACCACTGACCCACACCAGCGGGGCAATCTTAGAGTGTTTTTAACTTGTTTTGTAATTATAGCTTCATTCCATTTATTGAATTTTTACTGTATGGCATTGTACTCAGCATTAAGATGCTGTTTTATTTAATCCAAAGCCTAAAACTTTTATATCACTGCTATCCTCAACTTTTCTCAGACAAAATCATAAACTCCCTGAGGGCATAAACCAGAATAGAGCTATGTTTTCCCTTCTCCCAGCCTCACTATCTAACCTCTCTTTTTGTAATCCTCCTACACGCATAATTCCCCATCCTCCCTTGACATTACACCCCCTCCAGCTTTTGCCTAATTTCTCTGCTTCCTATTAGCAAAGCTCAAAAGGACTGTCTATATTTGCTGACTATATTTTCACCCACTGGGCTTTAATTCCCTCAATACACTCAAATGTCTCCAATCAAGTCAGTGTTGACCTACATCTTGCTAAAGTCAGGTCAACCTCTGTCTTTATCCTTCTGGACCACTAAGCAGTTTTTGACATTAGTAATCATTCCCTCCTAGAAGCGCTTTGTTCTCTAAGCTTCTATGATGCCAGGTCCGTCTTATTTTCCTTCTGCCTTCCAGGTTACCTCTTAGTCTTTTATCAGCAACTTCCCTTTTATCAGACTTTCAAAGTTACGAGCTCTCTAAGACAGTCGTCAACTTGCTTCCTTTGTTTATAATGTCTAACTAGATGAGCTCATCGAATCCCATGGTTTTAAATACCATTCCTAGGCCAATGATTCTCAAGTTTATATCTCCAACCCTGACTTCTCCCCTGAACTCTAGACTCGTACAACTATCTAACCGATATCTCCATTTGGATATTTGATAGGCAACTCAAAATTAAGATGAGCACAAATTGAGAGTTCTCAATTTACAACCTCACATCTGTTCTTCACTTCCCAAACCCTCATCACCCCCAGGATTTATCTCCACAATTGCTCCTATCAGCTTAGTTACATAGGCCAAAAGGTCAGGAGTTATCTTGATTCCTCTTATTTCCTTACATCCCAATCAGTAAGTTCTGGCTCTACCTCCAAAATATACCCTAATACCGAAGGCGGCCTTCCTTGCCATCTCACTGCTATAATCCTGGCCCACGCCACAGTCTAACCTGTCTTTCCATATCCAGTCTTGCCCCTCTAGGTTCATTCCCCATGCAGCAGAGTGATTTTAAATGGTAAATCAGGTAACCTTACCCCTGAGAATTGTACTGAGAATAAACTTTGCACTTTACTTGCAATGCTTCACACTATCTGATTCCTGTTTACCTCTCCTTTATGGCTCTGCTCTTTACCTACTATGTTCCAGCAACAGCAAACAGCAACCTTCTTTCCATTCCTAAACAGATAAGAACAGGTAAGCTAAGCTCAGTCAGGTCCTTATGACTTCACACTAGCTATTAATTTTGCTTGGCATGCTGTCCTCTTGGACAAACAAAAAGAAAGAAAGAAAAAGAAAAAGGAAGAAAGAAAAGGAAAGGAAAGGAAAAGAAAAGAAAAAAGAAAAGCTGGCACCTTGGCTGGTGTGCTCAGCAATTAGAGCATAGCCCCACACACTGAAGAGTCTGGGGTTCAATTCCCAGTCAAGGGCACCATACCTGGGTTGCAGGTTCCATCCCCACCTGGGGTGGGGTGCCTGTGGGAGGCAACCAATCAATGTGTCTCTCTCACCTCTCTCTCGCTCTCTTTCTCTGTCTCTCTCTCCCTCTCTCTCTCCTCCAGTCCCCGTTCCTCCCTTCCACTCTCTCTAAAAAAGTCAATGGAAAAAATATCCTCCAGTGAGGAGTAACAACAAGGACAACAACAAAAACAAAAAGATTTAAAAAAGAAAAAGGCTGGTTTCTTTTGTCATTCAGATCTCTGTTTACATGTCACCTCCTGAGAATCATCTAATCTAAAATAATCACCTGGTTCTTATGTATAGAACATCAATTTATTTTAATGGTCTATTTAGTATCAATTACTCCTGATACTTTTTAGTTCACAATTTGTCTTCCACACTAGAATGTAAGCTCAGTGACAGCAAGGACTTAGTCACCACCAATTCATCTGCATTTAGAGCAGGGCCTGTCACAGAGCAGGAACTTAGTAATTGTTCAATGAATTAATAAATTTACTTCCATTTATATTTAATATCCTCTCCTCAGTTAAAAAGACATAGCCAAGCCTCACCTCTTAAAGATTTTAAAAATGAGCACGAATTACGAATTATGAAAGACAAATATTATTTAAATGGAAGCCCTGCTTTGTAAACCAAGGGTGGGGAGCCTTTGTACTGCACTGAAGTATCTTAAAAGATTCAGTGGAGAGTTACTACATAAAACATAAAGTTCAGTGGCAAACTTTTCAAAGAAGAACTATCAAGTGTTTTCTTCCTGTGTCCCTCCCCCCTCCCCCCCACCCCCGCCCCGCAGCCTAGGTCCACCACCCCCTTTTGGATGATTCTACTTCATGTGCTTTAAAAAAGGATATACATTGTGTGCATCATAAAAGGAATATGTGTAGGATATGACTCAAGAGAAATAGCCAATCTAGGGGTATAGGGAGGTGAGTGGAGGCGGAGAAGGGTAGAGGAGGGATAAATGGTGATGGAAAAAAATATAAAATAAAATAAAGAAAAAGAAAAGAAAGACAGGTGCCTCCTCCCCTAAAAGCAGGACCACTTCTGTTAAAAAAGAAAGAAACAAAGAAAGAAAGAAATAGCCAGCCTACTCTTTTCTCTTCTCCTCTCCCCTCCCTGTAAATACTATGAAGGAAAAAAAAAGTATCAGTGACAGGCACTTGAAAAAGCAGCTAACATGTCCTGAGAGCTTAATAGGTGCCAGACTCTAAGAGATTTAATGGGCTAACTCATTTATGCTTCACAATCACCCTATCGGGGAAGGAACAATTGTAATTCCCATTTTATAGATATAAAACACAGAGAGGTTAAGTAACTTGCCTGGGTCACACAGCTAATAAGTGGTGGAGCAGGGGAACCTGATTCCAGTGCCCAAGTTCTTAATCATCTATCATGCTGACTTAGAGGATGGCATGTCAATGAGTCCGAATGCTTGTCACCACTGTAGTCCTCTTTGAAGAGGGTGAGTAAGGAAAAACTCATGGGGTGTGGAGGTATGTGTCAAACCCAGTAACCCACAGGCATTCCTTTTTTGTACCATGGATCCTTTTGGCAGTTGGGTGAAGTTTATAGACTACTTTTTCAGAATAATGTTTTTACGTACAAAACTAACATACAATTGGAAGTCAGTGACATTGAAATATAGTTCTCAAAATATTAAATCACCATTTGCTATAATAATATACATGCTACTTTTTGAAAATATTGATTGATTTGAAAGAGAGAGAGGAAGGGGGAGAAAGAAAGAGAGACAGAGACAGAAACATCTATTTGTTGTTCCACTTATGCATTCATTGGTTGATTCTTCTATGTGCAGTGAAGATACTCCAACAAACTGAGCTTCAGGACGTATCAGGACGACACTCCAACAAACTGAGCTTCCAGGCCAGGGCCCAAAATGTGCTTTTTTAATGCACTAAAACTACTCTTATGTGAGCATAGTGCATGACAATTTTAAAAATATATATTTTTATTGATTTCAGAGAGCAAAGGAGAGGGAGAGAGAGAGAGAAACATTAATGATGAGAAAGAATCATGGATCAGTTGCCTCCTGCACGTCCCACACTGGGGATCGAGCCCACAACCTGGGCATGTGCCCTGACCGGGAATCAAACCCTGACCTCCTGGTTCATAGGTTGCTCAACCCCTGAGCCTCGCTGGCCGGGCAACAATTTTTTTTTTTTTTAAGAAGGGAAAGATGATTATTTGTCTCTATGCTGAGAATACGGTGTTATTATCCCTCAACAGCGTCTGAATTCTTCTGTATAATTATTGTCAGAAAGCATGGCTTGAGATCAGCTCTTCTGATATTCAGATATTGTTTTTGGTAGATGTCTTCCAACATTTTATTTATTTATTTATTTATTTATTTATTTATTTATTTATTTATTTATTTATTTATTTTTTCTTTCTGGGCCAACAGTTCTTTTTTTATTTATTATTTCTTTATTGATTAAGGTGTCACATATTTGTCCTCATCCCCCCATTCCCACCCCACACCCCTCCCCATGGATGCCCCAACCCCCTGTTGAACTTAACCATTGGTTAGGCTCATATGCATGCACACAAGACCTTTGGTTGATCTCTCCCCCCTCCCCCCACCCTCCCCTATCCTCCCTAATTGATTTATTGACAAAAGACTTATACAGCACATAAACTATAAAGTTATCTGGGAAGTAATTTTTAAAAACTAATTTATTAATTTCAAAAGCTCAAAGGAAAGAAGTACTATTCATGGAGGATTACTTGAAGGATATATAATGCACCCATTTCTCTAGACATTCTAAGTGTTATTTCTGATTTACAGCTGCTAGAATAAACTCTGTAGCTGGATTGACTCTGGACCCTTGTTGAATTGCTTTTATTGAGTTGCACTTTGGATTTATGCATTAAAGTTAGTTTAAAAGCTCGCCCCAGGAATCTTGCTGCTGTAATTATTGTAGGGATTTGTTGAGGACTTTTACCATTATGTCATAAAGTGACTTAATAAAGGAACATTTCTCCAGATGTTATACCAGGAAGCTACATTTCTCTTAAAAACTACTTTGTTTTGATCACAGGGACACTACATTTCATAATTGTTTATGTTTTCCTATTGTTTCCTTCCTGGAAGTTCAGAATCAAATATGCAGCCCAGATATAGCTATTGTTTAAAACTGTATTAAAGTGTATAATACGCACTTTTGTAAGCCAATTCGAATAGTTGACTTTATTTTTCCTCTCCTGTTTGCTTTCACTTCTGACCTCGCCACAATTACTTAACCCGTTTATTTCCTGTTATATTTCTAGAAGTTGCTTTGAATCCTTTTGAGAACATATGCACTTTACATGTTTGAGAATGTATTTGCATATATATATTTAGAAAGATGCTCAAGTGTTTGGAATAACAAAAGATTTTGAGCTAGAAGTTTGCTTGAATACTATTATTGAATATTTTTCATAAAAGCAAATTTTGCATTGGAATTCATGTTTGTTTTTTTCCTTATACTCCATCGCTTCTAATATCTATCCAACCCATGTGCAAACTTCTCTCCACCCTTGCTTTTTCTTACACTCTTCCCCACCCCTTCTGCTCCTCATTGCCAAATCTTCCTCCAAGGATTTCAGACCCTGATGTTCTTTCAGCCTGGAATGTTCTTCCTGACCAGCAACTTCTTGAGGCTCCTCAGAGAGGCTTCCAGATCCCCACTCTCTCCAAAGCTGACGTTTGTCCCCTACCCACCCCACCTCATTATTCTCCCTCATGGCGTCCTGCTTTTTTTCTTCATAGCACCCCCTTCTGTCTTGTTTTATTACTTCACTTATTATTTATCTGTCTCCTCCATTAGAAGCTGAACTGGTGAGGGGAAGGACTGTGCTTCATCTAGGTCTTAAGATGAATGAATAAATTGTCCAGCCCAAGAACTGCAAAAAAATCTCTTTCATACGTAAGGATAGGTACCTTTTCTGAACTCCTGAATTTACTCCTGTCTGACTACAATCCCTCACCGAATTTAAAGGCTTTGAATCCTCTTAGCTCCATGTTTTATGATGGATTTCCTCAGTCACATTGTGAGTTTTTAATTATTTGGCTAATGCTTAGAAGAACACTGAAGGTACAGCTAGTAGTGTCTGGATTTCAGCAAGGAATTTAAATAGTCTTTTGTGATGTTCATGAGGGCGATGATGACAGAGGGCGAGAGGAGGAGGTAGAAAGGAAGTTTATATGTATTGAGAACTGCTGAGATTAGGCCAGACAGGAACCAGTGAATGCAAGTGATAGGAGGTGGAATTGGCTCACTTCTCAAACAATGAGGGTAACCCAAAAATAGAATGTTTCCTTGGAAGGGTTACTGAGCACATGTCATTTGCCAGGCATAGTTCTGGGCACTAGGAATAGAGCACAAACAAGATCTGGTCCTTGTTCTCATTGACAGTCTAGTGAAGGCTGGAAGGAATCCATTTCAGAAATGTTCTATTAGTTGTGGAATCGTGGATTCCAGCCCTGGGCAGAAACCAGATTCAGAAGTGGAATGGCAAAGCGTATGAACATTTGTTGAGAGCTTACTATATACCACGCACCATTAGGAGGACTGTACACAGCCTCCGCATTTCCTGAAGACCCAAAGGAACTTGAGGGCAGGAACATTGTAGTGTTCTTGGGTCCCCCAGGGCCCTGAGTGTGACTGTGCACATAAGAGACATTTGGTACTCAATTGATTATTGGTATCATTCAAGTGCTTCCATGGTAATGAGAAGCTAGTAGCATTCTTTTTTTTTTTTTAAATATATTTCTTTATTGATTTCAGAGAGGAAGGGAGAGGGATAGAGAGATAGAAACATCAATAATGAGAGAGAAGCTTCCTGCACACCCCCATTGGGGATTGAGCCCACAACTCGGGCATGTGCCCTTGGCCGAAATCGAACCTGGGACCCTTCAGTCCGCAGGCCAACGCTCTATCCACTGAGCCAAACCGGCTAGGGCGCTAGTAGCATTTTTATGCCCTTACGCAGAAGGTAAGATAAAAATTAATAGCCCTGACTGGGTAGTTCAGTTGGTTAGAGCATCATCCAGATACGCCAAAGTTTTGTGTTTAATCCCCAGTCTGGGCACATATAAGAAGCAACCAATGAATGCATAAATAAGTGGAACAACAAATTGATATTTCTCTCTCTCTCTCCCAAATAAAAAAATAAAAATATTTTTTTAAAAAATTAATAACACAAAAACAAACTAAATTATTTGCCAGCATCCCCTTTTTGTAGTTGTCATCAAAGCTGGATTTATTCTCAGGACTTTCTGGCCTGTAGTCCTGAATGTATATTTCATACCTCTCCCTCCATGTATATGAGGCAACTGTAATTGTTATGTAGTTAGTCATTGTAGGAATTCTGGAATGCCATAGCTACAACTATGCCATCTGTAATAAGAAGCTTGCCAAAACCGGTTTGGCTCAGTGGATGGAGCGTCGGGCTGCAGACTGAAGGGTCCTGGGTTCGATTCTGGTCAAGGGTGTGTGCCTTGGTTTTGGGCACATCCCTGGGGTGTGTGTGTGTGTGTGTGCAGGAGGCAGCTGATCGATGTTTCTGACTCTGTCCTTCTCCCTTCCTCTCTGTAAAAAATCAATAAAATATATTTTTTTAAAAAAGAAGCTTGATGAAAGGCTCTAGATACTATTTTATTTTATTTATTTATTTTTAATATATTTTTTATTGATTTCAGAGAGGAAGGGAGAGGGAGAGAGAGGTAGAAACATTAATGATGAAAGGGGATCATTGATCAGCTGCTTCCTGCATGCCCTCTACTGGGGATCGAGCCCGCAACCCCGGGCATGTGCCCTTGGCAGGAATCGAACCTGGGACTCTTCAGTTCACAGGCCGACGCTCTATCCACTGAGCCAAACCAGCTCAGGCTGGATACTAATTTAAATATGCTACAGGTTTTGCTTCCTCTGCCTTTCCATAAATGGATTTTTGAAGCAGCATTTTATGTTAGATCCAGCAGGGGGAGCAAGGTCCATGTTGACTAAAGGCAAAAACAAAATAAAAAACAAACCAACCCCTCCCCCCCCCCCAAAAAAAAACACCCTCAAACCAAAACAACCACTTAAAAAAAAAACACCTTCTAATTTCCAAAGTATTCTCTTTCCACCTTCCTTTAGTGGCCCTGAACAGTTCTTTATTTCATCTCTATCTGAAACCTGAGGGCATAAAAATGAAGTTAAACATGGTACAACAGAAAACTTACTTTTTTTATTCCTTTGAAGGTACAAAATCGTCAGTATTCCATTTACCCATTTATCCAGACAAATGTGAATTGCTACCTACTTAGCCTGCTGGTCTGGGGGAAGAGGGGACACAGGCAGAGTAGGAAAGTGTCAGACTAGTAGTCAGTGATAGGGAAGCTAACAGGAGAGAGCAGCCCACCTTGGGGAGGAAGAGATCATTGAATTGGATCTTGAAAGACAGTTAGCATTGGTCAGTCAATCACAGTTGGAATTGGCATTCCAGGCTGTGGGAATAATATGAGCACATAACAGGTGCCGTGTGTTTGTAGATTTATAGATAGGAGAGGAGCATGGTTGAAGGTAGGTAAGGTAATTCTAGAAAGTGTGATTTATTTCAACAATGTTGGATAATAACTAACCATAATAACTAATATTTGTGTTAAACAAATAAATATCTAAAATTCAACAAACACTGATATAGCACTTAATATGTTCCAAAGCAGTTTTAAGCACTTTACAAGCATTAACTAACTTAGTCTCCACACAATCTGATTATTATCCACATTTCCAAAAGAAGAAACTAAGGAAAACTGAGATTGAGTAACTTGCCCAAGGTCATGCAACCTGAGAGGGGTGGAGCCAGCATTTGAACCCTGGCAGTCTGGCTCCAGAGTCTCGGCTACTGACCTAAATATTTGATCTTCCTTATCTCCCTTGATTCTCACAACTCTGAAGTTGGTGATACCATTAGACCCATTTTGTAGATGAGGAAAGGAACAAGGTTAAGTAATTTGCCTAAGGTCACACAACTGGTTCGAAATGGTGAAAGGATTACACCCAAGCAGTCTGACATCAGAGCCCGTGTTTTTGTGGTTGTTTTGTTTGCTTGTTATCTTTTCTTATTTTTAAAAATTGATATGCATTCAAAATGGTTCAAATTCAGAAGGTCTGAAACAGTATACAATGAAAAGTCTTTTTTTTTTCATATTTGTTACCAGCTACCCAGTTTTCTCTCTGAAAACCAATGCTCTTGGTTTCTTATGTTCCCTTGTATTAAATAAAAAAAATACATATGACTCTGGCTGGTGTGGCTCAGCTGGTTGGGCCTCACCAATGCACTGAAAGGTTGCCAGTTTGATTCCTGGTCAGGCCACATGCCCAGTAGGGGACCTGCAGGAGGCAGCTGATTGGATGTTTCTCTCTCCCCCTTCCTTCTAAAAATCAATTTTAAAAGTATGTGCTATTTCCTCTGTACTATCATACAAACTGTATACTACACACACTGTTCTGTATTTGCTTTTGAAACCTAATGATATATCTTCTGAATGGCTGCATAGTATTTCTGGATATGGATGTACTATATTTTGTTTAACCAGGCCCTTATTGTCAGGTGATTTCCAGTCTTTTGCTATTATAAAAAATAAATGGCAGTGAATAAAACTCTTGTGTACATGTCATTCCCCACATGTGTGAGTCTACCTACAAGATAAATTCCTAGAATATATTTGCTGGTCAAAGATATCTGTCTCCGTAATTTTGATAGAAGTTGTCAAATTGCTCTCTGTAGAGGCAGTACTGATGGATACCCCCTCATATAAGAGAGTGTCTGTTTCTCCATTCCTTCACCATCACAGTGTGTTAAGTGAAAAATTGTTATCTTAGAGCAGGTTTAATTTGCATTTCTCTTATTATGTGTGAGACTGAACATCATTTCATGTGTTTAAGAATTTAAGATTCAAAAAAAGAATTTAAGAATCATTCAACTTTTCTTTTTGTGTGTGTGTGGACCATTTTATCACAACCTTTGTCCATTTTTCTATTGGGGTTGTTGATTTTGTGTGTGTGTGTGTGTGTGTGTGTGTGTGTGTGTATGTATGTATGTATTTGTGAATATATGTATGTATTTGTGTGTGTGTGTGTCAGCTCCTGGTCCAAAGTCTACCTGTGATTTTTTTAGGCCAACTGCAGGCAGTTATAAAGACTTTACTTGGCAGGCCCACAGGGCAAAGCTGTTCCCACTAGACTTGATGCATACTGTAGTCTCTGAGGGGAGCTTTAGTCAAAGACTCAGGCCCCCTGCAGGCAGGCCATGGTCTTAAGCATATCTGCATTTCTAGACCAGGAGCCTTACTTGGAGGTCTCTTTATCTAGGACTTTCCTCAGGGGCCTCTTCTGGAGCCTCCTTATTGGTGGGGTAGAAGGGAGGGAGCAATCTTGAAGACACTTTTGAGCTGTCGTTTAAACCCCCACCCCCACTGAACCCCCACATGTGCTGATCCACCTGACTTATGATATGCCATGGGTGTCAGAAACTTTGTTGTTTGAAATTATATCAGTAAAAAGGAAATACCTTAGTTTTGCCAAGAGGTTTTAAGTCACTTTGATACAGAGAGCCTGCCTTGATTTCCACCCTAGGTGAGGACTTTCAGATAAGTTCTGTCTATAACATTACGTAGATAGATTAACTTTTGTGATATTCCAGGAAACAGGTCCCTTGGTCCATTAGCAGTCCAAATTTGATGGAAACCTATGACAGATAGCTCTGTTTCACTTTGAACTTATCAAAACATTGCTTCCCTCAATTACACCTAAAAGTGTGCCTTTTGCTCAAATCCTTTAATGAGTCTATAGTTTCCTCTGTTTGGTGAGATGCTCCATAGCTTCTACACTGAGTGGCCAGATTATTATGCATTCAGAGATCATAATAATCTGGCCACTCAGTGTAGAAGCTATGGAGCATCTCACCAAACAGATGCTGGCCACTAAGTGTATATCCTATATAATAAAAGGCTAAGATGCAAATTGTCCCCTCAACCAGCAGGCAGGCCAGCCAACCGCCCATGTCCCCTCCCCCTGGCCACGCTGGCCTGACCCCACCCATACATGAATTCATGCACCGGGCCTCTAATATATATATACTGAGTGGCCAGATTATTATGCATTCAGAGATCATAATAATCTGGCCACTCAGTGTATAGTGTGCAGTCTCCCTCATAGTAAGAAATCAATCGCCTTTTGTCTTGTCCCTGGTGGTCTTGGGCTGACTGGGCTAGGAGAGATTTGAATCCAGGTTTACCTATAGCAGAGTTTAGTGATGAAATGCCAAGCTAAACTGAAAATTATCTAACCTTTATGTCATATATACTCTCAATGACCTTCAGCCGAAGACCTAGGAACACTCCTGTATTTGAATAGTTTAGTTTATAGCTCATTGCAGCAGGAGAGAACATATACCACGGGGAACCACAGGGCATCTCAGGAAGAAGGTGTTAGAAAGGACTCATTTAGGACTTGAGCTTTGGTTGGATGATTTTGAGGAAGGTACAAAGAAGAGGAGGTACTCTCTGGATTGGGTGCTGTTAGAAGGTGGGGACAATTTTATCAATAAATCCTATCTGTAGGAAGGAAAGACTAGAGTGAAGCTAAAACTGTAATTGGCAAAGCAGCATCAGTCACATTAGCCAGGATAGCAAGATGTGTGGAATTTTATGGCTTGAAAAATGTTCAGGTTTTGTCTGTATTCAGACATGATTATGGAGTGGTCTTGTTTTTGTCTAGATCCATTATGGTCACAGAGTGGCCTTGTTTGATGTTGATATGCTGTGAAATAGTTCGTGTGAAATAGAACATTAAGACCGAGCTGTGAGTGCCAGGCAACTCTAAGGCCCAGCAGCTGGTAGTGCCAGGTCAGCTCCTGGATGTCAGGAGCTGCTTTTGTTTTTCTCAATACCTACCTATATGCACTGTGCACATGTGAGCATATACACATCTCTTAAATTTATAACTCTAAAATTCAAACAAAAGCAAACCAGTATTTGGCATGCTTTCCATTTAATTAGGAGTACATATATATATTTATGGCTTGGGCATGGGCTATATTTTGTTTTGTTGTGGTTATGTATTTATTTCCTTTATTGAATATGAAATACATTCACATGGTTTAAATTTTTTTTTAAGTGTACAGAGAAAAGTCTCCTTTCTGTCCCTCATCTGCTCAATTCCCACATTCTCTGATAGGTAACTGCTATTATTAGTTTCTTGTGTATCTTCCCAGAGGTACTCTTTATCTAGACAATACATAGGAATGTGAGCATATTCTCCTTCATGCGTTTCTTTTATAAACAGATAAACATGAAGTTTTGCATCTTGATTTTCTATTAATACATCTAGGAGATCTTTCTGTTCCAGTACTTAAACAACGTCTTCATTCTTAGGGCAGTTTTGTTAGAACTGTAATTTATTTAATGATGTATATTTTATGTTTTTAATCTTTTGCCTCCACAAAAATCATTGCAATGAATACCTTTGTATGTGCATCATTTCACACATGGAAGAGCACATCCTTAAGCTAGTTTCCCAAAATGAAATTGTTGTGTCAAAGGATTTGTAATTTTGAGAGATATTGCCAAACTGTCCAGGGGTTATAAAGCTTGACAATCTTATTAGTGGAATAAGCAAGTGTCTGTTTTCTCACAGCTTCACCAACACTATGTTATCATAATTCCTGTTTTTTGCTAATCAGATGTTTTTGCTAACATTTCAGTGGTTCTAATTTGTATGTCCATTACTGAGTCAGGATAAACCTTTTTTTTTTAAAATAACTCTTTATTGTTAAAAGTATTACATATGTTCCCTTATTTCCCCCATTGATACCATCCAGCCTGCCCCCCCTCACCCCAGGCCTTTACCACCCCACTGTCTGCATCCATGGGTTATGCATATATGCATACAACTGAGATCATGTGATACTTGTCTTTCGCTGACTGAATTATTTCACTTAGCATGACACTCTCCAGGTCCCTTCATGTTGTCTCAAAGGGTAAGATATTCCTCTTATTTTTTTAAAAAAATATATTTTATTGATTTTTTTACAGAGAGGAATGGAGAAGGATAGAGAGTTAGAAACATCAATGGGAGAGAAACATCGATCAGCTGCCTCTTGCACATCTACTGGGGATGTGCCCGCAACCAAGATACATGCCCTTGACCAGAATCGAACCCGGGACCCCTCAGTCCGCAGGCCAATGCTCTATCCACTGAGCCAAACCAGTCAGGGCAATATTCTTCTTTCATACTGCTGCATAGTATTCCATAATATAAATGTACTACAGTGTTTTTTTTTTGTTGTTTTTTTTTTTTTTACCATCTACTCATCTATTGATGGGCACTTGGGCTGTTTCCAGATCTTAGCTATTGTAAATTGTGCTGTTATGAAATTAGGGGTGCATGCATACTTTCTGATTGAGGATAAACGTTTTTTTAAATAGACTTATTTTTTTAGAGTAGGTTTAAGTTCACAGTAAAGTTGAGAAGGTGCAAGAGTTCTCATATACCTCCCTGCCCTCACACATGCACCAGAGTGGTACATTTGTTATAATTGATGAACCTACATTGACATCCTAATCACCCAAAGTCTGTAGTTTACATAATAGTTTACTCTTGGTGTTGTACATTCTATGAGTTTGGACAAATTTATAATGACATGCATCTATCATTATAGTATTGTTATCAGTGGAAGTGGGGTTCTTGGGTTACCATTGGAAGAAGCACTTCCAGGGGTCCCCATGGAAGGATGAAATATGGTAGAAAGTTTTATTTCCATGGAATTATACCATTTCCCTTAGTCCAGTTACAGAGGAAGTGCAGCTGGGGTTTCAGTAAAGCTAGAAGCAAAGCCAGAGTTTCTTTCCATGTTGGAGCCAGGTCCAGTACAGCACCAGGCTAGCTGCAGTTCATTCGTCCATTGCGTGTGGGGTCCACATGGTTTGTGGGACATGTGGGGGAATGCAGGGAAGCAGGAGCAAAAGGGCCCTACAGACCCAGAGTCACAGGAGTCCCAAGAAAGCCAAGAGAGCATACTAGTAAGAGAGCAAATTCCTTTGTTTAGGGGTTTATGTATCCCAAATCTTTGCACCCTTGCAGTGGCCACCCTCATTCTGACCAACCATCTCTTCCTCCAGGTGTGAGTGACAGGCCAGTATCTTCCCTAGTCTCCCCAACTTTACTGGGCATGCATCTATCTTCACTTTGTCCAGTGTCTTTCCCCCAATGTTTTGCAGGGAACATGCCTATAATGTCTGGCCTTCCCTTTGCTACTTTTCTATTTTGATCCTAGTAACTAGCTAATTACAATGGTATCAGTGTCATTCAGAATAGTTTCACTGCTCTAAAAATCCTCTGTGCTTTGCCAGTTCATCTCTCCTGTCCCTCTAACCCCTGACAACCAATCTTTTTACTCTTTCCATAATTTTGCTTTTTCTAAAATGTCATGTAGTTGAAATTATGCTGTATGTAGCTTTTTTAGATTATCTTCTTTCACTTAGTGATAAGCATTTAATGTTCCTCCATGGTTTTTTTTAGTCTTTATTGTTTCCTCCATGTTTTTTATTTTTATATTTATTGATTTTAGAGAGGAAAGGAGAGGGAGAGAGAGATAGAAACATCAATGATAAGAGAGAATCATTGATTGGCTGCCTCCTGCATACCCCGCAATCGAGCCCCCTAGGATCGAGCCCACAACCTAGGCATGTGCCCTGATGGGGAATCAAACCGTAACCTCCTGGTTCATAGGTCGATGCTCAACCACTGAGCCACACCAGTTGGGCTCCTTCATGTTTTTTTTAAGGCTTGATAGCTCATTTCTTTTTAGTGCTGAATAATATCCCATTGTCTGTATGTACCAAAGTTTATTTATTCATTCACATACTGCAGGACATCTTGGTTGCTTCTAAGTTTTGGAAATTATGAATAAAGCTACAATAAATATCTGTGTGCAGGTTTTTGTGTGGACACAAGTTTTCAACTCATTTTGATAAAAACCAAGCAGTGCAACTGCTAGATTATATGGTAAGAGTATGTTTAGTTTTGTAAGAAACTGCCAAATTGTCTTCCAGAAAGTGGCTGTAATAGTTTGCATTTCCACTGCAATAAATGAGAGTTTCTGTTTCTCCACATTCTTATCACCATTTGGTGTTACCAGGGTTTTGGATTTTGGCCATTCTAATAGGTGTGTAATGGTATCTTATTGGTGTTTTAATTTGCAATTCCCTAATTATATGTGATGTTATTTTTTATATGTTTACTTGATATATATATATATATCTTCTGTCAGGTCGTTTGCTCATTTTTTAATTGGGTTGTTTTCTCACTGCTGTGTTTTAAGAGTTCTTTGTATATTGTGAATGACAGTTGTTCATGAGACACATCTTTTGCAAATATTTTCTCCAATTCTGTGGCTTGTCTTATTCTCTTGAAAGATGAATCTTTTTTTTTCATATGATGAAAAGCCATTCTAGTTATTTTCTATGAACTCTGTATTCAAATCTCTTGATGGGCTGCATTTTAGAGTCATTTGTTTGTTAGATTTGAGCAGAAATTACCTCTTTCTAGAGTCATCCATTTCTCCACACAAATCCTTCCCAACTGGAGTCTCAGATAAACACATCCTTTTCTATTTATAATACCTGGGGAGCTAATTCTGAATTAAATGAAATCTAGTGGTAAACTGTCTTCTGAAAATTCCTAATTTTTAGGCCAATAATTTGCTGGTGATAACCACTTACCTTTCACTATCACTTAACAAATAGAGAGCAAACTTTTGGCCTGGAGTATTATGCTGGAGCTGGTTCACACCAGCTCAAAAGAACCCATTGTTCAACTTTGAGGGATTTTTTGAGCCAGTCGTTAAATAATATCATTATTGCCTGGCTGGTGTGGCTCAGTGATTGAGCATCGACCTATGAACTAGGAGGTCATGGTTCAATTCCCAGTCAGGGCACATGCCTGGATTGCAGGCTCAATCCCCAGTAGGGGCTGTGCAGGAAGCAGTGGATTGATGATTCTCTCTCATCATTGTCTAGAGGCCTGGTGCATGAAATTTGTGCACTCGGGAAGAGGGGTCCCACAGCCCAGCCTGTGCCCTCTCACAGTCCAGGAGCCCTCAGGGGATATTTGGCTGTCTTGGAGTGGGAGAGGCTTCCGCCACTGCTGCTGTACTTGCCAGCTGTGATCCTGGCTTCTGGCTGAGCAGCACTCCCCCTGTGGGAGTGCACTGACCACCCGGGGACAGCTCTTGCATTGAGTGGGATTGGGCTGAAACCAGCTCTCTGACATCGCCTGAGGGGTCCTGGATTGCAAGAGGGTGCAGGCCAGGCTGCCGGACCCCACCAGTGCACAATCAGGGCTGGGAGGGATGCAGGAGTTTGGCCACCTGGGGAGGGACTGCAGGAGGGCTCCAGGGCTTGTCTGGCTTGTCTTGCTCAGTCCCCATCAGCCAACCCCAGCATCATGCTAACCTACCAGTCGGAGTGTCTTCCCCCTGGTGGTCAGGGCATGTCATAGCAAGCGGTTGAGCAGCCTTAACATATCATTAACATATTATGCTTTGATTGGTTGAACGGATGACTGGACAACCGGACACTTAGCATATTAGGCTTTTATTATATAAGATGTTTCTCTCTCTCTCCCTCTGCCTTTCTCTGTCTGAAAATTAATAAAAACATATTAAAACAAGACAACAAAAAATTCTCAAGGGATTCTGTCAAGCTGGGGGGTGGGGTGGGAAGGTGTGCCAGAGACAGATGGAGAGAAATTGGGTTGTGTGGCTTCAGGGAGAGGGCTGGAGGGATGGCCGCCACTGTCCCTGTGTTGAGCCCTCTCCCCACATGACCAAATCTGAACCTGCATTATCCTGGTGAACTCCACTAGCTCCACCCTGATGACTCTCTGAGACCCATCCTCCAATCAAAATGGTCTGCAGGCCCTGGGCAGGTGGTGGCTGGACTCTGTGTACCCTGAGACTTTTGCTGAATCTGTATTATCCTGGTGAATGCCATTTGCCCCAACCTGGTGATTCCCTGAGACTCTGAAATATTCTCCCTTGTCTTACCTAGGCCAGGATTTTGTAGGTGGCTTCAGGGGGTTCACAAGCCTCTTGAAATGAAATGCAAAATTCTGTGTATGTGTATGTGTGCTTTCTCTGAGGGAGAAAGTCCAGAGATTTAATCAACTTCTCAAAGGGAGGTGGGATGCTGAAATTCCAAGTCCAAAAGGGTTTTTCTTACCCCTTAAAGCCTTACTGATCTTTCCCCTTTGGGTAATAGAGGATGTCCCAAAAAATGTGTACACACACTTTGAATAATTATAAAGGCAGTGTTCATTAAAATACATTTCATTTTCAAAATTGAACTAGCAGCTGTTAAAGTGTGTACATACTTTTTGAGACCATATATATATATCCCTGGTCTAGCTTTGTACTAATACTTTGTACTAAATACTCCTTAATTCCTTGTGTGAGTTGCTTAGATTCTCTGTGTCTCATTTTCCTCATTTCTAAAATGGGAATAAATAATACATAATTCATGTAACTGTTGTGATAATTAAATCAGATAATGTTTTAAATGTCATCTGATATGTAATAACTGCTTGAAAATGGCTGTATTATTCCAGACTAAAGCATATATATATTTTTAAATTTAAATTCTTTATTGTTTAAAGTATTACATATGTCTCCTTTCCCCCCATTGACCTCTCCCCAACTGCTCTGACACTCACTTATATATTTTAATATTCAAAAATATCCATTAACTTTCCCCCATTCTTTTAATTTAAAAATTTCAAACATATACAAAAGTAGAGAGAATTTATTCCTGGGTACCCATTGTCCAACTTCAACAATCAACACATGGCCAGTGTTATTTCAACTATATACCCACCCACTTTCTCCCTATACTTGGATCATTTTGAAGCAAATTCTAGCCATCATATCATTTCATCCAGAATGTATTTAGGAAAATAAGATCTCTTTTAAGAGTTTATTAACATCTTTTAAAAAGGTAGATTAAATGAAGCTCAGTGAAGTTAAGTAGCATTCATGAAGTGACCCAGCTGGTAAGTGTATTAACTAAAATTCAAATATAGGACTGGCTTCCTCTCCATTGTCATTTACTGAATGATATAAATATCCATGATCTAAAAGTTAGGCATCAAAATTCTAAATTTCAACAATAAATCTTAGCATTTTGAAATCTAAAAAAAAAAAAAAAAAATCAGACTAGAATAAAAGCACAGGCATTCAACACTGAGCAGTAATAGACCACAGATTAAGTTCCTTTGGATTTATTGTTTCTCTGGTTGAAAGGATTTATCTTGATCTTTGTAGCCATTAGGCATGAAGTATGAAAGCAGGGCATCCATTGTTCTAATTTTGTGTATGGTGAATAACCGAAGCTCATGTTTTTTCTCCAGCTTCCAGCACTAAAACAAATAACCTCAGCACCTGCTTGTGGTTTGTCAAACTTTCAAAAGGAAATACTATATTCTTAGCAAAGTGATTATTTAAAAAGGAAGAGTATGGGGGGAGAAACTGCATGTAGGGAATTAAAATTGTAGTGTTAATTGATGATGATGAAAATGACAGTAATCACAATGATGCGGTTGACACGTGACACATGAACCACATGAAGGAGCCGGAAAATGAGCCATTTATTCATCTGGAAAATAAAACTTGCAGAGCAGCCTCCCAGCTTGCCTGAGGATAAGGCCAAACAGGTGGCAGTATACTGCAGGCTTGGGAACCAGCCAGAATTCTGATCCCCTACTACTAAATGCGTGACCTTGAACACGTTACTTATCATCTCAGTTTCTGCCTTTTTTTTAAAATTCTCACATGCTTAGAGAGAGGAAGGGAGAGAAACAAAACAAAACAAAACAAAACAAAACAAAACAAAACAAAACATTGATGTGAGAAAGAAACATTGGCTGGTTGGTTGCCTCCAGCATGGTCGGGGTATGTGCCCTTGACCAGAATTGAATTTGGGATCCTTCAGTCCTCGGGCTGACACTCTATCCACTGAACCAAACTGGCCAGAGTCCAAGTTTGAGAAAATGAGGAAAATAAGATTGCTTTACAGAAGCAAAGAAGAGGACTGAAGAGTTCTCGGGCTGTCATTCATGTACCCAGAGAAAGACTGGTCATTTAGGAGAGAGAGTAAACATTCCCAGTTCACCTGGCAACCTGAGGAGGACTTAGCCTCCTGGCTTACGTTTGCCAACCGGGAGAAATGAGCTGGCATTCAGCCTTCAAGTATGCAAGCCCTGTGGCAGTGATGTCTCTCTGCAGATGGCTAGATTAGCATTTGGCTTCTAAGCATTTTGGGTAGTCCAAGTCTGTCTCTCAGGCCCTGGTCATTCTGAGGCCTTTTATAAGAAAGAACAGATAAATCCAGACTTACCCTTGGACAGCATGCACACAAATTACCTAGTGGTCTTATTTAAATACAGATTTAGATTCTCAGGTCCGGGGTGGGGCCTGAGATGCTCCCAGGCGATGCTGACTCTCCTGGACCCTAGACCACACTTTGAGTAACAAAGCTGCAGACAACACATACCTGTATTTTAACAGGGATTCACCAATAATATTTATTATCCTTTTTTCTTTTGGGGGTTATAAATTTTCAATTCAGAACCTAATACCTGCTGCCTAAGCACTCCACATCTAGGGACTGGAGCAAGCCTTTGTTTTGTTCCCTTATACCCAGACAGAGGTCAAGATGAGGTAAAAATGGGTGTCTAAATCCCCTCCCCCACTAATCCAGAGCAGGTCCAGTAAGGGCACTGGCTAAACTGCTGCTTTAGCTAGGTATCCTGTTGGAGGTAGACTGAAGCTGAAAGAGAGAAAAGGGTGGTTGAACACAGGTCCTAAGCAGCCCAAAAGCAAAGCAGGGAAACTGAAGGGAAATTGGCTGGGTTAGTGGGAAGAGAACCCGAGGTGATGAAGAGATGGTGGTAGGTGATTTCTCTGGGGCTAGGAGACCTCCCCTTATTTGGTAGACTCTGAACTGGTGGCTAGCATGATGGCATCATCATTCCTGTCACAGGCAAGGCTAGATTTGAATTAGAGGCCACTTAGAAGCCTTATTCAGACTTGAATTTGTTGAAATAAGGGGCAGGCAGATCTTTTGAAAGAATCTTATTTTTGAAAATTTTGATTTGCTCATCTGAAAAACTGAGGGAAAAATTAAAATAAATGGATTATTTGAAACTTAATTGTAGACAAGATTAAAACTCATCTATAATCTTTAGATGAGTGGTGTTACACAAGAATGATGTGCAACATGTCAGAAGAAAATTAAGTACCACTGTTTTAATGATAAAAAAAAAAAACCTTGAAGTCTTGAAAACTTGTCCCTATTATTTTCTCTCTCAAGGAAATCTACACTAATAGAAGAGAAATATGCAAATTGACCGTACCTCCATGGAGACATCAGCCAATCAGGAGTGAGTATGCAAATTAACCAAACAAAGATGGCAGGTTAATTTGCATACACAGGCGCAGAGTGAAGACTGAAGGCTCCAGCCCAATCGAACACTGAAGACTGAAGACGACTGAAGATTGAAGAGGCTTGGCTTCTCCGCTGCAGCCGGAGTGAAGGCCTGGGTCCCGGGTGCCGGAGGAAAACCGATGCTGGCAGCCAGGGGAAGGAAGGCTTATTGCACGAATCTTCATGCAACGGGCCTCTAGTCCTGTTATAATTCTTAAGTACTAAACACACTTGAATGTCCCCCTTTTTTATTCTGTGTGCTAAGTGTCTTGTTGAATTATAAAATTAAAACATTTTCATCTTTCAGAAAGTTACTTTTTCTGTATCCCACAAATAATATTTAAAGCTGTTCAAAGTTTAAATTATTACAATCAACAACATAAAATAAAAGCTTGTAATCCCTCAAAGTAAATCACTTCAAGAAAGAAAATTCTATTAAGCTAAGCCTATTATTGTTTACTACTACATAGTAACCAATAGGCACACAATGGCTTGGGGTCTAGCAAACAACAGAGTACAGTTAGTCATCACATAGTCTTTGTGTGTGTGTGTGTGTGTGTGTGTGTGTGTGTGTGTGTGTGTGTTTTAATCCTCACCCAAAGATATTTTTCCATTGACTTTTAGGGAGAGTGGAAGAGATAGGGAAAGACAGAGAGACACATCAATGTGAGAGTAACACATTGATTGGTTGCCTCCTGCACTAGTCCTGACCAGGGCCCAGGCCAGGGAGGAACCTGCAACCAAGGTACGTGCCCTTGACCAGAATCAAACCTGGGACCCTTTGGTCCACAGGCTGAGGCTCTATCTACTGATCCAAACCGGCTAGGGCCATCACATAGTCTTGACTTTGATCTCAGCTAGATGTCTGACTTTGGTAAGCCACTTCATCACCATTAGCCTCATTTTGTTCTCTGTAAAATGAAGAACTAGACTAGTTGGTATCCAGTCCCAATGCTCACTTGATTCAGTAGGAGAGTTTACTTTTGATTCTGAGAATATCAAAAAGTATTTGCCATTTCCCATACCACTGAATGTCTTAAGAAGTGGGGACTCAAAGAGGTGAAGCAACTCACCCCCTCTGTCATAAGGGCAGAGCTAGGCTTAAACTCCCAAGATGTTTGACTTCTAGCTAAGGATACTTTCTACAATATCATGCAACTTAAATTCTATCTAAATGAATCTGCACCAGAATAAGCCAAAATGAAAATGTACCAAAATAAGCCACAGAAGATGTTGGTATAACGTAATTTCCTCTAAGGAAATTATTATTTTTCTGGGTGGCTTGACACAAGTCATAACTGACTGATTATGGTCAGAGGTGTGGTTATAAATTATGCTACAGAACCACAAGAAAGCAGGTCAAGTTTTCATCTGTAGCCAAAATAGCTGGTTCCAAAATTACACAGTACTCATCCCCTTGGTCTGTGAGTGATTTGAGGGCAGAGGTCATGCTTGGCAGAATTGTGTTGTTAGTAAGCCAGGCATTGGGCACCTGGGAAATCTTCCCACTAGTGCAGGGCTGCGGGGGCAGGGAGGAAGCAAAGGAGCAGATCTTTAGCATTAGGAGAGGGAGGACACTCTCAGGAGAGCAAAGCAGGCTATGGAGAGAGATTTTACAATGGGACCTGAACAAATGTCCATCCTCTGCGCAGGCAATGTGAGTAAGGATGTCAGGTGTCCTCATCAGAAGTTCCATACAACTATGGAATGTGGAAGGCAGTGGTGGTGATAATCAACAGAACCCCATCCTTTTTTTTTTTTTTTTAAATAAATACTATGCCATGTCCCTTCCCACTCCTCTTCCTTTGAGAAATTCATTAACATTATTATACTAGAGCCCAGTGCATGATTGAATCATGCACGTGTAGGGTCCCCTACACGCTTTCGCTTTTGATCGTGGTGGAGCTGGGTGCCTGTCCAGAGGCTTCTGAAAGGCCTGGTGCACCAGTGGACAGGTACCCAGCTCCACCGCGATCAAAAGCGAAAGCGTGTAGGGGACCCTACACGTGCATGACCCAGCAGACAGGCACCCAGCTCCCCCCGCTTTTGATGGTCCGTGGCGGGACGTGAGCTCGCTGCCCCAGAGGCCCCTTCTGTGCTGCAGCACAGCCATGGCGCAGACGCTGAGCTCACACCGCCATTGGCGACGCGAGCTCAGCGTCCTGCCGGCCCAATCGGCTACCCCGGCCACCCCGAGTCCCGCCCCCTGCACCTCCCTCTGGCCTAATTGTGGGCATAGCGGAGTGATGGTAATTTACATATTACCATTTTATTAGGTAGGATACTTAGCATTAGTGTTTCTGAACATACTACTTGAAAATAGATATGCTAGATAGCGAGATTATTCACATATATTTTTTTAAAAATTAATTTTAGAAAGAGAGGGATAGAGGAGATAGAAACATGAGCAAGAACCATTGATTGGCTATCTCCTGTACGCCCCCTACTGGGGATCGAGCCTGCAATCCCGGGCATGTACCCTGACCAAGAATAGATCTGGTGACCTCTGGTTCATGGGTTGATGCTCAACCACTGAGCAACACCAGCCAGGCTATTCACATATTTTTATATAACACTTAACATGTGCCAGATACTGTTAGAAGTACTTTCCAAATAAATATTATCATTTAATCTTCATAATAACTCTTTGAGGTATGTGCTATGGTAGGAAACTGAGGCACAGAGAGGCTATGTAACTTGCCCAAGATCGTAGAAGTAGTAAGTGGCAGAACCCAGGTAATCCTCTCCCTAGTCCACACTTTCCCTTCTCCTTAAAAGACCACAAAGCAAGCGGTGGGACAATGGCCAACTAATCGAGCCACACTGGCCAGGGTAGAAATTCTCAGATTTTTGATCTCCAGATTCCTTTACACTTATATTTTCATATTGGAAATTGAACCAAGAAAACTTTAAAGACATTTTTAAAAAGACATTTTAATTGATTTATTTAAAGTTAGCAATGATGAATCCATTGCATGTTAACATAAATAACATCTTAGTATTATTATAAAATAACTTTGATTTCATTTACATGAGAGAGAACCACTGCCATAAACATTAGTAAGGTGTTAGTTTGTTCCAAAATATTAAAGAGCATAATACAGGATAAAAACTTAAAAGTTAATCTTATTTGACTTGTATTTTCTTAGTCCATTTGGGCTACTATATCAAAATAACACAGACTCGGTAGCATATAAACAACAGCAATCTATTGCTTATAGTTCTGGAGTCTGGAGAGTCCAAGATCAAGGTTCCAGCATGGGGTTAGTTCTTTTATCCTTGAATTTTGATCACAGTCTGTGGTTTGACATAGATCATGATTTCAATTATAGGCTAATTTCATAGCCAAGAAAAATGCCAAACCAATTCATAGCCTGGGACCCACATCTAAGATTAGACCTGTTGACCAGTCCAAGCATATCAGTTCAGAAACCAGCTTACAGTACAGGCAGAATCCCAGCCAATACCATCTCAATACAATGTGTTACCCAAAGTTGTATTGACATAGGTAGACAACATTGTTGTCGTCAACTGAGAGAACTGTGGTGGATGTTAATGCTTATCTGGACATGGGAGGATTCCCAAGAGACTGGTATGACTCTAGTGGTCTAAATGGTGTCACTCTAGGGTCCAGCTCCTCTTCCTGTCGTACCCAACACTTTCAGACTAGTGGCATTAGATAAATTTTCATAGATTTTTCTCATGACAACATATTCTGCTTCATCCCCTTATGACAACTTTTTATTGCATAATAGAATGTCCCATCATGGCCCCACCCCATAACCTTTTGACCTAGCCAATTTCTATACCTGCTTATGACCATTCATGCACAGATATTTATTAAATGTCTTTAGATGCCAGGCCTTTAATACACAAAAATTCTGACTTTTGGTAATTCACATTCTTTAATTCTACCAAAGGATGTTAATAAATTAAAAAAGAAAACCTACTGCAGTTTTGGAATAAAGGTATGGGTATGAGTTCTTTACTAAATATATCTTCAAAATTCTATGACAGCCTAAGGGAGGAGTTGTTTCTTTTTTTAAAATACATTTTTATTGATTTCAGAGAGGAAGGGAAAGGGAGAGAGAGATTGAAACATCAATGATGAGATAGAATCACTAATCAGCTGCCTCCTGCACGCCTCACACTGGGGATCAAGCCCGCAACCTGGGCATGCGCCCAGGCCGTGAATCGAACCAAGACTTCCAAGGTTCATAGGTCTAAGCTCAACCACTGAGCCACACCGCCTGGCAGGAGTTGTTTCTTAAAGATAGGAGAGTATGGTTAGGGGAAGTGATTTCTCCATTTGTTCTTTGAAGAATGACTAGGAATTTAGTGAGAGAGAAAGAGATTCTAAGAAAAGAAGCTGCCTGAGCTAGGGCATACAGGCTGTAAGGAGAATAGGATGCTCCAAGGACAAATGGCTGGTTGATGTTATGGAATATCTTATCTTTCGAAGAAATAATGGTTTATACCATTTGGGGATAATGAGATTTGTTTTAAACCTGACCAGGGATGTTTGATACCAAGGATAGTTGACAACAAACATATAATAAGAATTAGGCCAATATTGGTGAATTTTTTGGAAAGTATCTTATTAATTAATTCCTTGATTAATGCATAGGCTGCAATGTTCTCAAATACAAAATAGGGACAAAATGCTCTAAGTTCAGAGTGGCAGGATCAGCAAGAATGTTCTTGGGATAAAAATGGCAGGATATAAAATCCTGCTGCTTCTATCATCACAATGAGTTTCCAAGGTCTGCATACCTTCTGGTGTCACAGATTGCCTTACCCTCCCACAACATATTTTCTCAACACGGACTCACCTCTTTGTTACCTGAAATTCCCAAAACAGTGTCATGAGCTTAGATGCCTGCAAGTGCTAGGTGGATAATATGAGTAAAGCTGACTAAGTAAGGACAGGTAAACTAAGAGTATCTGCCCTGTCCAAAGACGGAAGCTGTTCCTTTGCTCCAGTGAGTCACTGCCAGCTAGGAATGTAGGTCAAGGGTTCTCAGAACTCCAACATTTTCAAGAGAAGCCAGAAATTGTGGTTATTATGGAAACTCCCAACATTTGATAACTAATTGGAGAAAAAAATCCAACCCAACCAAAGACTGGCTAACAAAACATGTTTACGGGCTGAGTCTACCCCCTGGGCACCGTTTGTGACCTTTGTCCTAAAACTTTTCCAGTTTTATGTGATGTAATACTTGAAGGAATGAAGGATGTTCCATCTTCTCTGACATTACTGATTTTCCAGATATAGGTTCTACCTCCTTCTAGTGATTTCAGAGTTTGCCCATCCCTTTAAACATCAAGTTTTACCCCTCTCTTTGTGATATCTTGAACTATACCAACATTCTTCCCCTTCTCTTTTGAAGGTTACCTGGCCACACCCTTTATGACACCATGCATTGCCCTACCACCTTGGAGTAACAACTCATTCCTCCTTTGCATATTTCTTTGTATCATCCCCTTGTGAGATCACATGTTAATCTTATCTTAGGACTGCAACCTGGAACGGGCAGTGAGAAGATAGAATATGTATGGCATCACAAAAGAATGAGTTTGTTTTGGAAAGTTCATGATTTCATAAGAAAATGTCTGCATAACAGAGATTTAAAAATGAATCATTAAAGCTAGAGAAGGGGATTTAAATACATAATTTAGATCTCTTTAGAGTGAGTCAGAGATATAGACTCAGTTTTCTAAGTATTTAAGGCCAACTTTTATCATAGTAAAGTTTTATAGGAGATCTCTGAAGAGTCTCTGCTCTCTGGATGTACTGTCTATTCCTTAGGGGGAGTGAGAAATTAGCTTCTTTTAACTTCATAAAATGAAACTCCAGAGATTAGAAATAAGATTTATATAACTTCAGTCATTGCACATTTTAAGAGTTTTGCTGGAAGGAAATAAAAATTATTAGTATAGCACCCAATATTTATTTGATAATGTTCCTTACTACAGAACAACTGAACTTTATTCTCACTAAATTCTTATAATCGTGAAATATAGACTTCAGGATTCTTCCTACTACTTTGTTTCTAGTTTATTCTTTTTTAAAATTAAAATTGCTGAGTGGGAATAGGATTATTATTCTTAGGACATAATAGAACTTTTTTGGTAGGGATAGTTTAATTTTAAAGTAAGGGACTCTTGCAATTATGGTCATTGTAACATGGACCTAGATGTTATAATTTACTGTTATTTTAAAAAATTATTGATTGATTTGAGAGAGAGAGAGAGAAATTGATTTGTTGCTCCACTTATTTATGTATTCATTTGTTGATTCTTGCATGTATCTTGACTTGGGATCAAACCTGCAACCTCGGCATATCAGGATGACCAATTGAGTTACCTGGCCAGGGCCATGATTTACTGTTATTAATATTTATCTTCTATAAATTAGTTACTATAATATCAGCAACTGGAAAAAAAGAAAAAAATATCAGCAAGTGGAGGATACAATTTCCATTCTCTTTCTAAAGGAAAAAAGATAAAAACAAAAATCAAATCCCTTTGCCAAAACACTGAGAAAAAAATCCCCAACAACCTGAGAATCTAAGAATTATCTAATTATAGGTGATTTTCCCTTTATTCTTATTCATTCATTCAACAAATATGTATTGATTATCCATTATATGCATCAGACACTGTGCTATGCTGGGTTCTGATTAAATAGTGATAAACAACCCAAATATGGTTTATACTCTCATGGATCTTATGGTCTAGTGAGAGAGATAGATTAAAAGAAAATTAAGAAAAAGTGCATATATATGTATACATATATATGTAAGTGAATTTACATACACACACACACACACACACACACACACACACACACACACACTATACTATTCATTAGGGAGAATAATGGGAGAGAATTGAGTTCTAATGAATGAGAAGGATCCAGCCATGTAAAATGTAGGGGAAATAGTGGTCTACTGAAGTCAGGAAAGTTTGGGCAAAGGTCTTAGCTGGGAATGATTTCTAAGAACAAAATATCCAGCATGGCTAGGGTATTGTGATTGAGAAGGGGGGCAGTGAGAAGTGAGGTTAGACAGAAAGATAGAAGACATCATAAAGAACCTTGATGATGGTTTAGATGAAGGAAAACTAAAAATCAGGGATGTATATATGAAGGAAAACTAAGAATCAGGGATAATTCACAGGGTTTTGGCTTGAGCAGCTGTGTGCATGCCATTTACTGAAATTAGAAAGATAGAGTACTGAGTACGTTCTCTAGGAAGAAGATGCTGAGACAGAGTTAGGTGTATAAAAGGTTTATCAGGGAATCTATATATATAAAAGCCTAAGAGACCCTTATGATGGAATGAATGGTTGCACTGACATGCACTGACCAGCAGGGGGCAGCTGCTCAACACAGGAGCTGTCCCCTGGTGGTCAGTGTGCTCCCACAATGGGAGTGCCCCTCAGCCAGAAGCTGGGCTCATGGCTGGCGAGCACAGCGGTGGTGGCGGGAGCCTCTCCCCACTCTGCGGCAGCACTAAGGAGTAGCGAGCTGAGTGGTAAGGAGCAAGCAGGCAGGCAGGCAAGCGGTTAGGGGCAAGCAGGCAGGTGAGTGGTTAGGAGCGAGCAGTCCTGGATTGCGAGAGGGATGTCTGACTGCCAGATGTCTGACTGCAGGGATCAGGCCTAAACTGGCAGCTGGACGTCCCCTGAGGGGTCCTGGATTGTGAGAGGGTGCAGGCCGGGCTGAGGGGCTCCCCCCATGCACAAATTTTATGCACTGGGCCTCTAGTCCTATATAATAAAGAGATAATATGCTAATTAGACTGGACAGCAGATGACCTTGCAGAAGGACCTTCCAGAATGACCAGTGGGCGGGGCCGCAGGGCCACATGGCTGCCAGGGCCAAGAGGCAGCCAGGCTGTGAGGGCCGAGCCCCTTGCACGAATTTCGTGCATCAGGCCTCTAGTAGTGCTTATGAAAAGAAAAGAGGTATAAGCTGAATTGTGTAAGGGGAGGTTGTAGACAGTGATGCAAACCTGACAAAGTCTTTGCCATCCCAATGGGGATCTCCAGAGCAAAGACTGACAATTAGTGGGGTTCTGTGTTGGAATAGGCCCTTGTACTACTATGTTACTAGTTCACTGGCTGGGACTCTCCCCAAGAAGAGTGTAACTTGGGCTCTAGAGCTGAGGTGGACTCTGAAGCAGGTAACAGGAGCATGCTGTCAGCTAACCACATTCCTCACAGCTGGGCAGCCAGTCCCTTCCTGAAGGAGGACGTGAGCAGCACATCGTCTTGCAGCTAAGAGAATGGCCATTTAACCTATTTCTGGTCAATGGAACTTAAAGGTTGTGGACTGAAAGCTTTTCCTTTGCTGATAAAAGGAGAAGGAACTTCTCACATAAAAGGTCCCTTTTGCTCCTTCCCTCCTCCCTGGTTTTCTACTTTTGAATGTGATTGATTCATGATGTCAGGAAGTATGACAGCCATCTTTCAACGTTCAATAAGCTTGAACATGAAAAGACAGAGCTGAGGAAAGGAAAGAGGTGGTGATGATATTGCTTAGCAGCTGAATCGATGCCAACAACTACATACCTCCAGACTTACTTTTAACATAGAAAAATAAACTCCAGTTCATTGAAGCCTCTGTAGATAGGTTTCATGTCACTTTAGCTAATACAGGTACAGAATATGGGGAAAGTATGGTAGCTATTCCTTTTTGTTGTTGTTGTTTCATCTTGTTTTCTGTTGAACACTTCTTCCCAGCTTGATTCTAGTTATAGACTCTATTCCCCAGGCAACAGGAGTGAATGCCTCACCTAACCAGGATTTAGATTCTTCCTACTGAGAAATTTAAACTTAATTAGGAATACCCAAGGACAAAGGGAGATAGCCTAATTATCACTTTGAGAAAGGAGGCCCAAGATCTCCTGCCTCTGGGATTCTTTCTCCAATCAGTCTATGAGTTACTCCTCTATCCTCTCAATAAATCCCCCTTTTCATTATGTCAGCTGGAATTGATTTCTGCTTTTTTAAATCAATGGTTCTCAACTAGGGGAGATTTTACTCTTCAGTGGATATCTGGCAATGTCCAGAGATATTTTTGGTTGACACAGTCTGGAGTTGGTGTTATTGGCATCTAGATTCTAGAGTATAGATACCAGGAATGCTGCTAACATTCTATAATGCTCAAAACAATTCCCAACAACAGCCTGGCTGTGTTGCTCAGTGGTTGAGCACTGACCTATGAACCAGGAGGTCACAGATTCAATTCCTGGTCAGGGAACATGTCTGTGTTGCAGGCTCGATCCCCAATAGGGAGTGTGCAGGAGGCAGCTGATCAATGATTCTCTCTCATCATTGATGTTTCTATCTCTCTCCCTCTCCCTTCCTTTCTGAAATCAATAAAAATATATTAAAAAAAAACCCCAAAACCAAAAATCAATTCCCCACAACAAAACTTTGGCCCAAAGTGTCAATAGTGTTGCTGTCAAGGAACCCTGCTTTAAAATAGAGAGTTATTTAACTTCTACAAGGAGGTTCTCAACAAGGAGGTTCTCAACAAAGCTGACTAGGGTCAGCTGCTAATGAGTGGGAAGGAGGAAGGCATCTGAGATGCAAGGAGAACTGTGGAATGGCCTTTGAGAGCATGGAAGAGAAAGTATGCTGAAGAAACATTGGAGGGTTGTTAGGCAGTGGTTAGATTCTGTCTGAGGTTGATGACCATGACTTTAGAGACACGGGACAAATGATGTTTCTTCTGCAGAGCTATAGTGGTACAGACAAGGAAAAGGCATATCTTGGGTTCACCCAGGGCTGGATTTTTGTCAGGTGAGAGAAAGAGAGGAAAAGGAAGGCAAGGGAGTTGATGTTTGTATGGAACTTATTTTACTGATGAATCAGAGGGAAGGAATAAGAAAAAAAAATTGATAATAAAAAATGATGACCCTGTGGTAGATAACAGGTAATAAAAAAGTAGAAGACAGTTCCTGCCTTTAATGTATTCACAACTCAGTGTTTTCTACAGTGTTGGGATGTGGTATTACCTTCTGATCTTACACTAACACTAGAGACCCAGGTACACAAATTCATGCACATTGAAAGGAAATTAATTTGAAGAAATATTTTAATATCGCTATTCGCCCTTTCTTTATAATAGAAGTGTCAACCAAATTCACAATCGACAATGACAGATGGAAACACACGTGTGCAATTGGTGCCAGCGAGAGCTTTATATATATAGATAAACTTGCTTAATTAGACCTGCTTTCTGATGTAGCTAAGCTTTTTCCGGCCCAGTGAAGCACCCCAACTTCTCTTTCAGGTAACTGTCAGCAATACAGCAGTAAACATCAACATGAAGCAGCTTATTATTGTAGATCACGCAGGGAGAACAAAGGGTAAAATATTTAAATGCAGCAGTGTTTGACTATATTCTGTGCAGTGAGAAAACCTGAAGTCTTTTTCAAGTTTCACTATTTTTTACTTCTTTTCAGTCAGGTCAAGGTTCTAAACTGTCTTAATCTCCATTTTCTGGCTAATGAAAATAGGATTCTACCGAGTCTCTTATCTACCTACTCCACAACTTCTGTGAGGATCTAATGAGATGAGGCACATGAAAACACTTCACATTTGGTTAAAGTGTAAAATGTCTGCACCTGGCTATAAAGCAAGTTGTGTTCCTGGGCTGAAGAAACTCCAAGCAGGCTAGTCGCTAAGGAGAGGGACACAGTCATTGCTATGTGACATCATTACCCGGCACCCATAGCCGCCGTTTCTGGGCTGTGCTGGGCTGTGGGCCACATTTTGCGCCATGGGGTCTGGGCAGCGTTGGCTGTGATTTGGTGGGCTGTCGCTCCGGGGTGATGGTAGGGCCTGTGTCCCACTTGGGGGAAGCCGAGTGTTGCTTTGTTGGCACCAGGTCCTCGGAGCTGTTTCTTTGTAAATGGCCAGTGCGCATCACGGTAGCTCCTGCGTTGAGCATCTGCCCCCTGATGGTCAGTGCGTATCATAGCGACCAGTTGGACAGTCGGAGGGACACTTAGCATGTTAGCCTTTTATATATATATATATATATATACATTGGTTACTAATGATACATAACCAATACTAAAATATTTCCCATGCATTTCAAATTGAAATGTAGTGCTCCTACACCATAACCTCTTGAACATCCTTTCTTTCTCTAGTCCTTTTACTCTTCAATCTATCCATGAGAACTGAAGATGATTGTTTTTCTCATGTTGCCTCTACTATCAAACCTTCAGGGGAGACAGAGTCATCACATCATCATGAGTCAGGACTTTCATGATGATGAGGGAGACAGTTTGAGATTTTGATTTATAGAAAATGGGTGTTTTCTCCTGAGCCTTAACTAGGAGCTTAACTATGAGGCATTGTTCTAAGTATGTAGATGAGAAGTATATAAGAGAAAAGATTGTTGATCTTGGAAACCAGACCTGAATTATAGTCCTAGCTCAGCCACTAATGTGAAAATGGCTGACATTTACAGAGCACTAACTAGGTGCCAATCACTTTTCTATTAACTTGTTATGCTCTAAGGAGGAGGGTGGTATTTTAACCCCCATTTTAGAGACAAGGAAACCGAGGTACAGAGCGTTGAAGTAACTTACCCTGTCATGGAGTTGGTTTGCGGTGAGTCTGGTTTTACAACACAGGCAGTCTGGCTCCAAACTGGTGCACTTAGCTACTACCTTCTATTATTTCCTGATAAAAAAAAGCTACTATTTCTAGCATATGCAGCAGGTTCGGTATTGGTTTTCTGGAATATTATCTCATGCAATCTTCACTAACAACTGTGAAATAAATCATGCCATTTTCACAAAGGAGAGAACTATGTGAGGCTCCGAGAAGTGCTATTATTTAGCACTCAAGCTTTGAAACAAGTCTTGTTGCTCCAAGAGCTTCTCTAACCCTCGAGCCACGTACATCTTTGAGCTTCAGCTTCCCCATCTTTGCAATGATGGTTGGACTAGATGCCTCCGTTCTGTGAGGGCGATGGATGTAGAGATAAGAGACAAGTCCGCAGATGGGTGTGAGAGAAGGTGGAGTAAAAAGCAGTCAAGCCTCAGTGGCCGAGGGCCCGGCATAACGGAGGTGGGTGGGGAGGAGGCTCGGGGGTGTTAGACCCCAACGAGGCCCGTGGGAGAAAATGGGCCTGACAGCCCGTCGCTAACTGGTTTGGGCACTGCCAGTAACTAAGGGGCGGCCGCTCCTGGGACAGCAGCTCACCCGCCCAAACCTTGCTCTACAGGCTTCCCCTTGAAAGCAAACGAAGGAAGGGGCGCGGCTTCCCCGCCCGCGTAGCCGAGCGCCACGTCCCTCTTGGCTCAACTTCCCCTAGGCTTCAGTGTGTACGCGCTGCCCGCTGCGAGGTCTCGTCTCCGCACCAGCCAATCAGCGCCTTCGCGATCCCAGCCGGACCAATCACCGGCTGCCTGGGGGCGGGGGCTGTTGCCAAGGCAGCGAGGAGGCGGGAGCGCACTGTGGGCAGAGGTACAGAGCTAAACTGCACACTGGAAGCTGGCAAGACAGGACAGGTCTGTGCGGGGCAGGCATTCAGCTGGCGGAGATTCGGGGGGTCGAGACTGGGGCTAGGTGAGGCCCGTGATCTCGAGGTGGGTGCGGATCAGTACCGCGGGAGGCTGGGGCGGGTCCTGAGATAAGGCTAAGGTCTTCTGCCTTGCCGGGGTACTGAGGATGGGTTGGGGCCGCACTGTGGGAAGGCATAGGTGGGAGGGGGCTTCCAGCTCGAACTTGAGGCGGCGGACTGGGGGTGGGGGGCGGTCCTTGCCTCCACTCCATTCGCTGCAGGGCACCCAGGCTTTCTTTGGGGTGGATGAGGGTGACAGGCACTTGGCGAGGAGCTGGCGGGGGGTGGGTGCTGGACCGCGACCCAGGCGTGGTTCCAGCCTGGCCTTGGCAGGTTGATGGGTGACGGAGGTGCCAACTGTTGAGGTGGGTGTACCCACAAATTCCCGGCTAATGCTCACCGCCTCCTCCCCCTCACTCCCCCGCGCTGCCGAGCAAAGCTAGGCCGGTGAATCCTGCTCTTCTGCCCGTTCTGTTAAGGTAGTGACCCCTGACACTTAGGAGAGGAGAAAGTCCGTGTCATTTGTGTTATTGTTTTCCCTTAAGTGACAAATTGTTGGGTGTGTGGTGAGCTCTTTCAGTTTCAGAATATGAGAAAATGGTATTTCCTTGTTGCACCTGCTAAGTACTAACTCAGTGAGGAAATGTGGTTATTGTGGGTGGTGCTCTCCACTAAACTCCTAAATTGGATAATGTACATTTTACACAATTGAGTAAGTGCTATCTGCCATCGCTGCCTTTTATTAAGGCTATTAAATCCATGGATGAATATGAATAACAAATGATATGTTATCTTGTTTAAAAAAACGTGGAGGGGGAGTGAGGTTAAATGCAAATATTTCTGATAGAAGGAGATTGTGTGTTTAGAATTGATGAGACAGTTGCTTTAAGGAATTCTTAAAGTAATATGACTAGATCAGATTTAGATCAGAATATCTATAGCTTCTTGTACAACCTATATACATTATTTGTTTCTTAAGGTCTTCCCTGGTAAATTCTGATGAATAATTAGAGTCAGGTCATATCCAGATTCTAGCATCTTACCCCTCATAGAAATTGTCTCAGGATTTATTCTGATTTAAGCCAAGTGTGAGTTCTTGTTTTACGAAACTTTAACAAGTTAAACAAAAAAAGTTTCAACAAACATTCCTCAGTTAATAGGGTCGAGAATTTTAAAAAAGAGAAGCTAATGTGAACACTAAGAATTAGAAATGAAATCTCAAATAATATCACTCTTGTTATTAGGGTGAACATGAAACTTCTATTTCTCATTTTGGTCTTTAAACTCTCCATGATCTGGTCCAACGTTGTAGTATGAGTGAAAAATTTATTTCTGTCTCCTTATGGTTACTCATTCTGTTCTTCAGCACCTATCCTAATTTTACTCATCTTGCAAGGGTCAGGTCCATGTTGTGTTTACTTTTCTCTGATCTCCTGAGATAGTTATTGTTCACATCACACAGTTTGTAGTGTATACCCATTCAGCATGCTTTTTGGCAAGCTGGTTTGTGGTCTGTAAAGCCCAGTTAAAATGTAATGCATAATGAAGGCAATGAGGATAACTTTCAAAACACTAGTTATTGAGCTCTGGTCGGTGTGGCTCAGTTGGTTGGAGTTATTGTCCCCTACACTGAAGGGCACATGCCCAGGTGGGGTGTGGGGGTGGGGCATGTGAGAGGTGGCTGATGGATGTTTTTTTCTCTCTCCCTTTCTCTCTTTGAAAGATCAATTACAAACAAGCAAACCAACAACAAAACAAAATCACTAGTTATTGATTTAGTTTAGAGTATCAGTTACACCAGTGTCTTTTTGTTTTGGGATTTGTTGTGTACATCTCTATATTAAACCAATTTTGTGTTATTTAGAATAATATTTAAATTGCTTTCCACTTTCTAAGGACCTTTTGGATCACTTAGGTGTGCAAAATAATCTTGTAAACATTGGGTAGCTGGAGGAATCAAGTGTAGGATTTTTAAATGTTTTTAAAGTAATCCTTAAAGTAGATAATCTTTTAAGTATTGTGAGTAATTGAGTTGACTATATTTGGCATGATACATGATTAACTTTTTCTAAATAATTGGAGGTCTAGAAAGGGGAAATTAGTTATTTTTATGTTTAATATATGCTACTAGTTTATGGACTTTAGAAAACAGGCTCCTAACATTTTCAAATGATGTATTAGGAAAAGGAAAAACTGCAATCACTTTAATTATTTTCAATCTAAAATATAAAAGAAAACCCCACCATGATATGGTAAAAAGTATGCTTAATTAGAATTTGGTAGGCAGATTCTAATCCTGGCTTTACCAAATGATCTTGGCCAAATCAGTTAACCTCCCTGTGTTTTACAAACTTTTATAAAAGTAAGGTCTGAACCAAACCATCTCTAAGATAAACTTTGGTACCAGAATTCTCTATTAACAAGGATACTGTAACTGATCGTTACGTGGGAAAAAAGGCCAAGTAATGGATTCCTGGATTGATGTCCTTTTTTGCTGATATGAGCATGAGAAACTCTAACATCTATACTGATGTCTTGATACAGGGAAGGGTTGAAGTTCAACCCAGCTGGTATTTTATTTTGAACCTCACTTTCCCATTGATGCTCATTTTCAAAGGGAAAAACGGAGTTGAGCATCAGGGTACCAGTTGTGCTCATTACTGCTGCCATGGAGAAACTCGGAAGCCATTTTTTCTCTACCCCACTCCTTTTCACTGTTAGCATTACGACATTGACAGTGACAAGCAGCAACCCAGGTTTCTTGGCTCAGGGCAGTGCCTTGGAGAAAGAAACCTGGGCCTCTTGCGAAATCTCTGTTTTAATGCCAGGGAGGAAGAGATTGTGTTCCTCTTCCTTGGATGTGTTCTTTCCATCGGCCTATAGCTGCATCAGGGCTCTGGTTATGGCAGTGCTCAGAGAGTGCTAACGTGGCCCTTCAAAAAATGACATTTAACCCTTTGCACTCACTTGCTTTTTTCTCGGTTCCTTTATTCTAATGCTAACCGTGTCGAGTCACACTCGACATCCGAGTGCAAAAGGCTAAAGGTTGTATGTCAAACTGGTTTATTGCTTTTTAACAGAACATATTTTCATTATTTCAATATATAGCTATTTCATTTTCAAGACAGGAAGGATATTAATATTTATTGAGCATTTACTATTGCCATGTATTATGCTACTCACATTGTATTCGTTCTTCTTTTCACCCAATCAAAAACTTACAAAGAAGTATTAGTTTAATTTTATAGGTAGAAAAATTGAGACTCAGAGGGGCAAGTAATGTTCTAGTCCATAGAAGTGGTTAGGATTCAATCTGTTGTTTAATTTTGACCATGGTGTGTTAAATAAAAGTCATATGCTTTTTCCACATATAACATGCATATGGTTACTCTTATGCTTAAGATTTTTATGTTAAAAATACCATAAGTAAAGAAATATATCTGTTCTTAAAATTTGAACACATCTTATTTTCTCACAGACTGCTTAGAAATAATTACGTTCACTAGTGAGTTTGCACATGAGCTAACTGCTTTGAATTTTATAGTTAGATAGTGGGGTTTCAAAAAAGAATTTGAGATATTTTGCTTTATTACTGATCTCTGTGACAGACTAGGGCCAAAGTTAATTTTTAAAAGTTGTGGTAAAGGTAAAGAAAGATTCCAGTTAAGGATTTAATGGGAAAACTTATCCTATATCTTGAAGTCTTATTGCTGAGCAAAATAAACTTTTAGTCAGAGTTCTTATTTATTTAAAAGGGGAGCAATACAGTAAAACCTGCGTACCACAATCACTATCTCTGTCTATCCCATTTTTTATTCTGTTTATTTAATGTATCTCTCTCCCCTTACTACTAGAATGTGATAGAATTTAGTTTTCTTTCACATCATAAACACTTAGCACTTGTTTTAGAGGTTGTACAAATTCATACATTGTCATGCCATTACCACTGTAATATGCCTACATTTATGTTTATACTTAATGTTTTTATTTTTTTACATTTAGATCCTGCTAAGAGTCCATTTTTAGTGAAAAAACATTGAGTCTGGAGCCAAGACCAACTTCTTATTAATTTGATATTGTGCAAGTCATCTTACCTCTCCAGATCTCAGTTGCCTCATCTGTGAAAAGGAGATAAAAATTCTTAATTTATCTGAAGGTAAGTGATCAGTTAAGAAAGCAAAAAAAACCCAAAACACAAAAAACAAACAAAACAGACTTAATGATGGCTTAAACACACAATATTTATTTTTTTCATGTGAAATAAATCTTGAAGCAGGCAGTCTAGGTTAGGTATGGTAGCTTCATAAAGTCATCAAGGACCTAAGCTTTTTCTAATTCTTTGATCTGCTGTCTGTAAGGGGTGGCCCTGGTCCTTGTAGTCCAAGAGAGCTGCTAGAGCTCTAACCATCACAGCCAAGTTCCAGGCATCGAGGCAAAAGCAAAGAAGGATGTGTTCTCTCCTTTTAGAGAGATGTCCTGAACCAAAGCTCAGGCTGCCAGGGAAGCAGGAAAATGTAGCTGCCCTGAATAAAATTGGTCTTTTGTTATTGAGGAGGAAGGGAAGATATAGCTATTGGAAGGCAAATTGAATTATCTTCCAGAGTATGGATCTTTTTCTCTTTTATTTCTGAGAACTGTAAGCCATGATAACCACTCATAGACGCTTTGGTAATTTTCCATGGAACAATTTTTAAGTCTGACCATGTCTACAGAAGAAAATAAATAATAAATTGTGTTTTTGTTTTTTACTTTTATTCCATGATTCATTATAGAAGCCTTTCTGTCTCGATTGGGATTTATTCTGGTTATTTTTGAAATTACTCATAAATGCTAGTAGATTTGTGTGTGTGCAATTTATAGATGTGTTTAAAAAGAGCCGTATTTTTTATTTTTGAGCCACTTGCTTTATGTAAGGCACTAAAAAGACAGAGAGATAAGTTATCCCAAGGGTATCACATAATCAGATGTAAAATTTTTTTTCAATTGCCAATAATTGTGCCTTGGATAAACCTCATGGGCTATGATACTGCCACTATGCAAAGCTAGGAAGTAAATGTTTTTTTTTGTTTGTCTTTTTTAATTCTCACCTCCTCATTTGAGGATATGTTGAAAGAAAGAGAGAGAGAGGGAGAGAGAGAGAGAGAGAGAGAGAGAGAGAGAGAGAGAGAGAGAGAGAGACAAGAGGTGGGAGAGAAACATGGATCAATCAGTTGCCTCTCGTACCTTCTTGTACCTGCGCCCCTGGGGATCGAACCTGCAACCTGGGTATGTGCCCTCACTGAGAATCGAACTTGAAACTTTTTGGTGTACAGTACAACACTCCAACTAACTGAGCCACCTGGCCAGGGTTAGGAAGTAAATTTTTGATGAAAAGTATAATCCATCTCAATATACATTTAAGCTCAGTATGATCACATGAGGGACACTTTTGCCTTCCTTGTTAGTCAGAAGTTATGGTTTTCATTTTTTAACCATTTGACTGTTACCTATCTTGAAATTTCTTCTTTATTAGTTCTTTTTTTTTTTTTTTTTTTTTTTTACTTTACTAGTTCTTGCTTAACTTACTTAGGTATACCAGTATTTTATTTTATTCCAGACTTTTATTTGCAAATACTATATGAATATACTCTATACTTGTCATGTGAAATGGTTTAGTTGCTATTATATCTATGGAGAAAGTAACTTGAAATAGTTTTGAGAAAAGGAAATTGAAATTCAGGTAATGTAAATTGGAGAGGGGAAGGATCTAAAGAGTCAATCAATCTTTTGGGGATATTAGAAGGAAGATAAAAAACAAATTATGATTTTATTCTACCAATTATGTATGTGTTTTCCAAGATTTTGAATTTTTTGTTGTATCACTTAGGGACAAAGTATAGTAATTCTTTTGCTACTAGTGCTTTTTTTTTTATTGTTGACAATATTAGAACTGTCCCCCTCCCCCAGCCCCCTAACCCTTCTTCACCTAGCCCCCACCCCACCCCAGGGATTCCACACACTATTGTCTGTGTCCATGAGCAATGCACATATGCATATATGTTCTTTCGTTAATCTCTTTCCATCTCCCCCGTTACCCCACTGAGATCTGTCATTCTGTTCCATGCTTCCATGGCTTTGGACCTATTTTGTTTCTCAGCTTATTTATTTATTTTTTAATATATGTTTTATTGATTTCAGAGAGGAAGGAAGAGAGAAGGAGAGAGAATTAAAAACATCAATGATGAGAAGGAATCATTGATCGACTCTCTCCTATACACCCCACACTGGAGATCAAGCCCGAAACTGGGCATGAGCTATGCTGGCTGGGCATAATTTTATTTTATTACTAGAGGCCCAGTGCACAAAATTTGTGCACGAAGGGGGGGTCCCCTCAGCCTGGCCTGCACCCTCTCCAATCCAGGACCCCTTGGGGGATGTTCAACTGCCAGTTTAGGCCCAGCAGTCAGACATCCCTCTCGCAGTCTGGGACTGCTGGCTCCTAACTGCTCACCTGCCTGCCGGCCTGATCCACCTAACTGCTCTCCCCTGCCAGCCTGATCCCCCCTACTGCTCTCCCCTGCTGGCCTGATCCCTTTAATTGCTCTTCCCTGCCGGCCTGATTGCCCCTAACCACCTCTGTCTGGGCCCCGCCACCATGGCTTTGTCCAGAAGGACGTCTGGAAGGTTGTCCAGAAGATGTTTGGTCTAATTAGCATATTACCCTTTTATTAGTATAGATTATTTTTAAAATATATTTTTATTGATTTCAGAGAGAAAGGGAGAGGGAGAGAGAGATAGAAGCATCAATGATGAGAAACATTGATCAACTGCCTCCTGCATGCCCCCTACTGGGGACAGAACCTGAATCCAGGCATGTACCCTTGACTGGAATCGAACCCAGGACCCTTCAGTCTGAAAGCTGATGCTCTACTCACTGAACCAAACCAGCTAGGGTTGGGCATCATTTTAATTCTTGTAGTAGACCCTTTGGAGCTACTGAGATCCTCTGGAATGGAAGCTGAATAAGCAAAATTTGAATCATATTGTGGGACCAGCAGTAGTTGCTCCTTGTTTGTTTCAATCCTGTTACATCCTGCTAGATATTTTATTGACCTATTTATTTGAAAAATTATTGACCAGAAATAATTTTAGCAAATGACTATTGGCTATGGTAATGATTAATAAGGTTAAGGGAATATTTGTAGCTAGTTACTTGTTTCTTTAGATCAACTTGTGCCCATATAATACCCTTTTCACAAAATGAAGTTGAAGCTAATTAAATATTATATCCAGAAGTAATTTTGGCTCTCTAATATTTTAATTGAGGAAAAAATGATTTTTTTTCTTATTCTCTCTTTTTAAAACATGGGCCATTTATTTTTTTAAATTTTGAGTCCTTCATTGCCATCTTTATTTGAAGCTTTTATAATTAACCAATTGTTTTCTTATACTATATAAACTGTTAAAATTTTATTTTCTTGTCTTTTTAATTTTAGCTGAAAAGCATTTCTCCCTTGATTTTCTTTAGTGCTATATTTTAAGCATTATTTTTATGTTATAATCTATTTTAATCCTTTTCCTAGAATTCTTTTGTTGTATTAAACTTATTGAAATTTAATATATTATTAATGTGGCTTTGGGAATTCATGTATATAGTTTGAAAACATCTTTTCAGGACCTTTTTATGATTATACCTTTATTTCAGATGAGGTGGAGTACCATCCTACAGCAATATTATTTTCTCTTGGTTACATGTCTACTTACTGCTCTTGAAGCTGTGCCTATAGACATAGACAAGACAAAAGTAAAAGGTGCTCAGCCTGTGGACAGTGCAAAGATAGAACCACCAGTAAGTCAAATGACAAATATAACCTTACGGAAAGAATTTTAACTAAAATATTGCTAATATTTATTAGTTATAAAATTGGACATTTAGAAACTATTTTTGAAATAGCAGTGAAAAGAGTATAGAACAAGCATATATTATTTAATGTTAGACAATGTTTTTTAATGCAGTTTATATATATATATTCATATATATATATATATATATATATATATATATATATATATTTAAATATATTTTTATTGATTTCAGAGAAGGGAGAAGGTGAAAGAGATAGAAACATCAATGATGAGAGAGAATCACTCATCAGACTGGGGATTGAGCCTGCAACCTGGGCATATGGCCTGACTGGGAATTGAACCATGACCTTCTGGCCCTAGGTCAATGCTCAACCACTGAGCCATGCTGGCCAGGCCTAAATGTAGTTAGTATATTAGGTAATGTATAGAAGAATTAATCACAATACCTTTCTAATGTAGAGATAACCAGCCAAAAAAAACATTGTATTATATTCAAAGGAGAGATAGATGGCAATGAGGAGAAACAGGTACCAATGGGGTAAAACCAATTAATATTTTTTTGAAGTCTTCATTGACTAACCCATATAGAAAATCTACATTTACGTAACAGTAAAACACGATTTTGGTGTGATTCCTGAAACATGGTTTCTGCAACTCTTCATTTGAGATTTTTAACTTTGACTGCCCAAACTATCAATAATTCAATGCTATTTTGCTAGACTTCTTTGTTGTTGTTGTTAAGTTGAGATCTTTAGATGCAGGAAAGGAAAATCTTTCAGAAGCTTACTGTTTGTTTCTTAATTTGAAGGATACTGGACTATATTATGATGAATATCTCAAGCAAGTGATTGATGTGCTGGAAACAGATAATCATTTCAGAGAAAAGCTCCAGAAAGCAGACATAGAGGAAATAAAGGTAAAAGTAATTAAATAATTATTTTAAAAATATTTGAACATGCCTGACACTGATCTAAGTGCTGGGGATATAAAGAGGGGACTCACTCCCAGCCCTTATAGAACCCTCAAGGGAGACTAACATCCAGAAGATTATTAAGATGAGTAGATAGTATATTTTGGATATACAGAGGATGGATTCATAATTCAGTAAGAAGCAATGGGGAAAAGCGGGAAGTCATTCTTTTTGGTGGAGATTATGTCAGTGTTTAGGGATGTGACTAAGAAAAGGAAAGAGACTGGGAGGCATCCAAATAAGAGATATACAGGGAACTGGAAGTAGTAACTGCTGCTGGAACCTAGACTAAAAAGTGGAGGCCATGATTGGCTAAAAGATGAGGTTGGACAGAGTCATGGGTTAGATGATAGAGGGCCTTGTGCATCATGTTAAAGGGCCTGGATCATGATGTTCGGACAGAAGGAAGCTAATCAAAGGTATAAAATAGATTAAGTTCTTGTGTCTTAATCAGGTCCATATTAATAGAAGAGGTAATGGGCCACATCTTACGTCAACAGAGGCAATTTAGTTTGATTCAATGGATAGAGCGTGAGCCTGCAGACTGAAAGATCCTGGGTTCGATTCTGGTCAAGGGCATGTACCTCGGTTGTAGGCTCCTCCCTGATCCAGGTCCTGGTAGGGTTTGGTGCAGAAGGCAACCAATCAATGTGTTTCTTTCACATTGATATTTCTGTCTTTCCCCTTTTCCTCCCCTCTCTCTAAAAAAATCAATGGAAAAATGTCCTCAGGTGAGGATTAAAAAAAAAAAAATAGGGAAGATTTAACTATTTGTCTCTGTCTTAAGGATACTATTAGACATAATTATAGCCCCAAACATCTCCTTAGTACTCATAATAAAGAAAGGGAGTTGTAAAAGACTTACCAGAGAGATTCTTTTAAAGCTCATCCTTGAAGGGTGATGAATCAGTTTAGTTGGGTTTATCTTAGAGTCAGCAGTAAAAAAACTTCCAGTGATTTAATATTAAACTTTCAGTTATATCTCTCAAGATAATGTTGTTTGCTTATGCTATTTTTAAAAACTTTTCTAAAAACCATACCTCATCCATTTCTAGAATCAGAATTAGAGACCTTTGTTAAAAGGAACCCTTCTGGGTCATCCTTATTTTAGTCTCTGTGTATGAATTCATGCACCGGGCCTCTAGTAGGTTATAAAGTGTTCCCTCCAATAATTCAAGTGCCCACCTGGCCCCATACATAGTTATTACAATATTGTTAACTATATTTCCTATGCTTTATCTTACATCCCCATGCCTATTTTGTAACTATCAATTAGTACTTCTTAATCCCATCACCTTTTTTCACCCCCCAGCACTCCTCCCCTCGGGCATTCATCAGTCTGTTGTCTGTATCTATGTTCTTTTTATGCTTACTATCTCTTTGTTTAAGTTCTCACTGAGTTCATCTATTCTTACCCTAAGTTCCTTGAACTTTCTTATAACCATTGTTTTGCACTCTGTATCTGGTAGATTCCATTTTATTTAGCTCTTTTTCTAGGGATTTCTCATGGTCTTTCATTTAGGACATGTTTCTTTGTCTCCTCATTTGGGCAGCCTCTCTGTATTTGTTTCTGTGTATTTGGTAGATCTTCTATATTTCCCAGTCATGGTAGGTTGGCCTTATGTAGAAGGTGTCCTGTGGGACTCAGCAGTGCAGTTTCCCTGACTAACTGAGTTAGGTGCTCCAAGAATGTCCCTTGTGTGGGTTATGTGAACTCTCCTATTGTAGTTGAGTCTTGATTGCTGTTGGCCCATTTGAGGGTGCATTGACCCTCAAGTTGGTGACTATGAGGATTGACCTGGCCATAGTGTATGAACTGCTCTATGGGGGCTGATACCATGAAGTAGAATTCATCCAAGCAGGGTCTGGTACCTGCCAAGATCGCCCTTTGGGCGTGCTGCTTGTGGAGCTAATTGATGTGGTCTGAAGCCAGCCACTGGGTGTGTTGGTTCCGGAGCCTCTTGTGAGGGACTCTCTGGTGCAAGTCAATGTCAGATGCTACCTGAGACTTCGTCTCAGGCCCTGGGCTTACCTGTTTGGAGTTGCAGAGTGATCCACTGTTTGTGGCTGTCTCTGCTGGGCTGGGTGTGCATGGGAGGGGACAAGCTGCATACTAAGTCTTGCTTCCATCAGTACAGAGCCCGGGGGCAGGCCAGCCAAAGTCCCAGGTTAACCTGAGATCTGCCTCCACCTACTGGTTACTTGTTAAGCTCACTCATTGACCATATGCAAGTTGTGTGAGATAGGTTCTCAGTGAGTCACCAGGTAGGGGTGAGTGGTAAGTCACCAGGTTGATACAGAATCAAACTCAGTGCCAATGCTGGGTCTGAGGCCATTCAGCAAAAGTCTGAGGGTACACCAAGGCCAGTTGCCACCTGCCTGGGGC